>NC_090931.1:656109348-656734348 GCF_040938575.1 Ambystoma mexicanum
TTCCTGACCACCCCAACAGCATTTTATTGAACTGCTAAAACTGTTGTTCTGCAACACTTTACAAACTGCATCTTATAGTTTGTTTTTAATCAAAACAGATTCTATGTCGATTATATATATCACTAACTGAAAGATCTCTTATATTAAATTAAGCAAGAGATCAGGTATTAAAGAGGATGACAGTGTGTGGCCATGTATTCTACGAAATAGAAGGACCCCTAACTTTTGAAAAAAGGATGTTGCATGATACCTCAGATTTCAGTGAACTTATAATTGAAATCGTCCTTCGATCTCTCAATCCTAGTTGGTCATTGAACTACTCTGAGGCTTGCAATATTCTGATAACGTATGTTAGAGGGTGCTTCATCCCACTGCTTAATCTGTTAAGAAATATGTGCCAGGGCCCAGATATTTTCTAGCACATCTGGGACACATCAGGCCAGGCAACTCCTGGCCCACTGGTGCCACCATCCATGGCTATGTCCCAAAGTGTCAGCATATTTAGGGTAAAACCTGCAACTCTTACAAGCTATTGCGGGTGATGGATGCACTACCCATGGCAGATGTGCAATTTATAGACAACGATCGACATAAAATAACACAGGATACTACTTTAAGGCAAATGTTTGTGTGATTCTTTAAACACATCATCATTGTTAACATTTTGCTTGGATTCAATAGGTGACAAGTGGAACATGTTGACCATCTATCCACCGAAAACAAAGCAAACATGCTTTCCTCCTACGGTAAATTAATTGACAAATGCAGGAAAAATCTTTCCTGAACTGCTGAACTTGCCTGTCAAACACTGCAGCAAAATATGTGTGTATAGTGTGGCGCTCATGGCAGACACTCCTCTAAGGCAGTGGCCTTTTCCCTGGCTTTGCCCCTGTGTTGGTGCTGCTGGCTGTTGACTGTCCTCTTGTTGTCAACCCACACTGCTTTTACAGACCTGTACCATTGCCATGCAGGATGACTGGAGCACCCAGCATTGTCACCTTCCAACGTGTTATCCATGAAAGCTAGCACTGTCGTGTCCATCTGGGTCATTAGGTTCAGGAATACCAATGAACCGGCCCAGGATGAAGAGACTGCACCAAGTGCACATTGTTTTCCTTGTTGTGTGACAACTACTGAATGAGAGTTAAAATATGAACGTTTCCAAACACCACAGTCGGAGATAATAAGTGCTGGGGCTCAGAAATAAGTGCCGGGTCTGAGCCCTGGTATACACCCCCCACAAATGTAGCATTGCTTTAGCCCTTATATTACATGAAAACCATAAAGGTGTACATTATCACTAGTTTATATTGCATTTAAAAACATTGATTGACGGTTTTTGTTATTTAATCACAGGGTGGGTGAAATAAGTAAAATGAAATTGGCAAAGCTAGCAGTTTGGACTTGTTTACAGACAGCGGTCTGCCCCCTCCCCCCATTAATGTATTTGTTTACATTGCACAATGTTTATATATTGCAGTTTTCCATTAATTATTCCAATAATATTGGCATGCGACTACTAGTCTTCACCTTTTTGAATACCAAAGAAAAAAACATGAGACAAGTTAAGTACTATAATTTAGGGCTATGTGCCGGAGTGATGCATTACTCAGAAATCAAGTGGCTGAAGACACTTGGTTAATGAATTATGTGTGGCAATTATGATGGTTGATGAAACTCCTTTTAATGCAGTCTGGCCTCTTGGCTGTATGGAGGCTCTAGATGTAATGTATTCTAGCGAAGTTAGAAATACCCCCTTTGACTAGAAAGGGTAAACCGCAAGTAATCATAAAGATTAATATATAACTCATATTGTTTTCATAAACCATATGAAGCACATTTACACACAAAAAAGGAGAACAATTATCATCCTGCGATTCAGCTACAAGCAACACCTTTTACGCTCCATGCATAGAATCCTCCAATCGTTAGCCCGGGTGTCCGTTCGCACTCTTGCTATAACCACAAAAGTGATGGGTGGAAGGTTTTGACTTAATCTTAACCACTGGCATTGCTCTGGGCAACCTTCCACACCACCGTTTTTAGCCCGTCTGCACCATTGCAAAAGGAGACCAGCCATATGCAAATCAGTCAGGTACTGCCACCAATGGTAGCAGCCCAGCCCGAACTGCTACGCCAAGTCCCCTCTGCACGGAAACACGAGCAACCCCAGACATGTTTCGGCCTTGTTGGGCCTCCTCAGTGAGGTGCAGCTTGGTTCCCTATGGCGCAGCGAGCAAGGGACCCACGTCTGGGCATACCCTCTCTCACATAGTGAGACAAACTGTAACCACAAAAGTGATGGGTGGAAGGTTTTGCTCCTTCATCACGCTGTATACGTATACGTCAATCAAATACTGTTCGTTTTTTGCTGCTGACTTTATCCAGCTGGTCAAGTTAAATGCTGTATAATTATTTCTGGTGTGGTGGCGGGGGCTGAGAATCCTTTTCTGTTAATATATTGTGTTTGTTTTTCCAAAAATTTGAAAATGTGGAGGAGGGGTTTAAAGCCTCGCCCCTTCCGTGGCTGCAGTTGTGGGAAAGCCATGAGCTATTTTAACTCTTTCTGTTAGTATGGTGAAGAAGACCAGACTCCTTAGTGTCACTCACTTTAGGGAGAAAGCAGGGTGCCGGTTCCCCATGACTGTCCACTCCGGGATGTAGGAAGTGTCTCTGTGAGGCACTCTGGTCTTTCCCATAGTTTTCCAGGGCTTAAATGTGCATCTGCAGGTCACTAGTCCATTTCCGGTTTTCCTTCTGCAAAAGAGCCAGATTACAGGAGATGCAGGTTTTCCCGGTTTTTCGGGTATGGGGTTGGGCATTCATCCTGTCCTCAGAGACCTGACTATGATATGATATGGCATTTATAACGTGCCTCTACACAAGTGTTTCTAGGCGCGACAAGACAAGGAGGGGAAAACAAAGGGAGGACAAAACAATGATCTTACTAGGCCGTGTCATTCAGATCGCGCAAGTGCGGGGAAGGGAGAAGTGCCAGGGGCGAGGGGAAGGGAGAAGTACAGGTAACTCAATAAGTGCAGCCAGCGAATGGCTCATAAGTGCAAAGAGAAGGGACTGTAGGGTTGCAGGTACAGACCCTTAAGTGTTGGTGGCGTCCAGAGGCAGTGCGAGGGCAGCTGGACATGCAGGAGCCTGGGCCAGAGTTCAGAGGGTATCTAGGAAATCACTGCGTGGAGCAGTCAGGTACATCGGCAGGGGAGAGGAAGAAAGAAAACGGATGCGAAAAGGAAGGTCTTGAGAAGCTTCTGAAACCGGTGGTGGTTCTGCTCAAGTTTGAAAGAGGCAGGCTGTTCCAGATGGAGACCCCAGCCGCGGAGAGGGATCTGCCCACAACTCTCTGCTTGGAGAAGTGTCTGACCCTCAGAGAGTTGGAGGTGGATGAGCGAAGAACTCGAGAAGGAAGATGTTTAGGAAGAGAAAGTTGGAGGTAGAGACTATGGTCTCCCGAGCATTCTTCTTCAACCTAATCCACAGATATCTCACCCAGATCAAAACAAGATTTTTCCTCGGACGATGAGAGAAATTCTAGTAGTTATACTTGTACTTGGAGTTTTTCCAATTGAACCAGGCATTTTGGGGTCCCTGTTAAGGAGAATTTTCATTTTTAGTGCTTAATTCCTCCCACCTTAGAGACCCCCAGCTCTTTTGATGGACTTTAAGACTTTTTAATCCTGGAGTGAATGAGACCCTTTTCTCAATCCCTCATGTATTTTTGACCATATTTGGATTATTTGTTTCTTTTGTTTTTGCAGTCTGACAAACTCCATAGGCATCTACTTTTTGTATGGTGACACACAGCACATTCAGTGCAGTGTCACAGAGAAATCCTTACTCATAAGGTTTAAATACCTTTTCTTGGGTGAACTACTGTTCCCAAGAATAGCAAAGTGAAATTGACTTTACTTACCTTTTCTCTGTGTAGGTCCAGCACACCCCATTTTATGTGGAGTGCTGGGGTTACTTAGTAGCCCCTTATCCTACCTACTCATATAACATTTTTTATGTTACCCTCACTACTTTAAATGGCTGGTGGCAGTGGTTTAATTTTCCCACCATTGTGCGTTTCTATTGCAGGCTGAACCCTCAGCTGCAGTAGAGCACCCATGGGTGACCATTTTGTCAAATTGGCGCTGGTCTTCTTTTTTTGCCATTTTCTGTTTGTGAGGTCTCTCTTGAGCTTTACTATGTGCGCCAAGCCAGGTTTGAGACCTTTTTTCATTTTGCCTTTGGCGAGCTTCAGCACTGAAATTCGCCTCTTGCTCCAGTGTGTCTGGGAGGGCAGGAACTGATGGAGGTTCCCGAAACTCCCCTGTCCTTTGTCTTTAGGAATGCCTGAATCCAACCAGTCCTGATTGTCTGGCTGGCTGTCCTAGCAGGACAGCCACCCTGCTGTTTGAATGACAGCTAGGCTATGCATGAATGGGAGAAACCTGCTTAAAAAGCGAGGGTTTTGGGACTGAAGACAGAGTCAACCACTGGGAAGGACACCCTGACAAAGAAACCATGAACAAAGCTTGCTGCATCCTCCTGGACCTTTGAATTGCCCGGTGAAACCTGGCTGCTGTGCTGAAACTCCTTTTTCTGACCGACAAGAGAATCTCTGGAAGGAACGACTTCTTCCCTTCGGTTAATGGGACCACCTAACCCAGAGACGAACTCCACTGGACCATCTTCTCCGACTGGCTGTACTTCTTTGCTGCTCCAGGAGTGCCAGGGGTCGAGAAATCTGCAGTCGAGTGCAACGTCTGTGATCTGGCCAGAAGCTCCAGGAGTCTCCCCAGGATCCTCCAGAAGAAGGATGACCAGAGCTCGAGTCCCCTCTTCCGAGTGCAGGACCCAAGGAGTGAAAGTAGCCCAACCGGTATCCAAGATCTGCAGCGGTGCTGTTTACTGCGTGCTGAAACCGCAAAGTGCTGCTGATCCGAAAAGAGACCGTAGCTGCTGCCGACCTCCAAATTTCTGCTGCAGGTGTCCCCAGGCGTCCTCCCTCTTGTCCCCACGCTTGAGGCCCAGGAACCCAGGATCTGCATCACAGCAACCAGACAGAAGCCAGCTGGACCACTCTTCTTCTAACCAAAGGTACTCCTCTGACTGGGGGTACTTACCTCTGTGTCGTTAGTTTTGTTCTTCTCAGTTGAGACTTGCAATAGCTGCTTTGCTAGAGTTGATTTCAGCTCTAACCTTCACAAGTGTAACAGCTTGTGACCCTACTGAGTGATTTTTCCTGAACAAACTCTTCAACGCTGTGCAACACTTTGACTATCTAAGAAGTGCCTCAGCACCATAGACTTTTGCTCCAATTGACTTTGGCTGTCTTGGCTCCCTGCAGATTCTTCTATTCCATTTGACTTTGATTCTTACTGTCCCTTATAGGGGATGCATTGGTTTAAAACTAATATTGCTGGGAAAGGTTTGTATCTAGACTTCATTGGACGATGTAAGGTGCTCACATGCTCTGAGAACCTGTTTAAGCTTTTTCCTTACCTTCACCTTTCCTTTCTACAAACCTCAGAATCTACAAAGTTTACTAGTTATATATAAATGCAATTACCGTCCTAGTTAGTGAAGTCACCTCAGGGTGTAGGAAGTGTGTACAAAGTATCTCTAAAGAGTATCTACTAGCTTTGTGTTGATTCTGAACACGTATTTTAAAGTGTATTTGTTGCATATATTGCCCCTTTTAAAGAATGCTTATTTAAAAACAACTATTAAATAAATAAATAATTATAACTAAAACCTTGAGTGGAAGTGTTACTCGGCTACTTGTATTCGTGGATTTCATTGCTACAGCTTTCCAGCTCACATTTAACCCTCCTAAGATAAGCCTGGCTGCTCAGTCACACTACCAACTTGTGTAGAACAAGCCTATACCAATAGGTGGGTACCTAATACCATGAGGACAAGGGTTGTGTAGTCTCCCACAGGGTTACTACATCAATTCTTGCCTAACAGTTCCAATAAGGGTCCTGTAAGTGTTGCTGGGGCCCCCCTGTTACTGTTCCCTAAACAAGTGCATGGGACCTGATCGCATATCAGCCTCTCTTCCTTGTGGCACTCTCCCATGGTACTAGAATGGTCTAATGATGTAAGGAAGGCATGGCATCAAAGTAAGACAGACACAAGGGATCACAGTTCAAGGGTGTTTATTAAACTGTAAAAATGGGTCTGGTAAATGCCCGATCTAAACCTAAATCTAAAATGGGAGCAAGATACGATCATCAAACAATAATAATACAGTCCTAGTGGAGTCTAGTCAAATAAAAAGGGCCTATACTAAAAAACCTATTGCCAGTCCTTACCGCTATGCTTCAAATAATATAATGTTCACAAGAAAACATTTCCTAAATCTTCACCTTCAAGATATGGTTGAAGTACCCCCTGTGGTAGAAAGGTCTCGCTTGCAATTCAATTAGTTTCGCTACATTTTCTTGAGTCTAATTTGGGCTTGCATCTGATGGGTCGCTAACTGGGCAATGATGTTGGTTTGGTTGGCCATTTCTTCCAGAGGTGTAAGAGTCCCTTCTGTGGATGGTTCTGAATCAGAAAAGAAACCATTCTTGACTCCTTTAGATAAAGTTTTCAAGTCTTCTGATTCTTCCGATTCTGAATCTGCCAATGCAATGGAGTTTTTAAAATGTATTTCAAACCCTGAGGGCCCCATGACAGATGGCAATTGGGTACCAAAAAAAAGGTTTGGAAGGGGAGAATGGGGGTGGGGGGATAAAGAGCACTAGGTCTAATAAAAGTAAAGACGGGTCGAACTTTCAATGTTACTCGATCCCACTGTTGTATATTCTAATGTGAGAGAGGAAGGGTGACTAGTAACACTTGAGTTTTAAAGAATAGATCCTGCTGTCCAGTCGGGATACAAAGTTGTGAGAACAACACCTCTTTTATTGTGGATACCCGGTCAGATTCAAGGAGTCCAACAATTTTATTTTCCCCTTTTGGTGGTACAACAATTATCAGAATGGATCTCAAATGTTATCAGCTGAATCATATCCCACACTGACACCATATGTAAGGAAGGCATGGCATCAAAGTAAGACAGACACAAGTGATCACAGTTCAAGGGTGTTTATCAAACTATAAAAAGGGGTGTGGTAAACACCTAATATAAACCTAACTCTAAGATGGGAGCGAGCTACAACCATCAAACAATAATGATACAGTCCTGGTGGAGTCTAGTCAAATATAAGGGGCTTATACTAAAAAACCTATTGCCAGTCCTTACCACTATGCTACAAAATAGTGTGAGATAATGTTCACAAGAAAAGACAGAGTGTTCACAAAATGATAAGTCAGGATCTTATGGCCGGGGTCTTCCTTCCCCACATTTTTAGCACAGGACAATGCAGGACTCTTGAGCACAGCACAATCCTGGGCCTCACCGGCACGAGATTAAGGTTAATTTTCCTCGATATCAGGGCCTTCGGTGCCCAAGTCACTTTTATGCAAAGTATCTTGCCTCAGAGACCCTGATGTATCAAAATAACAAATAAACGTTCCTGCTGCTACTCTTCACAGTGGGCGACTACTCTTCCACCCTGGATCCCCCTCAGCCAGGCTCTGATCCTTCTCTCAACAATAGCCTCCCTCAATCAGTGTCAGAATTTTCAAGTGAAGGACCTTGGCTCACCTGAGTTTTCTTGGATGTTTTCTTCTTGGGTGTTGGCTTCTCCTTTTTTTAGAGGTCCGGGTCTTGTGCAGAAAGGGGCGAGCCTCCCCTGACGCCACCATGCTGGTTCTCAATGACCAGATAGGCTAGTGCCGGGGAAACTGCCCAGCTACAGGAAAAATCCTGCAAGGGGAAAAACCTGAAAGGAGTCTTGATCATTCTGACTCGATGAAGCAGATTCAGGAAGTAGAATATCCTGTCTTGAAGATGCTGATCCAGGAAGTTGTTTCCTTTCCTCCGTGACAAGGAACAGGTAAGAGCACAACAGGACTGGACAGTATGACAGAGGATCCAAGGCAGTGTGTTGACAGAGCGGTAAGAAGGTAATACTGGAAAAAAGGAGAAGAGCGTACAAACAACGGTAGCGCGGCCAGGAAGGAGCAGCGCAGCCAGAAAGGAGCAGGCACACAGGAGGCAGCATGATCAAGAGGGATCAGCGCGGCCAGGAAGGAGTGAGGAACACAGAAGGCAGCCTGACCAAGAGGAATCAGCGCGGCCAGGAAGGAGCGAGCAAAAAGCAAGAGCGGTAGCAACCAAAAATGAGGAAGCGTTGAGCTCTGAGAAAGCAAGCAACAACCGAGCGTTGAGACGTGGGGACTCACTCTCAGCCGGTACTTAAGTCATGACACATCGGAGGCACCTGAGAGCCTAGACCGCTGCAGTAGAATGGGTCACCAGTGGCGGCGGCCATGTTGGGGCAATACAGCGTCAGACTTTCCAGGTGGCCCAGAAAGGCCGAAAGGCATGGGTCATGACAATCGGGTTCAGACCAACCATTCAATGAGGACATCCCTCAGTTGGGTTTACGTTTGCCTCACACAACAGTTCACCTTGTTTTCTTAAAAATGCAGGATTCACTTTCACTTTATCAATCGTGAAACTATTTTTGTAGTGTATGTATTATCTGTGTTTGTGAAAAATTATATGTGGGGAGTACAATTAGACAACTACGTGTAAGAATCAGGGAGCACATGGTACACCTCAACAGTCAAGACAACAGGTTGCCACTGACCGTTCATTGGCAGGAATGCCATCAGATTGCAGACAGGAATGATTTGAGATTCATAGGCCTTATGCGGGCGAAATGTGGCAAAAGAGGGGGGACCTAAAACTGAAACTTAGAAGAATGGAATCTAAGTGCATATGGCCCTCATTACGACCCTGGCGGAAATCGAAAAACGATGGCGGAAATGCAATACCGCCATCGAATAGCGCTCGGTGCGACTATGACCCGTCACCGCAAAGTACGATGCCATTAGCGACACCGTAGTGAACGCCAACGCTAACTGCACCAAGTACGCGCGCGCGCGCCATGCCAAACCGTAATTACCACCATGGCGCAAGGGTACGCGAATTCCGACCCTAGCGGACATGTACCTAACGCCATCAAGCACGGCGGAAAGTACCATTCCGCCATGGTGAGAAGTACGGCATCGCGAATCAACCGTAAACGGCCCCACTGAGTGCCTGTACACCGCTCCCTGGCCACATAGTACAACTCCCCGTAGGTGCAATGAAGTCACAATGCAACCAGTGAAATGTACAAGTCACCCATGCATGCCAACGAACAAAAGAATCTCAAGAGGGGCCAATGGGAGCTGCAGGGCACAGATGGCACGAATACAGAAGCCATTCCAATGGACATGACCACAGTCCCCCACCAAGAAACGCACGCAAACACAGGCACCTGTGACCAGCAATATTCCGAAAATCACATCATTCCACCAGTCCACCTGGCTGACCGGCATCTGTTACACAAAACCTAATCCCCCGCCCCTGAGCATGACATCATTCAAACAGTCATATTGGCAGCCCTCATCCCTGACCTCACTGGGCTTCGTAGGCAAACGCGCCCAGCACAGTACCACGCAACTATACTCCGAAGCTGGAACCCAATGCAGATCTCCTCACAATACATCGCTCCCCAAATAGGAATATGCCACATCACTTGCAAAGAAGAACGCTACACGGCCCATATCAGAATAGAAATTTAATGCACAACAAATTCACCAAGCCCATACAGCCATTAGGCCATGAACTCCAAAACACATTTCACCATTGTGGGCTGCATCCGCAAGAAATGACCAGCTACTTCTTGTGTGACGCCCTGTTCCTTCATGGTACACAGAGCCACATTCTCGTACGAAAAGGCAACATGGAAGCGCACAGAACCGCAGGGCCGTCCCAATGGGGAGGCACTAGTCCAGCTGAAAGGCCGAAATGTTGCTCCGAGCCACTAGTACTGCGTAAGGGCATGTGGCCCATTGGCGATCGTCCCATAAGATTGTAATGCTGCTCCACTGATTAACACGAAGCAGCAGGTGTCGGGAGTAAAAGCCATCTGCAGGAGTGGCATACAGATGGCAGTGGCAAAAGGGGAGGAGATACCTGTCAACCAAAAGAAAAGAAAAAGAACAGAATGGCCATCAGAACTACATTCGAACAACTCACTTCAATGATCACACTAAATCCACAGCCATATGCATGCTAGCCCACTCCAAAGGATCATCACCACCCCAAAACCACTTGCGACTCATAACTATCTATATCGAGGTGTAAACACCATCACAAACGAGTGTACCTGTGCATGCGTCTGTGAAAACAGAATCCATCAGATGGGATTGGTAACGTGCATGGACACAAGTGTCTGAGGGCGCGTCGAGACAGGGAGGGCTCAACAAGGCCAGATAGACGATGGTCCCACTATGGCAGCCCTGCATCACATAGAGCAGGGGAGGCGGACAGATTCCAAGAAGCCCTGTACATGGCAAACACTGTATCAAATCATCTGCCCATGCATCCATTCATCATTCCCTCATCCCGTAATGATAACGCCTGTTTCCATACTCACATAACATGTGAGAATTCCATTGAGTCTGTGCGTTATGCAGCCTGCAAAATCCACTGTGCCCCAGCCCGTAATTCCAGTGTTGTGAAGTAACATGTATTTGGGAACGTCCGGCCTCACCGTCCACTTCGCTATTGCGCATCCCAAACTATTCATATCAATCATTGCATCCTCGCCATGGCCCCTGTCCCAAGGACATTGAACAATAGAACGTTATATTTGCAGTCAGACCTGTGGGCATCTCCTCGCCGCTAGCTGATAACCGAAAGCGCCGCCCTTCGAATTCCTCATTTGCAACATCACGTCGAAAAGGCATCTGTGGCCGCTTGAAATCACAAATTAATCCATCTAGTGCGGCTGTGTGTGAAAATGGCAACTGCCTTCACTCACAAATGGGACGCCCCGCCCGTCGTTGCAACTCGGTACAGTGATGCATGAGGGTCCACCGTTACTCGAGTACTACGTTCCACTGACCCTTCACAAGTCTGTTCGCGACTGCAAAGATTGTATGTGAAACAATGGGACCATAGCCGAATGAACATATCAACCAATGTTACACGGCCATCGGGTACAAATACATGATTGCAATAGCAAGATGCCATTCCTCGAATTGCAGCGTTGTGTGCGGGACGTGCTCGGCCAAAGGGGAGAGCAGCTTGCACAGGTGGAATGAATCACCACAGGTGGAGGCCATACAGCCTGAAAACACATAAATTGCACACCCAGTCTCCTCCCACAACCACACCCACTCCGAAATGCTACCGGCAGGACTCGCGATGTTGGCCCTGGGGGACCTGATAGCACTGCAAGTACTCCAACTCCAAGAAGAAGACGAACACCAACTACAACCGGCCGCACGGAGGAGACGCAGGAGGAGGAGGAAGGCAAGGCAGGGCCAGCAAGGGCCGCCAGCACAGCCACTACCACCACGCAGGCAGCCCGCAATCCCACGCCTCCGAGCACATCCGTTCAACCTCACTGATGAGCAGATCCACACCCTCTACCGTTTGGACCGGGACACCATAGCCGCCATTGTGGACATGACACAGGCTGACCTTGTCAGCATGATAGATAGCCCAACCGCCATCCCACCCCTACTGAAGGTGGTGTCTGTACTCCACTTCCTGGCCACAGGCACCTACCAGCACACAGTCGGACAGTTGCATGGCATTTCTCAGCCACTGTTCTCACGGACACTATTGCAAGTGCTCGATGCCCTCCTGCAGCACGCAGACGACTACATCTCTCTACCACGCTCGGAGCAGGAAATTACCAACACAAAAGTGGGATTCCATGCACTTGCCGGCATACCGGGTTGCCTTGGTGCCATCGACTGCACCCATGTGGAATTGGTCGTCCCACATGCCATGGAGGCCCAGTACCGCAACCGAAAACAATTTCATTCTCTGAATGTACAAATGGTGTGTGACTCCAACAGGATCATTACACATTGTTGTGCCCGATTCCCTGGATCAACCCATGATTCTATGGTCTTGAGGAACTCAACAATACCACGCTACATGGAGCGACACGCAGGGTACAGATCCTGGCTACTCGGTGAGTCTCATTTCATGCATGATGATGTGGGGTATGTGATGCGGCAATGACCTGGCAGGAAGGGGGGGGTGCGTACGTAGCAATGGCATTCCACATAATTCGTTTATCGTCCACATACAGCTGATGCCAGATATCCACTGAAGAGATGGCTCCTCACACCAGTCCGGAACCCACGGGACCAGCATGAGGAGGACTACAACCATGCCCACTCACGTACCTGTGTAGTCATTGAACAGGCATTCGGCCTACTGAAGACTCGTTTCCGGTGCCTCAGCAGGTCTGGCGGGGCACTCCTGTACCGCCATGAGAAGGTTGAAAAGATGGTGATGGCATGTGTCATGCTACACAACATGTGCGTACGTAGAAATGTGCCCATGCCCCCTGACGCAGAACTGCAAGCACCTGAAGATGGTCATGATGAGGGTGGGGATGTGGCAGCACCTCAAGGAGTCCGCGAGGCACAGGAGGGCCGTGACATTCGTCAGCATCTCATTGATGCATGCTTCTAGCACTCACGCCTGGTGGCTGATACATGGACACGGGACTCGTGGCACTGTGTGTGTCTGGTACATGCACAATATGGACTGTACGCCTATGATGGCCTAGTACACAAAGATCATTGTCCACACATCTCATTGGTTGATCGTGCATTGTTTATGGCATATGTGATATCATGTTGAACACCCTATCGACCCGCCACCCAAGTGAGCCCAACACACCCCCTCCACCCTCCTATCTCCCCCCCGAACACCAGTGTCCAAAGATGCTCATTGTCAGTGGGCAGTCGCTATTGCAAGCCCCCTCTGCGGGTATCAGGGGCACCCCTGCCTGTGGAGCGCAGGTTCCTCCCAGATCTACGTTGGGGGCTGCCCTGGACGGAACTTGCAACGGATGATGTCTCTGCCTGCTCACGTCCATGCATGTCCCTAAGGGTTTGTGAGAGCTCAGTGAGCACACGGCGCACTGCGGCAAGTTCGGCACATACGTCTTTGGACGTCGCATGCAGTTCCCCCCTCAGGCTCTCGGTGCTTCTCTCCATTTGGACTCTCAGGCTCTCGGTGCTACTCTCCATTTGGACTCTCAGGCTCTCGGTGCTACTCTCCATTTGTACTCTCAGGCACTCGGTGCTACTCTCCATTTGTGCCCTTAGTGTCTCTGTACTTCTCTCCATTTCTGCCCTAAGTGTCTCAGTTGATGTTTCTATGTCTGCCTTAGTGCCCCCACATTCATCGGCATGGTCCTTGAGGAGCGTGGCCAGTTGCTGCTGTTGCACGATTAACTGGTCGAGGGACTGTTGCCTCTGCTGGGCCATGGCCATTTGCGGTGGTGTCACAGAGTGGCTGTTCGCCTCATGTTGCCCTGCCACAGGGCTTGTGGGGGATGGCCAGTCGTCGTCTTGTGGGTGCCCCTGCGTGGTATCCTCATGGTGTACGGGATGGAACAGACAGGGGGATTGGGACAGGTCATGGATGGATCTGACTTCGACATCCCCGTCTTCTGTGTCGGAGCATGCTGCCATTAATGGGGTGTCACCTATGGTGCTGCTGCCACCAGAGGCAGTGCCTTCTGTGGCATCCATTGGGGGGACCTGTGGTGCTGCTGTTGTGGGCATGCTGGCTGCTGGGGTGCCTGTTGATGTTCCCTCCTCTGTGCTGCCACCTGATTTGTGCTGCTGCCGTGTCTTGATGCGTGCAGCTGAGGTGGAGGGTCTTTGGCCGTTGGTCTTGGCCCTCTTTGCAGGTGTGCTGGTAGGGGTGTCCTGAAGCTCGTCGTTTGGATCGGACCCTGTGGTGGAGTAAAGGAGGGCGAGCGTTATTAATGGGTCTGTGGGAATTGGAATGGCAATGTATCACATGCATTGGGGTGGTACCTGAGGGTGATTTGGGTCGGGGCCTTGGAGGTGCTTTCATTTGTGTGTGGAGTGAGGGTGCAGTTGTTTGGCAGCCTGCAGTTAGGGTGTGCCTGCTGCACGTGTAGTGGGTGTTTTTGGGGTTTTTAATTATTTATGTATTTATTGTGAGTTTTAAAGTGCGCAATCAGGCCAATGTGTGTGTGGACGTTCTCCTGGCCATGTGTTGCTGTTGCGCTATGTGGACACATGTGATTCACATGATTGGACATTGTGGATTTGGCATGGTTTTATTTGGGCCACCTACCGGATTCTCCGGATGTCTGCACTCCTTTCTCCATCCCTCCGACTCCCTCTATGCTCTCCATTCCAATGGTGGAGGCACAGATTTCTTCCCAGGGGGTCAACTTGATGGGTGATTCCGATCCTCCCCCGGTGGCTGTGGCAATGTTGCGGTTGGCAGAAAGTATGCTACGGACGCGTATCCGCAGGTCGTCCCATCGCTTTCTGCATTGCTGTGGGTTGCGGGGTGCGGTCCCCACCGCACTTACCCGCTGTGCCACCAGGGCCCATATGGCCTTCTTGTTCGCAAGTGCCGTCCTGGTCATTTGCGTGGAGAAGACGGCGGCGGCATTCTCCTGGAGGGTCTCTGTAAGCACGGTGAGTTCCTCACGGGAGAAGTGGACCTGCCGCTTGCGGTCGCACGCTTTCTTCGCTACTTTTCCCATTTTTCTTGGTTTCGCTATGGTGGATGACGGGTTGGGATGTGTCTCAGGGTAGTGTTTTTAGTGGTTGTGTGGATTTTGTGGTTTTATAGGTGTACGGCGTGTTGTTTCCCGTTCCGGGCCCATGTTTTTACTTCCGTTTCCGTATATTTACGGTCACCATACTTTCCGGTTGGCGCTCACTGCGGTGTCCGCTAAGATGGGTGGCGGTATTGCACCTAGGGCGCCGTACGGCGGCGGTGTGGGCCGTTTTGGGGTCATTTCCGCCATCGCGGACTTTGCACTTCCGCCATGCCGTGGTGCTCGTGCCCGATGGGTCGGAATGGGCCGCACTTTGCTCCATCGTGCAATGGCGGAAACGCTATTTACGCTGTGGCGGTCCGGTCAGTCACTTTCCGCCAGGGTCGTAATGAGGGCCAATGTCTTTTACAGTGTGTGAAAAAGGATTAAAGGCAGAACACGAAATTAATGTCTTTTTGTAAACAACAAGCATATGCATGTGACTGTGTACAAATGGTATCAAGTATTAGAAGGGTCAGGTCTGTGTGCAGCACCCAACCAACCATTGCTAGCGTTATTATTTCTGGGAAGGTCAAGATGGAATTTGAGAACCAATTTGGTCGGCAGGGGAATGCCTGAATACAATTGATGAAGTATAAACATTCCGGCAAGGAGACAATGGCTTACCGAACAGAAATTAATTAATCAGCAAAACCCAGCGCTGATGCTCAAATCTACACAAAATAAGCCTTAATGGGCAGGAATGGTTAAACTTGAAATGACAAGAGTGTATATTTTCATATCACATATTTTTAATTTTGGATGTTAGATACTGATGAGTAAGAGCGGTGTGATAATATCTATTAGGTGGAGTAATATTTATAATCCAATAAAATGAGATAACAAGACTTGGGCAAAGGACAACTACTTCAGTTTTCTGCATCATAGATGCTTATATCAACGTGGCAAAATTCCTAATATATAAGAAAGGACACACGTATAACAACAAGAGTGCACAACTCTTCCCCTTTCTCGATTGTTTAATGCTTAAGAGTCGCGCGACATGTCATCCCAACGTCATGCGCACGTACGCAAGATGTCACACGTCAATACAAAACATAAATAAATAACTCATATGGCGCCGGCGTGCTACCACACGCCCGGTGCCTGGGAACAAACCCAATGGAAGGCCTTGGCCAGTGAAGGTAAGCGGGGTGGGGAGAGGGGAGATACCTACAATCGCCGCTTACTAGATAAGGAGGATGAACAATCATTGCACCATACGCATAGACACACATTCCCAGTACATATCAAACTGGAAATTCTAATGCTGTAGCTGATATAACGATCACTGTTAGTAGTAATCACACACTATATCAGTGCCATTAGTGACACATATCAGAATGACAATCACCCTATTTTCTTTACAGGATAACTTATCCATGATTGTCACACATGAAGGACCAATATAATCATATCGGAGAACCAGAATCTAAGCGATTTATGGATCCATATGAATTGTTGGCGGTTACCTATGGCACCAGTTGAGCACCAGCATCAAGTAAATATAATCAGCTATCTCCTAATCATGATAATATATCCCATTGTTAGGTACCGCAACCAAGACCAATTGGTAAGATGCCCCAATTCAATATCAAGTGATCTGAATAATTTGACACAAACAAATTGGTGCTTAAATAATATGGCATGCCACGTGGTTGTTTTACAACACTAAGGGCCTCATTACAACCCTGGCAGTCCGGGAACTATGCTACTGGTAAGCATGCCAGTACCGCAGTGCCCGGACCGCCAGACTATGAGTTGTGGTCGCGGGTGCCGCACAGCTCGCCAAGTTTTTCCCTGCGGGCTTTGCGGCACCCACGAGCACAACTCAACTGATGCACCGGCACCGTTTATGGCGGTGCCGGTGCATCCGACGTCCCCATCCCCATTCAGCCCTATGGGGCAGAATGGGGATGGGGAGGCCCTTGTTTCCGGCACCCGAAAATGGGCAATTTCCGGGTCCGCCAAACTCGGCATGACAGGGTTCTTGCCCATTCACGGGTGCCGGAAAAAATGCAACTCCGGTTTTACTGGCACGGCTACCGACAGAGTTGTAATGAGGCCCTAAATGTTTAATGACGGGGAAGTCTTGTAAACACACCTAGCACAGGTTGTAGGGTGCTGCTCACAACTGAGCCACCTAAACAGTATAAGTAATGCACAATTATAATAATGATGATGAAGCAGTAGTGAATATTGAGAACCTCGAATTCGCACTATTATCTATGATGGAAAGAATATCAGCACTTACTGTGTGGTAATTTATGCCATAACCATTTCTGTGTATTTTCTCCTATCTCCCGACATCTTCCTACATTGGTATGTTATATTTACTTTATTAATTTTTGATTTGATGAAAATTGTTCTGTTATTTAATTTCTGGAATTTTATGTTATTAGCTTTTGATACACTGACATAACTGTACAGCCTTGAGAACAATCAAGTGTCGAAACACGTGTCGGCTGATCACATGGAAATTAAACTGGCGAGCATAACTCAATAAACATTTGCGATTATTTCTTAATGTTTTGAAGAGAGTTGTTTTTGGCAGAGCGCTGGTTACCAGCACAATACATTTAGTCCAATATTCAATTGGGAGGGGTCAGGGTAATACCTGTCAGTGTGGAGACACAGCTAGCCTATGTAATTAACCGAAGGGCTTGAGTGCACCGACAAGACGGTTATATCCTACACAACTTAAACCATTTGACAATACAAGAGTTAAAATTCTTAACTTGTGAAAACTACATCAAAGAATGGTCAGGTGTGCCTAATTGTGATTCCGAAAGGAGGTCTGAGCTCTATCCTTTACTTTCATATGGGAGTACAATTATATGCCAATCTTTAAACCTTTAAGGTGATTGTTCTCACAGTGAATGAAGTAGAAGTGAAGTTGTTAAAGTAGAAGCAGCAGCATTAAAAAATCATCCTGACAAATATAGCATTGTGAAGCCTAAAACTGTAACCAAGAGAATACTAACTGTTAACCAAAAACTGTGTATAACTGGTGGTTGTGGATATTGCATTTCTTTTGAACTGTGGCAAGTCTTCTTGAGGAGGTGACAAAGCATTGTGGCCAGGATTACCATTGGTTCTCTGTGGAGAATGTGGAAAGTGGATTTTCCACCAAGGAGAGTGGATATTTCACCAAGGAGAAGAGATTTGCTATCACTGGAACTTTGGTTAACAAACTGTCACATTGACTTTTAATTATCAAGAACTGATTTGAGACATTTCTTTTCTTTGGTTGAACACTGATGGTTGCCTACTCCAAAGTCAATACTGACACTCCATTTGCTCCAGGAAAAGGGTCCACATCCAGGCTCGAGTCACTGGTGCATCCAACAACACGGCTGAACTCTTTCAAATCTACAAGGAACTAGCCAACCCTTCCACGGTCTCCTACTCGCCTCTACCCTCCCAGGACCTCTGCAATGCACTGGCCACACACTTCACTGCATACATTCAGGACATACTGAGCACCCTTGCTCCCCTCTCCCCTTACACCACCCCCCTGCCTCCTATAGCCTTCCATCACCCCTCTGTCTCTCTCTCCTCCTTCTCTCTTATCAAGCCTGATGAGGTCACCAGAGTTTTGCGCTCCATGAAGGTCTCCTCCAAACAGGTCTCCCCCCTGTTCCTCGAGAACCATCAAGGACAATATTGTCTCTCTTGCCCCTGCACTTGCTGATTTCTGCAACCACTCTTTTGCTACTGGATCTTTCCCCTCCTCCCTCAAGCACTCCCTTGTGCACCCCCCCTCCTGAACAAAACCTTCAGCAGACCCATCTTATCCAGCCACCTGCCAGCCCACATCTATCATCCCCTTCCTTGGGAGACTCTTGGAGAAACTGGTCTTCCTCCAACTGACTCAGCACACTGAACTTGTTGGTTGCCTACACGTACGTCAATCTGGATTCTGAGCATCCAGAGGCATGGAAACTGCTCTTCTGAACACCTGTGTGGAACTGCTCGCATCTTTTGATTCCAACTCTCCAGCTGTTCTCATTCTACTTGATCTCTCCTCTGAATTTGATACGGTCAACCACTCCATCCTCATAAAACGACTCCACGATACCCTAGGTATCTCGGAGCGGGCACTGGACTGGCTGACGACCTTCCTCAATGGCCATCTGTTCCAGGTTATTCTGGCTTCTTTCTCCTCCCCCACCTCTATCTCCACCTGCAGTGTCCCCCAGGGTTCCAACCTTTCTCCCTGGCTCTTTAACACCTACCTTGCTCCGCTTGCAAACCTCATTTCCACCTTCTCCCCCAACTTCCAGCAAGACTGAGATCCTTCCTATTGGGACTCCTGCTCCCTCTTTCTTCCCCTCACTCTGGCCATTTTCTATGGGCCCTTCCCCTTCATCTGAAGCCAGAAACCTTGGAGTCACCTTCAAAGCTCTCTTTCCTTCCTCCCTCACATTCAGAACCTTGCCAAGAAGGCCCACTTTCAACTCCACCTCCTCAAAGGAATTCTTCCTCTCCTCACTTTACCCCAGAAGCTTGATGGCTCTAGAGCTCTGGTTCTCTCTAGGCTAGACTACTGCAATAGTCTAGCCTCCACCAATAGGACGGATTGGTACTCCACGGAAGTGGAGATGAAACAATTCCGCCGGAAAGTTAGACTGAGTAACTATTTCCGAGAACAGGGGGAAAGCGAAACTGTAACTGATACAGGACTGAGGGTCCCTTCTGCCTTACTCCATCAGACAATCAGGTGGCGGAGGAAATCATCCTATTTGAGAAATGTGTCATGAATGATCTAAAAAAACTTCAGAGCACAAATCACCAAGTTAGAAACAACCTCTCTAACGAAGAGAAGAAAGCTTTGGAAGAATTAACATCCAACCCTAATCTGATTATCAAACCTGCAGATAAAGGGGGAGGGATTGTCTTTTTCTCATGGACGCGTTACAATCGCATGGCCCTGGATCTCTTGGAAGATACCCAAAGTTATTGTCCCCTGAGAAAGGATCCTTCATTAGACATAGAAAGAGAGATCAGGGATGTCACTCAATATGCAGCAGATCGATCATGGATAACGAAGGAAGAACTTGAATATTTAAATCACTCTGAGAAAAGGACTCCCTCCTTCTATAGCCTCCCTAAGGTACATAAGGATCAAACACAGCCACCAGGCAGACCGATTGTGTCTGGTTGTGGCTCCATTTTGGAACCGCTGTGTAAATTCATAGATCTATTTTTGCAACCAATTAGCAAACAAACTGACACATATCTGAAAGATACTACAGCAACTATAAAAATCTTTGAGGGAGAACCGTTCGATGCAGACCAGGACTTTCTAGTCACGATGGACATTACTACACTCTATACTAATATCCCTCAGGAGGAGGCAATAGAGATAGTCCACCTTTTTCTCACCCATCAGGCAACCCAACACAGGGTTCCAGCGGCTTTCAAAATAGAACTAATGACGATTGCACTACAAAGGAACTTCTTTGTTTACTCAGGGCAGTTCTACCTGCAAACAAGAGGCACGGCAATGGGAGCAGCCTTTGCCCCCAGCCTTGCGATCTTGTTTATGGTGGCCTTTGAGATGAGATATGTTCTCTCAGAAAACAACATCTATAAACCACACATTAGAAAGTGGTATAGATATATTGACGATGTCATTGTCCTGTGGAGAGGCAACATTGAGTCCCTACAGGAATTTTTTGCTTACTTGAACTGCCAACACAACACTATTAAATTCATGATGTTACATTCTAAATCGACAATTAATTTCCTGGATTTATGTATCAACGTGAAAGTTGGACATTTGGCATGTACTTTATATAAGAAAACTACAGACAGAAATACTTTTTTACATTTTAACAGTTTTCACCCTAGATCTCTCAAAGAGAATCTGCCATTTAGTCAATTTCTTAGACTTCGAAGAAATTGTACTGAGATTGCTGATTATTACACACATGCCAACAAATTAGCAAGTGATCTTAAGGAACGAGGCTACCCGAAGAAATTGGTATCCCATGCCCTTAAGAGAGCAAGATTCACGCCTCGAGAAAACTTGCTGGAATCCAACTCGAGAACACAAAATCAGGATCGCATAACATGTGTCACTACTTATAGCACACAATCATTTGCAATCAAGAAGACACTCTTGAAATATTGGTCCATGGTGAGTAACTGTCTCCAAGATAAAGGCAAACCTTTGTTTGCATTTAAAAGATCGAGAAACTTGAGGGACAAACTGGTACATTCTACCAGCCACGGCAAACCCAACATAAGTCATAGAATTCTTAGACCGTTGTTGGGACACTTCCCTTGTGGAAACTGCCGGGCTTGTAAATATACAAAGAAAATGTCCAATTTCAAAATTCAGGAGAGAACATGGGACATACGCTTTTTGTCGAATTGTAAAACAGCCAATGTCATTTACTTCATCCAATGCCCATGCGGACTGAGATATGTGGGTCAGACCACAAGACCAGTCCACATAAGGATCAACGAACACCGATCCAGGATTAAGTGTAAGAATCACCAAGCGCCAATGGTGTCTCACTATGTGGCCTTTGCCCATACGCCTGAGGACATTCAATGGTGGGTATTGGATACTGTGAAAAATAGTTCCAACCCTAAGAGAGCATTGAATGACAAAGAGTCTAGATGGATCCATCGACTGCGAACTCTTGATGAATTGAGAGGTCTGAATGAGGAAACCCCCCCTATCAATTTTTACATTGATTTTGGATACCCCCCAAATTTATCCTTCACTTTGGCGTGTGACTTTCCGTGGGCTTTTCCGATGCTTAGCCCGGTTCATGTGGTCACTCCCTTCTCATGTTATCGACTATGACTGCACTGCACTTATAGTAGCCCCGTAGAAGTAATAGCTCCAAATCACCCAGGTAGCCACCATACAGACTATACGGTTTTCCGTCTGCAATGCGCATTATTTTTCGACTTTGCATTAAGCGGCCTGGCCCGCTTGACCGCTGTGCTACCATCACAAGCAGGGTGCTATTCCCCCTTCTGGCCACTACCACTATAATGGCGCACTTTTTCGGCGCCTGGACTGCATACCCAGTCTCGAATTACGCCAGTAACGTGGTTGCTCAGGCGCACGCCACACAACTCGATGATCTTTCATCTATGCGTTTGCATATATAGCTCGCTTAACTCAATCAGGGCGGCACTACTATATTTTGGACATCATTGCCGTGCGGACCTTTTAGCCTCGCACGGCTGCATCGGTGAGACTGCTGAAACTGTATGACGATGACACGCGCTGTTTTTCATCCCGGCACACCCACATGACAGCCCTGCTGTGCTTACCGGAGTTCTCTTCTCTCATGGGATTTGGGTGAGTATGAATGATTAGAGGTCATACTTGCTGCCGTTGCTCCCTGTAGTCCCCAGCCCACACCTTAGTTGTGGGCCACATATAGTGAGCACTTTGCCTTACTGCATTATTCTGGCATTTGTTTTTCTCGACTTTTAGATGCACATATTCAAGATGAGCAACGAACGATCCATTTGTTGCGTGCACACATGAATACACGCTACTTTTTAATGACCAGTATTAACCACGGCTTCAGGTCAGTCTCTTCTTTTAGTACATTTACTGTCTAGATACTGTCTACCACTTAGGTTTTAGGAACATGATGCGAGAGAACTTGACATATTTTTCGGGTTCTACTCTTGTTTCCTCCCTAGAAAAGTGATGTGTGCATTGGGCCCTTTGCACCTGAGTGTCTTCAAGCAAGCTGATACCATAAAATTCTAATCCAGCCAAGCCGAGATTTGTTTCCAGGCACTTCTTCTATTATTCCATCTGAGGTAAATTTACCCTCCATGGTGTGGGGCACATTACCCAGATCCGGTGATGTTATTACACCGTTAAAGTTTCCTTGCCTGTTGCTATCAATAAGTCTTGGTCTATATATACTACCTGTTTCTCTGACTCAATTTAACTATACACAGACTGAAGCACTTTTTATTTTTTGGATTATGGGCACACATTTCTGCCAGAAGCACCATTCTCTAGAACTTGACTTTCTTCTGGCTTTGGGTGTTAATCTCCGCTTTTCTTCCCTATCCTCACCGGAGGTATTGATCACTTTTGTTCATGACTTGAGTTTCTCTTCTTTTTTTACATTTATTTCCGACAGGAATTGAAATGTTTTTAATCTTTCATTAGCCATCTACGGGTGGCTTTTTAACCTGAATTTTTGCCCCTTCCCTTTTCCCTTTTCTGTTTTTTCCATAGGAGTTAAAAACCGTATACATCTGACCTTTGGTCCTGAGGAAGGCGTTTTCTGTTTAGACCTCTACGCCGAAACGTATTTGACCACGCCTGACTGACCTCTTTGGCTGACAGCAGTGGCCACTGTGCCTACATGTATTAGGCCAGTTCACATATACGTATTCAATTATTATTGTTTTTTTTATGGTGCATGATTTATTCTGATGCCGATAATATGATTATATTATGTTATGTATTCAAAATTGAGCCCGCTTCCAGATAATATTTTGTTAAATGACATTGAGGCTCATGCACAAAAGATTGTTTTATGTTTTTCATTAAAATAACGAGAAATACTATTTTGTCTATGATCAAGATTCTGTATTGTGTCAAATGTATATCTTCAAAGTAATCTTCTGATAACATCAATGACATAATTATATGCAAAGAAGAGGTTAAACACACATAACTTAGGAGCAATAGATCTAGTCTGTGGTAATCCTTGCTTAAAACAGTTTAACACACAAACTGAGGTTAGAGAAAATAAGGTGAGCATCGGTAATGGATATACCGCATCACCATTACTTTATACCCTGTGGGGACACAATTTTGTGATTTTAGACTACTGCAATAGCCTCTTCCTCAATCTACCCTCCTCCTCTCTATGACCCCTACAGCTAATCCAGAACAGGGCTGTGAGACTTATCCTTGGCATCAAGCCCAGGGACTGCATCTCTCTAGCCCTAAAATTTCTCCACTGGCTCCCAGTTGCTGCAAGGATTAAATTTGAGTCCCTCTGCATCATCCATAAGGCTCTCAGGGGCTGGGGGCGATGCTATCTACAACTGGCTCTCACTAAATACTCTCCCTCCAGATCTTTACGGTCCTCCGGTACTAACTCTCTGGCAACCAGCTCTCTGTCTAGTGAAGTGCTTAACACACAATCGCTTTCCTCGCTGGCTCCCTCCTATGGAACAGCCTCGCCCCCTTACCCTTCGTCTTCAGCCGGATCGCCTCAAATTCTGGAAGCTCCTCAAGACCTTCCTTTTCACCTCCTCCTTCCCTTCCTCCTTCCTCTGCTAAACCACACAGTTGCTGAGATTGGTGACCAGGGCCCTTATGTGTCCTCCTGGGTCCTGGCCTCACACACCCAATTGCCTTCAGCCTCCGCCCGCTCCCAGCACTTGCCGCTCCCAGCACTTTCGTTGGCACCCACTGGCCTATGCCACCACAGGCCTGCACTTATTTATTGGCAGATGACCACTCTCACCAAGCCACTAACAACTGCTTACTCCTTAGCACTTCCCTCATTGTTAAACCTAGCACTTACCACACACTTCCTCATCCCTTCTCTCTCTCTCTCTCTCTCTATGCACTTGCACGTTCTGAATGCTCACAAGGCCCAGTAGATCCGACTCTATCTTTCATTGTTATATTAGCTTCTTTCCCATGTTCCCTCCCTGTTGCCGTGTGGGCGCTTTGAAACACATTTTATCTGATGTATAAGCACCTTACAAATGCACAATAAATAAATAAATAAATAAATAAATAAAACACTAACAGAACTGTCCTTGAATCCTGGGGAAGGGACCATCCCAGGACATTAGAAGGTTATTCAGAGACTTAGAATGTTGTTCATATGATGTTGTATTTCCATATGTTTTCTGTGTATTTATTGCTTAGTGTGAGGGCCGGTTATCCTGTGTTACAATGTTTCCCCTTAGCTTTGGTTAGGCAGGGAAATCGTCAGCAGAGTGGGGATAGTGAGGCATTTATTAATAAATGTTTGTTAAGAATAAAATAGCATATAATACCAAATCATCAAACAGTTGTCAGTCTTGCATTACTGACCCCTCACAACACGGAAGAAGGACACCCCTTCATTGTTTGTGATGACGCACTGAAGCAGGAAAGGAACTGTGAATGGCCAGAAGGTAACTCCTATGTAAGGGTATGTGTGAATCCTACGCCGACGCGAGCCCTCTGGAAAAGACCCCCTGAAGGGGCAGAGCCACGCTGGGTCACAGAGCCTGCTGGAGCGTGGAGAGTGCGGCCAACGCTAGTGGACGCCGGCAGGCTGGTATTTTCTCTGACCATGATGTCCAGGTCGGGGAAGGAGGTGGAAATGGAGAGGCCCCTGTTTCTACTGGTGGTGCAACCACAAACCGGCCACAGTGAACTCAGAGCCCACCAACCAATGCTGATACCAGCTCGCTGGGGAGAGTCCAAATCCCTGAGCTCTACGCCCAAAGGACTTTGGTTGTGGAGGCCAGCAGCAACTGCGAAACGATCGCTCCCACTGAAAGATTACTGCTAAGAGCTATGAATACCGCAAATCCAGGCTGGGAGAGCCGACAAGATTACGGGAACCTGAGACACCCGAGCGGGCAAGTGCCCCATGCGCCTCAGAATGAAAGTACATTCATTCAGCTTTATTTGTCTAAAAATATATCATAAAAGCAATACAATCATCAAAGCAGATTTATGAAACACAAATGTAAAACATAAAATCCTATGACCATCATCATAAAATACACAAATATCAAAAGGGACTGCCAACCTAAAAAAGAGCAGTCAAGTTATCACTAAAAATAAATGTGCATCATCGCTGACTAAAATCATAACAACAGCATTTAGGTAGCTTGAGGTAAAACAAGAAAGGATTCTATTGTAGGAAACAAGGTAACAAAAAAGATCCAATAAGACAAAGAAATTGTTTTAAGGGAAGCATCCATTCGCCTTTCACTACTCTAGACCACAGGGAATACTATCAAGTCCCATGCTTCTATGCCAGTATGTCAGGGGTACAGAGTGACCTACCGAGAGTGAAAGCTATCCCTTTAAATTAAACCAAGGGTAGAGGGTTTTCCTATATCCCATGTCAGTCATCTAGCAATGTTTCACTAAATACATCTAATCTACAGTCACATTTCATCTTCATCTCCCCATTTCCAATAAGTACTGAGACGAAGAAGCGGTGACCGTCAGCAATGAGGATTACCCATAGAAACAACACAGGAATACAAAGTGAGGCCTACTAGGTAACACCTTTGAATTGTCCCACTAATAGAGTCAGGCAAGGTCAGGCACTTTATTCTGACTATTCACATCTGACTCCACTTGACTCTTTACACCAGTATAAAAGGCGTGGTTCTGCCCAAGAGTATGAGCGAGCTGGAGTTTCTGATGCGACCAGGAGAGCCAAGGAGCAGGGAGCTGTGGTGGGAGATGCCTGGAGAGTCCAGAGGAGAGCGGCATGCCGAGACGCTGGCCCAGTGTGTTTGAGGGGCTGCAGTGTGCCTAGAGAGCTGTGTCTCCAGAGAGCCGGAGTGAGGCAGATTGTGACCTATTGGCAGAGTCCAGAAAAATGCTCTTTCCCTTGGCACTTGTGCCAGTCCCAAGGGTGTCAGAGGGGCAGGTGGTGAGACCCTGACCTCGACCCGACCCAGTGTATCCCAATGAGACCGCTCACCAGCACTGCGCTTCCCGGTGAGTTTCATGAAAGTGAAGATAGAAACTCGGGATCGTGCGGATGGCTGGAGCAGGAGTGGAAGCAGTCAACATTTGTAAGCAGCACGAAAGTAAAGAAAGCAGAAAGAGAGAAGGTAAAGAAAGGGTGCAAGCAACCCGAAACAGGAAAGAGGGTGCGAGTGACCCAGATAGATTGGAAAAGCAAGAGAAAGCAGAGAGGGTGCGAGTGACCCTAAAGCAGGAAAATAAGGTTCGAGTGACTCAAAGGCTGAAAAGGGAAGGTGCAAGAGGCACGAAAAAGAGAAAGGAAGCTGCAAGGGTGCACAACCAAAGGAACAGAGTAACAGAGTGTGCCAGGGGCACGATAAAGACAAGAGGCATGTGCAAGAGGCACAGTAAAGTAAAAAGAGGGTGCAGGTGTGCAAAGCAAAAGGAAAGAAAGGTGAAAGAAGAAAATCCAGAGTGGAAAGGACACAGGAGGGAACGGTGCCAGAAGAAAGGTACAAAGTACAAAGAGAGGGGTCAGACATAAGAGTGGTCGTGCAGGGGAAGAGCCAAAGCCTGGCGTTTTCGAAAGTCTATGACACTACCCCATGGAAAGAACTGTGTGTTAAAAGGGAGCATCCTGACAAGGTGAAATTTTGTTTGAAACTAGAGGGCCCTAGCCTTGGGGAAGGGGACCTTAAAGGCCCACTAAAAACATTGTTGAACTTTGTGAAGAGAGGCCTAACCTAGGGGAAGAGAGGCCTAACCTAGGGGAAGGGAACCCTGAGAGGCCTAACAAGAACTGTACACGGAAAGGTGCATCCTGACAGGAGACATTTTTTTGAGGATAAAAATTAAAGGGTCCTACGCTTGGGGAAGGGAACCCTGAGACGCCCACAAGGACATTGTGAACTTTACAGGAGAGGCCTAGACATAGAAGAGGGAACCCTGGGAGGCCTGAATGGAACTGTGAATCCTCTGTTGAATATTTTGAACCATGAGAAGCCCGAAAAGAACTGTGACATTTTGTTTTGAAACCGGAGGGGTCCATGCTTGGGGAAGGGGAACCCTACGTGGAAGGTTCCAAGGCAACCCTTTTGAGCTGAACTATTTTTTAACTGGCAGAACTACACCTACTGGTAAGGCTACCTGAAACCAGCTTTGGTTTAAATTTTCTTTTTAACCACCATTTTTCCTCTAAGCCTTTAAGAAGGCCCCCTGTCACATTTGGTTTAAAAGTGAGGGCAAGCTTAGGTTTGGACACAGACGAACTTTGGTTTTGGACTTACAGACATTGACGTCCCTTAGAAGCATCAGTTGAGGGACCAATTCCTTAGAGTTAGGGCCAGGTAGGTATTACACCAACACCACAATGTTTGATAAAAAGGTTTTTAAACTGTTACTTTTGAGTCTGTGTCTCTCTTGATACCATGCCTGTCTCACACTTCCCTGACGGTCGACCTTGTAGTCACCATTCAAACTGCCCAAGTTAGTCCAGAGGTCATCCAGCCCCATTTTAAGCAATTCATTTTTTAACATGATTGAACCAGGGCAATGAATCCCCGTCTTGGTTGTGACAGCAAATAACTTGGTGCCTCTCTGTAGGTAGCCAAATGGGGGAGAAGTCCAGATCCTGCCCCAGTAATACAGCAACATAGCTCTGCAATAAGATTCTATACGCAGCATGCCGGTCTCAAGGAAGACTAGAAGATTCGGGGTGCTACTGTGTAAGCAAAGGATATTTGTCAAGTATCTATTTTCGATAGTTGATAAAGTCTGACACCTGTGAGAGAGGCATGGTATGACAAGGAGGACACTAACACAAAAGATGCAAAGTTGTCAATTTTTATTTAAAGTGAAAGGGGTTGAAAACTGCCAGTCTGGCCCTATAGCTAAGATTGGAGCGCGCTCTACCATCAAATAAAAGATAAACAGTCCTAGTCAGTCGTGTCCAAAATCATAAGATTTAAACTAGAAAACCTAACGCCTCCCGTCACTTCATTACAATAAAGGTGTGCCGGGCATTGTGATTCCAAAAAGGAAAGTCAGTGTTTAACAAAAATGTCAGAATGACAAAAAATATGTATTACTATGTCTCCTCTTTCCCACGTTGTATAGCACGTGGGTTTGGGTGGAACACTTTGCACTCAGCCACAATCTGGCTTGCAGATATACGTTGGCAGCCTGCTCTGCCTTCCAGAGCCTGATTGGGTTTGCAAATTGCCAGTCACAAATTGGAGGGTTCAACCTCTTAGGTTTCCCTTCTCCCAAGTCCAGGTTAACCCCCTTGTCCTCTGCATAGTTTAAACAAAACAATGTCTCTCACAGGGACGTCATTTCACCAAAATGCCAGGGGTAGCGGAAGTGACATCACAGTGCCACGCCCCCAAGAGTGACATCACATGAAGTGATGTCATTTGACCACACCCCCACCGGAAGTGATGTCATTAGACCACACCCCACAGGGAGTGATGTCATTTGACCACGCCCCCAACATGACATCACAGAAGTGGCCCCATAAAGCATTATCCCTCAGCGCACTAAGAAAAAAAATGGTTATGATATCAGTGTATTGTGACATTTCATACAAGAATGGATCATTATATGTAGCAGTGTCAAGGTCCATGTTGCCACGTGAAGTGTATGAACCCCAATCCCCTCTTTATGTGGATCTGCCCTGTTATTTCAACAGGACTACAGAGCGAAATCCTCGCCGCCCCTATGAGATAATAGTAAAGCTATACAACTTTAAGAATAAAGAAACTATGCTTAATGAGGCTAGAAAGAAAGGTAAAATAGAATTCATGGTCAGCACTGTATACATCTATCAAGATTCGGTCCAGGCTGTCCTAGTTGGGCGCCAAGCATTGAAGCCATTAATGGAGAAATTACAGAAGCAGGCCATTCGCTATAAATGTACATACCCATTCGCCTGCTATTCAAATTAAATGGAAGGTTCCATGCCATCTTTTCTCTTGAGAGTGGCTCAGAAACTCTTAATGTTGATGTGGCATAAAGCATGTGCTCATTTTAACCACAAGGAAACAAGCAGAGTCACATGCAGGAGGCCCAGAATGAATGCTAGGAAAAGAGACCAGGATAATTGTCTGGAATCTTCACTCCTAAGGTTAATTCTGGCGATCTGTGTGACTCTGTGAGCAACATCTAGGATCTGGATGGGGCTTCTCCTTTTCCATGATTACACATGCATCTAGGGAGTTAGTTTGAGCAGGATGCGTAGTACCGGGAAGGGTGGCGTGAGTGATTCCCTATTGGAGGAAAGTTGTTTTCAGTTTTGATTCATCTCTGTGGTAGTTGAATCTTAGAGGAAACTGAACCATATTTTGAAATGGAGTCCCGACGAGGTGACAAAGAGTCCATTTGTGAGTTAAGTTGATGTCATCAGAGGAGGTTTTTAGGGTTATAGGCACAGATTGTACTGCTATGCCAGGGTTATACTCATGAGGCGCTGATTACACATGAGCCCCCTTCTTTAACTTATGGTAAATGACTGGCAGCCATAATTTTTTTTAAATATTATGGAATGGGTTATGATGGCTGATGTTTTTTGGGTGTTTGAATAATCAGGGGTTTCAACAAATAAAAGGACTCAATTTCTCAGCGAACGTAAGAGATTGTGAAATAGGGTTGCAGCACTGCAAGAGGCTTTCTTGAGGAAAGGTAATCAGGGCAGACTTAAATACAGTGGTTTCCCCCCGCGTGTGGTGCGCACTGCTGCAATGCTGGGTGGTTCGTTTGGTTTTTCCTGAAAGCCTGCCTGTCGCACAGCCCGAGGACCCAGCAGCGATGCCACAGGCCAGAGATACCCAGAAAATATGTTTGCAATTGGGGCTATTATCAGAATTGTAAATAATGCATTTCAAGTCTCGACGCCCAGTGCCATGAGTTTTACAATGCTGAAAAGAGCTGGGTCCTTAAAAGCTGAACATATGCACTCTTGCTCAATTTGAATTTGCGTATTTATAAATACATGTATTTTATACCAGGGCATTTGATGCAAAACAGTGTATTAACTCTAAAAGAAACAGCGAAACAGCTCTGTGCTGCACCTGAATGTATAAGTATCTGGTATCTGAGCGCTGCTTATTATTATTACGCACGGTGTGTGGTTATTTATTGACCTCGGAAGGATACGTCAGCAGGCTCTGCATGTCAAAGCGAACGCTCAACTCGCTGTGCTATCGGACCGGCTGAATCATCATCAGGTTCATAGCTTAGTATTGGTGGGGAGCTCTCAGTCAGATATTTCCTAATAAAACATGCAGTATACCCAGGAACTAGTGGTATTCTGACTGCATCCAAAAACGGAGGAAGTGGGATGGCGAAAAAGGGTGTCTGGGTCGAGGTAACTGGGCATGGCATGGAGCGGGACTGTGGGACAGGCAGAGTCTGGGCCCGGAAGATGGAACGGAGGCCAGGGACTGGGTGGGTTGGGTTCAGGTAGGTTCCGCTGGCCCTGATGTGGGATGGGGGCATAAAAGAGGGGGCTGGGCATGGAACAGTGGTGCTGCCACTTGGCAGGGGGACCATTTATGGGTAGTGCCCCATACAGTGTGAATGGAACCTGGATACTGGCCCTAGGCCAAAGGCTCGGCATGTGCAGGCATCAGAAAGCACGAGGTCGCCGCGTGATCATAGGCAAGGGTGGCAGCAGGTATTCTAACTCATGGACAGTGCCCTCTACAATTACTAACCACGAAACTAACCACGGCCCGCCCCCCTATCCCCCCACCCCACACACACACACAACGACACCGGGCACCCGAAGTTTGGTGCATCAATGTTTAATGCCATAACGACAGTAATAGTATAATACAGCGCCTTTGCTTCCAATCTATGTTCACAGCACATAAAACTGCAAACATGAATACAAAATAAGCATCCCAGCAAAGGGCACAGAGAGCTAATTGTGCTTGAGTTACAAAGACATGCAGAGGAAAGAAAGCTCATGAATGCTTTAGAAAAGAAAGCTCATCCCTCTCTGCATGTCTCTGTGACTCTGCCGTGCTGGTGGTCGTGTGCCCTCGCCTGCGGCATCGCCGCCGTGTCCTTGCGGCAGGAACGCTTTAAAAACAAAACCAGCAAGCTGGCTAGAAACTGCCCTGATCCTGTCATGTGCAGCAATGCTTGTGTTAAGCTCGCGGTGGAAATGATCATACTGCGTGTGCTACTTTTTAGCGCTGCGAAGTAAGTCTCTAGGCCATGTGGGGTCATTTAGCGAGATGAGGATTTGCACACAGAACTCATGCCCCGCGACTTGAAGCGGCTACACAGGCCAGCGATGGGTCATCAGGTTCAGTCCGCCAAAGCAGACACAGACGGACGCTGATGATAACAGGGAACATGAAGTGGCAGCTGAACCATGTATGCTAGGCTGCGGTCCTAGCGATGAAGGGAGGGGTAGGGGTTACTGATATGCTTATGTTATGGATCCAGGCAGCGCGCACCGCAAGCCATCGCCGACGGCGGCAGTGCTGCACCCGGCGGCAGAGGCCCCGCCCCACATACACACACACACACACACACACACACACACGATGACACCGGGCACCCAATACTCACCAGACTTAGTCACGGCACGGCAGCTGGCCTAGCCTGGTCTTCAGGCACGCCGGCACGGGTCACTGGAGCAGCAGCCTGAGCTGATCAGGGAGCGGAGCAGCACGCGCAAGTTAACCTGCAACTAAATCAAAATGGAGGACCAGGACCACAAGCGTCGCAGCACGCTGTGGCCACGCCCCTCCTTCTCTGATTGGTCAACAGCCAGAGGTCGCAAGAGATTGACAGGGGTCGCTGGCCAATCGCCAGCGGTCGCTCTTGCGACCTCTGGCGACCCTCAAATGACGTACCTGGTCTCTCAATCTGGTCACAGTTCAGCACAGGCTCCCCTCATCCAGGCATTTTTTCACATTACTTGTTGGGGTTCCCTTCCCCTAGCTTTTCTCATATCATTAAGACTTTCCTACGTTGGTTTTGAGTCGCTGTCTCCTGGTCGAAGACGTTCAAAACTGCAAGGACTTTTGTTTTCCCTCTGCATGACCACTTCGATTTATATTTGCCTTTGCAATGCATCCTGGTATTTAGAGTTCTCAATTTTACACAAGTTCCCTTTTTAATTGCAGTTTCCCTCTGCCGGGATAAAGACATGCAGAGGCTGTCGATTGAGTGAGTTCCTTCTCGCCGGCCAACTCTGCTACTTAGTATTCATACACAAAGGTTCGAAGCAATGGGTTCATTTTCCCTCGCGGTTCATCTCTACACGCGTAACCTTAATTTCTCTAGGCAACTGTTTCAAGCACTCCGAAACACAAACTGGACTTTCATATCTTCAATCGACTCACCGGTTGCGTTGGGAGGCTTGCCACTTTCCCTTCTTTTGATGTGAAGTCAAGGCTGTTATTCTCGCTGTCTTGGTGCCTCCCCAACTCTGCGGTTCACCCGAGAGGACAGCTCTTAACGTGGTAGCACTTGAAGCTATTTTTCTTCCCAGTTAGGCTGGCTTGTGTAACCCTTGCGGTTTTCGGGATACAATGCTTTCTGGCCAAAGGGGTTTCTGGTGTGTAGCTTTGTTCCCCTAGTCCTCTGGCCTGTCACTCTCCTTTGCCTGGTTTGCCACCTCTCTGGAATAATGTCTCCTCTGTGTGCATCGCACCGCTCTGCATTTCTCACCAAAATGTCTTTGGGCTCCAAGTCCCATAATCCTTCACTCTGATTTTGCTCCCACTTCGATAGCTCCCCTTTTTCACACTCTGGCGGTTTTGGGAGTTGTGGGGGGCTTTAATGAGATGCCCATGAGGTCAGGGTCTCACTGCCTGCCCCTCAAAGAAATGGGCTTTAGTCCTATGCCCAGGGGAGGAGCTCTGGCTTGGATGCTGCCAGATAATCCCCAGCTGCCACTGGTTTGGCTGCCTGGAGTCACAATCCCATCGCCACACTGCAGCCTCCCTCACACTCACAGTGTCAGTACTTTGGCAGCCCTTCTCCTTGCAGGGATTCTCCAACTGGTCTTCTCTGGCTCTGGCTTCTGTGCACCATCCAGCATGCCCAGCACACTCAGAGTGTGCCTGTGTGTTCCACCTTTTATACTGACAGGGAGTGTTAATTGGAGTAAGGTGTGAGCAATTGCCCAGCCCTGCCTGACTCTTCCTGGCCTCATTATCGGGACAAAATGGTGACTGCCTATAGGAATGTCTGGAGCATTGATTCCTATGCGCAATCTTCATTCTTCTTGGATGTTTCTTCCTCGCCTCAGTACATGGGTAACTTAATGTGTAAAGGGAATGTTGGGTGTTGTGGTTTCCCTTTGTGACTGTAGGTAACTTGTGTGCGAACATGTCAGAAAAGGAAGGATATCTTGGAAAATAAGAATTCTGGATTTGGTAGTTTTCTAGGGAGAAAAAATGTGGATGTATTAAATGTCCTCTGGGTTATGAAGAGGGGGGACTAAGTTACTTTTAAGGGTTAAAAATAGTTTGGTTTCCCATGGTATTTTCTCTTTCCCTTTTCTAGGGTAAAGAGTTGCGGTCTGACAATATTCTACAAAGACAAAGGGGATGTCGGGTAGGGGTGTGTCGGAAAAAAGGGGATAGCGCCTCTCGCCCAAGGTCGCTCCTCCCGCAGTGCCCAAGGACTCCCTGCCCAGGTGATCCTCCCTTGCTCGTCCGCCCCCAGGGTTGAGATCCAATAGCGATGGCCCGTCTCTGGCCACCTGACCAAAGGATCCCTGGGGTCTACAAGTGAGAACACCCTTGGGTTTCTCACACACCACTTGGGGCCTCCTGCCTAGCTTGGGCTTTGTAGGCCTGAAGAGAAACCTGTGCTGCTCCATTTGTACTGCTCCATTCCTATATTTATTTGTGAATTTCGCCAGTGCCCCGCTATACCATTTCAAGTTAACCCGAGCCCAGGCCAACTTGTTGTCCAAGGTATAGTTCGCAGTGACCCTCAGGCCCAAGTAATCATACTCCTTGACTTTGTCAATGGCTCCACTATTCAACTCTAAAGCCATTGGTGCCTTTTCCTTTCACTTTCTACCCCTGCAAAATCGTTTTCGAGGTGTTAATGGTTAACCTATTTGCATCACAGTAGCCAGAGAAGGCCTTTAATCGTTTTTTTAAGGCACAAGGACGGCATCATCGGAGAACATTAACACCTGAATTATGCTGTTGGCCAGATCTGGAGCATCAGTCAATAATGTTAGGAGCTTTTCAATTACTCTGTTGATAAAAACACAATATAAATTGAAAGCCAGGACGCACCCTTGGCGCGCGCCCATCTCAATGATAAATGCCAGGGTGATGCTGCCATTGTTTCCCCATCTTACAACTACCTCATTGTTGGGATAGAGACTCTCAATGGCTTTTAAAAGGAGAAGCGGTATATCGACATTTAACAGCATCTCCCACAGACTTACTCTGGGGACTGTATCGAACGCTGTTCGTAGGTCGACAAACACAGCATGGAGGCGAATTTTCTTTAGCAAGACATATTTCTTGCAAATTAGGCTTAGCCGCAGACTTTCATCGATGGTGCTTACCCTGCTGCGGAAACCTGCATGCAGGCGGTTAAGCACACTCCTTTTCCACAACCCATGTCTCAAAATGATAAAGTACTGCCCTAGCAAAAACATTCCCACTGACATCAAGTCGAGAAATGTGCCTATGGTTTTGGGGCAGATCCCTTGAGTTTATTTTGAAAATGGGAACTATTTGAGCCTTAACTCAAGAAGCGGGTGCCACTCCACATTCCAACACTGAGTTGAACAGATTTGTCAGCTAAGCTTTTGTGAACAGCCAGGAATGAGATGCAGACACAAAGGAGACATGTTTGTGGTTATGAAATGTTATTAACAAAAATAGGGGTTGGCAAATACCTCACTATTCCTAATATAGGAGGAATTTCCGGACCTCAACTAAACTAATGATTCTATCCAGTGTCAAGATGCACAAACAAAAGGTCTCTCCTGTGCCTGTAATCCTATTCTGGCCCTCACACTCTAAAGAAACTCTAATCTGTAAGGGTATTGACTCTTGAATGCTCAGTGTTCAAATGTTCAAGTTCAATGCAAAAGGTCCAATCCAACAAAAAGGTTTCCAATGTACACTATTCACAGTTTCAGGGATCAACTTCCATCCCCAGATTCCTTGCATCAAATTTCACCAACTGAAAAGAATATTCAGGTTGCAAGAGGATTACTCTCTCCCCTTGATGTATCTACTTCTCTTGGGTTCTCGGCGCCATTCCCCAAGCTTTGTGTTCCTCTTTTATATGTTGCAAATCCCAAGGGTATGTCTCTTCCTAAGGACTCTCTTTCTCTCTGTACAATTTCATAATAGTTCATTAATTCAAGGGTATGTTATTTCCTAAAGTTCTTTGCTATAGGTATTTGGTCTTCATCTGGGGTGCTCTCCCCTCAGGCCCTGTCACACAAATGACTAACTTTCACTTCACCTGGTGCACTTCCCTACCAGGACTTTATTATATAAACATCAATTGTCTCCTGGTATACTGTCCTGCCAGGACTTGACCATATATACACATGCTTAGCTTAACTTCACCTGCTATACTCTCCCTCCTGCTTGGACTTTGTTATACAAATACTAGACTTCACCTGGTATACTTTCGTGCTAGGTCTTTCTTGCACAAACACTTTGTTATGCAAATACCTAGCTTCAGGTAATGAAGGGTGATTGGTTAGGGGTCGTTGACCCCATGACTACCCCAAATAACACCAACATCTTTTATTTTTTTAAACACATTGAGTGGAACAAACACTTTGCTCACTGTGAGAAACCTGAGGCGTTTCTCCCAGGTTATTCCCGGGGATCCTTTGTCCAGGTGGCCAGGGGAGGGCAGTCGCTCTTGGATCCCAACCCTGGGGGCGGACGAGTGAGGGAGGATCACCTGGGCAGGGGGTCCTTGGGGACAATGGGCAACACGCCCTCGGGCGAGACATGGTATTCCTTCTGTTCCGATACACCCCTACCCGACATCCCCTCAGTTGCTATGGGATATTGTAAGCAGAGGGCCATCATACCCCAGTACCTTTCTGTAAGGAAAAGGCGAAACCATCAGGGAAAACAAGGACCATCCCTAAATCCCTCTTTCCCCGAAACCCACTTTTCAACAACCCTACATTCAACCCCCTTTTCCTGACACAAATCTACAACAGTGTTATCCCTTTTTTGTGGAACATCACAATTCCCATATTCCCATTCCCCTATTGAAATACTCAAGGACTGGGATGAAGAAGAGGCAGATGGGAGTCATGGGGATTACCCATAGGACTCAATGGGCAATGGATTCCTAATGGCAGTCTCCATGTTGTCCTGATAATGAGGTCAGGCAGAGTCAGGGAGGGAGGGACAACTGACTCCAACCAACTCTAGCTGGGAGTACAAAAGCCGTAGCCATAAACAGCATTTTGAGTGAGCTGTGGATGCTGAGTCATTGGTCTGGTGAGCACATGGGAGGCTCCAATGTGGAGTAGAAGCTGTGCCTCCAGGAGGCCAAACCAGGGGCAGCTGGGGACACCTGGTGGCACCCACATCAGAGCTCCTCCCCTGGGCCAAACCAGAGAACCCAGGTCTTTGAGGGGCAGGTGGTAGGACCCCGACCTCAAGCAGAAGATCCCCTTTTTGCTCCTAATGCTCCCAAACTGTGAGAGTGCCGTTTTGGGGAGCTGAGGAAGTGTTAGCAAAATATGCAGTGCAAAACCATTTATTTTGAAAACTGTCGAAGAGGAGTCTGAGCCCGACTGAGGGAGACATCTGAGGAGTCTGAGCCCGACTGAGGGAGACCAGTCAGGAGTCTGAGCCCGACTGAGGGAGACCTCTGAGGAGTCAACAGCGAGGCAGAGCATGAGAGAAGGCTGTACTTCCAGGGCAGAAGCAAAGGAGGCGAAGGAGAGCGAGAGACCAGGGGGCTGAATCCTGGAGGCTGGAGGGTGAAAGCCCTGGTATTACCCAAATTGACCTTTTACAATTGACCTTTTGCACAATTGACCTAATTATAGTGGTCCTAATTGACCTTCTGCACAATTTACCTTTATATTATTTTAGCTATTTTATATATGTATTGGGTTGGTTTTGGATTATAAATAATATAAGGGGATTGGGTGGGGGGTTGCAGGGGTTTTTCATTCGGGTGGTGGGTTGCGGGGGGTTTCCCCCCGCATATATGCCCTAATTGACCTTCTAAATTAGGTCAATTCTCCCGAGGTCAATTGTGAAAAGGTCAATGAGTATACAACCGAAAGCCCTTGGTCAAGAGACTGCTACCGCCTAGAAGCCAAGAGAGCTATGCAAGATAGCCCAGCAGAGAAGGAGGAAGACAGCATACAATGCTTCAAGGTCACCCATGGGCCCTCCCGGGTGAACGGCAGAGTTGGGGAGTCGCTGAGGCAATAAAGTGTAAAAGCGTCCAACATCAAACAGATTGCGAAAAAGGGAGACTCCTAAATTCAACCATTGACTTAATTGAAACGGCGGAAGTCCGGTCTGTAGTTTGGAGTGCTTGCAACATTGAATGTGAACTTTGCTTTATAACATTTCAAGTACCAAAAGACCTTGCATTTAATAAGTTGTGAATCGAAGTGGTCCTGCCACAGGTCAAGCCAAACCCTGTGCACATTCGAAAGTCTTCGATACTTGATTGAAATTGGTCCGAGCCTTGCTGAGGGAGACTAATTGTGTTAAAAAGGGATCTGAGCCCAGCTGAGGGGGATCCGGGTGGGCCGTGAGTCACTCGAAAAGAATATCCTGCGAACATTGTGGCTAAGGGATCTGAGCCCGATTAGGGGGATCCACAGGGAATGAACATTGTACTACAGAGATCTGAGCCTGACTGAGGGGGATCCGGGTGAATAGTGAATCACATAAAGTGAATACTTGTGAAAATCCAAAGACAAAAATAACTGATCTTTTTTTTTGGTTGCATCAGGCCCTCTGAATGAAGAGACTTTGAGAAGCAAAGTGACATGCATACAGAAGGTTGTGATGCTAATGATCGAACTGTATCCTCATGCTAAGGAAGCCAGAGACTGTGCTACGCTCGAGTGCACCGCCTTGTCCCGTGCTGAAAACGTGGGGAAGGGAGGCAAACAGACTGAACATCCTGACGTATAATTTTTGAACACTTCTTTCTTTTGTCAGAAACACTATCCCCCACACTATTCGTATTTAGAGGTAAGGATTGGCAATAGGTTTTTTAGTATAGGCCCTTTTATTTTGACAAGCACCACTAGTACTGCGTTATTATTATTTGATGGTTGTAGCTTGCTCCCATCTGTAGGTTTAGGATTAGATAGGCGTTTTTCAAACCCTGCTTAAGTCAATAAACACCCCTGAACTGTGATCACTTATATCTGCCGTCTTACTGTTGATACAACAATTTCCTTACATCACTCAGTATGTTCTTAAATTGCTTTCTTGCACCAGTATAGATCTCTGTGCATCATTTACACATGTTATTCCTGGTCCCCCAACCCTCTGGATCATCTCCAAGCAGGGGACCCATTCAGCCATGCACTCATGGTAAGAAGGTACACAACTTATTTTATTCACCCCAAGGCACCAGCCAAAACCCATCCATGCCAATAACGTATTGTGCATCGAAACCTGATGCAAGCACTGCAGGATATATAGACCCATTGGGGCCATAGTCAATGCCACCAGCCATAACCATTTTTTGCATGGCATTATGCCACGTTATGACTTGCACCATTCCCAACATGTATCCAATGGTGAATTGAGGGTCCACGCACCAGCACTGCCTAAACTGGTGCACCGACACTACCGTACTATGCACCCCATATACATCACGCTCATACAGGGCCTTCCAGTTACTCTGTTTTGGGGCAGTCACTAAACGAGTATTAACACTGATTTACCCCCAGTTTACTGCACGCAGACTCAATCCTATACTAATCTCATCCTGTTTTTCCTCCCCTCCCCCATTTTTCCCCCTCTCTCTTCTGTGCTACCCTTTACCAATCCATCAATTGTTCACAACCTATGTACCAGGAATGGATATATGACCATGACTTGTGGAATCCTATAATATGTATTTCACATTGATTCCAACCTTGTTCTTCACCAATCATTGCAACCTGTCACTTTTATGTTGTCAATAACCCCTCACTAAATACCACAGCCTTGATAAAGACCCTTTTGGTTGAAACACGTGTTGGCTGTTTGGCTCTTTGAACACTGCTTATTCGTTTTGAAGATTGTAAATACAACGTGTCACGAATACAACAGGCCTGACCTACGTCAGGCACTAAAAGACTGTAAAATATGAAATGCGCCTTCACATTATTGACAAATAAAGCACTGGAGATAACTCTTGATAATCTCTGTACGCACAAAGCTGCCTTTGGTTATTCTTTTTCCACTTAGTGTGAGAGTGGGCAGGTGTCTGGGCATGAGTGTTAGCATGCATGCATGCATGTGTTTGTATGTTGGGAGGTGGTTGGGGCACGGCAATTCAGCTCCAGTGACCATTACAGGCATCGATAGGCTGTGGCTTCAGGCTCATGCAAGTGATTTACTGTCACCATTACTTAGGCAAAATAACCCGAAGAGGGGGGCATTACTGGTATGGTAATGCCCCATGAGCCATAGTTAGAAGCCCGAGCGAAGCAAGGGCTTTAACAAAGCCCCAGGGTCATTACCCTAACGGTAATGCCCCCCCTCCAAGGGTTATATTGCCAATAGTACCCCGGCACGTTGTACCGGGGTACTAAGAGCATTTTTCCTCAAGTTCAGAAATGGCGCTGCAGCCGTTTCTCGAGCTTGAGAATAAAAAGCCAAATAAAATGGCTACCAGGGATCGGGGAGAAGGGACTACACATAGTCTCTTTTCCCTTTCCATGGCGGCCACTCGCGGGAAAGAACTCCGGGACACTGCACCGTTGGAGCCTTGTCGGGCAGGTTAACAAGCTCACTGACCCTCGCTGGATACTAATGGTATAGATAGGTTCTGTAGCAGCTTTATGCATGTGATTTACAGTGACCATTACTTGCATAGACAGGATGCGGCTGCAGCCTCATGCATGGGATTTTCAGTGACCATTACTTGCATAGATAGGATGCGGCTGCAGCCTCATGCATGGGATTTTCAGTGGCCATTACACGCATAGATAGGTCATGGCTGCAACCTCATGAAAATGGTGTAAAGGGCTTGTGTGCAGTGTACCGTTGGAGATGGCATTTACTCGGTTTTTCAATATGTTTCCTTAGAAAAGCAACTGTAAATGTAATGGCTTCCCCCCCATTTTTCCAAAAATAGTGCTATTAAATGCACCATTTTAACACAGCATTTTAAACATTTTCTCAGCAGAAAAAGCCTCCTCCCCCAAACTCCCATACACTTTTTTAGGGCTCCATCGCTACTCTTGGTCGCTCACCCTAAGTTGGGTAAATATTAAGGCTCATGTACTAAAAGGGGACACCCCGGGATAAACACTGGAGCCATAGTAGGTATACCCGGAACTTCAAATGTATTTAACTAAATAAGACTAACCATGGGTATGTCACCGCAGAATTGTATTACTCATGCAAACTTAGTCCATTTTTTAAAATTTTAATTCAATTTGTATACAAATATATATATACCTATTTACAATACATATGTTCAATTCATTCATGCATTAAGAAAATTAAAAAAATCTGTAAAATGTACCTCCTACACACAATCTCATTATGTAAACTCCTCTGTTAAGTTATGGTACTATATTAGAAACACATCAATGGCCTCCTATTCCAACAGCTGTTTACTTATAATGAATGCCATTAATCCAGGATAGTATGCTCAGTACAGATCATAACGCTAAACACTCAACATGTTTCAGTTCCTAACCCCTTATTAGAGAACCTTCATCAGGAGTACAGGTATTTTCCAAATATTCACACGAGTTCATTCAAAAGAAATACTGTAATGGGTAAGCAAAATGTTCCTTCTTACTCGTTCTCCTCTCTTTCTCACACTCACTCAGAATTTGTTATTTTTATATGTAAAGAAACCATATTACTTTTGTGGCACTACTTCTTCTGCTCTTTTAACCCTGCCCCTCGCCCCGTGTAGGCATCCCTCTGAAAGGCCCCCTCATACTACCAATTGTGCACACACTCCAGTTGTGAGTATGCCTCTCCCACACCCGCTGATGGTCGCCGAAGGAGGCTCTCAGCAATTCAATAGGAAGGAAGTTTCTGGAAGCGTTTAGTCAACACACAATCGCCCAGTTAGTGGCCGCAACATATCCGAACCGAGATATCTCACAAACAGGAAATATTTCCAAGATGTCCTGTGTGTTTTGAGAGATGCTATAAATACCTCTTGATAAGAGCCATTGTCCATTCCTCAGGCACTTCCTTAATTTTTCCAACAGTGGTGACACCGGGATAACAAAATATCCATATTAATCAGCTAGTGCGGACAGGCCGGCACAGAGAGGCCTGACTTATGTTCTCCTCAAGGAGAGATGTTCATCAGGAATGAAAAGTAGGAATGCGAAGCAATCCATGTAGTGCTGTACCCAATGCAGAGCAATGCATGCAGTGCTGTACCTAAAGCAATGCATGCAGTGCTACACCCAAGGCAGAGCATTGCATGCAGTGCTGTACACAATGCAAAGCAATGCATGTAGCGCTGGACCCAATGCAAAGCAATGCATGTAGTGCTGTACACAATGAAAAGCAATGCATGTAGCGCTGGACCCAATGCAAAGCAATGCATGTAGCGCTGTACCTAAAGCAATGCATGCAGCGCTGTACCCAATGCAAAGCAATGCATGTAGCGCTGTACCCAATGCAAAGCAATGCATGTAGCGCTGTACCCAATGCGAAGCAATGAATGTAGCGCTGCAACATCATTCTCTGCTTAGTCTGGCTCCAGGGGCCTGTGGTGACTATGCTGATACAGGCTGGACACCCAGGTTCTATGGGTGCCCATCCTAAGGGTGGTGGTGGGTGGAAGTAGCTGGACCTTGTGAGGTGACCATACTGGCGCCTGGTACAGGTAGAGCCTGTTGAAGATCGTGCCCATGGACTGGGCCATGTGGGTCCTTGTAGTTCTAGGCTGGTGCACCTTCGTTTTGGGGGTCATGGGGGAGCAGGGACGGTTTCAGGGCTTTTCAATAGTTACAAATTAAAGGGCCCTCAATCCTCAGGGAGGCCTCAGCAGCTGCTCCCATGTTGCCAGTCAGCAGTCTTATAATAAGGCAATAGAAATAGATTCCTTTCTATATTATTTTCGTTCTGGGGGTTTAAATGTATGCTTTGCCGCACACACGTTACAAGCTTCATTTGCTGGAGCCTCTCAGGGCTGCCGCAAATGAAGCTTGTAACGTGAGTGCTGTAAAGCGCATATTTAAAGCAAAGAAAAACACCCAGGTATTAATATCCACCGATTATCACAAGATGGCCAGCCAGCAGGGAGCTGAAGCACTAAATGCCCACTGAAAAGCTATACATTCTTCTTTGTCAGCAAGAGGCAGATGTGGAGGAACCGGTGCTAAAAGACAGCGAGGCGATAGTCAGTGGGCATTTAGTGTTTCAGCTGGTTTGCTGTCTCATGATAATCAGCGGCTATGAACCCAAACCCCTGGCTGTATTTGTCTCCACCATACTGTATGCACCCCATGGGTGCCACAGGCTGTTTTCCGCTCTAAGCAGGGGGGAGGCAACCATCATGTTAAAATGGGCCCTTGCACTTCTTCAGCTTGTGGGGGAGACTATATGGAGTGACTGGTACATGACGTACTAGAGCAGACCGTACTGTGGGGCAGGTGCTTGGGACTGTAAAGGGTCATCGTGTATGCAGTTTAACATTTCTGCCGCAGCCTGTCTCTGATTTCTGGCTATGCAAAGATTTTTTTTGTTGCCATCATGACCGTCACCCCTCCCCCCCCGCACCCCTCCCCTCCCAACACCATGCAGGTTTCAGCGTGTCTCTGGTTTTCTCTTGGGTTGCTTCAAACCATCCACCTTCCAGGAGAATGTTCTTTTCTGTCCTCCACACCTCTCAACTTTTTTGCAGCAGGCCTAGGGATGGATGTTAAGCCTTCCATACTGGCCCACCAAGTTGCATTTGACTCCCCGAACTGCTGTATAGTGCCTGGTCCTTGGCAAGCCTTGGTTGGTTTTCACTACTTTGTAACCCCACCAGCGTTTCTTGAGATTGGCTGCCATGTTGATGATTGATTCCTGAACAGTATAGGCCAATGACTATCTTTGTGGATGTTACAGAGGTCTCGGCAGAAGTGGCTGCTACTCGGGTTCAAGACTATCTGATAAAACATCATTTTCTCTTCCTGGCCAAGCCGGGATTAAGGCTTTTTCAAGGAAGCGAACAGCAATCCCCAGATGATAGGATGATGATGTCGTCATCATGGTCAATTAGTCCACTACCCTATACTAATAAATCAAAGGTTCCAAATGTTGCGGAGACATGAAATCGCCAACTCTATGCTTAAGAGTCCATCTCTAAACTAATCCAACAGGACAAAGTTCCCAATTGTTCTTGAGAAGACTCCCTCAGGAGCTCCGGACAGTCACAACTTCTCCATCGTACGCTCTTCTTTCGCCACTGGTCTCCAGGAAGTTTGTTTCATCACTGTTGCTTTTTAGATCGCAACTGGCCTTGGCCTAACTACCTTTAGTGGTAGGTTAATTCCCCTGTGGGTTTGTCACATTCACAAATTCACTTCTCTTCATGCTTTTCATGACAGGTCCCTCCTGGACCTTGGCATCAGGCTTTACAACAGGTCCCTCCTGGACCTTGGCATCAGGCTTTACAAAAGGTCCCTCCTGGACCTTATTTTCAAGGTTCACAACAGCTTAAAAGGGCATTTCATGGCAGCTACCCCGCCCCGCCTATTCAAGGTCATTGTCAAGGTGTCAATATTCGGTCACTCTCCTGCCGTGGGGTGCCATGGATCAGGATTCACTCCATTCATATGGGATGCTGGTGGTAATCCTAAGAATGTGCCCTGCCTATTTTCACTAGGGATGGAAAGATGCTCAAGTTTACCTTTAGACAAGTCCCCTCTTTGGGGATCACCAGGTCTTCACAACCTCCAGAGACTCTCTCCAGATCTTATGGGCCTTCACTGACTTCTTCCAGGTAGTGGTGGCCTCCAGATTTCTCCTGTGTTCTGCCTTCTACCAGGTGGGAAGTATCGCTGTCAGTCTTCCTCTATAGTTTCCCGCTGTATCAAGAGAACAGTGTTCCGCACACCTACTTGCAATGGGATTCTCATCCCTACTGGTATTTCCCAAGCCCTTTTATACAGCCTGTGTTAGGGGAGTTCTTTCAAGACTGTGTCTGATTGGGTATTTTCTTGGCTCTTTTTAATCCCTACTTGGGTTTGGTTAGCCCTTTTAGAATTCCCAGTTGCCCGCATCATGTTCTTATTATTCCAGGCTCTGTATTGATTAATCACCTCATAGAATAATGTTCTGATAACACGTGACCACATTGCCTTAAAAGCATTGGAAGCGCTCAATGCCATCTTGGATTTCATTTTGTCATGCGCAACAGGTTTGAGGCTTCTTGTTAGCTCTCCTGTCCGCGGGCTGGCCTCAAACGCACAGCATTAGGATGCGCAGGTCTTTGGATCACTCCAGGGAAGACTACTACTCTGATTGGGTTTCCACAGTGTGGCTCTGAGAGTTCCTTGCTTCACCACAATTTTGCGGTTCCACTCCCAGAGCCCTTTCTACTTTGCTTTGTGCATTCTTGCTTCTTGAGTTCTCACATTTAGCAGCAAGGTCATTAAATTCCTTGACTGAAAGTCCTCATATGGTTCCTCCCTTGGTCACAGTCAACTGGTTCCATTTCTGGAGCTGCTCCAACTCGCTGCCATGTATTCTGATGGTTTGGCATTCTGCATGTAGTCACCTTAGGGCTTCCTTGGGTAAAGGTTCTTATGCTTCTCTGGGGAATAGCGATCCGGTGGGATCCCTACTCATCCACCCTCTGGGTGATAGTACCTATCCATTCCATCCATCCATCCATTCCATCCTGGTTAGCGGCATGACCAACCTAATCTCTGCTGGCTTGCTTCTCTTCCCCCCTACCTTCCCCCACCTTCCCCCACCATATTAGATTGAGGAGTTCAGGCAACTCCCCACACTGCGTACAGCTTAATACCGTGAAAACAAAGTGAATTATTTATAGACCACCTGAACGGTCTACTCGTGATCCGAACCCCCATGTCTCTTTTGTGAACAGGTCATCTTCAAGATGAAAGTGCAACATCCGTATGCTTGTCTAGATCAGGACCTGTCACTAAACTCTGAGGTTAACACAATCATCAACAGTTTTCTTCCACGTTTGCTGCCTTGGTAAGCCTCTACGTCTGGTTCCTGCCGATGATAAACGGGCACCATCGCAAATTCCAGGCAGGTTTATTGTGGCAGTCGCCTGGCCGGACTATAGAAAAGGGAGATTCGGAGACTCCCGGTGGTTGAAAAAACGTTGGTCAGACCGTTTAAAGGTCTTCAGAGTCTGGATCATGTATTCAGAGACTGACGAGGGATACCCCATCTCTTACGCATCATCTGATTCAAATTCACTTGCTTAACCCACAAGTATGGATTTGACGAAGTTCTGAAGGACATCAAAGCTAGGTTTTGTCATACGCTTAGGGAAGGCTCAAAGATCTTCCAGGGCACATCTTCTCCGAATCCCCAAGGCAAGGCATCCCTCGACACCTTTTGCTAAAAAGCTTCCACGATAATGAGCAATGTTCTCTATTGTATTACTTGCAAATCTGTTCATTGGATACATCTAGGTTAGCGAGAGCGTGCGGTGCGCGCCCAACAGGGGTAGGCTGCCACTAACCATGGAGCCTGTAATACTTTATTGAGCAGATCAGAAGCCTAAATATATAAAGGAAGTCAGAAATCTATGCAATCAAAGCAAACAGAACCCTGACTATGCAGCATAGTTAGGGTTAAATCAAGCATAGACAAAAAATCATGAAGCAGCATCAAAATTTCACCTTAACCAGGCAATTCAGCGGTCAAATAATGTTGGGTTTCTCAGCTGAGCCTTGAAAAGGACCACACTAGGTCAAAACACGTGTTGGCTTGTGGGCAAAAGTGTTTACTACACTATTATATGGTTACCACTGGGTGTCAGCTCAAATTTTAAGACATATGATTTATGACTTGAATTTGTATCCTATTAGCATTTTGGCAAGGAAATTATGTACAGATGCAAATTATGTGGAGAAAACTGATGATCGAAACGATATATCAATTTGGAGATAAAAGTAAGCGCACTCATTGATCTGCAGTGGTAATCCTTTTTTAGAAGCGACTAGAGATTTATCAATGCTTAATACATTTATTTGTGGATAGCGCATGGGGTTAGGCGTACCGCATTATCCTGTTTACACCCACCCAAGCTGCAGTCTTTTAGTATACAGTACTCTTTCCGTGCGCAGCTAAACTAAGGACAACGCAAACCTTTCATTACACATCTAGGCTTGTGTCATAGAGAATATGGAAGCAGTCCTGATGTGTGTGCTTTCTGATTGGGTAAACTCACTCCATCGTTTCCCTTCAACGGGAGCCCCGTGCAAGATCCAGGCACAGCTACAACAGTCATGCTCCTTAGCGGGGTCCTGTGCATGCAGGTCCTCATTGGCGAGACCGCTTGGGAAACTGAGACGAGAATGTCCCCTCACTCTCCCCTCCACAAAGGTGGTGCAGTGCCTTGTGAGCATAGACTATGGTTTTGTAAGAACCCGCAGGATGAAAAGTAAAGAATGTTAGCTCTGGTGCTTTGAGTCAAATGTGATCATTCTAATTCGGAATAACAGTTGTCATGTCCACGTGCATTTGAAAGAAATGGAGTCCATCAGTTTCTGTCTTAAAGGCTATGGACAACAAGTTCAAAGCCCTGCTTATTGGCCGTGGGTGCTTCTTCTCCGACTTGCCTCTGCCATTGTGTAATGATGGGGGTTGGACAAAAGCACAGATCTGGCAAGTTCTATGTTGACAATTGTTATTTGAGAATTGGTGCAGTCCAACTGGTGAGGACTGCACAATACTTCTCTGCTTGGTATTAGGTAACCCACATTTTAATATAGGCCTGTACTAGTTGGTAGTGTGACTGAGCAGCCAGGCTTATCTTAAGAGGGATAACGTGAGCTGTAGAGCTGTACAATTGAAATCAGTAAGTACAAGTAGCCACGTAACACTTACTCACTTAAAGGTATATATAAATATGTATTTATAATATACACAAGGTTTAAATAAGCATGCTTTGAAAAGCGTTATCTACTAGTAACATTCAATCAAAGTTTGGATTCAGTTTTTAAAAGACGAAAAAAAAGTTGGTAGTTACTTTTCTTATGCTAACACATGTTCCAGCACACGGAGTGACTTCAGTAAAAGTCAGTATTGCACTTTTGTTCGGTTTACCAATTCAGTTATTGGGCCTCATTACAAGTTCGGCGGTAGCCTTGCCAGTAAAATCGGCAGGCTGCCGCCGAACTTGTGAATTTTACCGGCGCCCGGAATGGGCACTTACGGGGTCATTACGGACCTGCCGGACCCGGTATTTGCCCATTCCCAGGTGCCGGTAAAAAATACTCGCCATTTCCATTTGAGCCCCATATGGCTCAATGGGAATGCGGAGGCTGGATGCACCGGCACCTTTCAGAATGGTGCCGGTGCATCCGACATGCTCTGCTCGCGGGTGCCGGTCCGCCCATCAGGTCCGACCTGTCGGGCAAAAAGGCACCTGCGAGCAGAACTTGTAGTTTGCTGGTCTGGTAACTATGGTACCGGCAAGCTTACCAGTACCATAGTTATCGGACCGGCAAACTCGTAATGAGGCCCAATGAGTTGTTTAAGGAAGGAAAGGTTAGAATAAGACTGAGAACATACTTTCAACAGTTTGTAACACAATTACAATCTCCTAAAGGGAGGAAAGTTAACTTTTATCCCAGAAATAATAGTAACCACAATTGTAACCACCTATGAGGGAACAAGTACGGCCAAAGCCAGTAGGTTCGGAGAAGGGCCTTTAGGGAGCCAGGACAGCCAAAGTCAATGGACAAAGTCAATAGTTCTGATGCACTTCTTCTTAGTTAAAGGCTTGACAAAGTTAGTAAGTTCTGAAGCAATCACAGTAACTAAAGTGAGCTACTTAGTAGAGAGCACAAGCTGTTAGGTGGTCAGCTCTAAAAAGTACTTTGCAATACAGGAAGCACAACTTTGGCTAAAAGGTGAACAACGCAAGCCCCACAGTACCTATGATTCGAAGAAAATGTTCCAGCTGGATTCCTCCTTGCTTCAGCTTTGCAGACCATTGTTCCTGGATCTTGGTCGTGGTGACGAAAGGGAGGGCGTCTGGCGGGCTCCTGCAGCAGTACTTGGTAGAGGGACTCCTCAGCAACGGATTTCTTTGTTTCACCTGCACTTCATTGTTTTTGCGCTTTTTCCTCAGCGTCAATGAAGAACGAATCTCTCCGGTTGGAAGAAGCTTTCTCCCTCTGTCCTGGACTTTGGTGAGGGGACTGTGGATCAAGAGTTCCTGTTTCTGTAGGGTCCTCTGGATGCCCACAAAGATTGGACCGGATTCGGCCTTTGCAAGATGATGCACTCGTCAATGGTCACAGGAAACCTGGAATTGGGCTTCTGCAGCTCTGGTGAAGCACAGCAAGCCAGGGGTTGCGTCAAATGGAAGCGTCTCTGGAGGCTAATTAGTCCCATCAGCCCAAGGGAGGAAGTCGTCCCGTATGGGTCTTCCCAGTCGATGTGAAAACAGGGTCAGCACAGCTGCAGGGTTTCACTGGGCACGTTGTGGTCCAGGATGGTGCTGCTGGCGTCTCATCACGTCTTCTTCGGATGTTCCTCTGCAGTGGTTGACTGCCTCTAGTCCCCAAAACCTTGCTTTTTATGCGATTTCCCATTCATTCATAGCCTATGCTGTCAATCACACAGCAGGGTGCCAATCGGGACTGGTTTCACTCAGGCACATCTACAGACAAAGGACAGGGACGTTTCGGGACCCTCCCTCACTTCCTACCTTTCCAGACACACTGGAGCCTGGGCGCGCTTCAGGGCTGAACCCCGCAAAGGCAAAAACATTCAAAGGGCTCAAACCTGTTTCAACTAGCAGAGTAAAATCAAAGAAGGAACTAAACCAGAAAATGGTGAAAAAAGAAGACATGGGCCATTTCGGGAAAATGGTCACCCATGGGTGCTGTACTGCAGCTGAGGGTTCAACCTGCGGTAAAAATACACACTAGTAGTCAACATAAACCACTGCCACCAGCCATTTAAATGTATGTTAGCGTAACACATTATTTTACATGAAAAGTGGGATGGGGAAAGTAACCCCCCAGCACTCAACATAGGGTGGTGTGTGCTGGTCCCACAGGAGAAAGGTAAGTAAGACAGGGGTCATCTTACTATTCTTTGGAACAGAAGTTCACCCAAGATAATGTATTTAAACATTAAGAGAAGTCCAAGGGACCTCTCAGTGGCACTGCACCTAAGCTGCTGTGTGTCACTATACAAAAGGCAGATGTCTATGGAGCTTGACAGACTCCATAAAACAGTAAAGCACAAAAATACTAGTCAGGATAAACACATGAGGAGTGAGAAAAAAGTTCCACTCACTCAGGAGTAAAAAAATCATAATTCCTAAGTCCAGCGAAAGAGCTGGGGGTGTCTAAGGTTGAAGGAAATTAGCACATAAATGTAAATTCTCCATAACAACCTTTCTAGAGAACAAGGGGACTTGTATTGATTCCCTAGGCAAGACGTTCTGCCTGGTTTCTGTCCTGGTCTTCAGACAGGCCAGTGTGCAATCAATTCAAGACAGATTTTGCGTACGAATCCTGCTGGAACTACAGGTGCTTAAAAGTTAATCCTAGCACAATGTAGTGTGTGTTTGAGCCCAGAGTGCAGTGAAAGGCGTTGATGTGGTCTGACATATTCCCTGCACAGCAATCAGGCAGAAGCAGCAGCTAGGCTGGCTAACCGCCAGGACTGTCCATTGGTGTCAATCAAAAGACGCAGGAGAGAGCGGCAGGGTTAGCACGCCAAAAGAGCAAGCAGAGCGCTGTAGTCAAGTAAAGTCAAAAGCAGTATTTTTCCTAAGAAATCTCAAAAATAACAGGATATATCCCTTTCATCACTGCAATAGGGTGGTAGCCACTTTTGCCAACAGGCTTGTTTCGCACCTTGTACAAGGATTGGTCAAGGTAAAGCTGCAGAGCTACCCTTCCAAGGGAACATTGTTTTCCCGCCCTTCCACCCTTGCGGTGCTTAAGCAGTGTAGCAGTGCAGTGATGGAAGAGGTCATTTTGGGTTATCTCCAATAGACCACGCACAAGACCTTGATTAGCACCCACTTTCGGTATCCAATGATCATATTGCAGGAAATGATAAAGAATGAATTGACAAAGATGAAACACTATTGCAAGAAATAACAGAGTGGGTAAAAAATACCTACGAGGCAGAATAAATATCAAAATAAAGAAAAGAAAATATAACGATAGGGGTGGGTTTTAGGTGAGAAAAAACAGATTTAGGTTAACATTTTGAAAAGGGGGAGGGAGACAAGGAGAGTTTAGGAGTAGGAGAGGTAAGGGGGGCTCGCCCCTCCTAAAGGCATTTCAATATTTGTTCATGCAATATTTATTACACTTTGTAATTACACGTCACTGTTATTTCCGCAATAAAATCAGAGTAAATGTTCACTTACAGGTGGTTTCCATTCTGCCCCTCCCAGCTGTGCAATGGGAGCCCCTGGTGAACATCACCATCAACTACTTCATCCTGGCAACTGCCTTCCCCAGGGAGGCTTCTGCATCAGTGTTTGCCACATTTACCAATTCTTCAAAAGACGCCCTGATGGAATTTTAAACAGTTATGCTCATAGTAGCAGTAGGCAGGACAACAAAGAGGCAAGCTGGTTGTCATGGACATGTTTTGTTAGGCATCAACAGAACAAATCGGGAAAACAACTGCACACACAAAAATGCCAAATTCGATAGTGCAAGAATAACGAAAACCCAACTTTAAAAACACTGTGTCTCCTGCACTCCTTGACTGACATTATGGGTATTCGGGTGTGGCAGGGAGCATCCCGCTTCCATACAAAGGAAAGCGAGGGACAAAGCGTTTAATAATCAAAAATGAAGAGAAAAAAAGAAAAGGACCCTGTGGCAGAAGTTCCACCTCTCAATGGGGAGGCGGAACTCGCATCACAGGGTCCGCGTAGCAGCGAAGGAGTACAGGTAAGTTGGGCGCTGGAGGCAAGTATGGGTGTTTTAAGGGTTAGGCAGGTGGAGGCAGCGGGGATGGCGGCCGGTGGTAATGTGTGTGATTATTTCTTTAGTGAAAATTTCAAATTCGTTATTTTCGGATTCAAAGTTTTCATAATCGAAAGAATCACGTATATCCATTTGTTAGAGTGGCATTACCGGCAAAGCTAACATGGGAGTCTCTCATGTGGGATTACTAGCATTTATTGGCACAGCCAGTAATTACATGTCTTCTTACAGTAGCAATACTGGCATTAAGGGCCACAGACATGAAAATACCTTAGACTGGCAGAATAATGGCATACATTGTGGACAATAAAAATACCATAACAATGGGCCTCATTACGAATTTGCCGGTAAAAAAATAAGATTACCGGAAAAGCCGGTGCAACCGTGTCCATGTAGCGCTGCTGCCGGAATCTACGGTAGATTCTGAGTCAGCGTGCACATGCATTCCAGCATGCCGGTAACGGTTGCACTGGCATGCCAGTAAGGCCCCCCCAAACCCCTCATACTGGCATCATCGATGCTGCAGGCACCGCACCGGCATCCTTGATGCTGTAAGTACTGGTACCACGATGCCGGTAATACCGGCACCGGAAGCAATGTCATTGTGCCAGAACGGGAAATGCACCGGCGGCCATCTTTTAAAAAACGCAATCCATTGCAATCCTCCGCCTACAGCACCTGGACCAGAGAACTGAGCAATGTGGAAGCAAGCAGAGGAAGATGGCTATGAAGCAAGGCACAGTCCGTCACAGAAAGCCAAGGTTCAGCGACATCGACCTGCGCCGGGGAGCCCAACTGCGCAAGAAAGCTGTGTGGGAGGAGGTTGCGCAAAAGGTCTATGTGGTGGGACAACACCCCAGACTGTACGTGACTGCAGAAAGCGGTGGGACGATCTCCGACTGCGAGTCCACAACCTGATCTCTGCTAATCAAAGCCAGGGCCTGGGCACAGGAGGTGGACCACCATCCCCAATAAAATTTGCCACGTGGGAGGAGACGTGCTGCACAGTGATCATTATGGAGGGAATTGAGGGCATTGGTGGTGCCGAGACGGGAGTCCCAACATCGGACGATGCCGGTGAGTGACCCTTAGTGTAATACCAAAGTCGCAACACACACCTCCAACCCCAACTACAATGGAAAAGTCGCAATGGTGCATAGATGAGAGCAAACACATGCTCCATCACCCCCCACCTAAAGCCACCTCCGACATAACCACAATGTCCCTGCCACAAATACACCCAACAAACCCCACTGACACAACCCACATGAGTCCCCAATTGCCAACGAAGCACCATCTGCATGCGCACACACACATACACATCACCGTACAGATGCAGGCCTGACCACTGTGCCATCTCATGGCATGGTGCACACATCACCACCGCCAATTGCACACGTGACCCACCAACCATGATCAGGCACACAGTGTAAACATCAATGCATCTACGCACATAATGTGAGCACAACTGTCCCACATCTAAACAACACATGCCACACAGCCACTGAGGCATGACCACAACATGCAAACCACAAGACAACTGTAGGCCATCCAACAAACACCATGCACAACATGACTGCACCAAAAGGATGTTCAAACACTGCACACCCCATTCCTGTATGCAACATGGCTGCCCCTCCAACATGTCCATGAGAATGCACAGGACTTGGAATGTGCTAGCATCGATGTATGTAGGATGTATGATGACCCATGACTGATTCCCTGCCTCACTGTCCCCCACAGGCACAGGAATAGACAGCGAGGCAGAACACGCCCCAACACCCAAAAAAGCAGCTGCATGTTGGAGCTGTGGTGATGACAACGCCTCCACCAGCCAGGGGCCTTCAACCTCAAGGGCAGGACTGAAGCATGCCACAGCTTCCACGCCACAGCCCACCAACCAAGAGGACACACAGGCTGCTCAGCAGTCTGAGCAGGAACAGCCTACCCCCACCAAGGCCCCCTGCAAAGACCCACTGCTGCCAGCAAGGCACACCAGCCAAAAGCCACTCCTGACATGAAGGCCATGCGCAAAACAAGCACATCTGCCGCACAGGAACCACCTCAGGTGAAACTGGGATCCCCAGTGGCGAGTGACGTGGAGGAGACACAATCAGTGGCCACAAGTGAGCAGGGTGAGGAAGCACAATCTGCCCAACACAGTGAGGAGGAGGAGGTTGGCAGACCCCCCAGACAACAGCACGCATGACGACCGCGAAAGTACGCAACCCATGCAGGCAACCCCACATTACTCTCCAGTACATAGCTCAGCTGGACACAGCACAGTGGAGGAGAGTACCCCTGACAACACCATGGAGGAAGCTGTGTACAGCCCTGGGAGCTCACACACCCCACTTCCTGTGCAACCATCTGCTGCACAACACATCCAGGATCTGGAGGGGCAGCTAGCCCGCATGGAGGGGTGGCAACAGGCCATGCAAGACATGGTTAGGCAATGTGTAGCAGATGGCGGGGCAACACGGCAGGCCATGCAGGATGCCCTGCAGGAGAATGCCAGGATGGTGAGCCGGGCCATGTACCGCGTAGCCCGGCATGTGCGGGAAGGGATGGCAGCCATGACCCAGGCCATCACTCAGTTGGCAACCGCTATGGCAGAGCAGAGTAATGCCAACACTGACCCCAAACCTGCTCCATCATCGAGCACGACACTGGTGAGTTCTACACACACAAGCCTGGTGCGTCGCTCCCTGAGATGTATGCGCTGCACAGACACTCAACCCCCTCCTCCGAAAAGGGGGCGCAATTAGTTGGACTCACATGTGCATGTTGTGAGGGAGTAGTGGTGGAGTCGTGGGGGCATTTGGAGGGGTTGTTGGGTTTTGGGGTGCTGGGGTTGGGGGTATTGGGTGTTGGGGTATTGGGTATTGGGTGTTGGGGTATTGGGTATGAGGGCACAGGGTGTGGGGGTAGTGGGGTTGGAGGTTGTGGGGGTGAGGGTAGTGGGGTTAATTTGTTTGGGATAGTGGTGAACTTTCAGCAATGCCAATATGTACATAGTGATTTTCTGTTCAACACAGCTGGTGTGAGTAAGGAAAACACATGACTGGACTTTGCTTCTTGAGTGTGTGTCAATTTCATTTTGTCCAGTGCCCAGTGTGCCCCATTCCCACTGCCTTGTGTTCCCTAGTCCATCAAAAGTATTGTTCAATCAAATCTTGGCGTGCCGCATGTCCTTCATGCACATTGTGCCACGGGGGATTTCCAGCATCTTCCCCATCCTCATCTTCAGGTGGTATCAGGATCATGTCAGGGGGCAGGGGTACATTGCGCCGGATGCACATGTTGTGCAGCATGGCACATACCAACACTATCTTGCCCACCTTCTCCGGCCCATAAATGAGTGCCCCACCCAGCCTGCTGAGGCAATGAAACCGGGCCTTCAGCAGCCCAAAAGTCCGCTCAATCGTGACACAAGTGCGTGCATGTGCATGGTTGCAGTCCTCTTCGTGCCTGTTGACTGGTTGCCTGATGGGGGTCAAGAGCCACAGCTTCAGGGGATACCCAGCATAACCTGCACGGGAGCAATGGAACGTGTACTGGTGATTAATTCGGTCATTCCTTGTGACCACTGCCTGTACAGTGTTCATGATTACATGCAACAGATCATTCATGACTGCACTTGACATGTTCCTTATTGAAAGACCCAGGTAAGTGTACTTAGGGATGACCAATGGTTGGGGGTGTGGGGTGGGTGCTGGTCACGTCTCAGGGACCTTTCCATCAGAAACAGCACTCACACAAATGAAGGCAAAAGGTCCATGATGTCCTCACAGCTGATGGATGTGTTGCCAATGCAAATGGACTGTGCATGTACAATGCATCATGACACTTTTGCCTGATGTGCTTCATGATACACAGTGGTTTCCAAATTATGCATTCAACTTCTTGATGTCACCATGTACATGTCCAGCAACGCCTTCCCCCATATGACTAAGGCACACTCACATTGGTGGTATATCCACCGGTGAAGGGTGAAGGTTCTGTGGTAAGGCTGTGTGGGTACTGGCATGGTGGAAAGGAGGTAATGTGGATCAATCCTGCATGACTCAATCATATGTTAGTGGTGGTAACTGATTGATGATTGACATAGTTACCATGCTTGACCCATTGCATTTGGAAGTGTCGCATACAGTTTTTGGACAGGTAGACTGGTCTGCTGTGTATCTGTGTGGTGGGTGCAGTGACTGAGATTTCCCTGTGTGCCAGTTGGATTTAGCTCAGGCATGGCAGATTGACCCGTGATTTACTTTGCTGCGCTCATGTATTTCATGCTTTGTGAGTGCAGGGTTGTGCATTGTGGTACCTGTGGTTCATGTGTAATGATGTTCCTGATGCATGTACTGGTGTGGGCACTGTGTAAATTGCTTCCATGTACACACAGCTGTGTAGGCATGCCACATCTTCACCCATTGGCCGTGTCCCACATTCTGTTGAATTCACCAGGGTCAGAATTGTAGGCACCCAGGATGCTGTGTGTGGTCTCATCCTGTGTGAGGCCCAATGACTTGAACTATTGGCGACCTGGCATCTATTTGTTTGTTTGTGTTACCCCAAACACCGATTGTATATTGGAAAAAGTGTGTTGTAAAATGCACCATTTTGACTGAGTATTTAAGAAAATGTGATGCAATAGGAGAAAACCTCCCCCCACCCGCTAATCAGATGGTTCGGGCTCCCTTGCTATGCTTGGTCGCTCTGCCACATTCGGGAACAATATTTATACGCTTCCAATAAGAAAGCTTTGTTGGGGATCTGGGGGGTGGGTTTGGTGGAGGTGGCGAGGGGGGGGGTAGATGCATATCATTGACAGAAGGGCCTAGCGCTGTCGCAAAAGGGGCACTGTGCTCTTAACAATAGTGGCCCCCCAGAAGAACCCGCCAGGGAAAAGAGGGCTGACGGTAGAGTAACCAGGCTGGCTGCAGAAATGAATCCTAACCCAGGTACCCCACCTATGAAAGGGGGTGTTCATGGGTGGAGGGGGCCTTTGTAGGGTCTCTTGCCATTGCAAGGTACCTAAAGTGCGAGCAGAATTTCCTCTGTGCAACATAACAGAGAGTGGCCCTCATTACGACCCTGGCGGAGTGGGTTTACGCCAGCGGTATTCGCGGCGGACCCGTCCGCCCTACTACGAGTTCCCGTAGCGCCATGGAGCGTTTTCCGCCTGGTTTTTCTGGGCGGAGAAATCCATGGCGCTACGGGACCTTGTTGTTAATTACGCCACCGTATTTTACGGTGGCGTAATTAACGCCTTCCCCACTCCCATTATACCCTATGGGGCAAAAATGGGAATGGGGAAGGGTAAAATGGGGAATGGGGATTTACCGCCCCGCCAAGGTCGGAATGGGGCGGTAAATCCGCCAACCCCCATGTCGGTATCGGCAGCTTTCCGCCGTGCTCCATGGTGCATATTGCACCGCGATTTCCGCCAGGGTCGTAATGAGGGCCAGTGACTTATACTCCCCCAGCCACGTAATACCATGTTGCAGTGATATCTTACGCGTCTCGGTCACATACAAAGTGATTCTGACGCATAATGCAGCATCTCAGCCCTGCATCGCAGTGGGGGTCGTGCCCTACTGGCAGTGACCTCCACCAGTAAACGGCAACCCTGGAGATGCCTGTGTGCCTACGTCACGTGGAGCAGAGTGGAAAGACCGCTGCTGCCTCCCCACCCGCTCTGTGTATCAGAACTGCAATGCATATCCGCTCACATTGATTCTCAAACCGGTGGAGATACTCGAGTCTTCATGGAATATCCGCTGGTTTTTGCCCCTTCTAAAAAACAGGTGGCGTCCGCAGGGAGTCATGTAGGTGCCGGCTGCCCTGTACGGCCAAGGCTCGCGGCATTTCAAATGTGTGATGCGAATGGGTGCAATTCTTACACGTAAACCAGGGGTCGCCCAGATGTCTGTATTATTTTTACACCCATCCAGAAATAGAATCTTTATTGGCCAGAGAGGACTGCTTGCATGTCAGTCTACACACAAGCACTGCCCTGCGGGCGATAGAGGGGGGTCAATGAATAGTCACCCTGTTGTCTGAATGATGCATTATTGTGTCCGGTCACTTAAATATGGTGTCCAAACCATGCCCTTCTGAGTCCGGACTTCAACGATATCATAATGTACAGGGCCTCATTACGGCTTTGGCGCTGCAGTGTTCCTTTGGCGCTAATTCCGTTACTGCCACTTTTTTGGGCCTTAACGGAATTGCAGCCAATGTTACCGCACGGCCGAATTCCGAGTTTGGGGGTGAGTGGAGCATTCACCGCCAGCCTTAACTCCACTTTCCCTCCAAAAATGGGTAGATTTACTGCAGGGGAATTACTGATCGCCGTAGATCCGCAATAAATCGCCATGACGTACTACGGACTCCAAAAATGAAGATTAACACCGCTTTATCACCACTCGTAATCAAGCAGTAAAAACATTGGTCCGAGTGGCGGTAATAATAAACGAGTTTGGTGGTAATTCCACAGAAAAAGTGTGGAATTTCTGCATACCACCATACTTGTAATGGGGCCCATATGGGCCTTATTACGAGTTTTCCGGTAACCCACTGGTAATTCCGCCAGGATTCCAGCAAACTAACCCTACCGTTACCGACACTTGACATCCCGGCAGTAGCGGGATATTTTAGGTCCCGGCAACGGCAGGAAATCCCCATTCCATGGAGTGCCATAGGATTGCCGTAATTACCGCCACTTGTAATAGTGGTACCAGTAAATGCTGCATTTTTTTGCTTTTGGGGCCAGATTTACTGGCAGCTCATGGTTGGAGGTAAATCTGTGCCCCCACCGGCAAACTTGTGTTTCCCCAGTACGGTAAAAATACCAGTGCCAGAATTACCAGCATTTTACTGCACCAGGGAAACTGTAATGACGCCTTATGTCTCAGCTTTATAAGAGCGTTATTCGTCCCTATGTCTCAGCTTTATAAGAGCGTTATTCGGCCCTATGTCTCAGCTTTATAAGAGCGTTATTCGGCCCTTTAGCCCACTGCGCCAGCTGTCTAAGGTGCCCGCGCCATGCAATGCCACTGTGCAGATGTCTGCCAGCAGTGGCGCATCTATACGGCACAGCAGCCCTCTGGCACCAAGGCAGATATCGTGCCACCCTTTTATTTATTTATTTAAATGCATAAAGCGCACAGGCGGCCCTGGGGCATCGCGGCGCTGTGGCAGTAGAGCTTACTTTTCACACAGGCTAAAGAGGGAGACGAACTATGAGGAAGTAGCGAGCCCTGCCCTTGGGGTGTACTTGGGCAGTGACCCCTGAGGGCCCTAAACATATTTTATGTGTCTGCATGGACGGGACAGAGCCCCCAAGGATCCCCCCTCCCTGCATACGTGACCCCCGAGGCAGCCGGGACACCGGTGTAAATGAGAGTGCGGAGGCCGGCCATAAATTAGCACATCTTGGAACATTCTCGACACATCGAGGAACACCCCTGGTGCGGTGGAAGCGAGCACTTGAGCTGCGATTGTTTTTGGAGTCGCGCCGCTCTTTGTTTAAACATACGAGCCCGGCTCCTCCTTGGCAGTGCTGCGCGTGCAGCCCCAGGCCGGAGACCCATGAGAGGCCTGCAGCGGGCAGTGCAGTGCAGTGCGGCGAGGGCTGGGGACAGGCCAGGCACTATGGAGCTGCACATTCAGTGCGTCCCCACCGGGGAGGTAATCCGCCTGGCCGGGCCTGGGGAGGTGTGCTGCGCCAACTGCAAGAACGTGAGTATCTTATCTATAGGGGCTGGGGCTGGACATCCTGAGGGAGGTGGGGGCTGCACCAGCTGCAAGAACATTAGTGCCGTTTGGGCTGTTGAAGGCCTCCTGGGAATTACGACTTATTGTTGCACTGGCTGGCTCACACTCCGTCCCATAACACTTGATTGGACAGGCATACACATATGGGTGCTCATTATAGGTTTGCCGTATCCCACCGGCAAACCTGCCTTACCGTTAGTGGCGTCGCCAGGAATCAAATGTAGGAGGGGCACAGAGAGGGCCAAAGACAAAAGTAGGGGGGGCACAGACAAAAGTAGGGGGAAAACATGGTCACTGCTCGTCTTAGGTAGGGAGGGCACAGGGTTTCACAGGGGGGTCCCGGCCCCCCAGTACCCCCTTAGCGACGCCACTGCTTACCATCTCCGACGCCCATTCTCCCGGTATTACCTGAATATTACGAGCGGCAGAGAGCCAGTAAGTTCTCATTCAGATAGAGTCCCATAGGACTCCATGGGATGGCATTGCTAGAATTACCGGCAATAGTAGTACTGGTAGCGGTGATTCTGGCAATTACTTGCCGGTAGGTCAGGCCTGCCGGAGATCTGGGACCCCCACCAGCAAACTTGAAGGGTGCTGGTCTGGGCATTTTTTCCGGGATTTTTTCCGGACCAGCACACTTGTAATGAGGCCCATAGTTTCACTACCCAGTCAGTGCACCTTAAATTCTAGTCAATCCGACTGTGGCAGAACCAGCAGGATTTTCTTCCCCTGTTGCTGCAAGTGACAGAAGCTGCTTGAACCATGCAGATTACTGCCACACAGGCGAATGAGTGAAACTCGTTGATATGCCCTGCCATTTCATGTTATTTATTCTTGCGCTACACACCTTCGGTTTTCACGCATTCTTGGTCCTTCGTGATCTGTAACAGGTGTGGTGTGGGGGCTCACGTAGTAGCAGCGGCAGCAAGGCCAGATTGCTTTGTTGCAATGTTGAGATGTGCAGATCTGAAAATGTAGGGCTTCCTGTGGTATGGAAGTTTTAGATATTTTGCAAGTTGTCTGGAGCAGTGGTTAATGTACGCTCCGGGTTTCTAACGTAAATTGTTTTTGTGGTTGTCGGTAGTCTCTATCAGAGTGTTGTCTAAGGAGTGTGGAGAGCCGTGTTGGTCTTATCTGTGGTGAGTGAGTGCAATGCATAGGGAAATTTAGTGTAGGCACGTGTCTGTGTGCCGGGGTGCACCGGCAACCAAAAGAGACCCGGGAAATAATGTTCAAAGGGGCCCCACAGTACACATTTTCAGCAAGCCCAACCCCTTTCCTATGAGCAAATGTGGAAATAAAGTAGGTTACCACACAAAATGAAGTTTACGTTCCATTGTGTAATCGGTGTTGTTTTGGTGCTGGAGTTGTGTGTCGACAAGTCCTGTCTGTTCGGTTGGAAGATAGAATGATTTTGAGGTGGTTGTTGTTACCATGTCTTGCCCAACTAATCACCCAGTAACTGGGACAACACTTGTCACTTGGAAACATCCCAGTTGGTCACATGCATTAGCTTATATCGATGCAAAATATTTTTCCTTCAGCTGTTATCCCTTACTATGCCATGTTATAGGATGTCAGACTACATAATGCTGCATTAGGTAACACTGTGCCATGGGGCAAATTCAGGATCCACAGTTTCAATTCTGCTGACGGAACCTCCAGTCTGACTGCCCCCTGACACCTCAAAGACACCCCAACTGTGCCACTCACTGGTACATGAAATGATGACAGAATGCAGATGGACATTCACCATGGACTAGCAATTGACAAAGCCGCATTTGTTGTGTTCCTCTGCGGCCCTACCCCCAACTTTCCATTGTAGTTGCGCCCCTTGCAGCAGACATGGCAAACAATGCACGGGTAGCCCTCTCCTCTCAAAAATCACAGATCTCCTTAAGTGTTGCATGAGTGTTTCCTGTGTTTGTTTGATGTGCAAATGTTGTATGCGTGATGCATGCTTTTGTCAAACAATGGTTACAAGTAGATGAGGTTAACGCAAAGACTCTTCTGGGGGTCTCTGCTTTGGACTCAAAGTGTTCAGGGCAGTATAAAGAGACGTCAAGTTTTTGAATTTTATTTGTGAAGTCATTAATGATTCCTGGCTTTTAGGCTCATAACAAAGAAAAATGATATGTTATGTTATGATAAGCAGATTTATATAGCGCCGCTGTCATTTCCATGGACTCCAGGCGCATACGTGGCTCTGTAAAAAAAAAGTGTGCAGGGTTGGTTAGTGAGGGAGAAAGGGATAGGCTAGAGGTTGTGCTCATCTGTCGATGCGCGCAGAACCAGGAGAAACTAGTGTCTGTGCGTGTGAGCTTTCTCTTTGCGCTTTGTTAGTGGGCAGGGCTTGTTGTGTCCGGAGGGATGGTGACCACTGCGCAAGTTGTTTGTTGTCTGCAGATATTAGGGTTGTAGCATGATTAAAGAGGGGTGTGTGGTTTGCTTGATTTGGTGTGCTGTTTTACTAGCCCCCTGAGCTTGTGTAGTACGTGAGAGTTCAAGGGGGTGGAAAAGAGAAGTGGGGTTGGTTAGTTGGCTTCTGGTGATCTTTGGGTGTTGAGTAGTTTTATTGTTGGTTTTTCATTCTGTATTGTCCCATGTTTGCTTCGGTCCAGGAGTTTGGTTTGTAGGGGCGCAGGTCTATGCTTAGCTCTGTGAGTTGAATTGCCAGGTTTTTAGTTGTTTCTTGAATGTTAGGTGGTCTTACATTGTTCTCATTTCCTTCGGTATCGAGTTCCGTAGTTTGGCTATCAGAGAGAAGGCGGTTCCTCAGAATTTTCTTTTCTCGTAGTGTCTTGTTTCTATTTGGAGGACTTTGTTCTTGCTGGTGTGCAACCTACCCAGAACCAGTAATCTTACCTTAATGTCCCGTCACTTTTGTGTTGTCCTTGTCTTCATGTAATGCGCCCTGATGCCTGCGGGCTTCAGCGCTATAGAAACAAATAAATGAATAAATGGGTGATTTTAGTTTGGAGGAATTTTAATCCTTGTCCAAGCAGTGATGTACGGGCAATGCAAAGTGCTTTGAATTGAATGTGTTTCTTTACTGGCAGCCAGTGTAGACTTCTTAGGGCCGCTGTGATGTGATCTCTTCTATTTAGTCTCAGGAGTAGTCTTGCTGCCGAATTTTTTGATGCGTTGTAGTTTTTTGTGAGGCGTTCTGGCATTCCAAGATAGAGACTATTTGCATAGTCTATTCTTGATGACACCAAGGAGATTATCCCAAGGGTTCTGTGTGAGGTAAGGGAGGATCGCTCTTATTAATCACAGGAGGTAGAAGCTTTTTTGCTATTGGTTGACTTGTGGTTCCAAAGAGAGGCCATTGTCCATGAGAATTCACAGATTCTCCATCACTGTTGATGCCTCCGGTTGGGTTCCCATGCTCGGTGGCCAGGTCAGGTATGCCTGTGTTGTATTGTCTTCCAGTGGGAAGATCATTATTTCTGTTTTGGTTGGATTTAGCCTGAGGTTGTTGTTTGTCATCCAGGTGTTTATGTCTATGAGGCATTTATTAAGGGTGTTGCCAGGGTCTCAGCCGGAAGTTATCTTGAAGAAGGGTTGGGTGTCGTCTGCGTAGTTGTAGGCTGCCAGTCCATGGTTTTTAGTGCATTTCATAAGGAAGGTCATGTAGCTGTTGAAGAGAAGCAGCAAGAGGTTATATCCTTGTGGTACACCGGAGGTGATATTTTAGTGTCTGATGTAAATTGCGGTAGGTGTGTTCTTTTGGTTTGGTTGGTGAGGAAAGATTTCAGCCATTGTAGTGCAGAGCTTTTAATTCCACATTCCTCTAGTCACTTTGTTAACATTGTGTGTCTGATTGTGTCAAAGGCAGCTGATATGTCCAGTCGTATGAGAACTGTTATCGTTCTGTTGTCCGTGTTTATTTTTGAGGTCATCCCATGTGGAGAGCAGTGCTGGTTCAGTTCCTCTCATGGGTCTGAAGCAGACTGGGGATTGACCAAGTATTCTGTTGCTTTCTGCATGAATGAGTAGTTCTTTATAGGCATGGCTCTTTAGGATTTTCACTGGTTATGGTATAATTGATATAGGTCTCTTGTTCGCAGGGTCTCCTGTATTTCCTGCCTCATCCTTTAGGTGGGGTTTGATGTATGCTGTTTTGAATGATTTTGGCACTATTCCTGTGTTTAGGGATAGATTCATTAGGAGTCGGAGTGTTTTGTGGATGAGATGTTTTTGTAGATACCCGGCGGCATGGGTCACTGGGAGATCTGGCGATATTTGTGTTTTTTATGAGTTTGTCAAAACTTCCTCGCCTATGGGTTTGAATCGATTGAGTGTTGTGGTGGTTGATGGTTTGATGGTTTCTGGGAGGGCGTTTGTGGTACTTCAGCCTGCGTCTATGGTCCATTGTACTGCTTCTATTTTTGCTCTTAAATGGGTAGTGATATTGCCACACAGGGATTTCGATGGTACCATGCAGTTGTTGCACAAAGTTGGGCTTTTCGTTTCCTTGATGAGTTTGAACTGTTCTTTTTGTTGGTTTGTTGCCGATTGGATTCTTGTGATTTAATATGCTTTTTTGTCTTTCAGGACTGCTGATTTGCATATTCAAATTTGTTGTCGGTAGTTGGTTTGGCCCAATTGGTTGTAGTGTTTTCCCCATCTTTTTTCCAGTTTCCATTTTGTTTTTAGTTTTTCTGTGAACCATCTCGCTACAATTTTCTTTGGAGTGGGTTTGAAGAGTTTTAGGGGTGCTAATTGATCTAGTGCGTCTGTGATCCAGGTGTGAAACTTCCCTTCCACTGAGTTCAGTGGCATTTTATTTAGCTCAGTAGATTCCAAAATATCCATTAGGGTTTCCAGGCCAAGTCTTTTCCAGTTTCTTTTGTTTATCGCCAGAAGTTTTATGTTTGTGGGCATCATGCGGCTCTAGATTTTGACAGTGAAAGGGATCATATGATGATCGCTCCATATAATTGGTGCTGTTTGGGGCGGCGGTCGAGAGTCTATCTCTGCAGAAGATTGTGTCTAAAGTGTGTCCAGCTTTGTGGGAGGGACTGTTTACTATTTGTTTGAAGTGAAAGGTTTCCAGTAGGGCGATGAGGGAGTTTATAGTGGTTTCGTTTTCTCTTTTGAACCAAATGTTGAATTCCCCAAAACAATGATGTTGTCTTTTTTTGTAGAGAGGTTGGCCATGGCGTCAGTGAGATTTGTGACAAAGTTGAAGGTTGTTGGTCGGGAGCCTTCCACTACAAAGGTTGCTCATTGTATTTTTCAGGTTGTTGTAAGAGGATTAGTGGTGATGTTTTTCCGTTGTGTTGGGAGGAGTGTTTGAGTGTGTTGCGTGGGTGGCTTTGCAAGTGTGTGCGTTATGTTGCAGCGAGTATAATGTCCGCATGTTAGTGAAGGGAGCAGGCAATGGAATGCCCAGTGGATATTTACGTATCATGCCCGGTGTAGCCATGCAGACGTCTTTTTAGTGGTGCATTTTAGAGCAGAGACACTGGGGCAGAGTCCCAGAGAACCACCTTGCATTGGGAGCAAATACCCCTGGGAGAAGATACCTGGCACCATCTTGGCCACTATCGCAGTGGAGCAAAATAATGTTATGTTATGGTATGTTATTTGATATTTGTAAAGCACCTACTGCCATTGTTATGGCTTCGAAAAGTTGTGGGTTGGAAGACCATGGTCTATGCAAATATGAAAATAAAAAGAGCATTACATTGTGTACAAACAGTAATTAGAATTAGGTGACTATTCAATTACTAGCAGAGATGACTAGTTTAACACATTATAAAAATCACGCAGAGCATTACGTTCAGGCACAGAGAGGACTGCTATGTCAAAGACTATGTGAAAGCTGAACTGAAATGTTCATGGGGCTCAGATGTATTCTATGGGTTACAGCTCAAGAGGGACAATGGGTATGATGCAAAGTCTATCAACCCTTAGGGCAACTGTCTACAGTTGAGGGCTCTGCTATACTTTACATGCAGATCACATGTACACTGAATAACATTCAAATTACATGCACAATTGCCAGACGTGTCAAAGATAAATTCAATGCATGTCCTCTCTTGTCTGTACTATCGGGTTATTGCAGTACAATGTGTTATACGTGATGGCAGTAATATATAGCCATGTGTACCCCCTCTATAGCCATACCCCCACTCTATTCATGACATCACCAATCTCCAAGACTCCCAGTGCTCTAGAAAAAAAAAACACATTAGTCCCTAAATATCAATTTCCCCACCTGGAGGAGTCCTGTGCACCTGACAGGTACGAAGTTCATTCATCACCTGTTCTATTTCGCATCACTTTTTGACGAAAATGTTTTGCTGAAGAAGAAAAACATAAAACAATATGGGGGGAGAGTCATATAAGTGGTAGGGTTGGGTGGTGTGTGGGGAATAAAAAATAGGTAGGGGTTTGGGGCAGTCTTCTGGCATATGATGCCTTAATTGTGCATATAAATGAGTTCCTGTTTTAATTAAAATAAGACAGAAGTGAGCCCTTGCAGCTGTTTCTTGCACTTAAGTCCTGATAAAAACAAGTACTAACAAAGGCAAATGTTTTGGCTTCTATTTAGGTATTATTTAATGCAATCTAAGTGGTCTTGTATAGCACCCAAGCAAGTAATAATGGTGTCCCCGGGAGAAAGTAACAGTATAGTGAAATACAGTGGGAACTACATTGATGTACTGCAATGTTTTTTAGGCGAGGGGACTTGTCTGTGGGATCAGGCCTTAACTATGTGTTGGGAATCTACCAGCATGATTTATTTGACTTGCCTCTTCCTTGGCTTAGAGCCTGTGGCCATGGGGTCTCCACCATCCTCCCAGCTTGTGAGAAGGGTGGCGAAGAGGGAACACACTTGCCTTCGTCCTTGGGAATGCTAGCCACCTGCTACACATGTGGGCCCCTTTCTGCTCCTACTTTTGCCTGTCAGGGACTTGAACAAGTTCTGCCAGGGCTTAAGCCCTCCAGTGGCTCTATTTGCCACCCTCACCACCAGGACAGGAGGGCACGAGTCATCTCAATGTTACTCATTTTATCAGCCTCAGAAGGATATGTTGCCAGCTCATCCAAAATTAAAATGTTTGACCTGCAGCTTGCACGCAGATCTCTGCAGCAGGCGCGACAACTGACTGAGAAACCTCTAAAGCAAATTTCAAGTATCTGCTGTATGTTTAGTACATGAGGATAGTTGAAAAAATATGTTTTGTACATGACAAATGTCATTCTAAAGGGGAGAGTGGAGTACAATAAAAAAAATGATGGATGCATGGCTTCGAATTAATCACTACCATTTTTATTGGTATGGGGATCCTTCCATAGCATCATTTTGCAGGACATCTGTGCCATGGAACCTACTAGAAGGTAGCACCCATATGGAAATGAGTCTTGCCAGCCACCAAAAGGTGCAGCCCCGTCCAAACTGCCTGCCTGGCTACATCTCCTCTGCAGGTGACCACAAGTCCCCCCCCCCCGTCATGTTTAGGTCTTGTGGTGGTCTTTCAGGTGGGGCAGGGGTGCTCACATTTGTAGCAGGACTGGAATGGAATGCTGCCCAGAACAAAATGGCGGGTTATGACTGATTCAAGGCCTTCCAGCCGTCCCATTTAGTTGTAGGTTTTCTCCCTAAATGAGAGAGTGAATGCTCAGATGGGAGGGGCCTATTGAATCCAGCTGTCCCTCACTGATGAAGTAGCCCATTAAGATGGTGGTTGAAAATAGCAAGGATAGGATGGCGGCTATGGACAGCTTCAGCTCTTCCAGGCATGCGAACCTGCCTGAGGGCTGCGGGCAGTACTATGATGTGCCTGCCCTGCCTGAAATAGGGACTTGCCCAATGCAAACAGAGTGCATCATGTGTGTTGTGGCATATTTAGAACCTATGTGTTGTAGCGCCCTGTAACATAGAACGCCTGGTCTGGAAGCCTCCAGAAGCTGCAACCTGGGCAGCACAGTCCCGGGGGGTTGAAGGGCCTGTCACATGCATAGCCTGAGCCCGAGGTCTTTAGGTTCATTCACAAGGCTTAGTGCTGTAGCCAGGCAGGCTATGTCGCATGGAAAGCCCGGGATGGACTAAACGCCTGGATGGATGGTCTGTCACATTGGCAGAGTGACCCTTGCATTCTGCAGCGCTGGATAGGAGGCTTCTGTGCAATTGAGGTTTGTGGTGCAACCCCGCGCGTATCCAGGCCTCAGGATGGGGAAGATGTGGGCTGTGGTCGGTCGTGTCGAGCTGGGGACTGGGAACTTCTCAGTTCCGGTTCAGACTCACGGCCCCCTATGACTGATTACATTGGGAGGGGCGGGGGAGGGCGGTGTGACATTTGGCAGTGGCTATCGACGTGTTGTTCCCCATCTTTTAATCTGATAGTGGGGCTCTCTGAGACATTGAACAAGCACCAATGGGTCCCACCCAGAGCCCCACGTTGGTGTGAGGGTAAGAGCGGCGGCCTTCGTTGGGTTAATGGTGTCAGGAAAGGAAGAAGGCGATGGATATGGCAGGGGAAATGTGCACAAAATACACAATAAACAACCTTGAATATAACAACGTGCATTCAATACCCAAGACTCGTGTATACCACTATATGAAAAGGAATGTAGGGTAAGCACTTAGAACCTCCTTATGACTGAAAGGAAAGTCGGCAAACTCCTTACCCACTATGCTATTACAGATACTGACAGTGCTAAGCCCACGTAGAGGGCAAGCAGGGACAGAATCTGTAAGCTGACACTCTAGACGGTACTGAATAAAGAATTTGGAAACAGTACTCACAAGGACCGGAATGACCACATGAATGCCAGTACTCACGAAGACCGAAAAGACCACTTGGATGTCCGTATTCACGAGGACCGGAAAGACCACTCAAAAGTCAGTACTAACCCACAACCCTGTAAATCAAACAAGAACCCAGAAGGCAGTAAAGGCAAAGAGTGAGGATAACTAAATACCTAAACCCAAGTCAAGAGGCAAGAAGGAATAGTACAGTGTGGAAAATAAAAGATAATCACACAGGAGCTAGTTACAACAGCTTCCCATACCTAATAATAAAATAGGAAATAAATGTAAAAGTGTAAAGGAAAACATGGCATGGATCCCAATAGAAGGCAAGGATCAGGAGCAGTGATACCAAAAGGGAAACCTTCCCACCCATCCAAGGTGAAAAGGCAGGAAACTAAACCTGTAAAGGAAAGATTAATGCAACAAGTCTTTCAGTAGCAAAGGACAATTTCTAGGAAACAGTGAACACAAGCAATTGGGCTACAGCAAAAGGAAAGCTCAGAGAAAGGCTGCCTGCAGACAGAGAAAGGGAGAAAGGGATTTCCAAAAGGCAGAAATCAATTAGGCATACAAATTCGAATTCCAGGACAAGGAACAAGAAACACTAACTAGAAACTGGGCACAAAAACTAGGAACCAGGAACAAGGGACCAGTCAAGACAGGAACGCTGCAACAATGACCAGCGCTGGACTGAAGCAGACTGAGGCTTTTAAAGCTGCTTAACGAGCACACCCCTCAGGCGTGTCGCCTGCTGCACCTGCAGCCACAGGTGTTGCCTATCCTCCACCCAGCCTTGTCCTGCAAGGGAGGAGGTGAGGCAGTGAGCCAGGCATTCTGGGAAGCATAGTCATTTGATTAGAGTAGCAGTAGCATGCTGGCTGCCAAAAACCTGGAATGGATCCGGAAGGGAAGTAATTTGGGGAATAAGGTTTTAGCGCTCCCAATTCATCATGACACTGTAGCATAAGGTTCGGAGAAAATGTCCAGTAGGGAAGAAACCCCAAAACATGCCCCCAAGTGGCGGGAACGGGAGCGAAGGGAGCGAGCCGTGACAAATGGCTGCCAGGGCTGGACTGGGAACCAAAAGTGGCCCTGGATTTTTTTTTCAAAGTGGCCCCATATTTCGTCGAAGGGGCGAGCATAGCGCGTGAGACCAACCCTTCTATGAGGGGACTGCGAGTATCCCCCAAGAAGATGTTGAATAAAATTAGTCCAAATTAGGGCATTTAAACCATGTTATAATCATATATGGATTTTAAAAATTCATGTTGTAAGTAAGTTCATGATCTCATAAAGTATATCTTCAATGATAGGTGGACAAACCACGAGTGCAATATCAGTCTCAATAAACATAAGAAACATATCAAATAATACATGGATTGTAACAAATGTTCTTATTAAGTAACAGAACAAGATGCACATATAGGGGCACATTCTTAAAAACGAATGCAAATAAAACAGCTGAGATAATGCACTTTTTTATTTGCATTAGTTTGAGAAATGGGCAGGTCACCATATTCTCAAATGCACCTCATTCTCAAAGGTATCTCATCACTTGTGCCAACATATGTACTGACAATCTGACCGAGTCTTCAAAGGGCCCGGGCAGAGCTTTACAATGCACATATTGAGCTTCCCTAAAACATGTAGGGGCCTTCGAACACATAGGTAGTGGCCCCACATCTCAAAACAGTGCATCTAAGGCCCCCTGGGGGCCCAATCACATACAAGGACTGCCCAACACATATAGGGTCCATCAGCACTACAGGAGACTCTGCATTGCACAGGAGCCCCTCAGAACACACAGGGGCCACTCAGCACGCACTATGCGCCCCCCATACATGGCCTTATTCACATGCGGGGGTTGGCCCCTCGGCACATAAAATGTTGATCAGTCCATTTATGGGGACCATCAGCGCATGCAGGACTCATCAACACTTTCAAAGAGTGCTTCGGTACATGAAAGGCCCCTGCATATACAACCCCCCCTCAGCAACTACAGACCCATCAGCACACAGTGGAGCATCACTCATACAGGCAGGTATAGGCCCTTGCCACACTGGTAGAGGCGCATAGATAGGGCGGCGTTACCCCATACTGCAAAACAATACCAGGACGTGAAACGGGACAGCGTTGGGGGAGCAGTGGTAAGTGGCGACATGGGAGGGAATAGGCAGGTAGGCAGGGAATGGTCTGGGAAGTGGAAGGGTCAGGTAAGGAGAGCTTGGATGAGTCATCGGAGTTCCACGTAGTGCCCCAGATAATGAAAGTGGGGAGGCCTGTGAAATATTGGTGGGCACTGGTGGTGTCCCCCAGAGAGTTAGCAAGTGGCATAGGTGGGTGGGAGAACAGGGAAAGGAGGGTGATCTTTTTTCCAACTCCAGTTGCACTTAAACATTTAAGCACAATGGATCTTTTTTCACCCATCACTTTGAACCGAATGGGAAACCATGCATAGAGGGGCCCAAAGCACACAGTGGGCCCCATGAAATACAGGAGCCACTCCGTATGCACAGAATCTCCTCACAACATTCAAAGGTCTGCCAGCACATAAAGGGGCCCCTCAGCACAAAAAGGGTCTCAGCACACACACACAGGGGCCTCTTGGCACACATCGGGCCCCTTAGCACAAGCAGTGCCCCATCTCATATACTGTGCATATTCAGGCTACACAGCACAATGAAGGCCTCTTCTGCCTGTAAGAGCTGATCAGCACACATGCAGGTCCTCATTGCACACACATGACACCTCCACACAGCAGAGTGTGCCTCATTCTACCCCGCCCCCATAGCACATACAGTGCCAAACTCCACAAAAAGGGCCCCATAGCAGCTACTTCAGCAGACAGAGACCTTTCAGTAAAGGGGTGAGTGACCCTGTAATCCAAAGAACAATGAGAAAGGATTACACAAATAATAACAAATTGCTCTTTTATTCTCTATCCCTATCACACTCTATCTCCCTCTCTCTAATATAGTCCCACCTCCCTACTTCACTGTCTGTCTACCCTTCTGTCCCTCTCTCTCTACTGCACTCCCTCTTTAACACACTCCCTCTGCCTCTAGCCCACTCTCTGTAACCGGTCTTCTTTATGTGTACCCCGCTCTCTTCACCACACACTCTTCACCAATCGTTCTCACCTCACACTCTCTTGCTCTCCTGCACCCTACTTACCTCTCACTCACCCTTGTATACATTGTGCCACACACCCTGAATTTATTTTCATCCTCCCAACAATGCACATTCATACGCCATTTTCTGGCAGCACCCTTGCTGTGACACCCCCCTTGCTCCCTGTCTCTCTTACCACCTTGCACAGAGCCCATGATATCATCTGATGATAAAGCAGTTATAACGCAGCTATAAAACAAGTGTTTCAAGGCGCGACCAGGCAAAGGGGGAAACAGAGGGAAGACAGAGACAGCGATCTTATTACCATCTTATGCACCCTATTTATTTCTCTAACCCTGTTGACATTTGAACCTTGGGTCTTTTTCACCATTGCAGGTAAAGCTCTCTTTTGCACCTTAGCTCTAACTCGCATACACTCAACAATTCATAAGAAACAGTCAACATATTTCATCTAGTAAACTCAGTCACTCGGCGTGTTACACAAATCAAAGAAATAAAATAAGTCAATAAATTAAGCTCGGTTATACCCACACTACAACATTCATAATAGCAACGCCAACTTACCATTTCCAATTGTAAACGCTGCATTTGATAGAATGCTAGAATGACAGTGGATGGACATAAGCCAGAATATAACCAGAACACACGATGACTCAGGAACATGCCGCGCATCTCAAAAACAGCAGACAGAGCAAAGCAAAGCAGAATTGCAGTTGCTCTCCCAAGGCAATGCAGGGCCCGGTAGCATACCTCGCTCTGACCAGGCAGGCTTGCATTGAAACTCATTCCTTCCCTAATGCCACCCACCCTTCCCTCAACAGAAGGCCATGTGCCATATAATGCCAAATGCAGGCCCCAGCAGCATAACTCGGTCTGACATCACTCCTTCCCTAGTGCCACCCACCCTTCACTCGAAAGGAGACCAAATGTAGGCTATCACTACTTGTACTCAAGCAGTGGAGCCAGAAGGTGCTGTCACTGATTGATGCCAAGACATATGGACATATGCTGTGGAAATGAGGTGACTACTTTAGTTTAAGAGCCATTTTACTGCCACTGGGTAGAAACGTTTGCAGCAGGTAAAACGTGAGTGTGCCAGGCGCGCACCAACAAAATGATATGTACATTGCTGCCGGGGAAGCATACATGCCAACTCCTCCTTATTTGGGAAGGAGACTCACGATTTTGCAGACACAAATGTTTTTCCCATAAAGTTTTACCTTTTAAAATCCCTCGCCCCATTCAAGTCTATAGGCAAACTAAATTCTACTTATTTCCGTCTCATAATCTCCCACTTGTGAAGGGGGAGGGAGGGGTCTCATTATGGAACCATCCATATTTCGTGCCTTATGTGTTAAAAACGTTGGTCTTGGGACACATCTGAGCAAAGCGCCTATTGCACTCAAAAGCTTAGATTGCTACGAACACTGCATGGCTCCCTATACGTTCCATACCCGGAACACAATAAGAAATTAACATATTTATCAACATGAAATCATTGAGAGCCATGCTAGACTCACGCAAGCAGTCTAATCACTGCACCAGGCCAGCTACTGCTCGTTGAGGATTCTGTGCGTCACTGGCAGTCACAACTTTTAAAAGAAAACAAGCGATAGCCCCCATCTCGCGTGCGCTGCCATTGCCCTACATTCCCCACCAGGCAGGGAACCTGGACGGACAGCTCTGTCCTGGGGAATGATTTGAGGGACTGGCTGCCGCTGCAAATAATGCACGATTCAGGAAAAAGATAACTTTGTTCAGTTAAGTAACTTGACTTGCAGGCTTTAAGTTAAGTTACTTAACTCAACAAAATCATGCATTTCATCAGCAGTAGCAGTGAGTGACCATCACAGACCAGAGGAGATTTGAAACTTCTCCGAACGTGAAAAGGTTGCAAGGTGTGCCGGAGTGCATGTGCTGCACCCAGTGGTGACCCTTGCAGTGTGCACGCGATGCCCCTGTTGTGCTCCGTGCAGTGTGCATGTGGAGGGCACGTGGAGCCATGGGTCCCATTCTGTGTGCAAGGTGCATATGTTATGTACTGGGTCATATATAGCGCTCTTTTTGTCATTTGCATGGCCACCTCTTGGCGCTTTATGATGTGCTCGGTGGTGCGATAAGGGAACCCCACGTGGCCTTTGGAGGGGTGGAGTGAGGTGACTCTCGCCACAGCCACGCGGACTGGAGGACGTGTCATGGGTACACAACCTTTGGAGTGTTGTGGTGACGTGCACAGATGATGCCACCTGAGACAGTCTGGGCTGAGACGAGCCACTTGCAGACACCGGCCGGAGTCTGACCTGGTGCAGGGGTTGCCTGGGGTATAACATTATCTCGAGCACCTTGAACAAGTGGCCCACAGTTGCAAGTGGCAATTCATTGCTTTTGTGACGGACTGTTTGAGTAGTACCGAAGGGCGAGGCTTTTGATAAAATGTGATGCAAATTGTGCAATTTAAACAAAATGTATTCAGCAACACTGGTCAAAACTACTAGCTGCAGAGCGAAGTAACTTGTCAAACCCGTCCACATTGACCAAAAGAGTGTCCCACTTTGATTAAAAAAACGGGCCCAAACTAGCATTCTGTTGTGTTTTTGGTTCGGGCATTGCCTTATTGCCCTACCAGCAGAGACAGGCCGGGGTAGGTCCTGCTGCATCGACGCTCGGCTGACCTCTCCCTCACGCAGTTGCTGAACCCACACCAGCCGAGCATCGATGTGCCTACCCAGTCTGGCCTAGACGGTTCTACGGCCCAATAACAGGGCTCTGGGGAATGATTTCAGGCAGCCACTGCAAGTTAACTTTACTTACGTGGACAATCTCGAGTCGAGACTCGAGATACATATCATCAACGTGCAGTGTGTCTCGCTAGTCGCTTCTCACCTGACAATCGGTCGATCTTGTGGCTTGCAATGCCAGGCCTCATGCAGCCTGGACCAGCTGCCTGCCTGCTAATGTGTGCACTGTACGCGCAGGCGCAGCCTGGGCTGTAGGTAGGGCACGTGCAGTTCCAATCTGGTGCCCAGCCCAGTAGGCCCTGCACAGGTGCGGGCCCAGCCCAGATGCTGGGGATAAAAAAAAATGACGGTGCCTCTGCCTCGGTCAGTGGTGGCAGCCAATTCAAGGCAAACCACCCAGACGGAGCCGAGGAAAATCACACGATGTGTTTATGCTAACACATGTGTATTCTTCCGCTCAAAAAGAGGCCCTACAGGCCAGAGGCCTACCGGGGGATGTCCAGGTGTCCCGGTGGGGCAGTCCAGCCCTGATGGCTGCAAACAAAGATGTGGCTGGTGTCTGATAGACTCCTCGAGGGCACACACATGCACACAAGGGGCGCAACAAAACGTACATTTCGGGGTGGGGGAGGCTAACCCTTCAAATGTCAGGATAGGTTACTAATCTAGTGCAGCTTCAATATTACAAGCAGTTAACTCTCTCCTTTAAGTCTGACAGCACCCAGGTAAGGACTGCTGTGAGAATGAGCTGTTTCCTGTCCCCTGGCTACCCTTCCAATCACTCCCCTGGCATGCACGCGCTGCTAAACCCACATCAGGATTTCAAATGCCCAGAAAATGATGCACAGGAACGCAGCTGCTGACAATGAAATGCTTTACGTTCTTAATTGCCTGCCGCGGCTCTGTGGGTCAGCCAGGTCGTGTCAACACAGCTCACATTTTTGGGGGGGGGGTGATGCCCGTTTACCTCAATGCTGTTGCACCAGTGATGCACACAACCAGGGCACGCCCAAATGCAGCCCGTCCTGAGGGTCTCTCCAGTTCTCTCTCTGGAGGGGCGTCTAAAGGGATATGGAGAGGGAGACGAAGGAGTTCTTGGGGGTTGGGGGCGGGGCTGGGAGATGAATTTAGAGGGGCATTTAGGGGGCATCAGAGGTGCATCTATGGGGCATTAATAGGGCACCAGAGGTGCATTTGAGTGCAATAGAGGTGCATTTAGAGAAGCATCGATAGGGCATCAGAGGGGCATTTACAGGTGCATTGAGAGGGCATCAGAGGTGCCATCGAGGGGCACTGAGAGTGCGTCAGAGGTGCATTTAGGGAAGCATCGATAGGGCATCAGAGGGGCATTTACAGGTGCATTGAGAGGGCATCAGAGGTGCCATAGAGGGGCACTGAGAGTGCGCCAGAGGTGCATTTAGAGAAGCATTGAGAGGGCATCAGAGGGGTATTTAGAGAAGCATTGAGAGGGCATCAGAGGGGTATTTAGAGAAGCATTGAGAGGGCATCAGAGGGGTATTTTTGTAAATGATATGTGTGTTATAGTTTACAAAGAAACTTTTCACACAAGTCCAAGTACACACACGTAGACAAGGATATCAAATACGTATCAAATACATTTAAAATTACAGAATAGACACAACAACATCATTTCATTCAGCAGATCTTGAGTTCTTACCGGATATTACATTAGCGGATATTTATGAATTTGTTAAAAAGTTAAAAGTCCAAATAGTTACGCGTGTAAAGTGCAAGAGTATATCAAAACGTCATAATTGTAATATCTTTATTTTAGTGTAATTAGAACAATAGAATGTGAATGTTTGATTAAGGCTATTGCCATAGGGAGTTCATTAGCTACTAATCGTTGCCATAAGGATTGTGCATTAACCCAACCTATATGGTCAACACATTTTTCAAAGGTTTGACTTCTCAAATTCTCGGGCGAGGGACATTCAATAGCCAAGTGCAGGAGAGATTCCGGGACATTTGGTGCCTCACACAATGTACAGGTGTTTGAGATTGCGGGTCAGAAGAAGGAGTCGGACACAACACAGACATTTAAGTGCTTTATTTTAAATGGAAAAGGCCGAGATTGCCCTATCACTATAGGGGAATTCCCTCCAAACTAAATGAAACTAAGGTCGTCTGTTGTCAGGAAGTCAAAAATGAAAAGATTTTCCTCAGTCTATCTGACCCCACCGCTAATACTAATAACTAAACGGGGCCCCAAAGAATCTCTCTTTTCTGGTGGCCTTGCCTGTGCCTTTTAGTCTTGCGGCTTCTCCCAGGGTCTTCTAGTTTCATACAAGTCTGCAATATCTCGTCTCTTGTATCACAAAAATACTCCTCATGATGATCTCCTCTGGTACTGAAAAGCCTCTTTAATGAGCTCCTCCAGCTCTTCCCACCTGTTGGTGGGTCATATTTTCCTGAGCAAACAACCCTTAATATTGTTCTCTTGAATATAGTCTCTTAAACACTTTCCTTTCTCTCTGGGTTGTTCCTTTGATTTATTAGCTTTGAAAGATCCCCACCTCTGAGATGGCTTTACCCAGTTCCTTCTTTCATAGTGTACTTCACGTTGTCCTCTAAACGCACAATACGTTTCACAACTTTTCTTACAGGGTTCTCCCCACTCTTTAACAATTGTTTCTCTGGAAATCACTTCTTGAGGTTTTCTCTCTCTTCCCCGTGATAGTGGTTTCTGCTTTCTTAATGCTTCACAACCTTTTTCCTGCTTTGGGCCTTTAAATATCTCCTCAGATATCTGTTTCTGCTCACTCGTTATTCCGTTAATACATGTACCACAATCAGTCTCTTTGCTTAATTATTCATCCTATCAGTTACTGCCCACTCCTCCAACACACCCCTGTACCTGCATCAGCCACGAGTAACTTTGCGGGAGTCAGCTGACACTCAGATAGGTCAATTTTCTTATCTTTGCTTTCGCTTCTTGGTTGTTCCGGTCTCGGCTTCTCTGTAGCTCGCGCATTCCCTGATCGGCTGTAAGTGGAAGCTTTCTGCGCTTCCTATAATTCAGGTTTCAGCGTAGTTAGGGGTTCAGGCCCACCACAGCAACTCTGTGGCCACCCAACCTCTTTGGACGGTTCCTCTGATTCCGTCCTGACAACGGTTCTCCCTCTGTCTGCTCTGCCGGTCCTTTGGCATCTCTGAATTGCCTTTCCTGCTTCTTGGAGTACCGAAGGCTCTGCGGCTGCACTCAGCTTCACCTCTCTTTGGCGTTCTGATGTCAAGGGGCTTGCCCTGCTTACCGTTCTCTCTACTTGGTTTGGGCCTCCTTGTCCCGTTTTCATTGCTCTTTCTACTTAAAGTGATAACTCCTTTATTTTCAGATACCGTCTTGTTTTCCACATTGCCTACAGCTGAACAGAAGGACACAGTGTTTTGGATGCAAGATAGTCCCATGTATGCAGTTAGAGTGTCCTGCATAAAGAGTTCCCTTTGGGAATGGGAGTCCTTAAGGGGGAGTCCCTCCCAGTGAGACCCCGCTGTCCAGACTGCTAGGGAGGGTCTTGCGGAGATTGGCTCACCTCCCTAGCCTCAAAGGGAGTGACTCCCCCTTGGGGAGGAGGGACGAATACTCCCGATTCGTCAGGGTCATTTATTCCTTATATAGTTTATTTCACCTGTGGGCAACACATTCATTCTGAATCTCAAGAATTATAGTCGTCAGTACGAATTTGGTATGTTGATCAAGTATTTAGGAATAGTACCATGGCTCCTGATGTCCCGGAAAAGATGTCTGTCCAATTTGTAATTCGCTATTTCCTCCCTTGTGCCAGCCCACTCCGTTCTAAAAAGCCTGTTTTTCACATAACATGGATTTTCAATTAGAAGTCTTATAGATAATGCATTTGAGCTTAAAATATTTTCAACTTTTAGTTTGAAAATCTTCATAGCTGAGGTGAATTTTGTATATTTGTTAAAAAGGCAAACTCTGCGTGGAAAGAGTTCCTTGTGGAGTTTAAAAGTTCCTATAAAATTGTAGTACTTTCTAGTGAAACCGGCCTTTAGTGATATCAGCCTAAGTTTGTGTCTGATGACTCTGGTGGGAACCAAATTCGGGAGTTTTAGTACTTTTCTCCATAGTATTCCCTCTATCTTGTCCAAATCATTGCATTCCGCAAGATAATTTATTTCAATCATATACATGATGGAGGGGACAACTTTCTCTTTATAAGAAAAATCAATGAGAGGTTGAATTGAGAAACGCCTATAGCGATAATTAATCTGTTTCATCTGTGATCCAAAGCCTTTTGCCTTCTCTACCACATCAGTCATTAAGGCATCGTTAGTAGTCTTGAATCTCAGATGAAATTCTAAGTAGGTCAATTCTTCAGTAATTGTTCATGGGAAATCCCCCATTTTCCAGGTATATCCATATTTCTTGGTGGTACTTCTCATAAATCTTATTATTTTGGCTTTTGTAGCATTTCATTTTAAGTCGTTGTCAATAGCATAATGTAAGAAAACGTTGAAGTCCTATCTGGGTGTGATCCATGAGTATAACATTGTCTGCATAGGACAACCAACTTATTTTTTCCGGCCCTACATGTGTTGTAACAAAGGCTACTTTTGTTAAGACTATCCAATGCCAGAGACGTAGAGGATGAATAGGCAGGGAGTCATTACCCAGACCTGTCGGTGGCCTTTAAAAGTATCTACCTTATTCGATATTCAACCTAATTCGGCTCTTTAGTTCCAAATTGATGTTTTTAAGTGTGCTCAGTAAGCTTTCTGGAATACCCCATCTTCTTAGTTTGTGCCAGAGTTTCCGTCCCCTGTTGACCATATAAGCCGCCTACCTACACTTAACAATGTCCGATGTTCATTGTCCTTAATCTATGTAAGTCCACGTATGTATTGTCGCTGGTGACTTCTCCATTTACTCCCCCTCCACAACCTGGCCGGAATGTCCATCAAACTCCCCCATTGTAAGACGATCACCTCTTGCCGTGATCAAAAGAGCATTGTTATTCCTGTATAAAAAAATAAATAAATATCAAACGTCAAGGACATGTCAATGCAAGCCACAACAATCAGCGGGGTGTCTTTGTGCACTGCTGTTTGGGTCAAGATATTGATAAAGCCATTCAGCGAAGTGTTTAGGCCTTTTCTAAAACCTGTTTGATTTTTGGCTAAACACCCTGCGATGTTTGTCCAGGTTTCTAGTTCTTGAGGAACCAGGGACAGAAACAATTTACTGTCCTCGCCCAAGAGAGCGATAGGTCTGTAATTTATAGGGCTGTCCTTATCGCCCTTTTATGTATGGGAATGAGGTGCTATGGAGGGGCACTGAGAGAGCATCTGAGGTGCTATGAAGGGGCACTGAGAGAACATCTGAGGTGCATTTAGAGGGGCACTGAGAGAACATCTGAGGTGCATTTAGAGGTGCATTGAGAGGGGCATCAAGAGGATATCAGAGGTGCTATGCAGGAGCATTGAGAGAACATCTGAGGTGCATTTAATGGGGCATTGAGAGTAATTATGTAGGGGAGTAGAAATGGGTAGGAGTTTGAGAAAAATGGGGAGGGATGTGTACCTCTTTGCTCAGGCTGGTGCTAGAAAACGCAGGGGCTACACTGCTCTCACAGGAACTAGAGAGTGTGGAGCGACTTCCAGGACTGCGCCTGCCCTTTAAGTGGTGAAAAGTGGAATAGGCTCCAGTACTCTTTCATGGAGAACAAGGGGAAACCGTAGGATGGCTTCCCCTCACCCTTCCTGGCCACCCTTCCTGGCATGAGTAAGGGGGTGCCCTCCAAAGCTGTGTGCTGGGCGAGGGAGAGTTGGAAGGTTTTCACTCAACTCTCTTGGGCCTGGCGAGACGCACAAAATACATGAAAGCGCTGCACATTTGAGATAAAAGTACACCGCCTTTACAATCTATTGCATGGCAATGCAAAACAGCAATATCTCTACAATCAAACATAATATTCAGTATGCAATTCTAAATAAATCTGAGATGACAATGGCCGGAGGTGTTGCTAGGTCTGGAAAAGATCTGGGGCTATGCTAATTTGGGGAATGTCGTGACTGGGGCTAGCTAGCCTTTTTGGTTGTAGCCCCTGTGCTTCTATCCGGGGCTACAACCAAAAGACCCGGGGCTATAGCCCTACCAGTCACCCCCTAACAACGCCTCTGACAACGGCAGACAGTTATTAAACGTTCATTACCATAACTGGAAAGTGTGTTTAAGACATTTTCGAAAGTTGGGATAGGATGGCATGTTAGCTAGTCTGTAGGAGCCGTTGGTTCCAAACAGTAACCGCGTTTTCAGAAAAAAGACAACAGTTAGATATTGGAAACCTTTGTGTTTCAAGTACTTTGACTCTATGGCTCTTGTGCTCTGCTAACTTTTTTCTCCATTTTAGAGCAGATCTGTGATAAGTCGGTTGGCATTGATTAATGCGCGCCCTGAAAAGTTGGCCAGTCTTCCTTGAACTGGGTGCCGGCCAGTAATGGAAGCCAAGGCTGATGGTCCTGTTGGAGTCTGCATGGCTCGGACACCAGATCTAAAGACCAGGAGGTGAACACGTGACTTGATGCATCACAATCAATAAAAAGAGACCTTTTCTACTCAAATAATATGTTTGATGAGTAGATTCCAGGATCATTTGAACCCATCATTATGATTTGGCATAATATGTCACTGGCAAAACTACACTGCCTACCTCCAGTTCAACCATCCACGAGTCCGCTGGTCATTTTTTGTTTTTATTTGCAAGTATAGAATGAACATAGACTTGACGGTGGTAAGCCTTAAGAAACGACTGTACGCCCAAGCCTTGGCCAGTTGTAACCAGTGCTAACAATGGTATATATTAGAGAGGGTTCACAGCTGCGATCATGTGCCTACTGGTGGACGGGGACAATCAAATATTGTGTTATATTGGTTGTTTAAATAGCGCTCTTTCCCCATTTGGATGGCTTCAATGTGCTTTGTAGTTGAACGCCCTCAGTGACCGTAGTCAATGTTTTGAAGGTTCTAAGAATTTAGATTACAGGATTTGTGTGTGCATTTTTGCCGGACTAGGGCTTAGGTGGTTGGCTAGACTCGAATAAGCAACCCAAAGGTTCAGGCATGTGGGTGGGTGCTGTTGGTGGTTTGGGATAGAGGACTATTGTTCAGAGAGTTGATGTATGGCTGGCTATAGCGAGTGTTATGAAAGATTCCCATTTATGTGAAGTTTTCCCTCCAGTTGTGTACCCCCCAACGTTTTGCTGCTGTATTACACCATAGTCTGACTTTGCCAGAGGAGCACAGCCTTCTGCTGCACTCCTCTGGGCTTTTCGCTCACTTTGTTATGGGAAAACTGTCATGCCCTTAAAGACAGTCAGCACTGGGAGACTTTGTTTCCCTTAGTCCTTTACAATGTTGCAACTTTTCTGCATCATGTTGCAAGTGCACAATGTACCGTACAGTAGAGTGCACGTGGATCTCCCTGTCATTTCTAAAGGCTCTAGACAACCTCAAAGGAATTTTTTAGGAGAAGTGCAGATGTGCCTTGGACAGGGCTGGTGGCAGCTTATCTTATCATGTAATTGTAACCTTTTCCTGCCAGGTAAACTGTGTTTTCCATGTTTGGTACGAATAGGCGGCCTGGCTCCAAAATGGCCATGCCACGAGGTTCTTTGTCCTGTCCTTTGGCCATCTTGCCCCTTCATCTTCCCCAAGTCGAGCCGACCAGGGTCAGTCCTTATTTGGGCATGCATTCTCCTGCGAAACACCAAGCTTTCGCTGGCTTTTGCATGAGTTGTGTGTGTGTTTCCAGGATGTGGTTGGACTGTCTGGTTCCAATACACATCCTGGGTGCCAGAGTGTCTTGTGTGCTGTGAATGCCTGGGACCACTGTGGTCCATGATTGGTCCACGTATGGTGTGCCTGTATATGAGCATATCTCCCATTGGGTCCTCTACGTTTTGGCGCAAAGGAGATTCTGGATAAGAGAAGGCTCCAAACACCCGCACCAGGTCGATCTCTGGATTTCTCACTGAATGAAGGATAAGATCCAAGTATCCTGAAACTAAGAAGCTGAGTCGGGGAACCGCTGGTGACCCGCTGGAAAGTTTGTCACCCTGAGCCCTCTGTCGTCCCGCTGGACCCCTCTGCATCCGATTGAACTAGAAGGTCTGCGAAGACACTTCGACCCATAGGAATAGTGGGTCTAACTACGCTCGGCACCTTGATCAATCCCTGCAAGTAAGCCTTCTCGGAAGTGTCCCTGGGCCAAACAGTGGGCTGACCAGCTTGCGCAGGACCTTTGCTCCGATACCGCCGCCGTTTCGAGGAAACCCTTGAAACTTGGTACACTACTAGCTCTGTGTTCACGGCACTCTCACTCCGAATTTTGTACACTTGGCATTCCCAGGTCTGAAGTAAAGAGAGAGCGACTGAACCCGAGTGCACGCGGTTAACCTGTCGCCCAGCCGTGGTGACAAACTTAGCAGGTGCCTTGCTGCTGTGCCCCATCTGTGTCCTGAAGCCTGCTACAGTGAAACTTGCCTGATCCATCCACCAGGAGCGGAGACATTGCTGCTGACCCGTTTGGGAATCATTGTGGTACTTTGCCACTGAAAGCCGCAGACCCGCACAATTGCTGCATTTGAACCTGCAACCGAAGTTGACTCAACTGTTGAAGTTTGGTACGGACTGCACCAGGGGTCGGTGAGTACTTGCAACCCTTACCGGTGGCCCCTAGCGCATCCACCAGTTTTGTGATTACTGCAGAATTGCTTAATGACTCTTAGCACTACCTGCTTCCTTCCCTTTCTGACTTGTGGACCCATTTTGTGCATTAACCCTTTAGGCCACTTGGTTTTATATATATATGTATTTTAGTAGGATTGTGTTGGTTTAAAAATGTTACTGTTAATAACTACCGTGTTGAAACTCAAAGGCCTTGAATACATGTATTTGTATTTTTAATATATATACACCTGTCTTGGAGTGATTTGTGGTGTCCTTTACTCTGTGTGCTCATTGAGGTTTTTCAGTCACCCTCACCCCTCCTGAGACTTCATCTTCACCGCTGCCAATGCTACCTTGATTGGTCTGGCTTGTCCAGAAGGTTACCCTGTTCCAAGAAACTAGGCCGGCCTTCTGAACCTCTGCCCACCAGGTCAGAATTCATAAATCCAACTTAACAGTGAGTTCCTTTCGGATGGTGGTCGCGTTATGCTAGTGGCAGAGGTGTTGAGGTATGTCAAGTGTCTCAGTCTGGACGGCTATGCGCGATGCTAGACCCGAAGGGCATAGCCATAGCAGCATTGTATGGTGCATGGATGCCTAAACATGCCTGCGGCCTGTTTTCCACAGAGGTGGTGTGAGATATACGTACCGAAGGCTTTGAGACTGTTCGGCTGGAGCGATCTTTGTCCAGTGCCACAGAGGATAGCGTGCTCACATTTATTGTGGTCTCTCAGGTGCGAGGGTCTGGGAGGTGAGGGAGGGAGTTTGTTGTGGTGTGCCACAGCAACAGCTGCTGGCTTCCCTGGTGTATGCGGTTAGGTAAGGGACATTGTTGTGCGTCAGTGAGTGATCGGATTCCCCAACAGGTCCACACATATATATCGAATAGTATCCCTACTCTATAGCAACTGACTAGGATTGCCACCCACTTGGCCGAGGGGGGAGGGCCACTGGATCAGGCGCTAGACCGCAAAGAACCTGATTGAAGGACTGTCCAGATTTTCCTCAACCACATATTTGTTCAGTTATTTCTTCCGTTGGGGCACTACCACCCCCCTGTGATGGAGGATCTTCTAATAGGGCACTTGTTTCAGAGAAACACCATGCCTACCCCTCTTTTCCAGACTGCTTGGAGTAAGATGGCTGCGAATGCTCCCTCCCGTACCACGGAGAGTAGGATGGGTCCCCCTATTCTCTTTAAGATTGGTCAGAGTAGGGTGGCTTTTAGTACTTGCCTCAGAGCCAAGGCAAGTCGCATGAGGTCTGCTACTCTCTTCTGGGTTGTGGGGAATAGAATGACTTCCATTCCTCTCTTTTGAAGTAGGTTTTGAAGTAGGGAGGGCAGGTTAACTTCTAATACTCCCTTTTGTACCAAAGATAGTAGGATAACATGCCCATCGCCATAGTGGACTGCAGAGTCTAGGATAGCTTCTGGGCTGAGAGTAAGATACCTTTGACTATTCTCTCCTGTGTTGGGGGAGTAGGCTGACTTCCAATTCTCTCTTCTGGATCAGAGAGAGCAGGGTGACTTCTACTACTGTCTTCCTTACCAAAGATAGTAGGATGATGTTCCCATCTGCCTAGTAGACTGGGGAGACTAGGATATGGTCCACTCTTCTCTTCTGGGCTGACAGAGCGAGATACCTTTGACTATTCGCTCCTGTGTTGGGAGAGTAGGCTGACTTCTACTACTCTCTTCTGTACCAAAGATAGTAGGATTACTTATTTTCAGTAAATTTTATTTTTACCTCTTCGTTTTAAGTATTCTTCACTTTTTCAGGATTTGTACATTGTTCCTGGTTTCCCTCCACATAGGTGGGGACTAAGTTTGAGGGTCTGCAGCTGTGCGCTTGGAATGTTTAAGGGCTAGGATTGGTCAGTTTTTATCTCTCCTTGAGGGTCCGACTATGGATGTGGGGCTTGTCCAAAGTTATATCTACTATGACAGCCATTTTGGATTCTATCTACCTGGTTGGGCAGGGAGGCGATGTATGCAGGCTGTTTGAGTGCTGAGCATAAGAAACTGAGTCGCCAAGGAGTCGGTGTTGCCCCTCGGGTGGTTTTGAATTCTTCAGAGGTTCTGTGAACTCTCCCAATGCTTACAAGCCTGCCGAATTTGTGGGCAGATCTCCGGTAGCTGCTGGTGGGTTCACAACCTGGTACCACTTTAGAGTCTTTATGCACGTGTTGGTTAGTACATGTGGCTGAGCGAGTGTCACGAGCGGACATGCGACCCTGTGGGGGCCCAGCAACTTTTTAGATGCTTGCCGACTGAGCTAGGGGTCAGTCATGGGTAGCAATGCAGCTGGTCTGTGGAAGGGGCTTCCAAATATCTGGCATACTGAGGGGAGAGGCTTTAGTAGCTCCAGTGTGACTGTCCCCTATCAAGTGTCCCAGACAGTCGGAGAGTGTCCTGGGGATCCTCCACCTTCCAGAACCAGGCCCATCATCCATAGGCTTGAGGAGATATCCGATCCTCAAGGTGAATCTCCCACCTGTGCGCGCAGAACCAGGCAGGGAATTTCATTGTGGCTTCTACAGCTTGCACGTAGGTTCCTAGGCAGTCCTGTTATCCAACAGTGTGGGGGATATGAAGCGTGGGTCAGCTCTGACCCTGTCCTGTAAGCAGATCCATGCAAGCAGCAGGCAAGCACTGTCAGCTCTGGCAGTCTAGTGGGGTAGACAGAGATAATCCAAAATGGCTGTCATAGTAGATATGACTTTAGGCTTGCCTCACAGTCAATTTCTGGCATGTGAGGAGTGATAAAACCTGACCAATCCTAGCCCTTAAACATTCCATGCGCTCAGCTGCAGACCCTCAACCCTTGCTGGAAACGTAAGCCAACTGTCCATTAGAATCCAATTGCAAGCACCGCTTCCAGGTCCAAAGTGTTACCAGCGAGTGGTGCCACACCAGATAACTTACACCTCCTAGCTGATGTGTCTTCCGCCGTTTACCCCGCAAGGCTGAAGAGTTCATATGCTGACACGATTTTCCCCTCTGACCCTTGGGTGCCGGTCAGATAGCACAGTATGCTAAGCACTTGCCCCTGATATCTGTGCGCAGCCCGCTGTGGCAGGTTAGAATCCCGGCAGGGTCAACTCAGCCTTTCATCTTTCCAAGGGCGAAAAAATTGAGTACCACTCTGTGGGATAATAATATCTTCTGTTATGTCAGCACTCTGAGACCTATGGGTGTGTCGCGCTATATTAGAAATATATTATGATAAGCCCTCGCTTTACTGCAATTGGCGCCATAGAAGTCCTAGGTCAAGGAGGGGCCCCCATGGGCCCACCTTCCACCAAGGGAGACAATGTCTGCTATGATGCCTGGTGCAGCTTCTAAGCACACGGAATCTCCCTCAGCCATGGCCAGAACTCTGAAGCTCCTCGAGATAAGCCCCTTGGCCTGGTAAATCCAGGGTATTTGAGAATCCCAATCCACAAGTCAACACTTAATTTACAATATGGCAGAATTCAGTCTTGTTACATATCAGGAGCCATTAGAGAATATTTGATAATCATTCCGAATTTAAGGGTAGTGTAAACCCCTTTAGATTAAATTGCAGAAAACATTGGTGTGGTCCTGGAGGTTGTGAATCCGGAGATGAGACTGTATGAAGAGGCTCGCTTTGGAGAGTAACAGTGCAGTTTGGGCAGTAAAGCCATGGGCTGATGCACTGGATTGCTGCAGGCAGATGCCGACATTCTCCACAGATTCCCGCTTGAAATTGACCAGTGGATGGCCATGAACCATCTGAAAATAAATGCATGCAAGGCAGAGGTTCTGACATGTGTCAACAAGCGGTCCCGCACTACGCTGCTCCTTATAGGCCAGCCTGGGAGGGGGCTGGTAACCCACACAGATAAGATCCAGGGCATTCTCAAAGCCCCCAGAGTCTCTCTAGCACCTTGGATGTTCTCTGTGGTCAGAGTTTCCTTTCACCTCCTGAATATGTTGACATGCAGTTTCCCATTCTTGTGCTCCTCTCATAGAGTTGCAGCCAATGTGGAACCTCTCTTCTCCCACCTTGACTATACAAACAGCATTTGCCTAGGCCCCGCCAGAATGCAGGCCCTGCCAACCTCAGAGTATCCATAGCCCTGCAGCCAGATTCCTTCTCAACCGCTGGGATAACATGCCCGAAGTTATTACTGCCCAAACTGTGCAGTTGCCCTCCAAAGCTTACTGCTGCGTGAAATGTTGCAAATGCTGGAAATCACGCCTCTGCCATGCTTACTTTTCAGCTAAACCCACTAGCTCTGGAATTCTCTTCCTTTTCAGATTCACAACTTCCTGGTAAGATAGCTCAGTGGGTTAAGCACTCATTCCTGCGATCTGCAGGTCCCAGGTTTTGAATCCAGGCATGGTCATCTCAGCCGTTCGTCCTTCTGAGGTCAATAAGATGCGTACCAATTTCGATTGGGTATTAATAATTGTATATATTTTTTCTATCTAAAGCGTTTTGGATAAAAGTGCTAAATAATTAAGAATGTATTATTATTCCATGACTTCATCCAGGACTTCAAGCCCTTCAAATTGGCAGTCTCGTGCCTGCTTTTGGGAACGTCATTGGCCCATCAATGATTCCTTCCACTTACATGTATCATCAGACAATTGGCCATAACACTCCCTTCCCATAGGCAATGTTTCAACAACTGCGACGACAGGAAACCAACTCAACAACCAGTAGGCCTCACCATTCCCTGCACATCCTAATACCATAGCTAGACACAACCTCCTGTCTCTATTGCACAAAGTGACATGCTGGGAGCACATCTTAGGCCACCGTGCACGCACACCTGCTATTGACTGATAGGACACTTTCAAAACTCATGCCTTACTCCCAGCAAGACCTTCAGCGTTATCCTCCAACAGCATAGACTCTTACCCCCCTAATGCCATATCAAGCTGCACTGACACATCTCAGACGCAGTGTCAGGAACTCACTATGACAATCGGAGCGGAGCACATTTCTGGCCCTCATTGACAACAGCTCACATAACTAGGGTGACCAGGCGTCCCACTTTTGGGCCCCCCATCGGACAGTTTTTGAAATTTAAAAACACTGTCAAGGTTTTGGGGAAAGGGAGGGTCACCAACAATGATTGTCTCGGGAGGATAGCTCAGGGGCAACGGGCCTGCGACGCGGAGCAACCGGTTCGATCCCCAGGTCCACGCTTAGAAACCTCAGGTTTTAAGCGCATCATAAAGAACCAATTATATTATATACATAAACATAGACACACAATTTTGCCATGGCCAGCTGGGCTCGAACCCCAACCTTATAGGTACCATGCACACACATTAACTGATTGTGCCACAGAGACCAATGAATGTTAATGTTATTGGGTCTTGTACCGCACACTGTTGCCACTTGCGTGGTCTCTTGACGTTCTGGCGGATCTGCAATAGAAGGAGGGTGGCGAGGTCTGTTAGTGGGGTTGAGCGAGGGAAGAGCAAGTCAGCGTCAGTTCAGGGAAACCGGTCACTGGCGTTGGTGTGTTTTCAGTTGGTATCCGTCGTGTGATGTTGAGGTGTGATTGTGCATGGTTTTGTTTTCATGTCGGGTGTTGTGAAGTGCGTGTCGTTTGCTGTGCGGTAAAGGTATGGTTGTGTTTCGTTCAGAGTTTCGGGCTGCGTATGGAGAAAGATTTGTGTTTGGTACGGATAGTTAGTGGCAATACTTTTCCTACAGCCAACATTCCATCTAAATGCAGCACATTTCCCACCCCCAACCGTTAATTCCAGTGCGATGCATTTACCTCCCCCAGCAATTCATCCAGGTGCTACAGCATGCCTGTCCCAAGCATTCAATCCTAATGCAGCACGGTTTCTGCCCTCTACCAATACCTGTTAGTGCCATGCATTTCTCACCCACAGGAGTCCATCTAAATGCGATACATCGGCCCCCCCTATCCGTTCATCCACTTGAGACACACTTCCATCCCTCGACACTCTATCCAAGTGCAATACCCTTCTCATCTCCAACAGCCCATCCGCGTCTGACGCATCTCCCATCCACCGCAATCCATCGCAGTGCGACACACTCCTCACCCTTAAACAATCCATCTGGGTGTGATACGTTTCCTGTCCCCAACAGTCTACCGAAGTGCGATGCATTTCCCACCGCACAAAGTCCATCTCAATCAACTCACCATTGGTAAATGAATGAACAGCAGGGCTTGGAGCATGTATCAAAGCAAAAGCTCTTTTTATTATTAATAAGCTGTATCCTCAGTCAAAAGAACACAATGTATAGGAGGAGGTGCAGTGCTGGAAATACTGTGGGATGGTGGGGGAATGGGGTGGGTGGACTGCAGGGCAATTTGAATCAGGGATGCAGGGTTGGGGATGGGCTGTGACGGGGCACCCTGGTTTTTCATCTTGAAAATCTGGTCACCCTAAACATAACCCACATAGAACCAGTGCTGGCGATTGGGCCGGCTCTCGCCAGATCCGAGATCTGGCACCAGATGTGTAGCTGGATCTCGGGATCCAGCCAGAGTCAGCTGTGGTGGAAAAAAAAGTGGTGGGGTGGGGGGGAGAAAAGAAAGCGCCAGCGAGCAAACTGTAACTTCCTCTGGTGACCCCGTGCAAGAGGTCACCAGAGGAAGTTACAGTCCTCAGCCACGACCCGGTCCTCAGCCACGACTCGGTTTATTTATGCAATGTGTGTCGGATACATGGACAGATTATTTATTTATGCAATGTTTGTCGGATACCTGTATACGACAAACATTGCATAAATAAATATACAGGTATCCGACAAACATTGCATGAATAAATAAATACCCCTATTAATGTTAATGGATATTTGTACTGCGCACTATCACCACCAAAGTGGTCCCCTGGCGCACTTAACATTGAAACTATCACACAGGATGCAGCCACCCAACTGCTTTCAGAGAGGAGCTGCAGGAGCTGTACCGGGTGTGGTTAAAGTAAAAGAAAAGTTGCGTATGGCAAATAGAAATCACCCTGTTTGAATAGTACCCAAGGGGGAGTTTTTTAAAAAAATAAAATGGGATGCAAATTGTGCATTTTAAAGAATATTCACTCAGCAACACTGCTCAAAACTATTATCTGCATAGTGAAGTAACTCATCACCAGTGCCATGGAAGTGGTTTAAAGTGAAATTGATATATAGTTTGGAAAAGAAGCAGCATGAAAGAAATAGCGCCGCTTTAAACTATTCTTTTGGACATTTGAACTGCCAGCTCTGCCGCCCTAAACCCTGCCTCCTCGGGCACCACCCCTCCCCCCAAACACCACCCCCACCTCGGCCCTTGTGGGATCCCCCACCAATTTTTTCCCATTTCCACCACTGCTTAGGACACACTCAAATCACACACTCACTCTTCCACCTACGTGCACATAGGGTGGCCCACTGTCCCGTATTGCGCGGGATTGTCCCGTATTTGGGGACTGTCCCGCAGTTTGCAGAGTGGCTCTGCGCGACGCAGTTTGTCCGTACTTGCTCTGTTCGAGCACAATTAGGCATGCTGTGGCCTGGGGCCGGACACTGCAGGGCGCACAGGCTGCAGCTAATTGCTGTCCATCCATCCACGTCTGGCAGACTAGCTGCCACTTGCCAGCCACTGTTATTCCGATTCGCCGGGAAATGTATGTACGTCCTAAAATATGCTACGTTACCATGTGAGAAGGATTACACAATAAAGGGCATTATAGTCGCTCATCTCTCTACATAAAAGCGGGCCATTAATGGGAGGTGATCAAGTGGCTGGCTGTCAAGTGTAATAAATTACAAATGGGGCGGGCCAAACTTGAATGACGCTGTGACTTCATCACCGCCATGTGGGCAAGTGTCCCGCAAAAACATATCAAGAAGTTGGCCACCCTACGTGCACAGCCTCTGCTTACAGCACTCCTAGCCAGAGTAGCAAGAGGAGTAGCAGCGCATACCGTTTCCTAATTGCAATAAACCAGTGCGGGGTGCGGGGTGCGGGGAGCGGGGGAGGGGGAGGGGGGGGGGTCAGCGCTAGAGACTTGGCTTGCTATTAGTATGCTCTCGACGTCTCTTTTCTTTATCCTCAGCGCTTTAAAACAGCCTTGGGAGTGGTGGCAGTCTTTGTGCCCGTCCAAGCACACCAGGATCGGATTGTGAAACACTTGTGTACAGGCGCTTATCAGATGCTGGTAAACTGGTAAGATAGCTCAGCGGGTTGAGCGCTCGCTGCTGTGATCTGCTGGTGGCAGGTTCGAATCCCGGCAAGGCCAACTCAGCCTATCATCCTTCCGAGGTCGATAAAGGAGTACCAATTTCGGTTGGGTGATATAGAATGTAAATATGTGCTCTGTAAAGCGTTTTGGATAAAGGGGCTATATAAATAACACATCATTATAGCATATCATAAATACACTTAACTTTAGCACCAATGAAAAAGTGAACCCCACGGTCGCAATTCACAAGTCATGCCTATTGTGACTGACTGAGCAGTACAGTACCCAAGGGGTAAGCTTTTAAAAAAAAAAAAGTTTTGTAAAATGGGTTGCATATTGTGCTTTTTAACTGATATCTTTTCAGTCACACGAGAAAACTACAAGCTGCACAGGGAAGTTAAGTAACTCATCAAACTGGCCCATGTTGCCCCAGAAATGAGCCCACACTAGCACGGTGGGCCTGCACTGAGGGCTTCGCTCTATTGCCTTATATGCTAGTCCGAGCCTTGCTGGCCCGGCTAGTTGGTGGTGGTGAGCGTTGGACGTCTGTATGCCACCAGGGTGCTTGGAAGGAGCCCCCCTCCTACCACCCCCCAGGCAATCCCAACCCCCCTTTTCCTGCTCCTCGGCTGCCCACCGGTCCCTGCCGCACCTCATTCCTCAGTCTCTCCTGACATGACCTCCTCGGTGTTCATTAGAGCAACCCTGTGAATGTCGGGCCTGGCTAACCCCCGCCCCCCGCCCGTGGGTGGGACGGGGCTCCCCGGGACACCCATCCTCCCTCCACGCCCTTCGGATAGCGGTGAGAAGAATGCTGCGCATTTCTGGGCAGGGGGCAGATCCTGGACGCAGGCCAGGAATGTACACAGAGCTCCACGCGCGCAGCGCCAGCAGGAAGCTGAGACAGCTCGAGGAATGGACCCTCCTCGCCCTGGCGGAAACCTCCCGGGGCACGTTAAGGGGGTAATTGGGACACCGGGGAAAATGTCCGCTTCTAGAAATGTTCTATAGGGGCAATAGGTGAGAGGGAGTTTGCGGGATCTTGAAAACTTCCTTCTGGTTCTCGCACAGATGGCTGCCAATTGGTATTACCTCTATGCACTTTAAAGAACGAAAAACAATATCCGTATTACCACGAAACATTAGACCATGTGGTGTGGACACGCATTGCACTCGCCAAAAAAAGACAGCACGCTGGTTAATGCACACCAGGTCGTGTGCATATATGGCCCTCACTATACGACAGCACATCATATACTGTACACAAACACAGGTACTAGAGACACATGAGATCACGAGCTGCAATATACACACATGACCTTCACTATAACAGCACCCAATGTAACATGCACGCGCCCACACACTTAAGACAGCATGCTATGTAATGTAGAAGAGCGCACACACACACCCCCACTATAAGGCAGCACACGCTGTAATGTGCAGCCCTGGCACCCACTATAACAGCATAATGTGATATATGCCAAAGACACACAGGTACATACACATATCACTCACTATAAGAAAAAATAAGGCCGGTAGCCAGCGGCATATTTTTCCCCCAATAAGAACCACAACAGGAAAGGCAGAACAGTGAAGGCCAGTCCTCTTGGAATGCAAAACACATTGTTTGGCTTAAAGGTGGCATAGCTATTAAAGGCCGCTTGGGTGAAGTTCTCCTGAAGCAAATCACCACTTTACAAACCACCCAGCTCTACTGAACCCACTGCATATTCCACTGCTGCAGAAAATACAGTTAGGTGCACATCAGACACAACCACTGCTCGTTAAAAACAACATCCACCAAAGCTCATGCACCCCAAAAAATATATCCATCAAAATCCCTGTGCCAGAGAATATGACAATGTTGATAATAATAATGTTATATTTATATAGCACTTTGATCCAACGCGCTTTATGTAGCACATATTTACAATTATTATTAGTATTACCCAATCAAAATTGGTACTCACTTTATCGACCTCGGAAGGATGAAAGGCTGAGTCGACCGTGCCGGGATTTGAACCTGCAGGTCAAACACAGATCACAGCAACAAACGCTTAACCCGCTGAGCCATTTTAGCAGCTATGCCTATTTTAATGCCTGTACATCCGAGTTATTCTGCACCCAAATGTATTATGAATTTAGCTGTGGTGCCATTAAGGAACTCTCACTGAGACCCTTATCTAGCCAGGACCAGAGAGAATACAAACTTGAGATGATGGTAGTGTTATTGGAAAGTCCATCCTGTCGCCCAGCCAAATCCCTGTCAGTCACTGCCAACCCCCTGCTCGTCACCATTCTACAGTCACCGTACCACTCACCTCCCCATTTTTAGTCCAAGGTACTGCACATTTTATGAGGAATCCACTCTCCACCTTTCATCTTTTCGACTCATCGTTTCATCGTGATGAACCTCCTGCCGGGTCGCAGCATCACTCTGATCCCGAAAGCCTGGTGCTGTGTCAAAACCCTGTGAGTTGTGGCCGTTGAAGGAATGAGGAATTAAATGTTGGACTGTGTGGGAAGAGTTTCGGGTTTCCGGGAGATAGCAGGTTAGACCTCTAGGTGAAATGAGCGGGGACCAATGCCTGATGAACGCCTGACACATATGCCTTGCTCTGACTCGACAGGCCCTGCCCTCGATGGGAAAAAGTTCCAGCAGGCCACCGAGCAGAGCTCCTGAGCATGGTAGTGAGATTTGAGGCATCTCTCAGCCTGCCACCACTAGGGAATGTTGTGTAGTGTGCTCAACTACCTAGCCTCAGAGGAAGGAGCTCCCCCCTAGGGGGAAGTGACTGAATGCATCGATTTGTCACACTTGCCACTAAACACCAGCTCAGCATGAGGAATACACAAATGTTTTATCACATATGTGACAGAGATCAATAGAACAGGTATACTCAAGAACTTTAACTTGATTTATTCGTAAACTGCGACAGTGACTGGGCAAATAATTTAAAAAAAAGGGACATCATGCAGTGCAACTGAAAAGTGGTAGGATGTCACGTTGGCCTCTAACTAAAGTTCTAATGAACTCAACGTTCACAGAGTCTCTCGGGGCTTGGGTGGTAGAGTGGTGCCCCTCCCAGGAACTGAATACAGTGCACACAAGAAGGTCTTACCACAAACAAAGCCTCTTTGGTTTTCCAATGCCCAGGGCTTGCCTTCCTCTCTGAGACCTTGGTGTTCTAAAAACTCAGGTCTCATGGGGATGCCTCCCCTGTCCTTCTCTTCCTCCTTTTGGCCTTGCTTTGGGGGGTCTGCTGTTTTAACTGTCACTGGAAATTCCTCTGTTCATCTGCCAGAGGCAGCCCCCCTGCAGGGAGACCCCTCGTTGCAATTACTAAGGAATTATGGTATTGGGCCCTTCCCAGAGTGTTGACCAGACCAGATTGGCAGGAGGGGAGGTTGGACAGCCACTCTGCCTAGGCAAAACAAGGGGATACTTCTGCCCCCTTTCCCCACAGGCTCCTACTTCCTCGCCCACACACTAGGGTCTTTTATCAGCTCAGCTTTCCCAGTTTATACTCCCATATTCAATGCTTCTATCTCTGCGATTAGATCTTACACCAACTCGCCGTTTCTCGTACAATGCTCTCTCCTCCCATATCCACCACTGGTCCGGATACTCCTCCTCCCTGTTTTTGTTATCACCTTGTTCTCCGATCTCCTTTCACCAATCTCCTTGTCACCTGCTTCACCTCGTTTGGGCAAGTCTGTCACAACTCTCCTGATCACCTTGTTCCGACCCTCTGGCACTCTCCTGATCACCTTGTAGCCCCCCCTAGGGACCATCTGTCATTACTCGCCAGATAACCTTGTTCCGACCCTCTGGCACTCTCCTGATCACCTTGTTGCCCCCCTAGGGACCCTCTGTCACTACTCTTTAGATAACCTTGTTCCGACCCTCTGGCACTCTTCTGATCACCTTGTTGCCCCCCTAGGGACCCTCTGTCAAAACTCGCCAGATAACCTTGTTCCGACCCTCTGGCACTCTCCTGATCACCTTGTTGCCCCTTCTGGCCACTCTAGCAACACTCTCCTTATCACTGTCTTCACCACATCTGAAACCCCGATCACCACTCTCCTAATCACCATGTTCACCCCGCCCCCTCTGGGCAGGTCTGCCCTCACCCTTCTAATCACCTTGTTCTCCCTTTCGAGCCCCTCTGTCCCCCTGCTCCTGATCACCTTCACCCCTTCAGGCTCATCTTTCCACACTCTCCAGATTTCTCCCACTGTCATCTTCTTCACCCCTTTGGGCATAACTGTGGCCACTTTCCAGATCTATCACCTTCTTTCCCCTTTTGGGCACATCTTTCTCTCATGTCAGCTGGACTTTCTTTGGTCACCACCTCCTCACTCCTTACCAGCAGCTGCAGTTCTCTTGGCTCCTCAGTTTTGTTTCCTCTCTTTCTCCTCCAGCTCTAATGCCCCACTGTGGCCCAGCCTTTTAAACCACTTTTCCAGCATCCGTGGCTCTACTCGCACTATAGGACCTGCTGCTGTGACCTCCCCCCCTGCCCCGCCCCAGCCTTCTCCAAAAACAGCTCCTGTCTTCTGGTATCCAGCTCCTCCTACTTCAACTGCTTCCAACCTCCGAATGGCCCCTGTTTTTTTTATACGGCTTTAGCTCCTCCTACCATGCTCTCTCTGAAGAAAGGAAACTCGGGTGTGTCAGGTTGGATGGGGATTTGCTTTTGGGCTAAGCCCCCTGGGGTGGCCTTCAGGCATGATGTGGGACATGAGATTGGCTAGTCCCCTTCCCCACCTCTGGGACCCTGGCCCTGCCTTCCACTCTCTTCTTGGTGAAAGGGAACTCAGGTGTATCTCTTTAGGTAGCTGATGTAGGGATTGGTTAAAAACAGACTCGCCAAACTCCTTATTCTGTGGATTCACACAGTCCATTTGGGCTGGTCCTGGTGTGTCTTTCTCAGGATCGTTTTAACTTCTGTATCCTACTCAGCTTGTCCTTGCCTGGTATACTCCTGTACCAGGCGTTCCTTCACACTCTTGTGACTGCCTGGTGTACTCTCCTGCCAGGAATTTTCTGTATTTCAAACACTTGCAACTGCCTGGTGACTCTCCTGCCAGGGCTTTTCTATAATCACACACTTACAACTGCCTGGTATACTCTCCTGCTAGGGCTTCTTGTAAACACACACACTTGTAACTGCCTGATAGGCTCTCCTGCCAGGGCTTTTCACTGGTGAGCTCTTGCTAATTTTTGCAGACTTGATAGTCCTGTACGTTTGCTTTATTGTCAAAAAAGAAAAAGGCTGTGATACCCTCTTTTTTGGTGATGGGGGGCCTGACTCGTGAGGGTGTGAGAATATTGAAAAGGGCAAAAGTGAGCCAAGGCTACCTCTCCCTTGTAGCGCTAGGCGGAGGTTGACATGATTCTAAATTCTAGTGCAACATAATTAGATTACACCATTAGGGCACAAAACTTAGATACAATCAATTTTATTCTAAAGAGATAAACATAGTGATAACATATACAAAGGAACAAGACAAGTACATCTGTAAATAAAATTCAGAAGTTCGACCACAATATCTAGTATACAGAGGTATGATAGACTGTACACTGAAGCATGACAAAAACCAATTATTGACATTTGTGTGTGAATAATCAAAATCAATTCAAACCTTTCACAGTGCTCAGTGCATGAAGATTTTATGAGCCATGGATAGATGCATAACTCATGTCAAAGCCTAGCGCTACAAGGGAGAGGTAGCCTTGACTCACTTTTGCCCTTTTCATTTTCGTTTGCTTTATTGGCCAGTATATTTTGCTTCATATATATTGTCTTGTCTAGGTTTTTCATATACATATCCTGCCTGCACTGGCAAATTTGAAAGTCACTCCTTTCTGGATCACTTTCCCTTTTTATAAAATGTTTTTTCACCCTTTCTCTCTCGGGTTTTACGAAATTATTTTTCTTCTCTTCTTCGCTTGATTCTGTTAGTCCCAATTATTTTAATTTGAGGTGGCCGCCAATACGCCCCAGTGTCCCCTCTGTGCTTGGATGGACTCACTGGTTCTTGAAGGTGTTCCTTGTTCCTAACGCGGCCAGCCGGTGACTGTCTTTTGGTGCTTTCTCTCTCGTGACCATTTACCCTCGGCATTCCAGCTCCTCGCGGCTTCAGCTGGGCTCGTCTGCTTGTTACGGGACTCAGGTAAGTGAAACACTGCTTCCCGACACCTGCCAACGCCCAGGCGTCCTCCGATGACTTCTGGCATTCCTGCAGCGTGTCTTCTGCTTTGAGCAGCTTTCCTTCCCTCTGTTCTCGAGCCGGTTGGCTCAGCCAAGCTTCTTTCAGGCTGTCATCTTCCCGGTTCGTGTAGAGAGGGCCAGCTGTCTCCCGCCATCAGTGTTCTTTAGCTTCCTGCTCCTGTGGATTAAATGTCCCAGGCACAGGTGTGCGCTCCCAACGACTAGAGCACTGCTTGTGCCTGTGACTTCCTTTGCTATTCATTACTCCACTCCTCTTTCTCGTCTCAGTATTTTGGCGGTTGTGGGAATGGTAGTCCATTCTTGATGAGTTGCATAAAAACCCCGGGTGAATTTATTGGTGGTTTTAAATTGCAAGTCCGTCATGGAGGATTGGTATGTGGAATCTGGGAAGGTGTTTCAAGTAATTTTGCAAGGCAGGTTATATTTTGAGATTTGGTGTATGGGTCTTGACAAAAGGTTTTCAACATTTGCAGTAGCTGCAAGAGGGGACGTATGACAATATGCCATTAGGGAATTCTGGAGGGAAGGTTTATCCTCAGAAGAAGAAGGTGGATACCATGTCTCATCCAATGGAGAGTGCCTAGATGTCTATGGCCTGTTGTGCGCTCTACAAATGTACAAATAAATAAATAAATGGCTCCAGGACACCACCTCGGAGGTTGTTTCCCCCCACGTGATCCTCCCTCCTATAGTTGCCCCCAGGGGCAGGATCAGGTAGCGGCTGCCATCCCCAAGCCACCGGATTCATCACAGACCCTGTTCCTCATTGGCACCATGTGACTGTACCCTGCCCTAATATACAAAACCTCCCCCTATCAGAGGAGGATCCCAGGCGCACTCTAATCGGTTCCAATAGTTCTGGAAATCATATACTTTTGGTCCCCTGCCCTAAGACATGCTCTAAGTGTGGGTGACCAGGGGATCCTTCCAGTCTGACTCCGGTCCCATAATCTGCTAGCTTGGGGAGGCACCCAGCACACCACTGGTGGTCCCCAGAACGGAGTAGGGGACTTCCTCACATCCCTTATAAAGTTCTGCAGAATATGGGGGATGTACAGTCATTGTAGTAAAAAGAGGCCCATATGGCACTAGAAAGCTTGTCAGTACTTGAATATGTATCCTCGCCTTGTATTGTCCCCTCCCCCCAGTGCCAAGGCCTTTTTTGGTGATTTTGGTATTTCACCATTCAATGCCTTCCAACGTTTTCTGTTTCATTAACCCCTTAAGTGCCAAGGACGAGGTATCTCGTCTTTGAGAACAGGGAGGTAATCCCAAGGATGAGATATCTCGCCCATGGCACTTAAGGGGTTAAGCAACAGATCGGGCTCCCCCATGCAACTTTAGGACTATAATTGAACGCTGCACCTAGCACATGTGTATGTCTTTCATATGATTAACTACAAGGCCCTTTGCAAATCAATACCTTGATAAACTTGTTTTGAAGTTCTTCAGATTTTGTAGTGCGGCGTCATCGCAGTTCACTCTTTGAGTCCAATATGTGACTGTTCATAGTCTTTGCAGTCTGTGAGAGCCCCTGCTGCAGTCACCGCCAATCAGAGTGAATCTTTACAAGTCTGTGGCCAAAAGGTGGCTGCTGATAAGGCATTCATGGCGAGCGCAAGACTTTTAAAAGCAGCAGCCGTCTTGAAGGCAGAGACACTACCCCTCAGGTCTTCCTGGGGCATCACCATTCTTCCAGCCCCTGAGCCTCGCCGTCCACGCCACGTCTCACTGCCATGCCCTTGCTCTGCTGGATCCTAGGACGGTAATCCTCCCCTTTCTCTCTGGGGCTCTCCTCATGGAAATAGAAAGCTCCCTGAACCCGAGAAAAACAAAACACTGGTTACATGCAGGAGCGCCTAAAGACAGAATGCAGGTTCAGTTACTAGGTGTCTTTTGGTTCTCAGATTGTCAAGAATTCTAATGAGCGTGTTATGTTATGTTAAAGAAAACGTATACCGCACACGTTCAACCAAGGGCATCTTGGCGCGAGGATAGACACAGCAGGCTGGGCAACCTGACGTCTAGAAAAGTAGGCTTTTAAGGGAACGTCCAAATTGAAAATGGTCTTCAATGCATCTGAGGGCAGCAGGGAGACACAATTCGCCTGCAGAAACGGAGAAGGCATGGCCACCTATCCTGGACAGCCGAAATTTGGGAGTGACCACCAAGCATGCTACCAGAACGCAGAGTCCGCTCAGGAATGTAATGAGGAAATGTGTCCTGCAGGTAGTCTGCTCCCTGGCAGTAATACGCACGATCAGGGTCGGATGATCGTCCCTGGGAAGTGGGGGCTGGTTTCTGACCATGCCTGGGCCGGTTTGGAAAAAGAAATTTGAAAAAAAATATTTTTTTTTCCAATAATTTGTTTTTCTTTCAAAAAGCCTTTCATCCTTCTTAGGTCGATAAATGAGTACCAACACAGGTTGGGTGATATTGTATGCATATTTTTTCTATAAAAAAAGAGCTTAAGCGTAAGTGCTATACAATAACATATTTTCATTTGGCCTTGGACGTCTGCTTGGATTCACAGTAATTTAGTGTACTTAAGAACAATGCTACTTGATGCCACTTCCTGTTTTGTCAAGGGGTGAAAGTTTGTGTTTCATTGCTTCCCGGGATGTCACTTTGGAGTGGGGGTCAAATGACATCACTTCTGGTGATGTCATCAGAGGTCAAGGGTCGCAAGGCGGAAGGGTGGGCCACTTTTTTGAGGCGAGGGGTGGGCCACTTTTTTTTGGGTGACCGGGCCTATTTCTTGTCCCAGTCCGACCCTGCGCACGATGGGCCAAACATAAGGATTTAAACTTGATCCTTTTGGCCACCGGAAGCCAGTGTAGGGCATGGAGCACCAGGCTGATGTGAGAGTTGTATGGTAACACATGCACCCATATTTTGTTAAAGGTGCAACCTAGGTTGAGTCAAGCAGAGGGCATTACAGTAGTCAATACGACTGGTGAGTATAGAAGCAACCACCAGAGGACGTAGGTGAACTGAAAGGAAGGGTAGTACCTTACGGAAAACTCTAAGAAGAAAATGACCAGTTTTACAAACTGCACTCACTTAGGGAACCATTGAAAGTGAGGCAGAGAATAGGATACCCAAATTCTTGACCACCGTCACTGGAATAGGACAATCACCCAGGACTGGGGACCAAAACGAAGAAGTCCAAAGAGTAAGGTCCGCAGGCGCACCCACCACCAGAATCTCTGTCTTGTCCCCACTGAGTTTCAGCCAGTTGCAGTTCATCCAGCTCCTCAGGCCGCAAGGCACCCGTACAAATTGGATGACACCCCAGCCTGGTCAAGATCTAAACGGACCAGGATCTGGGTGTCGTCAGCGTACAAATAACATCACAAGCCGTGGGAATGGACAAGACCTCCCAATGGCTGAACATAGATGTTAAACAACATCGGGGACAAGGCGGAGCCCTGAGGGACACCACAGGAAAGTGAATGAGAGGAAGAAAGAAAGAAGAAAGTGATTGACTCCTATCAGCCAAGAAGGTTGAAAACCAGGTCAGGACTGGTCCAGAGAGCCCTGTACAGCCATGCGGGATAGAAGGATGGAGTGGTTGATGGTGTCAAGAGCCGCTGACAGATCTAACAAAATGAATGCTCCCACTCCTCCACTATCCACCAGCATGGTTAGATCATCAAGTACAGATACAAGGACACTCTCTGTTCCCTGGCCTGGATGGAATCCTGATTGAAAGGGGTCAAGGAAAAGTGCAAGTCTTGAGAAAGAGAGAAAGAAGCGGCAAAACTAAGGATTCCAGAAGTTTCATGGAGAACGCAAGATGGGAAATAGGACGATAGCCAAATCAGAAGCATCCAGTGACATTTTTTTCAATAGGAGAATCACGGTAGCTCATTTCAGTTCTTTGGGAAGAATGCCTGACTGGCAAGAAAGATTTGCCGCTTTAGTAACCCACAGGATAATCGTGGGCATGATATCTTTAAGTACTACAAGGGGAACAGGGTCAGCGGGGGAAGCAGATTTAATTTGGGCCACTACACTAGATACATCCTTAATAGAGAATACAGGGAAGTGGGACTACAAATTTGGCGCTTGAGTAATGATTCCAATTGGGATGTATTGATCAAAAACTGTCAATTCATATGAATAAGTGTACAAATGTTTTCCATTTTTGAAATGAAGAACTCAGAAAGGGAATTACGGAGAACCTCAGTCGACACCACGCTAGGTATAAAACGTGCAGTGGAAGAAAATGTCTTCACAATAGAGAACAATTCCTTAGATTGATTCAGGGCCGACTCCACTTTGAGTTTAAAGAAAACGTGTTCAGCAGCCCTAATGGCTGTGTGGTAATCACAAATACGGGGTCGATAAACCAGTCTCTCTATAGAGCCATAGGACAAGTGCCCCTTTCGCTCAGCTTGTCTTACCTTCTAATGGGCTAATTTTAATTCCTCTGACAACCAAGGAGCTGAGGGTATACGCCTTTTTCTCTAGGGGTGCCATTTGACATATCATTCATATGTGGATAGTTGTAATTTTTATGTTTTTTGTTGTATGTACTGTTGTGCGCCCTCGCACCTCTGGGTTCATGGTGCGCTATATAAATGCAATAAAGAAAAGTAAAGTAAAGGGGCGTTTCCCAAAGTGGGTAAGCTTCAGTGGGCAACACAGTCAGCTATGTCCTGCAATGTCTGTGATAGGAAAGACAGGTCTGCCAAAGAAGATGTCTGACATCTATTGTTAATCGGTGGCACCATATGAGTGCGATCTACTGCACGCCAGATACGTTTCATGACTGCAGCTGGGCTAATTTTGAGTGGTAAAGCAGCACATAGCACTCCAAATGGGATGACACAGTGGCCAGACCACAAACCTTGCTGAGCCGATCCTACGGAAATGAGGGTTTCTGCAGAAAAGAGGAGGTCTATAATAACACCCATCAAGTGGGTTGGTTCCAGAACCAATTGAAGGAGGCCAAGGTGGGCTAATGATTCGAAAAACTGAGCCAATATTGGGGTTTGAGGGATATTGCATCTAATATGGAAATCTCCCAATACTATTTAATTAGAAAGATTAACCTGAAGAGAAGCTTTCAACTCGAAAAAAAGAGTTCATGAAATCTGAGTGTGAGCCGGGAGGCCGGTAAATAATGAAAACGTGGATGCAGTAGGAAGCCGACATGGCAAAGCGTACCAGCAAACCTTCCATTTTTAGATTGTCAGGGATTGGAATTGAGGAAACAGATTTAAAAACAATAGCTAACCCACCACCAGGGTGAGAAGCTATCCGATCAAGGCAGAGTATTTTATAACCATCCGGGAGTGCCAATGAAAAGCTAGGCATCGAGTTCTCAGTTAACCAAGTCTCGTGAGACACAGCACATCAGGAGAATGCTCCTGTAAAAATTCATAAATAGATGTTGCATGTACAAGAGAACGTGTGTTCAATAAAAAGGCATTAAAAGTAGACATACCGACAGCGACATGGCTTTCACTAACCGGCGAGGACAAGACAATGTTTTTAGGCAACACCGTATCTATAGGGGCTAGCTTTAACACGGCTTCATGGGTGTATTTAAGACTAGATGAAAAGCCAAGCCCGTCTTGATCATACGTAACCCGGACTGATGGACCCAGGCATGCTTAAATTTGGCGCGAGTTCAGCACCCTGAGAACGCCACTGCTGGGCTGTCTGTGGACCGAGCGTACATAACAGCACATGGTATAACAGCAGCCAGTCTGCTCACGGCACCAATAGAAGAGAAAGACAGACTGCTATCAGGCAGTGAATGCATGTCGGAAAGAAAAAGTAATCACAGCAATGACTGAGCCGAGCCTCGGTTGCCAAGAGGCCTGGCACCCTCAGCCAGCAACAAGCTGTACAAGGAAAGTAAGAATCAAAGGCACTATATAATTAAAATAATTCATTAAAACAAGAACCCATTAAAGAAAGTAAATAAAAAATGAAGCATGGGTGTATGAGGCGCCCAGTCACACGCTGCAGCCAGGGTAATGACCCGAAGGCTTAAAGGAAAGCAAAATGTGCAAGTGAAACAATCATGATTCAGTAAGAAATAAATAACCTACTAAAAAACCAAAGGTGGCAGAGCCATACCCTGTGTATCCGTGGCCGCGTTGGAAGTGAGGGGCGTTAGCTTCACAATGGCCAATCCACTTACGGCATCGAGCTGTGAGCTGATTGGACCCTTACCCCTAGCATGCTGGGCCCTTACCCAGAGTGGTGCTATTTGTATTTGTTTGTATTTGTAATGGTATCTATATAAAGAATTGGATGTCAACTTCGATGAGAAATGACTTACAATAACACATTAACAGATGGCAGAGGCATTCCCCGGAATGGTTCCTGTACAAAGACGAGAACGATGGATGAGTCAGTTTATGAGGGTGTGAATAAAGTGGGACATAGACCAGGGACAACAACAAGAATCAGTCTACTTACAAAGATAACATTACCCTAGGGGGACAAGTGCTGCAAACTAAGGAGAAGTATAGTACAAATAAACAAAATTACATTATGACCTGGCACTGGAGGTAATGGCGGGGTCAGGTAGGGAAGATGGGGAAGAGGGTCGGGTGAAATCCTGCTTTGGCTGGTAGGCGAAGTTTAAGCCAGGTTTTAAAGAGATCCGCTGTTGGGTTGGCTTTGATTGTGAGGGGTAGCGGATTCCAATAGAGCAGAGGGTGAATAAGGAGAAAGAGCAGAAGCGAGAGGAGGCACAGGGATGCATGGAACCGGGAGGTTGAATGCAGAGAAGGAGCAGATGGAGCGAGATAGTGAGTAGACAGAGGTACAGTCAGCCATGTAATGAGGAGGAAGACCTTTGATAGCTTTGTACACGAAGAGAATGAACTTGAAGAGGGAGTGGTTGTGCATGGAGAGCCAGCCAGATTGGTGTCAGTAGGTAAAAGTGGGGGAGGAACTAGGTAGATTTGTAGAGAGTATGGGTAGCAAAGTTGAGGTCTTTGTCTATAGGAAAGGAGTAGAAAGGAAGGCCAAGAGTAGGTATGAACAGTGGTCAAGATTGCTGAGCATGAGAGTGAAGTTTAGAGTTTTAATAGAGTGGTGAGTAAGAAATTGGCAACATGTCCAAATGTTGATTATGTTAATATGAGCAGTAAAGGCAGTGATGGGGATGAATTGTTGCAGTCGATGGTCTCTATGTAAAAGGACCCCAACGCTGCGAGACTTGGTGAGCCTGCAAGAAGTTCATGAGAAAAGGAGATGGGAAAGGGGATCGTAGGGATGGCGTTGAAAGCTGGGAGAAAGAGGACTTCCATTTCAGAAGAGTTTGGCAGGATCCTGTTTTGGTTTGAAAATATCTCTAGGAAGAGATTGTGAAGGACTCTAAGGAATTTATTGCCCCCCTTCACTGCTTCTCAGTCCCAGTGATATAAGTAGCTCTCAAAATGGCCCATGCCTTGAGTGCATTCTGAGACTTGTAGTCCTGCATTTATAATGAGTGAAGCAAAGTTGCAAGTAACAAAATGCAAAGATTCCAACTAGGACGCGTGTGTAAACAATCCCGACATGTTGCCATTTGAGAACTCTCTGACCTGAGATCTATTGCACCCCTCCATTGCACGGGGCTCCTATGAGAGCCTCGTTTGGAGGACCCACTTCTAGCCCTACAGATAAATGGTGTATCAGCCATGTCTTCTCCCAAACAAAAAAGGTGATATAAATGTTGCCAACGTAGAGGGGCTAACCCCTAACATGGCCCCCGTTTGCATACTACCAATAACATGTATACATTCCCATTCTTTGCTCCCCCCCAATGATAAGAGTCAGAGACTTTCTGAAAGTTGGAAACATAAAATACATTTTATTGCAACATATTGGTCGCAGTAGTAGAGTCATCCTATCGGGCGGCCCCAGCCCCGCTCAGGTTTTATGCATGCCTGGCCCAACACATATTCCTTTCCCGGGTGGCTCCGAGAATACCGTCTTACAAAGTCCCATGTCCAAAACCTGTGAGCCCTCTCACACCAATTCCGTTGTTGCGAGAACGGCCTGCCCTGGTATCCGACTGCCAGTTCAGTCCCTCCCATTTGGACAATGGAGCAAACCCAAGGCCACTGCATCGGTTGTTGAGGAGTCTGAACCGTCCCTAGTGGTATCAGTGCCCGTGTCCCCCGTCCTGACTGAAGCAGTCAGTGGTTGGAGCTCACAGACCAGGCAGCAGCATGTCTCCTTCACTGGGACCGCCCCTATAACTCTGCCACGCTTTGGGGAGGGGCCCTGCAACCCCAATGCCCCCACCAAATAGGAACCTGTCACCCTGCTCCCTTAGGTATCATGAGCCCACCTTCTTTCTCAGAGCTCCGAACCTATCCCTCAGAAACCCCTAGTTGTCCTTGCCATCCTGGTGAAACACTGACCTTAGCGAGATCTAATGGATCTTCCTTGCCTGGGCTGGAAAAGAGACCTAGCTCTCTCCGCCCATGCTATTTATGCCCCTAGGAGGGCTGACCATTTCCGGCCAGACCCCTGAGGGCACCTGCACTGTGCCCACCTCGAGGAGGCGGCGAGTCCACGGAGGGGGTGGCCAGAGGGGCGGCCCACTATGTGAGCTGCACCTCTAGCACCCCCTGCGTGGGCTGGTGCAGCTGCTGAAAATTGACACTTAAGAACCTGACCCTGTGCATTCCAACTCTGCTCCAAGGATGTTGCTCTAATGTCATTACTGCCTGGGCTGATCATAAGGTAAGAAATTGTGGTGATGTCCCATTTAAGAGTGTGAGTCACGACTGTGCCATGACTGGCTCCCAATAAAAGGAGCCCTTGCCGGCATGTCCGGGCGTAAGGCGGCAGACTCCATGAATGGCACTTCTGGCTCTGTGTCTCATTTGGTCTGCAGGTTGATGGTGTGATCACAGTGCTGCAGCCCCCACTAATCTGTGTGATCACAGACCTGTGTGTGTAGCCTGGGTGTCCCCAGGCCACCATAGCTCTCAACTCACACGCTTTTGGTGGGTGTCACCCGCCTTGTAAACAGCTGACTCACCCGCCAAGCCTCCTGCACGCCCATTCGTAATATTGCTCTTAAGAATTTGTTTTTAGTTGTAACAAAGTGAATATACTGTAACAGCGCCACAATGCCCCAGTGCCGTTGTGCGCTTTATAAATTGAAATAAATACATTTCTTTCAATGGGCTCTCACCCTCCAAAAACACAATCGGGTGTTTTCACCTGCCTTTGCAACACAAATGGTTGAGAACTATGGGCCACTATCCAGCTGTGTGCCCATTGCCACATCAAAGAAGTCCGGGTGCCAACAGGGGCTGTTTCCTGCCAATTGAATCCCCTGATGCCCCCCCCCCCCCACGCCCCTCCTAGCACTGATAAGGCTGGCATGCTGTGTGACCACAGGTTCAGCCCACAACAGAGAGCGTCTTTCCAGTTGCACGAATTGCTAGTTTAAATTGACTGTTAAAATTGACTACAACCGATTTGTTTTACAGTTTAAATGTATTTGCACTTGATTGATAAAATGCCCCTTTTAGTTTGGTAATTATTTTTCTCTTTAAAAAAATATGTCACTCCCAACTTCAAACAATAGGAAGCAAATTACTCCAATTTCCAAATGGTATAGTGGCTATTTCTTGTTATGGTTAAAACAGGGCAGTTTTTTGCTCTGACCCTTCGGAATAAAACTTCCATTTGAAGATATTTCGGTGGTCGGCACCAGCGGGGTCAGCAGTCGCTGTAACTTTGCCAGGCTGGGAGCCGCGCGAGCTCCATGGGAGACCTGCCCTCCTGTCAGAGTGGCTGAGTTCCGGTGTGAGCCTGGCCTCCCCGCACATGCGCACTGCAGAGGGCGGGGCACCGGGTGCCGGCGGCAGTGAAAGGAGTGGAAAGAAAGAAGAGGGCAGGTCAGTGCAAGGGATAGAAGGGGCGTGGGCTGTGCGGGGTCGAGGGGTAGCATGTGTTGAGGGTCCTGGAAGATTAGCCACATGTAGAGTGTTGGGGATCCCCCAACCCCCAGCTAACAGTGACCCAGCTTAGAACAGCCGCTGAAATCCAAAGCCCCCCCCCCAAACCAGAGAGACTATCATAGCGAATAGTCCATCTGAGAAAAGTGGTTAGTAGAGTTGCCCTGCAAGTAACATACCCAGCCTCGACTACATAGCCCCCCCCCCCTTCAGAGAAGCTCCCCACCCCTGGGTGTAACCTACCTCCCCCCATTGAATACACCTCCCAGCCAAAGGCAGCACCCGCCCCCCGGCTTCCACCACTGATGCCCCCTCCCCAGTAAAGTCCTTGGCCATCTGCAAATATCTCCCCAGAGAACACCCCAATAGAAGAGCGAATAACCCCTTGGCCACCCCCCTCTGCGTCCATTTATATTTCCCATAGATGGGCCCCAGTGATCACTCAGTGACTCGCACATAGTGCGCTACATTACACTCCCCACAGCTGTGTCTGTGTACTCGTCGCTGTATTGGGGGGCGTTTGGAGTCGTATTATGATGAACATCCTTTCACCCCACGTGGGCGGCTGAAAATGTGATTTTCGACTTTTTAAAACCATCTCTCGTGTTAGAATGGAGCGCTTTTTTTTTTTTTACTTTGAGATGTAGCTCCTCTTTGTGGTTTGCTGGTCCACGCAATACATGTTGCCTGTAGCACACGTTGTAAGTTAAGCAGCTTCTAGGCACTGTAGCGAGTCTCTTCCGATCTGAGACGTGCCCAAAGCGCTGCAGAAGGAAGAAGCGGGCGCTTCGAGGTGCGTTTAAAAGCGGGTTCAAGGTGTTGCTGTGGCTTCGGCGGGGGCAGCGCCCACCACTGCCTTCCTTGAGAGCGAGGCGCTCTCTGGGAAGAAGGCGCCGCCCTATTGGCCACAGGGAAGGGCGAGTGTTGTCGGCTGCTCATCCCCGCATGGCATGGCTGAATTATATGTGTAAACAATCATGTTTTAATACCGTTTCATCGTTGGCACATTCACATTCTCCCGCAGGTGTGAATTTTCTTGTGCACTTGTCTAGTTAACCCTCAGAATATCTGCCCTTGTGTTTGATGTTGCCCACTTTTAAAGTAGTGTACACATTCACGAAGACGATACATGCAATTGCAGCATATTTGCTGGTTTATTGTAGTTCTCTTTAGTGTGTGTATATGTGGATTGACAATGCTAGTGTCTACTCCAGGATATTCGTGGGAACTGGAGACTGCTATTTTTGACCGTGTTCTTCTTGTGTCATTGTTTTCCCTTTAAAGAGAAAGTGGCGCCACGAGCGCAGAGAGCATTGGTCCTGGTTGTCGCATTTGGGGCGGGGGGCGTGCAGTGTTTTCGAAGGCCCAGGTATATATATAGAAAGTCGGCAGAACCTAAAGAGGTTGCCGCAGTCGGGTCTCCGGGCTGTGTAGTGCCTTCATGTTCCGTTGGTATTTATGAAGGGAACTGTCTGCCACTTGTATGCCCACGTGGCGCCGAGGCTCTTGCTTTGGTGCAGTATATCTGGGGTTGTTGACCAGAGTCTGGTGAAAAGAAGCAAGCAGTGTGTGCTGCCTTGTTTACCAAGGGAGGGGCCGAGCAGGCCTTCTCTGGGCTACTTTGCGCTTTAGTTGCAGGTTGTCACTTTTGAAGCTGTCCAGCCTTCTGTAGGAATGTCTGGGCTTTTGACCTACTAAGTCGTGGCTAGCAGTGCTGAGCTCTGGTCTCCTTGGCACTGTCAAGGTGTCTTGGATACGTCCGTGCTCAAGGCAGCCAGGGGACTCCTCCCACTGGCCTGAGTCAGCCATCACTTTTTGCTTTCACACTTTAGGAGCCGCCCTGGCCTGGACTCGACCCCATGACCTCACGGTGTGTTCCTAGAATGCTTCCCAAATCCCGCAGGCCGCCTTTTCTTTTGCCTGAATCTTGAGCCGAGGTGTCAAACGTCGGCGAAATGCAGCGGCTTAGAGACAGGTCGTGTGGGGACTTGTGAAAAAGTGCGTTGAACTTCTCCCCTGAACTAGCTTAGTGGGGTGATGCAGCAGTATCCAAACGTTTAATGCTGTATTCCCCCCGCCCCTGATTTACATTGTTGCCAGGCCTCCTTAATTGACGTCTTTACTTTTAAAAGTAGCAGCCTTTTAAGCCAAGGGTCCCGTGGCCCTCACCCACGTCCCCTGGGACATCTGCCAGCTTCACAGTGAATATCATTAGACCGGAAGGCGTCTTTGTTGGACCGCATAACCACAAGTTGTAACCCCAGCAGGCCTTTAATCCTTGTCCGGTCGCAAAGACGCCACCACACACCTGTGGGGGTGAACCTGCGCTCTGCAAATAAATACAACGTATCTTATGATTGGGGTGTTTTAGGGTTCTTCTGCTAACACTTTTAATGCAAGAGAAGTGATTATGTGCAGCACTTCCCCGAAAAAGCAGCCTGAAGGTGCGTGCTAAACGTTGGCAATGGTGTTGGCGAGTTTATACATTTCTGGGAGCTGTTTACTTCCTGCTTGAAGTGCCTGGTTAGCTTGACATCAACAGCTTCTAGGAGCTAATTTTGACTCCTTCGGCCTATTGGTGCATTACAAATATACCTATGTGGTATTGCATATAAAGGAGCATTAGGGCACATCTAGAAGATATTTAATTCAACAATGGCCTTGTATCATGAACCGAGGGGCATAGTTTGCATCTTACGTTGACTTTAATGTGCGGCCCAATATGTACTAGCTCCCCAGCCCTGGTGGTAGCTCCTGCCCATTCAGTGACGCTGATAACCCAGGAGCTGTTTTTGGCTCCTGTTCATTCAAATGTTTATTTTGAATCCCTGGAAAATGGGAATGTTCTAAACTTGAGGCAGCCTCAACTTCAGAGAAAGCTTGTGAATCAAAGGAGTTTATGCTTAAACTCGCCTTCTTCTGCTGATGGAGCTAAAAATAAAATGCAAACTTTCTACTGAAATAAGAACATGTATATTCCTCCTAGAAATGTGCATAATTATATCTCATGGGTGCAGGCTTCTCTGGCACTGACAAGACACTAAATGTGCTCAGCAGGGTGAGCTTCCTCCAGCACTGTCCTGTCGGTGGTGCAGGACAGGCAGTGCAAGCCTTCTCCAGCACTGTTCTGTTCTGTCGGTGGTGCAGGACTGGCAGGGCAAGCCTTCTCCAGCACTGTTCTGTTCTGTCGGTGGTGCAGGACTGGCAGGGCAAGCCTTCTCCAGCACTGTTCTGTTCTGTCGGTGGTGCAGGACTGGCAGGGCAAGCCTTCTCCAGCACTGTTCTGTTCTGTCGGTGGTGCAGGACTGGCAGGGCAAGCCTTCTCCAGCACTGTTCTGTCGGTGGTGCAGGACTGGCAGGGCAAGCCTTCTCCAGCGCTGTTCTGTCGGTGGTGCAGGACCGGCAGGGCACGCCTTCTCCAGCACTGTCCTGTCTGTGGTGCAGGGCAAGCTTTATCCAGCTCTGTCTCCAGCTAGGTCCTGTCGGTGGTGCAGGACGAGCTTTCTCCAGCTCTGTCCTGTCAGTGGTGCAGGACCGGCAGGATGAGCTTCTTCCTGAATGACCTAACCGAGAAGTGGAGAGAAGGCTGTATCGCTTAAATGATGGACCTATATGGAGTGAGGTTGGTTATGTTGTGCTGCTTTGCATTCTTGGGGAATCCAAACCTTTACCTGCGTTAATGACAGATCCTGCAAATGATCAGTGGATTCCGGGTCCCAGCACTTGTTTTTTAACAAATTGACGAAATGGTGATATAATGTGGATCAAATCTTGAGATGCAAACCTAACTCATTATGCATCATCTTTCATGTTTAAATGTGTACTAATTCGTCTTTATTAACATACTCAAAGCTAATGTTACACAGAGTTTTGTAAGGCACCAGTTGGCCCTAGGAACTAAAAGTAGCTCCTGGTAGTTGTTGGTTTAAAGCTCCCCAGGATCTCCCATGGTAGAAGGAGGAGCTAAACAGCCCCCATCCTAACCCTGGCCTCATTATCATTCCAACTGTAGTTATTTGAGGCTTGAAGGTCTTCCGGCGGGGCACAAATACTGGATATGGCCCTCACACAACACCTTACTGCCACTCCAATGCCCCCCCATCTCTACATCGCCAGGGTGATTAACTGCAAGAACAATACCTGAATTCAGTTACTTATTAAAATGCTGGTTAAATCTGTCTTTACAAAGAAGTTAATACGAGTAAATTAAGAGTCTGTTTGCAAGTTGCCGAGTACTGTAGCTATGTTTGTTTACATGCCTTGTAAGTCGTTTAACAGCCTCGGGGCAGAGACCACAGGCAGTTTGGATTGAGTCAGTACCAATGTAACCAGGCTGTGGCCTGCACCTCAGCCTGCCCTGGTGAACGTGTGGCCCCTAAGCCACTACCTATTTGGACCAGAAGGCTTCTTATAATTTGGAGATCATTGCATATTGTCTAGAATATAAATTCTTTATATAGTGCTTCATAGCTGATTCCACCCACTTCTGCGTGTTTCAATAGCAGGGGCGGCTATTACCCCCTTTTAATGCTACTCCATGTTACCTACCTTGGCCGGGTGAGTCTGTCCTGCTGTGGGATTCGAACTTGTGAAATGCACGCTGGCCCCGTTTGAGAGGTGGGCACTTACCTCATGAGCCGTCCATCCGTACATATGCGCGCCGGCACCAGGTGGTCCGGGACGGGGCATTTGAGGATTAGGGGGACATTCTTTTGCATGGAAAGACCTCCTCGCACCACAGATGCTGCAGTGTTTGCGTGGAGCAGAGCTGTTCTTGCCCAAAGGTCTATCGGGACCCTGGCTGGCATGGGCTGCATAGTCTGTGGAGGCCCTCAAGGTCCACAGTGCCGAGGAGAAAGGGGGGGGGGGTGGCGTCCTTAGGATATATACTGCTAGCAGAAATGTAGGCTTTTTCTAGCTGCAGTGAAATCTTGGGAACAGGATGACGATGCAGTGCCACCAGAGTTTGACATCCGGGTCGGGTGACTCAGCCCTTTTATTCTCTGAGGTTGACAAATTGGGTCCCGCGTGTGGGTGGTACCAAGGTCACCAATTTTTGCAGTGCTTAAAAAGCTGGAGGAATTCAACATGAAGTTCAATACAGATGAGAAATCTGCAGTCCTTGGGGTGGCTGCATGGTTAGGGCAGGAGTCTGCAACCAGTTCCTTTCATGGTGTTTTAGGTTATGCTTTAATGATCCCTCAACATATCGGTATCAGATAATATATTCGCGGCAAAAATGCCGCTGTTTGATCCAGTGAAAGTGTGCCCCATTATACCATTTAAGGGAAGCGGGGGTGTCCCCCGCATGTTTTACATTGACTGCGACGCAAAAACGGCGGCTTTTTTGCCGCGATTATATCACATGGAACCAACATATCCTATGCTGGCGACAGCTGTTGGGAGTTGTAGTCCAAAGCATCTGGAGAGCCAAAGTATACAGCATTACTGGAGTCCATGGAAAGCAGCAGTGCTGGAACTCTGGATGGGATGGTATGGCTGTACAGGGCTGGCATTGGGCGAATATAGTGCGTGGCCGGTGCTTTTGTATCGTAGCTGAACTGTTGGGAGATTAGTGTTGAGTGAGCAGTACTGGGAAGTGGAATTCGGAGGGATGTACTGGTACAAGGTTAGGCAAGGCTCTATTGAGAGGCCTGCATAAAATGGTATTCTGAGGAGGCAGTGCGAGACAGTACTGGGAGACTCTCCTGGATGAAGCATGCTGGGGGGCGGGAGCGTCTTGTGTTGTGACAGGGACCTTATCCCTATTGGTCATATGTTCTCTCCTAAGTCCCACCTACCAGAAACTTCTGAATAGGAATTGGCGTGTGAAAATGAGTTGCTGACTTAGGTAAATAATATCCCTTTGCACAGTTCTCAGCGGCAACGTGCTCGCCTTGGAAGCAAGACGACACGAAGCAACACAGGTTCGATCCCCGGGTCTGCGCTTAGAAACCTCTGGGTATTAAGCACGTTATAAATAGCCTATTATATGATATATGATATCATATCTTATAGTGCAAAGCCTTTCCCGCATCATGGAGTACTGTATCCCCGCCAGGTGTAATTGGACCGTGGTCTGTGGAGGAAAAGAAGATGGCAAATAAGTGAGAGGATAGGTCAGGTGTTTTCAACCTTTGGCATGCACAATGTTTTGTACTACAACTCCCACCAGCCTTAGCATAGTCAGTGGTGAGGAGACATGGGAGTTGTAGTTGAAAACATCACTAGACCCACAGAGTGCATACCCTTTAAATAGGGGAAGCAGGAGTAGGGTAGAAAGATAATTCGAAAGGTACAAGGAGCTTGAGGGGGAGGGCTTCTGAGCGTAGCAGGAGGGATGCGTGTGTGGAGCGGGGAATTGCCTTATTGATTACAACAGTGTTTGAGCCTCTGAATTTGCGTTTGTTACTTCATCCCTGGGGACGGTCTCGAGAGGAGCAATCCTATTTGTTTTAGTTTTATTTAAGGCCGCAAGTAGGGGACCAGGAGTGTCTTTGTGATGCATATAAACAAAAAGAGTAAAGAGGGGGTACCGAGCCTGGAGGTTGGCAGAGCTCCCATGCTGACTGACGAGGACAAGGCTGCATTTCTGAGCGTGGGCAGGGAGTGAGTCACACACAGACTCGACTAGGATGGGGTCTGGCAATGAGAGAGACTGAGCCCAAAAGCTAGCAGAGAAGCAGCCAATGGAAGGACCTAGGATTGCCCAGGGGGAGCGTTGCACGAAAAGAGGGGTGCTAGGAGACTCGCCCACCAGGAGGGTCTGAGACTTCAAGCTGCCCATCGCGTAATGAGGGGTCTCCAGAATGACGTGGTCTCCAGAATGACGTTTATGTCAATAATCAGTAAGGCCAAGCTCTGGTCTAGGAGCTCCCTTTCAGACCGCCTCCATGAGTAACTCTGGATCCTGCGTTGTTGGTTCTCCGGCTCCCGTTCCTCCCATTACACGAGGCAAATGATTTCAGTCCCGCCAAACTCACAGGACGGTGGAAACTGAACTCCAGGGTCTTCCGCCACGTAAGAATTGGCCAAGCCCCTGGGTTTATCATAGCTGATGCCTGCATCTTGTTTTTTTTCTCCCAGGGACATGCTTCCTTACAACCACAGGAAAATCACCGGTCTTGGCAAGGTGTTTCTTCTACCCCCGCTCTTTTCCGAGCAAAAGAAGCATCATTGACGACCTTGCCTTGGCGATCGTCTGGGGAGACACTTCTCCAGTAAGAACAGACGGTCCAATAATCCTCCTGTTGCTTGATCGCATGTGGCCCGTCCACCGAGAGGGGGAGACGGGGCGAGGCCTGTTCCCCTTCCCGCTGCGATGCAAAGGAGCCGCTGTCACTTCCTGACCCCGAGGATGAACATTGCGCGGTATCCCTACCAAAAATATTGCCGTACATATGGCCGTTTGTCTTGCCATAGGATATTTTTGGGGGGGATATTTTGTGGGAGCGGGGGTGTCCCCCGCACATTTTAAAATGTTGCAGGGTTGTCCCCCGCAGGGTCCATGGGTCAATATCGCCGCAAAAATATGTCGATCGGTTTGTATCGCAATATTTTTTTCGGGGATATTAACCCATGGAACCCATTGCACTTCCTGGCCCGGCACTGTTGCAGAGCTTGGAGGATCTGGTGGAAATGCAGGAGCAGAGCTCTGTGCCCTTGAGCCACAGGCCTGTGTGGGCCTCAGCCTGCATGCTGCCCACACGCTGCAGAGAAACTAAGCGAGGAAATCGCTCAGTGAGGGGTAGAGCCGGTGTCTCTGCCTTGGTTCCTTCCCTACCTCTCAAACCAAGTCTCCTGCTTCTGGGGTACCACCGGTGCCGGCCATTGGCCTGGATTTTCCTGGACCTGGCAAAACACGTCTCCCTGGATCTGGGATTCTAGAAATCCATTTGCGCCCTTCTTTTGTGTGTGGTTTTGAAGTATTTAAACGTTGCAGAAGCGGGGATTCAAACCCATGTCATTAGGCTCAGGTTTAAACGTTGCTGAAGCAGGACCAGGTTTGAGACACTTAGCAGGGACAGCCCACAGCTGCGCCCTTCCACACACTCGGGCTTCAACCATCACACCAGTCGTACTTGACCCCCAAAACTTGTGCCAGCTCTCCCGCCCCCTCCCCAAGGTCCCCCCTGTGGCTTTCCTGAAATAAGGAGGCAGGACCAGTTGTCAAAGGTGGCAGTCAAAAATGCCAGAGCAAGCTTTATTGTACATCAAGCCTGGAGTTAGCTTACAGGTGATGCGTTTCTCCACCACGCTGCAGAATTCTGCGCTGGGCATGGCTTCCTAAACCCCTCCCTGTCAGCGACCAAAGAGGGTGCAACCTTTGACTGTGGTCCCCATATAAAGTGCCTCTCTGGCCCTGCTCCCCTTCCGTCATCCCTATGTGTGATGTGGCTTCCGCCACTTCCCTCCTCTTAGTTGGCCCAGGACTGGGGGGGCGTCCCCACTAAGGGCGGCACCCACCAATTGCCGTCCTGACTGCGGCACGTTCGCTTAGCATACCCACAACACTGTTTCAATGTCTGGTCAGGATGCCTGTGAAATTATTTGTTACTCTGCTGAAAATATTTAGGTACAGCTCTGTAGGTTTAAAAGGTGGGCACCTTTTATACTTGGTTTACAACATTATAGGAAATGCTCCTCCTCTCTTGGGTTATTTTCCAGGTGTTTATGATCAATCAATCTCTAAAAAGGGAAATGTTTATTTGGGGGGGGGGGCTGAGAAAATCACCCCCATTTCAAAACCATCCGCCTCCCCCTTCGCCGTTGGAATCTCACAGCAAATAATTTCCATTTCCAGCAATGGGAACCACTTGGCAAATATGAGGAGGGGGTGGCATGTCAACTGCATCTGCCCCTGCTTCTTTCCATTCAGCACTTCTCTGCCCCCTCAACATTCTGGTGGTATTGGGGGCACCTGAAATATGGCTACGGCTTGTTACTCCCATGATGCTTGGTGGGGGGGGGCAGCTGGAGAAAGCCACTGCGGACTTTTAAAGTAACTGGACACCATATCTGGATATGCCCTGGATCAGGAGTCTTGCAGTGCTCCAATTGCAAGAAAGTCACATGGCACTACATCAGGAGACTGGTGTCTTTAGCAGCAGGTCCGGCACGAGAAAGTAGACGCAGGAGCCAAGAACGGAGAACATTGCGATTGAGAACGTTGAATGCTTCGTGACCTGGACTCGAGCGTGCCCTGTACCTTTATTTCCAAGATGGCCGCCTACTGTTTAGGCCAGGCTGTGCCTGGATGTGCCATAAAATACTGCACGTTTTCAGGAAATGTCTTGTGAACACGTGCCCAATCCTCTACAGTCCCACATGGATTCTGCCTTCAACCCAACCTGAACCGTTTTGCCCACCTCTAAAGGGGTTTCCTGGTTGGGGTCCTTGGAACCGCTCTGCATGTCATGCGGTCCAGGTGTGATAGCCAGGGGCCATTAGCAAACCATATTGGAGAACAAAACATGAACAGCACTAATTCCCTTGGGCACCGGGGAGTTGGGGTTAGGTGCAGGGCCGGCCGTGCGACTGCCCGGTGTCCCATTAGCCCACTGCCATGCCAGCTCGGGGGAGGCTTTCAAAGGCTCCCCGAGCTGGTGTAGTGGGAGAAGGTGCGGCAGGCACCCTATTATTATTAAATGCACTGGTGGTGGTCTGCATTAAATAACTATAGGGTGCACCCTATTGAGATGATTACCTCCCCGCTCAGACGCGGGAGAGAGGCGGTTTTCATTAGAATAGGGCGCTCATGCATCTTTTTTTAAAATTAATGTATTTACTTATTTTTGCTTGGTGCCCTTCATTCCACTAAGGGGGGGGGCTCAAAGGAACCGCACCTAATAAAGTGCTTTTATCCCCATTGTGTTTTGTTCCATCTACAGTCCCTCGAGTGTCTGTACCTGCCAGCGCTTTGCATGATCCGATTATCCTACCTGTGAATGTTTTATTGTTTGCGAAAGGTACACATTACCAAAAGCAATAAAGTATGACTACTGACCCTTGGAATCTTTGTGGTAGATCAGGGTTTTGGGTTTCTTCTTCCCAAATATTCTGCTGTCCCGCATTAGTCGTTGAGGGTCTCCAGTTTTCCAGCTAGAGCCCCGTAAGCTCGCCCAGATGGGATCAATCGAGCCAGTCCCTTGAACACTGGTCGACCCGTCCTGAAGGCCTCGGTCTATTTTTAGCCCTTCTCCTGTCCTTTGTCTCTTTTTGTTCACTCTCCAGCTCCAGGCACCAAAGGCCACTTTCTGGCAATCCTGCCATACTAGGTACCGTAAACTTACCTTTTCGGAACTCATTTTCTCAAAGCATTTCTTCACACGAGCCCCTTAAGATATCTCGACTTCGGCTTTTCTGGAAGACTAGTGCCTCAACCTCAAGCATGCGTTTGTCGATTCACCTATTGGGCAAACCTGCAGAATGTCCCTGAGTTCTGTTGCAGAGGGAGTGCACTGCCAGTGCAAGCCCCTTGCCTTTGGTCTGAACCTCTTCAGTAGAGGGTGCCAAGAGGTCCACAGGTGATCCTTCGTGTGCCGATTAGCTGGGGAGGGATCGCTGAGCAGGCCTTGGGTTCTTTTCAGAGGTGGCCATCTCATCTCAAAGCCTTCCCTTATTGCCGCTCTGATGCTCTTACTCATCTGTATGATTCACAAACACCCTCATTCTCCCATTGGCACATGCTGGAAAATAAATACAGACGATGTTATGCATTTTCTTCCCGCATCTTCAGATTCTCCCGAGTGTGGGGGTGGGTGGCACCTCTGGTCCCCAGGCCTACAGAATCACCATGTAATGGGGAGACTCCTTCTGACCAGACAGTCCTGATCGTATTGATGACCGTGGAGTCAGTCAGTCATTGTGTAGCCTTTGTGGGGCGATTCGGCACCACCCCAGACCTAGAGCAGTCCCTCTCCCATGTAAAACCAATTTGGCCCCACAAATGTGGGGGCACAGGGTCTTTCCGGCTGTAGCAGAGCTTAAATGAATCGCAGGCAAGCAGAAGCCCTCAGAAAGGCCTTCTTTGCAAGAGTTTCCATAGGGACGATCATCGTTCTGCATCAGTTGGGGGCGGATCGGCATCGGAATCCCCCCGGAAATGTGGTGTTTCCCAGATGCAAACAGCAATCGGGGCAAAGTAGGAAGTGCGTCCTCCCCTAGAGAGGGTTCTATCCCTCCAACAGGCGGGCAGCCATTTTGGAGGTAGCCTTTGGTGTTGCCAAAGGGCGTTGGGGCTGATGCAATGACAACCACCTCGTGCAGTTACCGTGCTTTAGGAAGTTTCCGGACCCGGAGAGAGTCCCCATGCAGCCAGGGATAATACTACGAACAATACTAGGGTCACAGTCAGTTGAAGTCAATTAGATTTGATTTCAAGTTTAATACAAATCGTACGTACAATTTTTGCAATACAAAAACAACTCTGCAAGAACTAACGAACATAATAAAACAGATATATATATTTTTTATTTTTTTATTTAATTTAGCTGAAAATCAGCCTTTCAAATGATTAAGACGTTTTCAAAGGTAATTTTTCATATAACAAAATATATCTACTTCTGTTCATTTTCTTCAATTCCTATTTACAGGAGCTCTCATTAAATCAATACAGCAGCATCAGATATTTCCATCGCATCATTCATGATTTTTAGCATCTTGATTCTCCCCTATTAGGGCAAAAGGAAAGGAAGCAATGCATACAAGACATACAGAATCCTAGTGCTCAAATAATTTATACTCCAAGACTTACTCCTTATCATAAAGGGTTAAAGATTTTCGTTACTTCAAGTTAGGCCTTGTACAAATTATTACTGATCGGCTACCTTCGATTATTTAAATCTGATGTTATTCCAGAGTAAAAATAGGATATAAAATCAGAGATAATTTCCATACATAGCATATGGTTTAAATTAATCAATAACACTACTTCAACAGATTGAGGATTTGAACGAAGTATATCGTAGCTACCTTCACTCTGAAATTAGGGCTATTATAAAGCATATATAATACTTTTGGCACCATTCAGTCCAATAACATGTAAAGTGCAGTAATTGCCAGTAACACAGTGCTGAGTTCCATAATGCTTCATCAAGGGTAACACTAGTGTCGTATCAGTAGAGCTATAGTTCAGTTGTTAACCTTCTAGCACACCAAGAGTGTGGACATTTACTCCTTCCCGGGCACCGCAACGATGTCGTCAGCACATGTAACATTCTCCAATCCCCTATTCTTTCCCATCTTTGGAAGAAGGCAGACAAGGTGTTAACCCCTGCAATGCTTGAAGCATGTTCTACCCCCACCCCAGTGTAAACATTCAAAAGAATATTGCAGTGGATAGATTAAATTTACGACAAGGTGTGTGCAGGAAAAACCCAGCTTCTGCGCCTTAGTAAGCCTTGTGCGCGCCCAGGCCAGATGCTCGGGGGGGGGCACTGTCCCTACACCACAGAGGCAAAGGCAGCTCTGCCGCTGGGGGATGTGGCGCCAGCCTCCTCTCTACCCCATTTTAAATTCCATACCAAGCCTTCTGTCCAGAGCCAATGGAAGTGTTATGCAGTATGGCCAGACCCCATGTTCCTTGGCTTTTAGAGAAGTAACTGTGTGATGTAGCTTTCGACCGCATACAGTTCCCGCTCCAAGCTCTCCCTGCTTGTTTTCCAATAATCACAGGCCCCGGTTCCCCATCGATCGGTCATGAGATGTTCAACATTCCCACGCGCCTCTACGGTCTGTTACCAGGGGCAGTTGGATACATATTGATACAAGAGCTCCAGGAAAGAGCCATGACCTGCCAATGACTGGAAGGTGGTCCATCTTCTGACCCCGACTGAGGCATTTTCTATCCAAGAAGAGCTGCATAAATTAAATTTTGGCCATGTAGACGAAGGAACGATTGTGGGTCCTGTCTTCCTTTCACATTCTCACCAAGAATCCGCAATAATATCCCCTTTATACCCCATGCATGTAATGTAACGCAAGTGGCTTGTATAGCCCTTCATCCTGCGACTATCGGTGGCCTCGCTGCACTTGGCTCTGTAAGGACAAAAATGGGGTTGAGGGTCATTAGTGGGCCAGTGGGCGAGGCTGGTGCAAAATCTGGTGTGTTGATGGGTGCAGGTGTAAGGAAGTGGTCATGCGCTAATGGCTATGCCTGTGGAGGCTGTATGTGCGGTGTGGGGCGGGAGAGGGGGAGGGGTACGCGTGTGCAGTGTAACGTGGCAGGTGATCTAAGAGGTGAGAAGCTAGTCAGGAGATTGGGGGAGTAGGCCTTACAAGACAAAGCAGCCTGCAACACTGTACTCTCACCACTTGCCTCTTGCATACAGATCCCATTTCACCAACTCAATATTTCACTCTCTCCTATCGATACATTGCTTCTTTTACAATCTGCAAGTTGGAAAATCTCCATCTGGAAACTTAACTCGATTTACATAAGCTACAGCTGAGGGTTATGAGAGGAAAGGACCTTTGGTTCAGAGAAAGGGCTACTTGAAATGTGGGGCTGCCGTCAACCATTTTGTCTTACTTGTTTGTATTCTGCGTTGCCGGCTGAGAGACTCCTCATAGCTCAGGGTAGCATGCTCGGGTGTTGAGATCCGTGGCCTGCTGGGAATTCTGCTAATCAAGGGCAGAGCCCGTCTTGGGCAGGGCAAGCAGGCGTTCTTCCTAGGGGTCTACTCTGCTGTCAGCCACAAACCCCAAAACTCCTCATGCAGACCAAAATGACCCACCCAACCCCTGCCCTCAGCAGCCACACCTCACCAGGTTTTGAGGCGGCACCGGAAATTTGGTATCAGAGTGATTCTTCACAATGAAACGAGGAGCAGAAAAAGGGCGGAGTGCAGAGTCCTCGAAGTGCAGCACCTAGGGCTAAAGAGGGTGAGGCGGCTGCAGGAAGGCAAAGAGCAGCATGCTGGCAATGACAGGAATGTGGTTGCTTTGGTGGTGAGTGGGAATAGGATGGGCCCTCTGGCTCATTGCTGGGTTAAGGGTCACGGGCCAATGTTCCTGTAATGTTTTGCACCACAGGTACTTTATTCATCCAAATATTAAGGGCTGACCGTCAAAGAGCAGAGAGGGGTTTTCTGGATTAGCAGCATATGGACAAAAGTGTGAGCTGTTCCAATCTGGGCGTCTCCTGCAGCCAGGAAGGAAGCGCCCCACCCATGAACTGCTATTTACACTACAAAAGAGAAGGTGCAGAAAAGGGTGGGGCTGAGTGAATTGTGCCCTTGCATTTACAATTTTTACACAAGTTGGTATGATGTCTGCAGCAGAATGTCAGAGAATTGTCCCTGCAGAGTTTCAACTGGTTCCAAAAGCTATGAAAAACAGACACACGTGTTCAGCATATGGGCTCCCTTTGGATTGCGTGGTCCTTAGTTTGAGCTATTGGGTGGTGTTTAAGCCAACATGATTGCATTACAGTATAGACAGGGAGGAATGTCATATGAGGAGGGACACACAGCTTTTAGGTGTTGGTTATTTCCCACCCATTGATTTGCCATGCTCATTCCTATGGCATTCCCACACAGTCCCTGCCCCTCCCGCTCAAAACACTTCCTTGTGATAACTCTTTGAGCTTTCTTTATTCAAGCCTTACCATCAAACATTGCACTCAAAGTGCCTGCCATGTTTTTTTCAAAGTAGCCTTCTGAGAGTTAATGGCTATTTGCGGGTGTAAGTGCACCACTGTTGCAATAAAACATGTTTACCAGGTCTGCCTTAAGTGACTCTATTTATAAGCATTAGTCGAGTCCTTTCACTGGCATTCTGTTAAAAATGAGAATTATCAAAGCCAACAGTTTTGGCTTGTGTGTAAGTATTCAGCATTTGCCAGCACTGCTATTAGATGCCCAGGTACTCGCACCATTTTGCACCAGCTACCATCAATGGGCAGTTATTACCACTACGGCAGTGCCTGGCAAGTGTGTTGTCCATGCCTACACAAAAGCCCAAACTGTTGGCATTGCCAGTGCTTGTTTATACTTTGCGTGTGCTGCCTGGGCTCTTCATTGTGGGGAAGGCTTTGCAGCCTAAAGCTTCAGCCTCCCTCCCTACCTCCAGTGACTGTTTTCCAATAGGCAGCTCAGCAGATCACTAAATTATCAATGCCCTGCTTGCACGCCCACTTATTTGCAGGTATATTCAAATCACCTTGTAGGGCAATATCTTTCAGAGCCCAGGTTTCCTGTAGACCTATCATTTGGAAACCCCATATAAACACTAGGCCATCCATTTTGCCTTTTAAGAACTGCAATATTCCAATGCATAAAAAGTCCCCCAGGATACATTGACATCTTGCACTGATTGCTGGGGGCTGTAGAGCGGGGTTCTACATGTCAAGGCTAACCCAGTTCCCCTCTTCCACCTGCCCCAGTACTGATTGTTTGTGTGGAACAGGAGCTTGCATGGACACGGAACCCTGTTGGGATGTCACTAAAGGTTTCCTTTCTAATACAAAACCAATTGGCCGGGCCTGGATGTAACCACTTTTTATCGATCAAAAGAAACCCCTGGGCAAGGTTCCTGACTCGCATGCAAAGGTCACCCGAAGGCTCTGCTTCTGAATCGATCTGGGCTGAAGGCCGCAATGCGTCTCTAATGTCATCTCCAATCATCGATAGACACCCTCTCGTGAGCGCAATCCAATGAGCCACTTTCGAAGTGACACGCTTGACTCTTTTTAAAGCTTTGCCGTCTCCAGCAGGCAATAGCACTTTGGTTTGTCTGAGGGTTTTAAGAGGGTTTGGTAGCCACAACTGATTAATACCAATCCGACTGCGGGTTTTTTTTCAATAATAACAAGCATTTTGGGGTTGCATAGCTTCAGGGTTCTGGGTTACAACTCCCCACGTGTTCCCCTTGCGTCCAGAGTTATTTTTCGGTTACACTTGCAGTCCCTTTTTCATGTTGTTTTTTTTCTCCAATGGAGAGCGCTTTATTGCTGAAGTAGATGTCGCCGTTTCATCCGCTCGCATATTGCAAGCATCCGGCGCGTTCGTGGCCTGAGGGCCACTTACGATTGGTCTCCAGTGTTGATATCGGGGATGGCTGTTCTTGGAGGATCGCCTGCCCTGGCTCTGTGGCTCCTCAGTGCTTCCACTGCCGCTGTGCGCCAATGATCGCCTGGCCTGCCTAGTTTCGCCCCACTAGACCCCACAAAACAGTCTCAAAGCACATGTCTCATATTTGGATATTTTGGTTTCCATGGAATATTGCACTATGGATGGCTTGGTTTAAAAGGTGAGCGCCTTTTTTTAAATATTTTTTCAGCGTGGTTATTGGAAAGAAACAGCATGAAAGAAATTGCACCATTTAAAAACTATTATTTGATCATTTCCTTTGAGTGGAGTTCAACTGCCAGCTCCACCCCTCCGAACTCTGCCTCCTCGGAGGCCCGCCCACTCCTCGAAACTCTGCCCCCACCCTGTCCCTTGCGAGAAACTCCCTTTAAATTGTTTCCATTTGCACCACTAAGCATTGTCTGGGTGGCAGAGGTTCCAAGCAGCTCTGCGATACTCCAGACTAATTCATTACGTGACTAGGCATTGTCTGGGTGGCAGAGGTTCCAAGCAGCTCTGCGATACTCCAGACTAATTCATTACGTGACTAGGCATTGTCTGGGTGGCAGAGGTTCCAAGCAGCTCTGCGATACTCCAGACTAATTCATTACGTGACTAGGCATTGTCTGGGTGGCAGAGGTTCCAAGTAGCTCTGCGATACTCCAGACTAATTCATTACGTGACTAGGCATTGTCTGGGTGGCAGAGGTTCCAAGCAGCTCTGAGATACTCCAGACTAATTCATTACGTGCTGCCCCCTTATTGCTGTTCTTGACAATCCCCTTCAGCGGTTTGGATTGGGAGGGAGCCGCCTGCCCTGCATTAGTTCTCGCCAATGTTTGTTAGCAATGACTTGATCTCTGTAATCATTTTCTTGGCCTTATTTAAAGGGCTGTCCAGTTCACTGTTCCAGAGGATTTATTGGATGGAGATAGTCTTTAGCTCTCTACCTAATCACTTAACATGCCCACACTCTTGGTTTGTTGGAAAGGCTAAGTGTGCACCCAAGTTTCTTCCTGATTTGGAGGTACTTCCCGTTCAGACTTGATTCTTTGTTATCGCAGTGATTTTCCACAATCTTTGTGTGTGTTTTTTTAAAATGTATTTAGCACTGAGGGATGAACGCTCACTTCTTTACCTTTTCAGATATTTGTAGATGACTCTTACTCCTTTTTATTTCCAAAGTAGTGCCTACTGTACAATCCGTTAATGCATCTGGCTGTTACCTGAAAGGTTGGTGGTTCAAGCCCATCCATGGATGGCAGCGATCTGGCTTAAGTGCTAATGTGAATAGGCAGGACAATTATTGCATTCATTTGGTTTGTAATGATTATGTTGAACTTCTGGCAAACAGGCCCTGGCTTAATCTGGAGATCAGAGCTCAGACTCACAGTCCTGCTGAGGTGGCAGAAGGGATTCTGAAAAGCCACCCCAGCGACCCTCGCCCCAAACCCCGCAGGGGTTTTACCAAGGGGGGAAAAAACCTCTTGGGACAAGGCAACAGAGGGCCCATTTCGGGCTGGTCACCCTAGTTGGGTTCTGTGGATGAGAAGCATCGACTAGTGTAAAGCAAAACGTATACTATGGTGTGTGGCAGGGCAAGGGTGGCATTCATGGATGAATACATGTGTACAGAGATGTGTGCCCTCTCTGCGTTCGTTCCTTCGAGGCATGCCCCTCTCATTTCCTTCCTGAAGTGGATTCATCCGTAAAAAACACAGGGTGATCTGCCCACAGTAAAGGTGGCCACTGCCCCCACTGAAGGTTGGCCTGGCCTTCAGTGAGCCTACCAAATTACTGTGAATGCAAGCAGACGCCCAAGGCTAAATGATGATGTGTTATTTCATAGCACTTACGTTTAAGCACCTTTATATAGAACAAGTATACATACAATATCACCCAATTTGTGTTGGTACACATTTATCGACCTCAGAAGGATGAAAGGCTGAGTTGAGGTGTTTAGAACAGACTAAACCAGTGACTCGCCCCCTGAAGTGTGCCGAGTTCCAGAAAGACAAATTATTTGTTATTCCTATTCTTTCTTATTTAGGGTCATTGCTCAAAGTGTTACATCTGTGGAACCCCCTGTTTTTTTAAGAGACCTGAGCAAAAAATCCAGCCACTCCAGAAACAAAGAGCCACATGGCGCTGGCCACAGTCCACAGTCTTAAATCTTTAAAAATAAAAAATATACATATATATTTGTTTAAATTGATTGATTTTTATGGGGTAGCAAGGGAGAACACATGGGTAGCAAGAGAGACCTCAGGGGGTCAAAGCTGCGACCCCTGGTGACCCCCAAATGATGTCCCTGTGCCCCACTAGCTGAGAACGGAAAACAGTTTGGGGCACCCATGTGCTTTATACATTATAATGTATACAAATGCGGCTGGCTGTGGGTTAATAGCCGCCAATTATCATAAGACGGCAACCAGCTGTGAGCTGAAACACTAAATGCCCACTGATTATCACCTTGCTGTCTTTTAACACCAGTTCCTCCACAACAGAGTATTGTTGACAAAGAAGAATGTATAGCTTTTCAGTGGGCATTTAATATTTCAGCTCCCTGGTGGCTGGCCATCTCGTGATAATCCATGGCTAATAGCGCCTGGGTGTACTTCTTTGCTTTAAATGTGCGCTTTGCAGCACTTAAGTTACAAGCTTCATTTGCTGGAGCCTGATGATCTGGGCTCCAGCAAACAAAGCTTGTAACACGAGCGCCGCAAAGTGCACTTTTAAAGCCCCAGAACGAAAATTATATAGAAAGGAATCTATTGCCGTATTATAAAACTGCTGACTGGCAACATGGGAGCAGTTGCTGGGGGCCCCTTTGAGGCACAAGGCCCTTTCATTTGAAAGGATTGAAAGGCCCCCGCGCCATCCCTGCACGCATAAATGATTAGGCTGACCACATTGACCATAAATCAATAACGCTAATGGTGCTCATTGCAGCTTTCAGGACCGTAAACGGGGCTCTACAAATCCAGGGAAATGAGAGCATCTAACCAAAGAGTAAAAGCACATTATTTCCTAATAAATTAGCGTCGCTTAGTTTGCTCTCCCAGTCCACAGATTCTAGCCTCCAGCTCCTGAGAACAAACCCTAGAGTCTTCTGCACTCTCAGGCCCCCCTCCTGTCTGACCCCATCTGGGACACTCTAAAAGCATCTGTACCATAACAAACCGGGCTATTGGCTGGATCCATGCCAGGCTGGTATAGGGGAACGGCAATGTCATAGATATATATATATATACACACACTGCAAGCCTCAGAGAGCGGGTTCCCTCCCCCAGTGTAGGGGCCGCAGGGTGGACGGGAGGCGCCAGGGAGACTGGAGAGGAGGTGTGGTCGCCAGAAGCTGTCCGAGGGCGGGGCATGCTCTCGGCCAGGAAAATGGAGGTAGCCACAGGGGCAACGGCGCTGTTTATAAGGGGTTGGGCGAGGGGTGAGAAGCAGTAGCTCCTCTACCCCGCCATCGGGACCCAGCCGGCTGCCGCCTCGTTTGATCTCACCTGGGTCATCTGCCGTGCGCCTGCCTCCGTCGACCAAGCAGCACTCTGCCACACTCCTCTGCCAAGTTTCCATCCCACCCACCCATAGGCTGTGAAGTGTGGGCTTCTCCTTGCTCCTGTTTCCTACCTCCTATACTATGGAATGACTTACAGACAGTTTTGTTGTGGAAAAAATGATTGGCTGCAGGCATTTATTTTCTACAGAAAATAACACAAACAAGAATCATGATAACAACATGTGTCTGTGCTTTTGGGCACACTGTGTCAAGGGTTAGAGATGCCAGCCTTCTTCTGGGCCAGTCTCGGTTACCCTCGGGCATCTGTTCCTGGACACGTGCCGCCTACGACTTTCTTTTACCGTGTACCGAAGAAAGTACTCTGCGTTCCCGCTCCTCTCTCCGCTCGTCTCCTTCTTCCCGAAGTTTTGCAGGGTGGGTTGGGTGGCAAAACGTTTCCTTCTCTCTTGCCCAGGTCCCAAGACTCTTACCCGAACGAGGTGAGCGTCTTGCCTGGTTTGTTTTCCCCTTGTCCTTTGGCCGTACTTATACCCCCCCCTGACCTTTGTTATTCTCATGGGGGCCGGGCTCTCCCTAGCCCCCCTACTGGTTTCCCCTCACACCTTTTCCGTTGTTGGGGGCTGTTGCCTGGCAACTCTGGGGCGGTGGCGCCAACTGGCTGCCCCTCCCCATGTTTCTTCGCGCCATCTCGCCCCCTCCCTGCGCCTAACCCCCCAGGCCCTCTATGGGGCCGTACTTCACACAGCCCGGGGCATGGGGCATAGGCTGTGTAGTATTGGCTTCTCCTTGCTCCTGTTTCCTACCTCCTATACTATGGAATGACTTACAGTTTTGTTGTGGAAAAAATGATTGGCCGTAGGCATTTATTTTCTACAGAAAATAACACAAACAAGAATCATGATAACAACATGTGTCTGTGCTTTTGGGCACACCGTGTCCAGGGTTAGATTCTCCCTGGCCAGTCTCGGTTACCCTCGGGCATCTGTTCCTGGACATGTGCCGCCACACCTGAGTGGGCGTTGCCTCGGCCGGTGGGGTCCCCCATTCACCCCGCTGGACGTCCCGCCAAAAACTTTGTCATGATTGGGCCCTCTACTGTAGAAACTGTAGTTGCTACCACTGGTGGTACCACACCCTGTGGTGGGTTCCCTTCCGATGGTATTGCTGGTGTCCCCCCCTGTCAGAGTGGTTTCTACTGGTGCCCCTCCAGAGTCTGGTACTACTCCCGGTACAACTGGTAGTGCTGCTGGTGCCCCCTGCTGTACCGGGACCCCCCCGCTCCTCTCTGCTTCTTTTTGCTCATGGCCCCTCTCCGCTTCACCCACCCTTAAGGTGATTCCTCTCTTCATCCTCGCTGCTCCCCTCTGATGAAGAACACCCCTGCTCTTCCCTTGGTCCCCTATTGCTTCTGCGACTTCCGCCATTGGTTCTGGGCGACTTGCCCGTACCAGTGACACAAGTTTTCAACATTTTAACCATCTTTTTCCCCTACATCATTTTTCACAGTACCTTTTTGTTTTTCTCTTTCTTCTTCTTCTTCCTTGTTGCCTCTGGCTGGTCCTGGGATCTCCTTGGCTCATCTCTCCTCCTCTTCTGCCCTTGTGGTACTGTGTCCACCTCCTCGCTGCTGCTGTGCTCCACAAACAGCAAAGGTGGCACTGCATTTTGCCATTTGCCATCTCCTCCTTTTGCCTCACTTCCAGCACCCATTGTGCCCCATATTCATTCTCCGCCTTTCTTGCCCACTCACTGAATTCCTGTACCCTTCTTGCCCTTTTCTTCTGCCATCCTTCTTGTTTGAATGCCTTTTTCCTGCAGGGCTGACTTCCTTCCTTCTTCTTCCCTTGCCCTTTCTTAGTCGTGTCCTCTTTGTTGCTTTATTCTCGTGTTTCGGTGTGAGTCATCTTTTAAACAAAACTTGTGCTTCACTATTCAGCACCCATTACTGCTGCCGGCTGCTATTTTCGCCTGTCCTTATAGCGCTAATTGTGCTGTTCTTTCCTTGGACTCCCATGCGTGCCTGTCCCTTTAAGGCCTCTGCTCCTCTTCCTTTGGCTGCCGTGCCCCTCCTCGTTGCGCTTATTTGTTTCCCAGGCAACGGTCCGGGTAAATGTATCCGATTCCTCACTCACCCGATCGAAGCGGGTAGCCCAGCCTTCCTGTTCTCCGTGTGCTTTTCGTCTTCCCCGGGACTCCGCTCAGCCTCGCTCTCCGCCTCGCCTGGACCCTCCGATGGCACTCTGTCACGGCTGCGTCCTCTTGGTGCGGCGCACTGCGACGTCTCCTTCCCTGGTGCTCTGGCTGGTCCTTCCACTCCGGCCTGGCTCCCAACCTGGTTTCTGTGCTCGCTGGTCCTCCTCGCGCTGCTCCGGCTCGGGTAGGTGAACGCACCGTAGCGTACTAGAGAAAGTTTGCACGAGCCGTGATCCGCAATAGCAAAACGTTGCCAGTGAGCAAGTATGAATGTTGTAAGCGAGAAAGGTATGAAACCACCCGTAAGCCCGCAAGAGCAAACGTTGTGGGAGCGAAGTAGAAAAACACCATAAAACCGCAAGAGCAAACGTTGTGAGAGAAGAAGGTAAGACCGTAAGCCTGCAAAAGCAAACGTTTCCTTCTCTCTTGCCCAGGTCCCAAGACGCTAACCCGAACGAGGTGAGCGTCTTGCCTGGTTTGTTTTCCTCTTGTCCTTTGGCCGTACTTATACCCCCCTGACCTTTGTTATTCTCATGCGGGCCGGGCTCTCCCCAGCCCCCCTACTGGTTTCCCCTCACAACTTTTCTGTTGGGGGCTGTTGCCTGGCAACGCTGGGGTGGTGGCGCCAACTGCTGCCTCTCCCCATGTTTCTTCGCGCCATCTTGCCCCCACCCTGCGCCTAACCCCCCAGGGTCCTGGGGCATTTTGGCAGTAGAAGGGAGGGACCAGCAATCTAGTAATGATGGACTAAGGCCCTCCATAAACAAAAAAGAGGGTATTCTCCCATGAATTCATTTCTTTTTCTCAGTAGAAGGGAGGGGGCAGGTGGGGGGACCATGTCGTCAGTGATTTGTTCCTCTTGGGGGGGGGGCCTGAGACCGGTTAGGTGCAGTGTTGAGGGCACAGTCTGCCTCCCAGTGGGATGGCTTTGGCCCGGCAAGGGAGGTCCGATGGGAAGGTGGACGAGAAAAGGGGGTTGGGGGGTCCAGGAGGCAAAAGCTATTGGTCAAGAGAAGGGTGCCTCCTGGGATCACCCCCAAGCATAGGTTATGGCGGGGTGGTCCGCGACAGCGTAGGGGGGGGAAATCTCACTGCTGTACACACGCGAGGGTCCGGAGTTAACAGTTCCACTGGGAACTGCCTGTCACAAGGAGGAATTACTGTAAATATGAGTTATGGTCTATGTAAAAAAAATGGCTGATTAAGATGATGTGTTCATTGTAGTTACTAGGGTCGTGTTTATGTCAGAAATGCATTGATCTCATTGCGTTAATGTTAAAGGATTAAACATGGCCAGATATTTCCAAAGAACGAAATTGTGTGGGTTCTTTTCTCCGGTCTGGCTGACCATTCACCCCATCAGGGTTTGACTGGGGCATACAATTGTCTCGAGCACCAATGAAAAAGTGCCACATGGTTCGAAATAACCATTCATTCGTTTTGTGACAGATTGTTTGAATAGCACCCAAGGGGGATTTTTTTTTATAAAATGGAATGCAACTTGTGCATTTAAAAGAATATTTATTCAGAGACACTGGTCAAAACTACTAGCCGCATGGTGAAGTGACTCATCAAGCTCACCCACGTTGGCTCAAAAAAGTGCCCCACTTTGACGAACAAAACTGCCCCACACTAGCATTTTGCGTTTTTTGTTCGGGGATTGCCCCGTAGGTCAGTCGGAGCCTGACCCATCCATGATCACATTACGCATGTATAGAATATGCAATACATACCCAGAGAGTCTCCCTGAGTTTTGCATGCTCACCAATTAAGTCAAAATGAACTTTGTAATCACATATACATCAGATTTCATTTTGTATAAGAATATATTGTGAGTAAAATGCACATTCGCAGTATTGATCATTCATAGTTTTAATACAGATGACCACAACGAGCGAGGCAACTGGTACTATGTTTCACGGGGGGCATTCAAACCCAAGTCAAGAAGACATCATGGGCAGTTCCCTGAAAAGGAACTGTTACCCATCATTGGAATGAGGCCCACATTGGCAGGTGTTCCAGTGATTTAGAATTTGGATAGCAATCGGAGCTGTGCTTCGCTCGGTTCTGGGACCCATTGGTAACAGTCTGTTTTTTGGAACTGCCTATCATTGGGATAAGGGCCACATTGGCAGGCGGTCCCGTGGATAAGAATGTAGTCCTGTTTCTTGGCTCGGGTTCGATGATTGCATACATGCTCCCAGGGAGAGCCGAGACTGATACAGCCCTGATGATGGACTCTGTCCCAAATGCATTGGCTTCAGACTTCAGAATGTCTGTTCTCTGCGCGTTTTATGTGTATCTGTACCTGTGAGTGTGTATTGCTCACAATATATTCTTATAAAAATGAAATGTGAACATTTCATCACAAAGGTCATTTTGACGTAATTGGTGAGCATACAGTACTTGGGGAGACTCTCTGGGTATATCTTGCATATTTCAGGGAATCATTTGGCATAGGATTTTTTTTCTTGCCTGTGCCCCACACCCTAAACCCTAACTACCCCTACCATATATATATATATATATATATATATATATATATATATATATATTATCATAAACAATAGTGGTAGTGCCCACCCTAACACTCTTACAAGTCACACTATGTACACACCCGTAAAAAAAAAAAGCTGTAGTTAGAAACTCTGTGGTCCCCACTGCACACTCTCGATGACTATATGTCTTAACATTGCACAAAATCACTCCTATACCCTTGCACTGCTACTACTCCAGGGCTAGCAAAATCTACTTGCCCACCTGCATAGTCGAGGACATTTTGGAAGGTCGAGTACCATTTGCATGGTACGTGACATTGCTGACGAGTACAGGGATGTTTGAAACGTTTATTTGCCATTTACTGCAAACAATCTTGTTTGCAGTAAATGGCCAATAAAAGTTTCACTGTGCGTGGCTGGTTTCTGGGTGGCAGCATTGCACTAAAGTGTGCTTAAACGCGTACCACTTTCCAGAAAGCACTGGTAAGCTTTTTTTGTCACCTGTTGCCATGGAGCGAGTGCATGTGTTTTGCGTCGAATATGTAAACTAAGGAACTTGCCCTGCAGGCCTAAGGGGATGTTTAAGAATTTGCAAGGCCTACAATCTCACACTCTGATCATACTATCAATACAAAAGCCCAAACTATTGGCTTTGCTAAAGTTTGCTTCGTTTATTTTGCTGTGCAAATAATGTTTCTGTGCACTGGCCCATAGTCGGGCCATCCAAGGACCCTGGAGGAAGAGAACTCTGGATGACCAGTGCTATGATCACTACGAGAAAGTCCCCCAAATCGACTGCATGCTTTCGGGAATATGAATATAGTAAATGCTATTGGAAGGTAATTAAATGATCATTGGTAAGGCTGTTTGGGTGATACCCTCGGGGATTGGACCTGGACACCTCTCGCCTATTGCGAGTCACACTGGGTTAGGAGGGATGTTTGAGAGCATCCTAAAACCATCTGAATGGGCCGGAATCAGATCTTGCTCTCCGCAAGTGTTCAGTGACCGCGTCATCAAGCCTTGTGCCTTGGGGAATGCTCGCCAAGTTCCCACAAGAAAGAGGTCAAGACTAGTGGCCTTCATGAATTCTCCCGCCTGCCATTGGGGCACAGTTCCACTAGGACCAATGCAATGGTCTTTCCTGATGTCTCTCCTTAGTCCTGGTGAAGAAGTGGTGGGCTCTTGGTGACGTATGGGCCTGTTGACCCTTACCCCCTTGCAGGGGGATAGGATCACAGCTGCATGATCTGCCGGCCAGGTCAGTAGGCTACTCCTAATGGACTAAATATGCCCCTTTCTGCTTCTCCGAATGTTTAAAATTTGAGCAGTACGCTTTTATTTGTTTTTTACGTGACCTGAATAGTGTTTCAAACATACATATAGCAATGCACAGAGAGTAGGATTATGGCAGCTATATCTCCAAACTTGCTTTACGTTGAATTATTATTACCATGAAATCACTAGCCCTTTTTCATATAATAGTGTATGTGTTATATAGGGAATGAAACCAGCATTATTAGCCCACTCGTACCCAATTCATAAACCTTGGAAACAATGCCCTCTACTGGGATTATAACCTGTGGCACTCAGATCTCAACAGCAGGTGCTTAACTCACTGGGCTATCTAACTTTATCTCACTCGATTTCTCAGAAATGCACCGGGTTCCTCCTGTGCTTTATTACAAGCAAGCCCACAACTAACCGCCCAGTGCTTCAGTGTATAATTATTGGTGCCCCCCCCCCCCCTATTGGGATTTATTCCATGCATTGCTGCGATTTGCATGGTCTGCAGGTGCTCAAGCAGATCTGAAAAAGGAGGGGGTGGCAAAGGTTAGTGGAGGCAGGGGGCATATGCAAGATAGCTTTGCTGTTGTGTTGGTGCCTACAGTCTTGATTTATCCTAAGCCCTGCGTGGGGGTCTGTTTGGAGGTGTACTGTGTGGAACGCATTCGAGGAATTTGTATCCAGAAAAGGAGCAGTTTGTGCCTTTGGTACTAGGGTGCATTGGCCTGTGACTGCGCTGTGTAAGTTATTGCATAGGTGTAGCATTCGGTTTCTTACTTCCCTCTGATGTGCCTGGAGCGCAAACAGCAGGGTACAAATTGGTGATGGGAAAGTAGGTAGCAAACTAATGGAGGGTAAGCAATAGGCAACATTGGAGCAACAATTGTTCTACTACAATTGCTAGATAAACATTAGTTCAATTAATCTTGGGCAAACACTTAGAAATCCATGTAGACCATGGAGAGCGCAAACAGTGGTGCAGCGATCCGTCTAGCATGTTGAGAGCAGAAGCAGTAGGGCAGTGATCCATGTAGCATGTTGAGCAGAAGCAGTGGGGCAGTGGTCCATCTAGCATGTTGAGAGCAGGGGCAGTGGTCCATCTAGCATGTTGAGAGCAGAAGCAGTGGGGCAGTAATCCATCTAGAATGTTGAGAGCAGAAGCAGTTGGGCAATAATCCATGGAGAACATTGTGAGCAGAAGCAGTGGGTCCACGGTCCAACTAGGGGAAAACACTTGGTGACAGTAGTGCAGCACTTAATCCAGAGCACTCTGAGCACTGGCAGTGGGGCAATTAATGATGGTGGTAAACCATTTTTAAATAGCATACGGATTTCCCAACCTCATTACCAACCCCTATAGATCTTTTTGCATTCATTTTCTCTTTTGTGGGGTTTACTGCAATAACCAATTAATAGGTACGCTTAGTTTTGGCCCCCTAATTGGAGCTTGAGAACTACTTGCAAAGTGCCATGGCTAATGGCGTTATAGGAGTGTTTGGATGCAGCCGTCAATGCAAATGTTTAAGGTATTTGTACTGCGCACTGTCTCCACCGGGGCGGTCTCCATTCTCTCTGGCGGATCTGAAAAGCAGGGTTTGAAAAAGTCGGGGAGTGGGTGGGGTTAGTAGGGTGTAGTGGGAACGGGAAAGTGAGAGTTGCGGTGTCCTGCTGGAAGCTTCTGTTTGGTTTGTAGCATTCGCGGAGCTTAAGTGTGGTTTTTAGGTCGGTGCAAATTCCCATGTGCTGTTGTGCCGGGTTATGTGTTAGTCTGTTGGTGCAATGTGGTGAAGTAGAAGTGGTTGTGTGAGTTTCTGTGTCAGCAGTGTATGGGGAAAGGATTATTTCTAGCAGTAGACCAAGCTGAGACTCCGGATGGAGCACGACATGGTGATATCCAGCTCGGAGATCTGATTTGGAGAAGAACCGAGCCCCTTGCACTTCCGCAATAATGTCATCGATGGTGGGGGTGAGATGCCGCTCCCTCTTAATGGCCTTGTTAGGGAGCCTCATATCTACACAAATGCGGACAGCGTCAGGTTGCTTGGGCTTCCTAGCCACAACAATCGGGGATACCCAAGGAGTGGGGCCCTCCACCTTTTCAATAATGTCCAAATTCACCAGGTTGTCCAGCTCCTTATCTACCTGCTCCCTGAGATGGAACGGTACCCTCCGGTGTTTCAGGGCAACGGGCTGCACAGACTCGTCGATGTGTAACCGCACCGGGTCACCAGTCATCTTTCCAATGCCCTTGAAGAGGGCGGCATATTTATCGAGCAAGTCATTGATGTCTTCGAGATACACCGAGTACGCGAAGCTGACAATTCCGAGGGCCTCCGCAGCCGCACAGCTTAGCAGAGTGTTGTTGCTCACGGGTGTCACATAGAACCGGGCTTTGATCTGCGAGCCCTCATGCTCCACCTTCGCTACGAAGGCACTGTCCGGTGGTATCGCTTCCAGTCCTCCAAACGCAAATATGCGGGCCCTCGGTGTGAGCAACTTCGGGGGGGATTCAAGGGTATCATAGTGCCCCTAGCCATCACATTGACCGAGGCTCCCGTGTCCACCAGCACCGGGACCGGCGAACAATTGATCTCAACCACACACCTCGGCTGCCTTCTGTTCTTTCCTTTTAGGACCTCCACACTGGAGACAAAGAAAATGTTTTCTTCATCCTCCTCTGCCTCCTCCTCCTGGGCATCCTCCCCACCCTGGTCTACCTGGGCCACATTCGGTGGGCGGTTCTGGGGCGGGACCCAAACTTGAGCCTGTCCTCTCGGTACCAACACGGGCAGGGCAGCCCTGCATACTCTCGAAAAATGGTCAGGCAGGCCACACCTACCACATGTCTTTCCAGCTGCCGGACACTCCGTCGGGTGAGGGAGGTCATATCCGCAATTCTGGCATGATTCCCTCGCTCTCCCTGCTCTGTCCCGGGGTCCCACCCCAGGTCTTCTCACTCCTCTTCCACCACGCCACATAGCACACATCTCCTCAGACTTTACTGGGCGGGGTCCCGCCTCCATCTTAGTTGCTTGAGCTTCTGCCACCTCATGGCAGCGGCCCAGTTCCAGGATGCGGGGCAGAGTGATACCCGGCTCCCTCAGGACCTGCCTCCTGAGTTTGCCTGAGGAGCACGCCTGAATTAGCATTGTGCGAATCATGTCCTCCGCGTCTCCCCACGCACAGCCCTGGGAGAGGTGACGCAGGCGTCCATAAAAAGTGTCCAATGTTTCATCGTCCTTTTGCTCGGCCGACAGCATGACAAACCTCTCATAGTCCACGTTGGCAAGGGGCAGGAAGTGGGCCAGGAGTGCCGCCTTGGCTGTGTCATAGCTGCCATCCCCCGCAGGAAGCGACTCAAAAATTTCCTGAACCGACGGCCCAGCGGAGTACAGCATCGTGGCCACCCTGCTGTCGTCATCCGTCACCTGGGCGGCCCAGAAGTACATGTCGAGATGACTGACCCACCTCCTCCACCTAGGCCCCATGCTGGACGGCGGCCCCACGCATCAAACTCTGGGATGGGCTGCAGGGCTGCATGGGCTCGTGCTTGGGCCATGATGGGAGGTCCTGGCTGGGCAACTGGCTGCACGACCGGTGGCCCCTGAGGCGCAGGAGCTTGACCGCCTACTTGGGGTTGAGGGGGTAGCTGTGGAGCGGCCACTGGCTGTAGAGCTGGAATCACTGGAGCCTGAGGAGCTTGTTGTTGACCTCCCGCTTGGCCACTCTCTTGGGGAAGTGGTGCGGCTGCAAGGTGCCCCCCGTCTTGCCCACCAGCGCCACTCATGGGCCTGAGCGCACAGGCACCCCCACACTAGGACCTGGGGGGCGCAACTCCGTCACCACCACCACCACACACCTGGATACCCCTTCAACAGGCACAGCGACATTCCAACCTGGGGAGGGTATGGTGGAATCTTGCCTTCGGCTTTGATGAATTAGAAATGATGACTGCCCACTTGAGGATCCACCACTGCAGTACTCTGCCCTGATGATGAAGAGGACGAAGAAGAGGCCACAGCAGCCTGATGATGAAGAGGATGAAGAAGCACAGCGCTCCTCCACTGCAGCAACACCAGTGGTGTAAATGTTCCAAAAATTGACTGAAGGACAGAAGAGGACAAAAACTGGGCTAGGCAGGCCCTGCCATTTTAGCCCTTCTCCTTGCTCTCACTCGACGTAGGAGGCCCAAATGTGAAGTAAAAATCAAAAATTGGGCATGTATATGCAGGTTAGACTGCCTGCAAGCAGTTTGTCCAAAAATTAGACCTGGATCACCTTCCCCATCCAAACCGGAGCTTGGAGAAGTTCCACGATCATGTTGACAAAATGGCCGCCAGCCGCATGTGCGATCCGCAGCCACGGCGTGAAACGAAATGTCATCCGTTCCATTTCTGTGTAGAAAAATTGTGACATTGAACACCGCCGGGCCCGGGCATCCACATCCCAACCTCGTCGCCACTGTTGGGGGTCGGTCGGGGCCCCCACGCGGTCCCATAAGCCCCCGCACTAGACAGACACTCACACACCCGTCTTGCCAGTTCGGGCTTCCCGGTCGCTCTGACGCGGCCGGGAGCGCCCCGTTTATTTATGCAGCACGTGGCGGCGTGCAACGTCACGCCGCCACGTGCGAGTTACATCACGGGGCAGCGCCACAGATGGTGACCTATGATCTGCCATTTGCTTTCATTATACGCTGCAGGGGGGTCGACCTAACAGAAATCACGTAAAGAGATGACGGGCTACAAGTTCCTCCCCATAGAAGCCGTCAACAACCTGTCCCCTTTGAGCAAAGGTCGACGTGTTATGTAACATTATTCCGACTGACTTTGTGGCATTGTTTTTAACGCTTCCCAGCAGATACCCGACCTCACTCCTTGTATCGCCATTGACATGCAGGCTGCATGGTTCCTGCTAGTAGGCGCGAGTACAGCACCGCTACCCTGAGGAGTTTGCAGGGGACGGTGTCTGTGCTTTTGCAGCATTGTCATGTGATGATGTCGAGGGCAGTGAACCTGATTTTAGCCTGCGAACATTCTCGCAACCACATGTGAAGGGGGAAGCGCATCTGTCTGTGTTGATCATCTTTGAGAACTGTTTGTCCCCATCCCCCAGTAAGGCCCACTCCCATGTCCTCCTTTCTGGCCTAGCACCCCCCCCCCCCCCCCCCCAAGGCTAGGAGACCACTAGTTCTTATCGACGCTTCGGCTGAGCGGGCTCGTGCCTCTGCAGACAGTGGAGCCTTTCAGCGCAGATCAAGCAGGGCCCACCAGACGAGGCCGGAGACTGAGCCACATGGAGTGCGTCTCCTGGGCGCCACCCTTCTGGGGCTGCCCACTCTGGGGTGTCGTCCACAGTAGAGGATCAGAGCACCACTGATCACCTCTGCTGACACACCCTGGTATCTCCCGCATCACAAGGAGTAAGTGTGCAGTTTTTTTTCCTGACACCACACTTAAGTTATGTGGGCTTGGGAGAGGAGCGCACCATTAATGTGCTTACCTGCACAGCGGCAAACATGGAATATGGTTCGAGTAGAGGGCCAAACTTGGCATATTATGGAATTAAGTGCCCTGCACATGGCTTTACGTGGGCCGGGGCTAGACGGGGCCAAGCCAGGTAGTCTGAGATGGGCTCCCGAGCCGGGTCCCTGGCGGCGCTCACCCTAACAAGCCCAGCCACGCTGACCTCCCAGGCAGCTGTTTAGCAGAAGCGCTGCTCGGTTACTCGGCAGCCTGCAGGTGGATGCCTTTTCTTTTTTCTAATCCGAAATGCTGACGCCTGAAGTCAGCCGTGTAACTGAACAGTGCGTGGGCTAAACCGCTGCGTGATGTCTCTATTCAGAAACAGGAGGAGGGCTGGGATGGCCAGCCTGTCTTTTGTTTCTGACTAAAGAGCTAGCACGCAGCAGGAAGACCATTTACCCTGCTTGGTTACAGGGCTTCCACTGAGTGTTCGCTCTTTACTCGGAAACAAAAGGAGAGGCAGGCCATCACACCCCCACTCCTGTTTCCGGATAAAGAGACATCGGGCAGCCCATTGCATTTAAGGAGCTGTGTGGTTAAAGGGTTGCCTGGGAGGGTCAGCGACGCCCGGAGGCATTTCTTTAACCACGGCTCCTTGAATGCAAGGGCTGTGGGGGGACTCTTGTTGGGGGCTCTTGTAGGCGGCGGGCCTGGCCTAAGCACGCATACTTAGGCCACGCCCCCACACCCTAACTCGAGCCTCCCCTCAATTTACCACACCACTTAAAGCACTGGTGCTGTATGTGTGTTTCTTACAGTGCTTTCTACTGTCTACCATTTCTCTTCAAAATATTTTTTGGGGCCGCTATTGGTGAAGTAACTGACCTAGTGTACAGTTGCAACAGTCAACAAAGACCCTCGCGTGCTGAAAAGGGACAACCAATGGTGAACACTTCAATGTTAAAAGAAGTCAACACTCTATCTCCACTCAATGTGTAACAAACTTGATTGAGTTTAATCTAAAATCAGTAAGTCACTGAATGTTGCAAATGTTTATCCCGTCTATACAATTCCTTTAACACTTATAATTACAGACACTTCCAATGTACTATTCAGCAAAGCCTCGTGCCTTTCAGTCAACGCCATCTTCAGAAGCATCTGAGGCTAAAACAAATCATATAGGAACAATTTAGTAGTAGGAATCGATGTGATGTGTATCTTAGATCACTCCTACGCCCCAAATTAAAGAAATTTTAATTCAACCCTCTAGATTTCTGAGTGAGAATCTACGCTTGAATTAATCTTTTGATTCTCACTACGCCCTCTTGCCACCTGCTAGAGTGTAAACTGGTAAAATTAGACAATTGGATATCCCTTTGTTTTTAATAACTGTAATTCTTATATAATTTGGAGGGTGACCTCTATTATTTTTTAATTTCTATTTAAAGATATTTGTTGCCTGGAATTTGGGTGATCAAGAAAATGCTATCTGTTTACCTTCTCAGATTGAGGATTTCGTATACTTCTACATGGCAATGTATATCCCTCGTCTTTTCTGTTCAGGAAGGATTGGAAATGCAATTCATCAACATTGTTCACATAAAGGGATTTCTTGAATCAAGTTCTCTAATCCGACCTGGAGAGCAGAGTGAAAGGGTTTGCCACTAGAAGGGTTCATGGAATTATATAGATTGATAAGAATTTGCAAATACAGTGACTTGTTTGTTTCGGATTGTCAATTAAACTGAAAAACATAAAGAGTTTTGACCTCTTTAAACTGTTGAGTATTGGTTGTCCCTCTTGAGAATGCGGGGGCCTTTATTGATACACACACCCACACACACTCCCTTTACCTCATTGGCCCAATCTTTCGTTTTCCGCATCCCTTTCCTCCCACTCACTTTCACCATTTTCTCTTTTTTCCCTCCACATACATGGTCTACTTACCCCGTGGGTGGGTCGGTCGATATGCCAATTTTTTAGACAAGAAATCCTCACTGTACGACCACTCCACTGGTGATTGGCCGTATAGATACCTAATAACAGAAGATCACATAGGGCTTACATGCCGTCTTCCCCTTCCTGCTTTAGTGTGCTTTGTGATGCTGCACTATGTTAAAAGGTGTACCAGTTTCCTGATGTGTGCATTTGTACATATGCTTTTCACTATAAAGATGGAAAATATTGCCTTTGTTACTCATTTTTGGGCTTTTTTTAATATAAAATTGTATACCTCATGATGTGCCGGTGACCTTTCCTACCCTGCAACGCTGCCTGACTTTTCCGTCTCTGGCTCCCCCTAATCAAAGAGTGGAACCTGTGAGGGGTGGCAAGGGTGTAGGATAGATGCAATGAAACGCATCTGCCTGGCCCCGGGAGTAAACTCTGTTTGAGTTCTACATAGCGCTTCATGCCAGAGTGAAGCCCGCTCGCAGCACTGAAGCCCCAGTGGGCCCAAAGAGCAGCACCGAAGGGACCCGAATGGCCAGCTCTATAGTATGCATCGGTGGGTGACCCTGAAAGCACTTCCGGGTTAGGGTGGCTTTCAGTATGCACAGGTTCCCGATCACGATACTGCCCCGAGGCTGCTTCCCGGGCAGCCCTTGTGCCATGCAGGAAACCCATTGAGGCTTACGGGCTTGTTATGGGGACTGGGCTCCTCTGTGGAATAATGTGGGCTCGTGTAATCCTGGTAGAAAGGTGGGCTTAAAATCCCCCGTCTCTATTTCTAGCATTGCAGGTGAATTCCCGAAGAAAAATTCAGACGCTGCCAAGCAATGCACGGGGCGGCCAAATCCAAGTGGACGTGTGATAGGTGAAAGGCAAAGGAATGGCATGTTTTGCTTTTTAAAATATATATATAAATGGAACAAACAGTAAATATAATATGGCAGGCGTTAGAAGTAAAGTAAACCATGTTTGGTTTCCATATAGCACAGTAAGGCAACCTCGTGCTTATTTTAGGTCTTTTGCTCAGACCCACATCACACTAGCACATCACATGTAAGACTTTCAAACCATTTGTCAGCTGACGAGCTTTCCTGCTAGGAGACTGCTCATCCGGTGAGGGGCAACCAGGATGTCCCTTAATAGGAACGAATTGTAGGCGATTAGTAAGGGGAAGGTGCATGAAGCCTCATGGCGAGTAGAATGACTGAAAGAAATGCTGATCTATTTTTTTTTTTTTTTTTTAAATCAGTGTTTCTACCAATCTGCCACCATAACTGCTCTTAATCTGGGCCAGAGCGAGACAAAGCTTACCCCTGGTATGGTTCAAAAATGAGTTGGGCCTTTCTCCAAAACAATCTGATTTCCCTGGTTGACCCTGCAACAAAAAGATGTGGCAATACGTCTCTTCCCCAGAAGATGTCGCTGTAACACGCGTTTAGAATCGCATCAACAGTTTCAGAAATTTGGAGTTTATCTGTTTTGTAATGCTGAAAATGACGAGAATACAGTGTGTGAATATGCAATATATGTTCTTGAAGTCTTCGCATTACAATGTTTGAATACAATGGATGAATACAGAAGAATCCTGGATTGCCTTCAAAGGAAAAGCGGGATGGCAGCCTGCGTTGACCTTTTGGGATTCCTTTTTTAAAAAAAAAAATGTTTAAATCATTTTGCTCTATTTCATGCACGCCTAGGGTGGTTCCACCGTGCCTGTTAGGCCGCTACTTTACTTGAATTGGCCATGCGCCTCTTTTAAAGGTTCCTAATGTACTCCTCAGCCAGAGGTCTAACAGGTGTGTTGGGCAGCTGCGGGGCTTTCTTCCGCAGGCCGTGCGCACGCGCTCATGGCGTCGTTCTCTGTGGGCCCATGCGCCACGCCCTGGTGTCTCACTTGTTAGCCTCCCTCTTGGAGGGTTAACCGAGCTGTCTCACGCAGCGGGCCACGTTCTTGTAAAGGGCTCCGTGTTCTAAGTGGATGTCCCCGTCACTGGCTCGCGCTCCGAGGTGGTGCTCTGTGTGAGCTTGTGTCTCGCGCCCATTGGCGCATCTGAATTTCCGTATCTTCCGTGTACAGATTGTTATCGTAAGGTGTGGTGTTCCTTCCAGCCTGGGCAGCGTGCCCAGCGCAGCCGGCTCTCATGGAAAGTGTTCCTAGCCGTAGCCACACTCGTTAGCGGTTGAAGCCATATCAAAGCCTCCGTGTGTTTGCGGTGCTGCACATAGTCCTTAATTATTCCCTGGCGCTTTCTCAGACTCTCAAATTCTCAAACTTTCTCTCCCAGAGCCTGCCTTTTCGCCTTTCATCCCCTTGTGCAGGGGTGGACTGGGAACCAAAAGAGGCCCTGGAAATAATTTTCAAAGTGGCCCCATATTGCACATTTTGAGCAAGCCCAACCCTTTTCCTATGAGAAAATGTGAAAATAAAATACAAAAGAGGCCCAGGGTGCAGATGCCCACCGGGAAATCTCCAGAGTACCCTTTAGGCCAGTCCAGCCCTGCCCTTGTGATAATGCATCTCACCTTTTTTTTTCCTGGACACTGTCTCTCACACTTTCTGTGGACTTTGTCTCACCTTTATGGCCACATAGCTGTCTCTCCTCCTTTCACAATCACTCTTTCTTCTGCTCTTTCTTGCACTCGGTGTTTCGTTCTTTTCTTTTTCTTGTGTGTCCCCCCCACCCCCCCCCTCTCTGTCTGGTTCGGTTTTTTGCTCGATCAGTGCTCTTTCTCTTGCTCATCAACTCTGTCCACCCCAATTCTTTTCGGCCACCTGGTCGCCTCTCCCCCTTCTGACATTCTGGTCCTTTCACCAAATCTGTAACACATTTTCTCACCCATCCCAGACAAATCTATATTAATTCATTAAAAAACTTTAGTTAAGGGACAGTTAAGGTGAGCAGATTTAATGCAACAAGACCCTTGAAATTCAGGGGATGCTTTTTAACAATGTGTTTTCATTGAATTTGGCATTATTTTTTTTTTAGGGCAACTTCACCAGACTGCTACTTTAGCAAACTTCTTTTAGTTGAATCCTTTAACCGCCTTTAAATAATATGACGCTAATTTAATCTACCATGTGATAGGATTTTATAAGGATATTATGACGATATGTTAACTGTTAGCAGAGTAATTATAGGTGAAAGATGTGCTCAAAAGTGGCAAGTCTTCAATTAACTTTTGCAATTCATATTAAGATAATTGTTTTAGGTGTATTATCCAAGAGGTTTTAATGATGCGTTTGTTTTTGTACAAGGCATTGTGAGGCTAAATGTTTTTAAATAAAAAAAAAATAATATCTTTCTAATTACATGGAAGCCTGCAATATCCTTATAAAGCCTGGAAATAATGTTCTTATTACAGGCTAGTTGTGACATCACAACTGACCTCTAATAAGAAAATGATATTGCAACATCTCTAATTGGTTATTATGCTCCAGTTGTGATGTCACAATGCCTGCCACTTGAGCAAGCACAGAGCAGAACTCTAGTCACTGCAGCACTTTACAGGCAGTAATTGACAAGGAACTGTTTGTCAGTTGGTTTAATTTGTGCACTATAGGAGTTTCACATGAGCAAGAATCTGCATGTTGTACTGATTTTAAAACACAATAACGTGTTTTCAATGCATTTTATGAAACTGCTAACACCTGTTCAGCACCATATTAGAAGCTGCAGACTAGCTTTTTAAACATCCAAACGTATTCTCTCTCCATTGATTATATGGAGCAGCAAATGGAAGACCTCTTACATTATATCAAGCTAGAGGCCAGTAAGAGATGACATTGTGGGTCCAAATATTACAAATAATAAAATACCCCCCAATGTATGCAGAAGGGCATTTGCATCACCCCGAAGTTCCATGACCTTGTTCCTCTATTTGTTCAAAGAGCTCCTCGGTGACTTGCAATAGCCTTAAAACATAGGCGTTGCTTTATCCCATCCATTTCACTGCATCAGTGACATCACCACTCCCCGGTAATTAGGAAGCATACTCTTTTGTAACTGTAATAACCTATTGAAGATGACGACACAATGCCTGAAAGCGCGGAGCAGAATTCCAGCTGCTACTAGAGCTCCTAACTAAAGCTGCGACTTACCTTTCTGTAACACTTTGCAGGCATACATTGAAATGAAACTCTATAGTGTAGCGTGTTTACTTTGTGGACTGCTGGAGTTTATCAAAGGCACGCAAGAATCTATCTGCATGTTATTACTTATATTAAACCACAAAACGGCCTTCAAATGCACAAATAAAATCTTTTTTACACCCCATTAATACGTTCCTCTCTCCACGGCCGTTTAAAGGTGCAATAGGGACAGCCTGTTAAATCTCCTACCTTGGAGAACATCATTAACAGACTGCGGCACTATGTGGACAGAGGCAAGGGGCGGATGCCTGCCCTGCACATATCCAAATGCCACCAAAGTGCAGCCAAGGGCTGAAGAATCTGTTCAGACTTTCATTTTTTAGAATGTTCCCATCTCCCAAATGATCACCTCTTTGTGAAACTAACGATCCTTACACTCCCCCACAGCTTTGTCCAGAATGGAGATTTGGGGTTTTATGGTGAACTAAAGGGCTTTTTTTGCTGGCTTAGTCCAAAGCACCAGAGGGTGCCTGCAGGGGTAGGAGGTTGTGGGGGCAGGGTGGAAGAGCGACGTTCTGCCCAAAGGAAAGCCTAGTAAATTAGGAAGTGAGCAATGGGCATATTCCTGTAGTAAGTGACTAGGCTGTGTTTATTGTTGTGGGATCTCTTAAAGTGATCAAATGGATGTATACTAATTGACCTTTTCACAATTGACCTCAGGAGAAATGACCTCATTTAAAGGGTCAATTAGGATATATATGCGGGGGAAAACCCCTTACAACCCCCACCCAATCCAAAAAACCCGCAACCTCCCACCCAATCCCTTTATATCATTTATAATCCAAAACCAACCCAATACATACATAAAATAACTAAAATAATATAAAGGTCAATTGTTCAGAAGGTCAATTAGGACAAAAGGTCTATTGTAAAAGGTCAATTTGGGTAATACTGATCAAATGAGTGACTCCATGCCATCTGATCACCACTAGGCTTTCTTTTGAAAATCCTTGTTTGCTGGTATATTAACGTATCAAAGAAAACAGCGTAAATGATGGAGACCCGACTGGCAAAAGAAACTGAGCAGCTTGCACAGAAAATGGGCAGAAAAAGGCATTTCTCAACTCAGAAGTGCATTGAAATGAGCAGTGCAATTCTGCCCCTTGATGCAGGCCTTGCCCTGCTGGTGTAAGTTGGAGGTAGTCGGCATTTTTTCTTTTTTTTTTGGGTGAGCTTCTAGTGGCTTGGGGAAGAAATGGGGATGTTAGGGCGTATTCTTTAGTTGGATGGCCCAAACTTGTAGTGTTTGATGGTCTGTTCTGATATTTTATGTAGCGCCAGCATGTAGGCCTCCTAGTTTTGCCAAGCGCTTTGCGTCGATGTAGCCTGTGTCAATAACAGAAAACGTATAGGTTGCGATAGACTTTGTAAACAGAATAAGCATCTGTGCAACACAGGGTCTTTGCTGGGGTCCTGGACACCAATGCCCCAATCTATAGGTGGGAAAGCACTCTTTGAGGTGATACGGCACACTATAATGCCTAAAAAGGCATTGGTACAGACAGGAGCACTAAATGAGCATCAGTGCATCGGAGGGCCTGTACTGGGGTCCCAGACCCTTCACACACAGAGTGACACATTCCTTGTTCTATGTCTGGGAAAGGTGGATGGCCCTAAACACAAGAACAAGTGAACGAGGACTTCCCGGAGTAAGTTCCCGACTGTGTGCAGCGCCCATCTGCTATGACCGTCCCATTTGCCAGATTCCTTTCCAAGTTACATTGGGATGAAGTTGGGGCCCCTCTTAAGGCAGTGAGGATTTTCAATGTGCCAACAATAACTTTTGTACAAGTTCATGCAATCACTCCATTATGTATTCGGGTATCGGGACAATCAACACTTGACATTTCTGCTTTGTCAAACTGCCCTTCTTCATTTCCACCCCTGTCTGTACTGCTGGTGTCCACCCCTCCCCCCAGCCCCTAGCCCAGTAATGGTAAAGTGTTGACCTTTAAATCTTGAAGGATCTTATTATTTCTCCCCAGTACATGAACTGAAAAACTACCCTGGACGCTGAAAGACCCTTATTTACACAGACACACACTCGGATTATAAAATGGATCTTTATGGCCGCTTATTCTCAATCAGCATACATAACAAAATAAATGCAATAAAGAAAATAAATTAATAAGTATATGGTTTAAAAATACTTCACTACTGAATTCACTGCAGAGCACTTCCTCATCTTAGCCAGCATCACTGATAAGCTCTGAAAACAGGCCAGGCGCAAGAGATTCTCCCTGCAACAGGAATAGAAAGCCGTGCGTCCATGCTTCCCCAAAGCTTTTCCTATCTGATTGTTCTTGAAACCTCACACAAATACGTAATGGCCTTTTCCAGAACTTTCTGGCTTTCCACCTATTGCCAATCCCCATGGATCTTCGGCCGAATGACCCATGGAAACCACGAGAGGTAAACTCTTCCCTTTCTCATGGGAGCGCGAAAGACAGCATAACTTTCCTTCGGCTACTGCAACGCTGAAAAACATGTTTACCAGTGAAACAGTCAAACTTCACATTAAATGCAGATCTCACTGATGAAGAAAATGTCCATTGCTGCTCTGGGCACACCCAGAATACATTTCACAAAGACTCCATGTTTTAGTCATAAACATTACAATTCAAAAGCATTACAGGTGCTGATACTTTTTTTGCTTGTTTTTAAGGGAACCATGCTTTGCACAATGTGTGCATTCCTTATAAAGAAATAACGCATGTCTGTAATTGGAAATATCTATTTCCAGGACCTGGGGGTGAGCCAAGAGGTGCATAGGTTTGTAGACAGTGTGGTTTCCTGGGGTGCTCTGGTGGGGCAGGAGGGTCGAAGTGAGGCACTACAGTGGAGACTCGGCCTGGGACACCCCCTCGAAGGACAAGGTGTAGACTGGGCAGAGGCGCATTGGGCTGGCATGAACTACAGATGGCTACTTGCAAATTCTGCTGGCATTCCCGGCCTTCTAATGGGCCAACTCTCTTCCTAGGTTCTAATATATAATGCAATCCTAATCCTGGAGCATATCGAGCTCTAGAGACTAACCACAGTGTATGGTATTGCAATAGGTCTGTAGATGTACAGACTGGTTGCAACTTGCTTCTTTGTGTAAACATCTAATTAGCTTTGTGTATTCATTATGTAAGAGCCTGAGCGCAGTGGATGGCGTAGAAGGCAAAGAACTGGGGAAAATAGGTGGAATATTGTGTTTTGCTCACATCTCACTTTCAGGGTAGTTTGTATAAAGCAACAGGGTGATGTGACAGAATGTGAAGCAGTTTGGGATCAGCTCATGGGTAGAGAACCAGTTGCCCAGTTGTGTGCAACCAGGAAGTTACAGAACTAGGTTTTCAAAGCATTTGGATGTATGGCCAAGTACATTTTCAAAAGTGTTCACTCGTGCTAGCCAATATGATGTACCTTCCTCTACAAAATTAAATATAGTGGACACTGATATTTAGATAAACTAACATAATCTTTACTGAAAAAAAGGAAGGCCATGCAGTGTTTTATAGTAGAAACATTGTAGTTCTGCATTAGGAATGGAATTGCAAGTCTGTCTTTCAAAAAAAAAAATGTTAAAGCTTACTAGTCTTTGCCAAACAGAATTTTGTTGGCTTGATAAAAATATCATGCTGGTGACCTCTGGATTGCAATTATTTGGAAAAGAACAAACATTTGTTGCTTAGACCTTTGCCACTCCTAAGAGTGGAGGAGATGATTACTGCTGCTTTCTCTTCATTAGCCCTCTTGAGCTTGCAGCGAACAGAGGAAATATTGGGGAGAGAGGAATGCAGGGTGAGCTGTGTTTTCATTGGATAGGGTAATTTAAATCACCAGATATGCTGTGCCATTTCTTACTGTATGCCTTGAGTTTGGCCCTAGGGTTTGTGTGCATTTATTTTCTTACTGTGGCATGGCATGTGTTATTTCGTACTTTACACAAGGGTACATTAAACATGATGAGTGTTATTACATGGCAAGACTGGCTTACATTGGTGGCTCCAATCTAGCCATATTGTGTGTCATGGCCTTTTTGTACAAGTGTAAAAGCAAACATATTTGTGATTACTTGGTACATTGACTTACCTTGAATATAGCCAGTCTGGATATACCTTCTTTCTTTGACATGGCATTTTTTTACTGGCTGCCAGTCAGTATATGATAATGCTTGTATATATTGGTGCAGTATGTATGGGCACAGCCAGCATGAAAATGTTTATACTGGCATATGTTGTTGACATGGATACAATGAAAATGCATTGGAAAATGGTCCTGTGCACTTTTGCATCTATTGATTTTTGTATGTGCTACCATACAAAATTGATTGAAAACTTGCTTTTTACCCAGTTTTTCACAGAAAGTGCTGTAAAATGCACTGTTTTAGCCCATTATTTTATAACTCTTCTCGGGGCGGGAGGGACCCCGCCACAACTTCCATTATTTGGTTTGGGCTTCCTTGCTATGCTCGGTTGCTCTTGCATATTAGACCCATACATTTTCACCCCTCCAGTTATAAAATTCCCCAGCTGCCACTGCTGACGATCTGAGGAACACTCAGAGCAACATTGTAAACAGTAGTCCCATTGCTAAATCTATACACCTACTCTGTTTACACAGCCTTGAGTGTATGAGCAGAAGAGCATTGACGGGGCTGAATCCCCTTGTCCAGCGCCCATATGAAAAACAGGATCCAAGGAATCTCTAAGAAGGACAGCAACAGGAAGGGGTCGGCCTGTGAAAATGAGCATGTGCAACATATTGACACAAGTGCGCATGCTCACCCACGTCTCGTTCGGAAACAGCAGCAAACACTGGGAAAACTCAGGATATGTGTTTTGGAGGGACAAGTCTTAAGACGCTGGGGACAGTGCCCCGACAAAGCCATCAAGTCTGGTCACCCTAGAGAAGGGTGGGCACCAGGGTGATGTGTACTATGAAAGGGGGGCCTAAAATGAGTACAGACACCCAAGAACCCGGAAGATGTTTTACCATTTACTTTTGCACCCCCCACCTCCCCAATGTATGCACAGTTCTTCCTCCCCCCCCCGACCCCACATGCCAGTTTAATTTTTGAGGTCTACTGTCCTGCAGGCTGCCTGGAAAAGTGAGTAGAAAATGTACAGAAGACAACAGACTGACACACGCTTCATTACAGCTTGGTAGAGTTTACCTTCAGGAAAAAGTTTTGGAGGCCTTTTATACTCCGCAGAGGTTGTGGATGGCACAACATGGGTGCCTCTCCCTCCCTGGTGCATTCTTAGAGTACTGGCGGTGTGTCCCTGGCAGTCATGGGGTGCTCTCGAGAGGCACCTAGCAAGACAGATGGGCTCACAATAGTCCATTGATGGGTTGTTTCGACCTTATTCCTTGAACATCTTATAGATATGTTGGTCTTTGACTAAGGCGTGGTGACAGACATTGCTCCTCTCTGAAAATCTTTATAGTCTGATCTCCTGTCTTTGATTGGAGTGTGGAAAGCCTGATGCAGGATTAAAGGATGATGTGACGTCATGTATCGTCACCAAGTGTATCTAAGCATCACTTCATTTAACACTTAGTGTTTTTCAGTTTGCGACACCTATAAGCTGAAACTATTGCATTACAGAACAGATGGGTAAGAATGGCATACGAGGAGGGACACGCAGCCTGTAGGTGCTGTTTGGTTATTTGCCCACTCATTGACTGGCAATCCTAATCCCTATGGCCACTCACAGCCAGTTCCTGCCCCAAAACACCATCTTGTGGGCATTTCTTGAGCTCCTTTAATTAACCCTTACCATCAAACCTTTCACTGAAGTGCCTGCCAATGTTTTGTCAAAGGAGTCTTCTGAGAGTTAATGACTTAATTGGAGTTGTGAACCCGCTAGTGGTGTAATAAAAATTTCTGACAAGGTCTGCCTTGAGCCACTCGTTTTATAAACACTAGACGTGTCCATCACCGAAGTCCTGTTAAAAACAAGTATTGGTAAAGCCAACCGTTTGGCTCGTGTATAAGTATACAGCATTTGTCAGGCACTGCTATTAGATGCTCAGGTACCCGCACCATTTTGCAACTGCTACCATCAATGGCCCGTTACTACCACACGGCAGTGCCCAACAAGTGCCCTTCCCATGCCTACACAAAAGCCCAAACTATTGGCATTGCCAGTGCTTGTTTCCCTTGCTGCAGCACTGTATTTGTTTGGTACTGGAATGGCAAAAATGCAGCCTGGCTTCATCTAGGAAGATTAGTCATTTCGGTCAAATGATTTGTCTGAATATGTCCTCCAGATCTTTTATTTTTCCACCCTTCTGCCCCACCCCCTTTAATTATAGAGATGCTTTGTTTTTAAGGGGAACCAAAAATATCTCTCCATCTTGGTTCACTTCCCAGCTTGCTGAACATCACATGCTAAAGAAAACATAACATTGACTTGCATGGAAACCAAAGTTTGTTTGATCAACAGAGCACATTTCAAGCACTCGTTTCCAGGCTGGATGCCCCAGCTTAATTAGGGCTCGTGCCCAGGCTCAGAACGGCGCGTTCATGGGCTACATTGTATGAGCGTCACAGAGACCTGAAGTACCAGAACACCACCCGCCGCCCCTCCAACTCCCCTCCACCACCCTACACCAGGTCGGTCCAACACAAGTCAGGTATATTTACTAACTCTGCCAGGATCGGTGTGGGATAAACTCCTATGAGGGAAAGTGGGGCTTTCACAACAAAACGGGACAACCCTCATAGGGAATGTATTTATTTATTCGTATTTTTAAAGCGCACAGCAGCCCAAGGGCATGATCTAAGCCAAACAGTGCCTGACTATCTGTGGGAATACTGATCTCCTCCTCCACCGCGCCCACATCCCCCTGCTTTTCTACTCTTGACACAGTCACTGGGACACAGCAGGCATCATAGTATAACTTTGTTTCCAGGATATAGCGCCCAGACACTTCTTGGCGATCTCCTACACTAATTCCTTCTGCTGCTTGCTTTAGAGTCCTTTGTCAGGCAGAGTATTTTTCTAAAAAAACATTTGTTATTAACCATTTTGTCACAACAGGCACATGAGGAAATTTGGTGTCACTTAAGTCTCGATCACATGCAACAAATATCACTGCATTACGTGCGAAATTCCCCACCCCCAACAACCCCAAATGTATAAACCTTACCTTCCAGTTCCGTCCAAACCCAGTCTCCATGAATGTGACATTGCCCTTGGGCGACAACAATCTTACACAAACTGCTGCAATCTCAAGGTGGTCAAAGTGCCTAAGGTACATTGTCCGGGGACGCAAACATTGCCTGTGTAAAAAAACATTCCATGAGGGGGCGTCTTCGCTCATCTCCAAGTCCCAGGTACACTGCCCTATGCCAAATCACAGTCATTGCTAGTGCCCACCTGTGACTAATCAACTTCCAAGGCATCAGTGGTTTCTAAACCATCAATCAGTCCCACACCTCTAGTACACCAGAAGGGATCCGAAGAGGTGTCTCGACAGTTTTAGTGACTGCAGCGTGACAACAGCCAGTGGTGCAGCCGGTCACAGTTCGAGGGCTCGACTGTCTTGAAAATGTCCTTAAAAGATGGACACTGGTTGATGCTTGTTGTGACACTCATAGCTTCTTTGCAGGGCTTGTGTCCTCCTTTAAGGCGGATGGGCCAAAGTGGAGGGGAGAGTTTGCTTTGTTAAGAGACTCTCTGGCACTTCCCACCTAGAACGCTTGCTGGCAGAACCTAGCAGGGCATGCTGTGTGCGGGCTGGGTACGGGTTCTGTAGCTGGACAGGTCCTCTGAGTCTGGTATCTCCCTCTGCTCCCTGGGAGGTGTTTAGGGGAGGGATCTTGCTTCCCTCTTGGAATTCCTGGCCTTCCTTCACTGGCGCAGAAGATGTAAGGCAGACTGTACCTTCAGCCAGAGTTCAAATGAGTCCTCCTTCTTATTCCTTTCGAAGTCGTCGGATGATCTGCTAAGGGAGGGGCTCAGCCCTCTTTTAAAGCCAATTGGGCCCCATTGATGGCTAAGCCTACCTTAAGGAACCAATACTGGGTCCCCACCAATATTCTTCTCTTATGCGTGAGGTCAGGGCCAGAGTGTTTTGCAACAGGAAATATAAGGGTGACAACATGTACTCCTAAATCCCACCCATCTTCCTGTCTGTTGTAGATCAAAGTGTCTCTCTGGTTAACTGAGTGCTCTGTGACTCTTGATCAAATCACAGGTCTCCCTTGAAGCTTGTGGTTAGAACAGACTTCTGTCTCCATGTTTGTGTGGTGAGCAGAGGAAAATACGTGCAGATTAGCCCCACACATTTTCTGAGGTTTATCTCCCATCATTCATTTTAATTACAAAAATGTTAAAAAGCCCAGGCGAGCGCACACTCCCTGTGCAGATGGTCAAATTCCTCACACCACCGCTGCAGGTCACTCCATCACACATCCACACTAGGATATTCTGCCGACTTCCAGGACATCGCTGTTATGCGTTTGGCCAGTACACAGAGGAAGTCTTCACATTTTAGTGATGTGTTTTGAACCTCGCCTACACGGGAACATACCTAACGGGCATGCTTCTTAGGGACCTTTGTCGTGCATAGTTATTCTCACTCTCCAGTCTCTGCCACTCAAAGTGTCTTTTCACACCACCACCAGCAGCTATTTCTTCCCCTTCCCTTACGGGTTTTGTCAGGCTATGATGATCTCACCCTCCAGCCTGGAATTGAGAAAATTAATTTTACGCTTCCAACAGCAACTATTTCTTTCCCTTTGCTTAAAGGCATTCTTAGCCCTCAATTGCTGCCGCCCTCCTGGGCCAGTTGTCAAGCTTCCTCTGAAAATGTTCCTAGCACATTCTCAGACACACCTGCAGCGACAGGTAAATGTTAATGTTAATGGATATTTGTACCGTGCACTATCACCACCGGAGTGGTCCTTTGGTGCTCTGGCGGATCTGAAAAAAAGGTAGGGGGTGGTGAGTTAGTGGGGGAAAGTGGGAAAAGTGCAAGGAAGCAGTGATGTGCTGTTGGCAACCTCAACCCAGTTAACACTGTTGGCTGGGCTTGGGGTGTTTCCTGGTCGGCAACTGTCATGTGCTGTTGTGTGAGTCTATGTGTGGTTTGTTTTGTTGTTGCTGTGTAGTGAGGTTTGTGTGGATTGTTGTGTTTATAGGCTTTGGTTGTGTTTGTTTAGATTTTGAGGGGCGTATGCAGAGGGTGAAAATTGTTAGTGGATTGGTAGATTGGCATGGCTGTTTAGGAGCGAAGCGTTGGGCTTGTATATTTTCTCGTGGTGGGGTGCTCGAGCATCTCTACATCTCCATCCAGATCTGTGACCGGCCGACACCCCAGCAGACCTTCCCACCGGACGGCCCCCCTATAATCATAGACCGCGTTTAAGTTTGGTTCCGTCCATCTCTGTCAGACCTTTCTGTATGCGTGGCAAGCATGAGTTTGTGATTCCATCCCTGTCTAGTTGGTGGAATTGGCTAGGGGTTCTAGTTCTGTCCTCGCAGGGGGTTGTTTGTGTCCTATTCAATCTTGTGTGGTCTCTCGTTATTGTGCCTGTGTCACCCTAATTTCTGTTCTCCTGTTCTTTGTCTTTCCTGTTTGATTGTTTTAAGTTGAGTCTGCGGTGTTGAAGAGCCAGGTTTTTAGTAGTTTTCTGAACTGTAGGTGGTCTTCAGTGTTTCTTATTTCTTTAGAGAGGATGTTCCAGGTTTTTGCAGCCAGGTGGGAGGAGGAGGATCCTCCTAGTTTTTTCATGAGGTATGGCTTTTGTTCCAGGTGGATTTCGTTGCTTGATCTGAGAGGTCTCGTTGGCTTGTAGATTGTTACTTTCTTTTGCAGGAATTCAGCTCCCTGTCCGCTGATTGCCCTGTGCATTATGCACATTGTTTTGAAGGTGATGCAATGTTTGATTGGGAGCCAGTGTAGTATTTTTAGTGCTGGAGTGATGTGGTCTCTTCTGGAAAGTTTGAGGAGGAGTCTGGCTGCTGGATTTAGGATGCGTTGTAGTTTCTTCATGAGGTATTCTGGCATCCCGAGGTAGATGATTTGGGTGTCATCTGCGTAGTTGTAGCATGTGATTTTGTGTTTTTTGAAGATTCTAATTACTGGAGTCTGGTATATGTTGAAGTATAGCAGTGATAGTGAGGATCCTTGTGGTACTCCACAGTCGTTAACTTGTCGAGTAGATTTGAAGGGTTTAAGCCATACAGTTTCTGCTCTGTCTGTTAGGAATGATTTAATCCAGAGTAGTGCCATGTCCGTTATGCCTATGTCTTCCAGTCTTTTGGTTAGGGTGTCGTGGCTGACTGTGTCGAAGGCTGCGGAGAGGTCTAGCAGGATCAGGGCTGAGGTTGTGTTTGAATCTGTGTTTGTTTTCAGGTCGTCCCAGATGGATAGTAGTGCGGATTCTGTTGCTCTTGCGGGTCAGAAACCGACTTGTGCTTGGTTCGGCAGGTGGTGTTTTTCTACATATTCTTGGGTTATTTTCTATACGTAGGTTTCTAGGAGTTTTGCCGGTAGGGAATGTTTGAAATTGGTCTGTAGTTGGAGAGCTCTTCCACGTCGCCACTTTTGTTTTTTAGAAGTGGTTTGATGTATGCTGATTTAAAGGATCGTGGTACTGTCTCTGTTGCAAGTCAAAGATTTAGGAGGTTTCTGAAATATTCTGATGGTGTTCCTTGTGTGAGGATTGCTTTGTAGATCAGGGGGGTGGGGGTCCATGGCTGATCCTGCTTTCCTGCTATGTTTTACCAGCTTGGCGCAAGCACCAGCTGATATTTCAGGGAAGTTTTTGAGTTTGTGTTGTCGTTCCTCTTTGGGTCCGGTTGGTTGAGTGTTATGATTGGTTGGTCTGTTTTGTATGATTTGTCGGATGTCGTTGATTTTGTTCTTGAAATGGTCTGCCAGGTCATTGCAGAGTTTCTCTGAGGGGATTGGAGTGTTGTCGCAGCCAGGTGGGTTTCTCATTTCTTTTACAATGTTGAATATTTCTTTGTGTGTTGCTGGCATTGGTGGTTCTGTCATCCTAATGCCTTCTCTTCGCATTTAGTATTTCCTTCTTGTAGGCTCGGATTTGTTTCTGGAACAATATTTTCTTGTCTTGTATTCTTTTCTCCATTCCAATTCTATCTTGTTGTTCTTTTTCATCGTTCTTAGTAGCGGGGTGAATCATTTTGCCATTGCCCTTTTTCTTGAAGGGTTGATTGGGTTTTCTGGGGCGATTATTATTTATTTATTTTTTGGGGTTTTTTTTGTTTTTAATTTTTTGTTTTCTTTTTTTTTGGTAATGTTTTTTTTAATGTTTTTTTTTTCAATTGTATCAAAATCCATTTGTGTAGCAGCTCTGCTTTCCCGTCTAGGTCAGCCAGGTCTAGTTCTGTAGGTGAGGGTTTGGTAATCTCCAGTTGTTCCATTATATTGCTTGTTTTGACGGTTTTCCAGTTCCTTTTTGTGATGGCTGTGAGCTTGGGTGGCTGGGTGCAGACTTGTGTCGGTAGTGTTGCATGTGGGGGAGAAGGCATGAACAGTCAGTTTGTCGTCGTTCTTTCAGACTTGATCTTGCTCTTTCGGCCTTACTGCTAAACCCTGAAATCTTTTGTAGTGCTCCCGATTGACTTGGTTATTCCACGCTCTGTATGGTCTCCCTGCGTGGGATTGGCTATCCGACACTCCCATCTCTTCCCTGTTCCCCTTCTGTGTACCTAGCGGTAGCTGTTTATTGACTCCCTGTTGCTAATTGCTACTGATTCTGAGCTGCACTGTTGTAAGTGAGAGCTTAAAAGGACGTTTTGCCAATCTCGGGTTTCGCTCAAGAGGCGTTCCTGCTTCTCAACTCCGCAATGCGGATCCTGGGATCCCCCTGGAAGCTTGGCTGGAAAATATATAGGTAGACCCATTTGTAACATTCAAAACTCATGTTTTTCTTATTTGTAGCATAAGTGGAATTGTTGTTTGCGGGACTCCCTCTCTCCTGCGCACCTCCTCTTTAATTGTTCCTGCGTTAGACCTGCGGCCTAGGTCATGGTTTCTCAGGGAACCAACTCCGGGGTTCCCGATTAATTAGAAGAATTGTGGAAATGACAAACTTGGGACAAAGATGGGTGCCGGTAGGATAAAATGGTCCAGTGGTTGCTGTTTAGGTAAATATATGGTCGAGTCAGGTCTTTGTCATTATTCAGGGTGTTTATTTCATGGTTAGTTAGCACCAATGAAACCATCATTGTGGAAAAGAATGACAAAGTTTGACACAGCCGACGCGCGTTTCGACCTAAGTCTTTTTCAAGGCCAAAGGAGTTGGGTGGTGGGCTTCAGGATGCTGTGGACTGGTCCTCCCAGGTAAGGGCGCCAGGATGGCTGAGTAGCCGTTCGTGAGCCGGGTTCGGCGCTTTCGTGTTGAATGAGCGTTCTCTGGCAGCCGTGAACCGAAAGCGCTGAACCTGGCTAACTAACCATGAAATAAACACCCTGAATAATGACAAAGACCTGACTTGACCATATATCTGATCAATTTACCTAAACAGCAACCACTGGTTGTCAAGTTTGTCATTTCCACACTTCTTCATGTTTTTCTTAGCATGCAATTATTTCAAAGTATTGTACATTCACTAAAAATAAATGAAATATTAAAATTCACAATATTTTGTCTATTCTGACTTAATAATGTATCCATTAAGAAAACAGCTACAATAGCGGACAAATTATGCTGGGATTTCCAACAAATAATGACATTTGTGAGATTTCAAATCCCATCTCTGTGTATAACCTTCAGACTAATACAGAATGGCCTCTGTGTTTTATTTACAGTCTGGAGCTTCACCAAGTGGCCAGTGTATGTTTTGATATTGATAAGCTATTTCTCTATGGCCTTTGTCACGGCTTTCACAAATCTTTCTTGTTAGTAGGCCAGATCAGGAAAAGCCAAACGGCCATTCATCAATTTTCCATGATTCTATAATGTATTCCTTGGAGCAAAGCATTCTACCGGGTATCCAGTGACAATGTTGCCAGCAAAAAATTTAGTCGGTGAAAAGGTTGTGGTGACAATACGTCTGCAGTGAAAAAGGTGGCAGACAAAAAGTCAAAATAAAGCAGAAAAGTAGCCAAGAAATGCGGTGCTGCTGGGGTTAATGAGGATTTTGTGGGCTTGTGATTGCCTTGTGTAGGGTTAGGATATGGGTGAGGGGGAAGATTTTGTATTTGAATTAGGCTAAGAGTTATGGTCGGGTGGTGGCTGCAGGGCTGGTGATGTTGGGATTTGATTAGTAATTATTAGGATAGATTAGGTGTTAGGGCAGGAGTTATGGCAAGGGCAAGTGGTAAAGAAAGGGATCGGGACGTTTTGGATGGCTGGCGATGTTGGCATAAGATGGGGGATAGGATAAACCTAGTGGTTGGAGCAAAGTAAGTAGTTGCAGTAAGGGTTTGGTTTGGGGAAAGGGCTATGTCAACTGTGGTGAGCTGGTGATGAGGATGGAGTTGGGTTCACTGTTCATTTTCCATTGATTTTGTATGGCGTAACATGCAAATAAAATGCTTTAGCATGCTGAAGGGTTAGTGTTCTTTAAGAGTTCAGGGTAGTAGTTAGAGTTACGGGAAGGTTTAGGAAGGGAGTTAAGGTGATTGTGTAGGCTTTATTAAAGGTTGGGGTCATTGTTAGGGTTATAGCCTTGTATTTCTGTGTATTTAAAATGTTGCTTTTTGGGAAACCTTATTACTGGCATAATTGTCACACTCTGCATTGATTGTATTGAATAACTACAGTTGTAAAAGCAACTTTTCTGGCTACATTTTCACATTGACTACATATTCCTGGGGTATGTTCGCATGGAACCTTCCCTAGACCCAAGACTAATTCCTCATTAAGTTACCAGGGTATTTTGGGGTCCATGCAGGTGGTATCTGTATGCCCTTTAGTTTCTGCTTTTTCAATTTTTTTTAGAACGCAATGTTCGTGTATATATCTCATCTCTATTTTATTTTTTTATTGATAGTGTTCCCGCATAATTAGGAAAGATAAATGAATATCCCTTATTTAAACCATTTAGTAAACATACACGCTTATGCCGCCTCGAGTTCAACGAAAAAATTCATAAGAAAGGAAGTTTGTTTCGCAATGATCTTACACTGTGGGGCTGCACCCCATAGGGTCCCCAAAGGATGGCCAAGGGGGTGCGTGACGCTCTTCAAAAAGGGAGCATGGTGACTGCTTTTACTCGAAATTTTGAGCACATATGACGTCTGATGGGGCGGGGGTGTCCAGCAAAACTATTTTTACTCAAGGGGGCTCAGCAACTGAATTTTTCTTTGGGGGTGGGGGGGTCAGCATAATGATTTATCACTGCAGTAGAGCCACTTGGCATCTGAATGTGGGGGGCAGGGAATCATTTTCTTGCATTGCTTTGGGGTAACCTCACAATTGGTTGGTTTGTGAGCAAGATTCTAAAGATTTTCACGCAAACCCATATTATTGATTGCATGGTGAATGACCATTTATATAGCACAAAGGGTGGGCCATGCCACCTCTCGGCACTGGAAATCCGCTCTATCGCCGCCCCCTTATCAAAGAAAAAGGTTCTTTTACACCAGGTAGTAAGGTGTACTCGGACGTCTTGTGCATATTAAGAGATCCTTGACATTTCTTACTGCAGTTGGCTCAGAATGAAGATAATTTCAACTTTCCGTGCAATGGTTTATCCCGTCCACAAACTACCCAGCAAAGGGAAAGTGCTTCTATGTGTGACACAGCTGCAGCATTCCCATCTGAATCAAGAGCTTTTTCAGATACGAGCAAAGCAAATACTGGGAAACGTTTAACATTCTTCCCCTTTACAAATTAGCTGCAAAGTCCAAGATAACACACGCTCTAAAAGGACCCCACCCCCCCCCCCCCCCCGGCCAGAATGCTCTAGAAGGTGTGTAAACTCGCTTATGTTGGCACCCATCCTCAACTCCAAACTCAAAATAGAGACGGATTTGCAGCCTGGTTTGGATTGTGGTTTCTTTGCGGGTGGTTACATGGCACTGGGAAACTATTTCTGTGGTGGGTTTGACCACTACGTTTGCATTTTATGTGGTCAGTCTGCAGTTTCCGAGTTGCGGTAGGAAGGGCTGGCGCATTGCTGGGTTTCCCTGGAACTTCTGACTCACAAAAAAGGGGCTGCTACCAGGAAGGAATGAGTCACAAACCATTGCACAGCCCTTGTGAAGGCTGTGAGTGCAGTGCACTAATGTGATTAAATGTGGTCCTGATGCATTGATGACGACGAGCAGTATGAGGACTTCTTCCCTGGTTCGTAACATTGTATATCCTCCTATGAAGAAAATGTTTTTTAGAAAAAAATATATATATAATGAGTATTCATTTTACAAAGAGCAGAGAATTGATAAATGAGCCCCAGGAAGTCAAGATCATGGTTAGTCACTTTTCCAGAAGCAAGCGTTAAACCACCATTGGTAATGACAAGGCATGAACCATAACTTGTAGCAGTCCATCAGCAGACGAGGACAGTTTTCCTGCACTGCACATAAAGTACTCCCCCATACCCCCCCCGCCCCCCCACCCCCCCGCCCCGCCCCCGCTAGATCAGGGATCTGCATCCTCCTGCTCTCCAGATGATTTAGACTAGAACTCCATCGGCCTTAATCAGCATAATCAATGCAGTTGTAGTCCAAAACATCTGGGGAGGGGCAGGGTGCAGGCCCCTGTGCTAAATAGACACACACTGGGATACACGGATAACCGATCCGGGAGGGCAGAATATATATTCTCATAGTACAGCTCTGCGAACTTGCACCGATGTCGCGTTATCGCTTTTTGTCGTTAGTCTTCTCGAAGCCATGCAGATGACACTTTGGGGTAAGTGCAGAATATGTATTACACTGTGGTTGCCTCAAATATTCTCACAATAAAACCAAAGGGGCCTGCATACGCGTGCACAGAAACTTAAACTACCCTGTTGGCGAGGAGACAAAAGACCCAGGCGGACAATACGCTTTTTGTAAAGGAAACCTTGATAACGTGCCACTTATTTTGAGAAGTATCTATGGCCCAAATACGGGCTATTTCGGTTGGAAGTGGAAACTTCATTGTAGATGGAGACTTTAATTTTATGATGAGGTTAAGGTCAATAAGACTGGGAAGGGCCCGGACTGGAAAGTGGGCAAGATGGCAGATCCTTAAGTGACCTAGTCGACTCGCATGACTTAGGCGGTGTATGGTGTTCCCTTCACAACAACAAACAAGACTGCACCTTTCTCTTGATTGCCAATGGTTTGTGAATGATCTATTGAACATGGCTACTGGAGCTTCTATAGCGGAGGTGGCCATTTTGGATCATGTTCCATTGCAGTTAACAATGGATCTGCCCAGTGTTTGGAGAAACAGCAGATTGTGTTTTCCATAATATATCCTCAGGGATGGACTGTATGCACTAGTGGTTGCAGAAAGTATTAGAATCTTCTTTTCAGGAAGTCAGTGATTTGGCACCTGATGACATGCTATGGGACTTATTCAAAGCATGTATACCTGCCAAATTAATTATTCACAGTGCCCTATTGAAGGTTCTATATGACCAGCTGAAGGACAAAGACATCTTGCATCTTTATTGGCATGACTGGAGGCTGTCATCAAGACCGATATTGATGGAATCCTTGAAAGAAAAGAGGAAAGGTCTGCCTACTCTACAGAACACATCTTTTGGGGGAAAAGGGAATGTTTGCTAGCAGGCAAACCCACTGAAAAAAGGAAGCTCAAATTAAAACTATTGGTGCAGTATAAAATGCACCGGGGGAGGGTACGTCTAACTCGGCGGAGATTAATAGATGCTTCTTGGACTTCATCACTGCCTGTACAGGTCTGAAAAAAAACCTGAGGGGAAAAATTAGAAGCTTTTTTTTGAGGGTGTAGATTTACCCTGTCTATCGAACACAGAAGTAACTGAGCTCGACTCCCGGATATCGTAATTCACTGGATCTAGACTGTCTCACAAATGGGTTTTATCACACGTTTGTTGGTGTGCTCGTTTCGGTTCTTAGTGCGTTCAACTTTTGTATTGAGGTGGGAATAGTGTGATTCTATGAAGAAGATTTTGTTTTATCGAAGGGTTCTTCAGCCGTGGTGATGAGGAATGGGTTAATCTCAAGCCAATTTGTTTTAGAAAGACACGTGACTGAGTGCCCCCTTTCACAATACTTCTTTAATTTGACAGTCAAACCATTTGTAGCATAGATTATAGCCAGGGAGGGGATTTCCGGGATACAATGCTAGATTTAAGACCCTGCTGCATGCCGATGACTTGGTGGTCTTCCTTTCAGACCCGGGGCCTTGCCTACTGGATACAACAGAGAGAATATAGGAAGATCTCTAGCTATAAAACCACGTGGGCCAAGTATGAGGTACCAGCTGATCTGGGGAACAGCTGGTCCAAGGTGCCGGTAAAAAAGGGTGCTCTCTCTTAACCTGGAATAACTGGGACAGGAACAGGAAGTGACCCATACATTTTGGTGCAAAAGGCTGAAGCGATCAATTGGCTGAAAGGTCAATGCAATAATTGTGTTTTTTGACGAGAATCTTATATCCCCTACAGGTGTTACCTGTACCAGTGCAAGTTAAGAAACACAATGTTCTTTACAAGTCTTTTAGAAACGTTCTCTTGGAGTGGGGTTTGGGGGGAACACATATCACATATCACATGGCATGTGATGAAGGGGGATGTCAAAAAGGACAGCACTGGCCCCCTGTGGCTAGAGGGACTGCATCAAGCATTCCTCCTGAGTTAGGTTCCTTATACTCATTGGTCAGAGGCTACAGGAGCCCCACCACAGGTGGGATTGGAGAAATGGGCCACGAGGGGCAGCTGATGTGTACATTTTAGTTTTGGGGGGGACTGAGGAATCTGACTGAATAGTTACCCCCTGCCATAAAGTTTTTATTAGATCATTTAAGGATTGCCTAGCCATTAACGATCATAATTTGTAGGTCTATGGAAGATTGTCCCTGGAGGCAGGGGAGATAGCCCTGCGTTCCAGCCCAATAATCGATTGTTCAATGGAAAAAAATGTATCTTAGTAGGCATTAACAAAGTAGAGGATGTCTGTGATGGGAATCGACACCTCTTATTTGAGCAGTTGCCTTCCCGTTTTAGCGTAACCCACTTCTGAGTAAGCAAAGGCTGAGACTGCGGGAAATTGCAATCGGCCATTCTGACAGATGAGCCTTGCCTGGGCTTCTTGCTCAGAAAAGCGAGCTTAGAAGCACGTGATCTAATTAGGCTCATCCCCACGGAGGGGAATGGTGGTGTGGAACTGGAGAGCAGTAGATGGCCCTGTATTCCTGGCTTGGACATGGCTTTGTCTGAGGACGCATTGGCTTGACGTATGTTGAGTGTGGGGGTTCAAGGAGGTGTGGATCTCACAATAAAGGTAACTCGCCAAAAACATTACACCCTGCTTGCACTTAATCCCCAATCAGGATTAAATCCTTGGGACTACAAGACGCAGATAACTGCTGGGGTTGGGGTTTGGATGGGGCTCCACTGTGCCGCATGTTGTGGCATTGCCCAATGGTGAGAACTTCCTCAAGGTCTGGGAAAAAGCTTAGTTTGGAAGGTAGGCTGAGACTGGGTAAAGGATCTCCTCAATGTGTATGCAGTGTTTATATCTGATGAGGGAAAGGCCAAGTGAGATCGTTGTGAATTTAAATTTCTGGCATCAAAAAATGTTGTACTTTGCTTTTTTTGCATAATGCGCTAACTTAAGCAATTGCCAAAAGTGCATGATTTAATTTGTGGGTTTTGATATGATATTTATAACGTGCATAATACCCAGAGGTTTCTAAGTGCGGACTGGGGGATCGAACCTGTGGTGCTCCGTGTCGTCTTCCTTCCAAGGCGAGCATGTTGCCTCTGAGCTATCCTCCCGGGTTGGTCTCACCTTCATAATTTAGTCTTCTCTGTTTTCCCCCTTTTCGGCCAGCTTCTTTAAGCTGTTCTCTTTCCAGGTGTGCTGTGACTTCTACCATCAGCTGGTATTAAGCCAGCGCATGTTGCGGGTCGCCACCCGCTAACACATGTGCTTCCCTCAGTCCTGGCAATGAGTGCATATATAATAATAATAATTAGGCATTTATATAGCGCTTCGAACCCTCAGGTATCTTAGCACTGCTTATTATTACCCACGGTGTGTGGTGCTCATTTATCGACCTCGGAAGGATGAAAGGCTGAGTTTGGCCCCGCCGGGATTCGAACCTGCGTCAGCAGGCTCTGCACGGATGTCAAAGCGAGCGCTCTACTCGCTGTGCCACTTGACAGGCTGCCGGTCAATACCGGCAATAAGGAATGTCTGAGTCTTAAGAATGAGAGGTGCCTGGTAAAACCGCTGTTTATGGGCCCTGTTCTTTGGGTGCAGCAGTTCCCCGGAATCTGGTAGAGTGGTTGCTTCTAAAGTAGAATGCTGATGGTCAAAATGCAACCAGTGGCATTCCCTTTATTTCGTTGTCTTTTACAGGGGGATAGCTCCTTGACCGACCCTTATCCCTCCCTCGCTTACTGCACGCCTGCCCCTTACCTCCCTGCATTGGGGGAGTCGGGGTTGGGTGGGAATGTGGCTGGCAGCCTTATTAACAGCGGCATTACCCCACTTTCACGTGAAACAAGAACTAGATTACAGTTCCCACCCCCTGACATCTTCACTGTAAAGACTGTGGTGAGGAATGAAAAAAGTGTCACTTCATCCTGCCTGCACTGCTAAGTGCTACCGCCCATCCCCCAGAGTGTTACCCAGCACCTTTATGCAAGCTGCAACCATGCCCGGTGCTCCAGATAAGATTTTGAAGTGCCCGTATTTTACTCCCTATTTTTAAACTTTCAGATTAAATGCAGTTTCAAAGGAGCAAACATGAGTTGTGTCCTCCACAAGAGAGCACAAAGTATTTGAGAATCCAACCAACTCATACAGTATGTAGCCTTGGTCCCCATCATGACAGAAAAGCAGGTTTCTCTTTCAGTTAATAGATAACGCAGTGTGCAGTAGAACAAACACCCTCTCACAAATGGAACAGAGGAACACTAACGCAGTGATCTTCCCCTGCACGCAAAGAATTGGTACAAGAGCATCATAACCATGTTAACGTTTCGCTCACACAGAACCGGTCATCTTGATTGGGAGCCAATCAGGCTTCCCACACACAATCGGAAAAGGCAAATCGGGGCAACAGCAATGCACGCTTCCATCATGTAGAACAGGTGGAGTGGATGAGTGCAAGTTGAGCAAGGGTAGAAGATACCCACACAGAGAACAGATGGGTCTATGAAACGGGTGCAATATAGGACTCAGGAGTGTCACTCCACTCCTAATATAGAAAAGGTATGGCATGGACCTCTGTATAGCATTCTTTCCTCACATGTAACAGGAATATCATGGGTCTCAACAGTACTAGATGACTACAGAGAAGAGGTTCCATTCACAGAGCAGAAACTGCATGGGATAGCGCAGTGAACTTGCTCAGCAGGGGGTAAGTGAGCCAAGATCCCCTCACATAGAATAGCAGCAGCTCACTAGCGCTGGGAGCACCACACCCACACAGAACAGGAGAGGTTGATTGCCCCTGCAGTCCAAGCACCTCACAGATAGAACTAATACAGCATTCATAGCAACAAGGTCAAATGTGACGGCTAACGCTGCTTCCGGAATCAGAAAAACTCCACATAGTAGGAATGTTCTAGCCGTAATTGAAGGATTTCAACCTTACTACAACACATGATTTGTGTACAATTTCCCGGCCACTCTCCAGCTGGTTCACCTCCTAAAGCGCTTTGTAGAAGGGGATGTTAATCTTACAGGAGGCTAAGTCACTCAATATGCCCTTCATGTTTCTTCAGCTAAGGTCTGCGCATTTGATCTGTTCTGTATACATTTTAATTATAAAGATGCAAACCACCCTTGCCAATTACACAGTAACACAAACATGACTTGTATTATGTGTGTTGCGGTTTTATAGCAAAATTGTCTCTTGATGATTTATGAAAGTCCTCATTTACTGGAACTAGTAGTGCTTAATGGTACGGCAGTGTTGTGATACGATAGCGCAGAGAGGCAAGAGCTCATTGCTGATCTCTACATGTAATCTCATGGTCCAATGTTGACTGGCCTGAGTTACCCTTAGATCCTTCAGAAGTCAGTAAACTTATTATTCACTGAGCTAATAATTGCAGTGCTTAGAAGTTGGGGGAATCCTGCTTGAAGCACTAGATAACAATTGAAATACCCATCTGGATCGCCACTACAGGGTCATGCTTTTCTGAGTTTCTATTCTATTTGCAAATGCAACCATTACATTGTAGTTTTGTAACGGTGTTTACACTGGATGGAGAGTCAGGTTTTGAGTGTTTTTGAAAGAGTCTCTGACCCCTGTTGTTGGTGTAATGACAATCACTCACCATTGAGCAAGGGCCCTGCTGCCGCTGACCATTCATAGTACCATTTACCACACTGAGTCCAAGTTAAGGTTTAATGGACGTTTAAACTAGACATTGAATACTAATCCATGCCTGAGATAAGGTTTTAAGGTGGGGCGTATTTAACACACTGTTTTAACAAAATTAAATTGTAAGAGTAAACACGATTTGTCTCACCAAGCTCGTAAATAGTATGCAACAAGCAACCAACACACCACATAGATGCAACTTTATGATAAACGCACACAACAAAGGAACTCTGAAAAATACTTTTGTGCAATGCAAGTAAGCATTCACTGAAAAAGCATCACTTGTTAAAAGGTTACCTCCCAATTGTACATCTAAAAGTGAAAATATATATGAAAATATATGTCTAAAAGGAAAATAAATATGCATGGATAATGCCCCTCACCAGGCACAACACAGTAGCGGTTGAACAGATCTGAACAATTTTTCATCTCACTGCGTGCTCTTTCTGACGGGCTCAGCCAACACAGTTTAGAGAAACATTTCTGCATCACTCTCCCTCATGGTTTGCATTTTCATACCTGCAGATAAGAATCAGAACATGTGTTCTGGTTTCTGTCAACGCACCTTCCCTTTGCTCTCAACTGGTTCCATAGAAAGAGAAAGGGTGTTGTATTTGCAACTCATCAGGAGGCCTGGCCACGCCTACATCTTTCATGCTCTGCACCTTGGAGCTCGGGTGCAGTAGCAATAGCATGGCAGGTGAGGTTTAATGATTATGCGGCTGACCTTGGAATCTTGACATTGGTGTTTTAGTCGTGCTTATCTTTGCCCCCTTGTCCAAAAGAATGGATATTTGGGAGTTCACATCACACATCTGTGCCTACATTTTAAAATGCGTGTAATGAAGGTGTAATAAAGCGTTCTTGTATCCCACACGTCTACCATTTTGGTGTCTCTGCTATGCCTGGCAGAGGGACGAGGCCAAAATTTGAAGGAAACAAAATGGCAGCGCTCTGGGTTGGCAGCGGATACAGTGACGATGTGTGGTAGCGGTAAAGTGATGAGCTTTCTTCTAGAGTAAGGATGCAGGACCTTGTAGAGCGGAGTCATCCAATGAGGGCTTATGGATGCGTTGGGCGTCCTCCCGCGCAAGGCAATTGGGCACGATCCGGGACATGATGGAGTGGTCCACTAGATGTTTGAGGTAGAGCTAGTTGGATTCTATTTAGGTTGCATAGAGTATGACCCGAATGAGTCCGTTCTCCAATAGCCCTTTGCAGAGTGGTTGCGTGTGGGTTCATGTGATGTTTGTGAAACACGTTGGATCAATTCTGTGGAGGTTTTGTGGGGACTGACCCAAGAGAGTCCAGTCTCCCATAGTCTTTTGTTAGCGAGTTGCATGTGTGGGTATGTGGTATGTTCAAATAACTCTGGGTTTCATCCTCCCTTTGGTTGAAGTTACCACGATAGGCAAATGCTGTTTGAGATGTCTCCTGCTGGGGTTAGTAAAAAAAAAAAAAAAGACTGTTCACTGTGCCCGAATCAAGACGATACAGAGCAACACAGGTTCGATCCCCGGGTCCTCGCTTAGAACCATCTGGGTATTAATCGCATTATAAGTAACCTATCATATCTTTCATTACTCGTTTCTCCCAACCCATATCCCATCCAGTTTGACGCAATTTAATTGCATCTGGAAAGTATCCCCATACTTTTCTACATAGGTAGCACTGCAAGGTGCTAATTGGCGCGGTGGTGTCGCCCCGCTGCAACCGTCATTCATTCATCTATCCATCCATCCTAGCCTTTTTGGATTTTTCACACTAAAATAGGATTTGGTGTGCATGGAAGCTACCAGTTTAAGATGCACATTTACATCAAGGTACTGGCAAATGTTGGGCTTCATAGCAAACTTGCAAATGTAGTAAAAAAAACCAATGTTTTCCGCTTAATCACTGAAAATACATGTTGCTCTGGGGTCTGTGCAGTGGGTGTAGGGTGACCAGACGTCCCGGTTTTCCGAGGACAGTCAACCTCCGTCCCGCGGTCCCGGGAGTTTTTTTCATTTTTGAAACCCTGTCTGGGGTTTGCATGGTTGGGTGGCTAAGGTAATTAAAATAGTATTTATTTATTTTTTTACACCACTTTCTGAATTTTGTAGTTGGAGGATTGGCTCGAACCCCCAAGCTTTCAGGCACAAGTCATAACACTTACTGACTGTGCCAGAGAGACTGGCTTGGAAATGGGTGTACAGCAAGCCATGTTATATCAATCAGAGCAAACGCCTGTTTTGAATTAACATGCCAAGATTCACAGACAAAACTGCACAAATGTGATCATATACAATTTATAGAAAGGAGAAGTGCTGGAAATATGATTGGGTGGTGGTTGTGGGGGCGTGTTGGGGGAGGTGCGGTAATTGGTGTGCTGCGATAATTGGTGGGCTGCGATGGGGTAGTCGCTCTTTTCTGTTGTTGGTCGTCCCGGGTTTTTCGTTTTGGAAATCTGGTCACGATTTGATATCGCAACCCCAATGTGTCAAAAAGAAGTTTGAGTCCTGGTGCTGGATCCAGAATAATGATTTACGTTAAACGATGCCAACGACACTGAAATCAGGCATCGGACAACACAAACTCGATGTTCAGTGTCGCTACTTAACAAACTGCCCATCACGATATCACTGTGAGCAATTCTTGAGGCTACGTCTAAACGCCTTGAAGACCAGGACGATGCAATTTCTTCGGCATATTAATGAAGCAAAGGGCAATCTTTGTAGTTTCTGCAACCTTGAAATTGAAACTACAGAACACTTAGTCACTGGATGTCCTGCGATAATCTCACGGCGGATGCGCCACTTAGGGGGATTCCTACCTGCTGAATCAGACAATCATAACTGGTGGTCATACGCCGCCGCAGGGCACAATGTCGGATTGACCTGTGCTATTGTGGACTTTTTGGATTCTTTACATTTAAATGAGAATGTGGCCTTACAATGAATTCCTCATTCTATTCTTTTCTAATGGCAATGGTGCTCTAAGCATCATAAAGGAGGCTGGTGCTTTTAAGATTCGCTTACCGTTTTATGTGGAAAAATAGGAAATACATGAATTGTTTATGCTGTAACAAAAGTTTGGCGTCCTGTCAGTTCGCTTTCAGGGTTCGCTGAGCTGAAGTTTCAATAAAAAAAATAAATCTGGTCACCCTAAGTGGGTGGACGCTCGAAGGGACATTGGATGTTCTACTGCCCACCACCAAGGCGGGCGCCTGTTCTCTCGGATGTGTGTTGTCGTCTTTTCCATGCCAGTGCCTTTGCGAGCCGTTCTGTTTTCAGAAATAGTGATTGGCGTTCTGTAGCACCTGGTAGCTTTGGAAGATTGCCCGCATGTTCCCGGTTTCTTTTCGCCTGCTGTATGCTGCTTGCTTGGAGCGGGTGGTCCCTGTGAGCTGTACTTCCGGTACCCTTCCATTCTGAGCCCTCGGTCTCGCGTACATTTACGGGTCCGTATAAACCAGATAACACCTCCCTACTCCAGTAACATGCAAAGGGATGATGGCAAATAGGGCGGACCTGGCTTAAGGTATCCCACACGTCACGTGGAGACTGACGTGTGCAGACCCACAGAGCTCCCGAATTTACCAGTTCCATGCGTTAGAAAGTCGTCCAGTCCCGTTTTTTCTATGACTTGTAGTTTCGTTTTTTTTTGCCATTTTCAATGGAAGACTGAAAATCCCAGAATTCCAAACAATAGACTGGGTGGCTTTCTCGTGCATGTAACTTGGAAATTTGAGAGGTCTTGTACTATCCAGGTGTTGGCATTTCTGAGCATTCAAGTAGTGTGTGGACGCCTAAGAGGTAGCGGTTTAAAAGTTAGATGACTTGGCCCCCTGTTTGCTCATTTTAGCCCTTTTTGCCTGGCAACGGCGTGAAAGGGGCGTAATGCACGGTTGCATGCAGCATAACGGAGCAGATTTGGTTACTATGTTGCGTATCTGTGGCCCCATCGCTGGAAGGTTTGCCGTTTTTCCAGTTCTAAAAAGTATGGCCTTTGTTGTTGTGAAGCAGTGTGGTGCTAAATTAATCTCTCGCTCTCCTGCATTGCTACATTCATTGTCAAAGAATGTGTTGGTGTCGGGTGTGAGACCAAGAAACCAATCTTAAACACAATTAAGAGTGCGAGCTTTCGAGATCACACCACTCTCCTCTGCAGATGGAAGCAGCTTTAGCCGAGGAGGCCCGTGCAATTTAGTCCAGTGCTGTATTCTTTAGCAAGACTAGTATTTTCAAGTTTCTCAAAAGCTGTGCAATTAAACGCATCAGAAGGAAAGTGAGATTTGAAATGCCGCTGTTCGAATTAAGCGCCATGCCCGACAGTTGCCTAGGCTCTGTAGCGGGCTGAGAAGTGCCAGGGGAGTCTTTCAAGGGCTCTCCCGAGCTGGCATAGTGGGAGAAGGTGCGGCAGGCACCCTTTTGTTATTAAATGCACCCTGACTGACAGTAATTGAGTGGCTATCAACCTGCAGCAACACACGGTGGGCAGCAGTGTCACCTGCCAAGCCCCTCACCCCCCATCCCACCAGAGTAAGGAGGCAGATGGCCCTGATTGGGAACATCACAGCCCAAGTGACCAGCCCTATCTGACTGATGGGGGAAGGGGCATGGTAAAGGGAACCTACACAGGTCGAAATTAGGATTTGTTGACCAGGAGCAAAAAAAGCAGCTCTTGGGTATTAGGAATCGCCTGTTAGGCAGGAGCTACCCCTGGGGAATCGTGAGTCGGCCCATGGCCCGCAGCAAATGTAACACGAGCAAAAGATGCAAACTATAATTTATGCTTTAAAATGTTCCTTGGGGTGTGCTTTATTCTCCTGTAAGCACAGTCCAAAATACACTGTTAATGTCACATAGCTATGTGTGTTTGGCACCACTTGATCTGCCGAGTCAAGTGTAGCGCCTGGTACCTGTTTGTGTCAAGCTAACCAAGCTTCCCTTGGCTATGACTAGGAGCTAAATAGCTCCCAGTAATTTCCAACCCTGACCTATTTTCCTTTCCGGCTGACCCACCCTTCTCACAATCTCCCAGGATCCATTCCAAGATGACCCGACCAACCCATCAGCCTCCAGGACTTAGCGTTTTTTTGGTTCTGATTCCTTTAGCAACTACCAATTCACCATGTCGGCGCTCTGCCCATCCATCCTTTGGTAACATCTTGAATACCGCTTCCCCCATCCACTCAGGGCGGATTCTAAGTAACGCCCCTCAAGAGCAGGTTCTGAATTCCCCTTCACTGCTGTGTGGGTTTTAGAATCCCACCCCAATGCAGCTGTGTGCTGGTTCTGGTTTTGCCCCTCCCCCTACACGTTTTTCCTGTTCTATATCCCAACTCCGCTTACACCACTGTGGGGGTTCTGGATCCCTGTCTTCCACCACTGTGCTGCCCCCCATCCACTCTTGCCTGCTCCTGGGATATTTAATCACTCAACCTTTTTTCTCCTTCTCAATCCCTGCCAGCCCGCTCCCCACTACCACCATTTCTTGTAAAGCAACCCCCATCCCCCCATGAATGTGAATGCAAAAACAAGATGGGCCCATGATGCCCAGAGACCAACATATCGAAGCACCTACCGAAAATAAAGCCACCTTAGAGGTGTTTAAAGTAGTAGAAAAGTAGACTTTCTCCGTGCTGCACATTCCACATTGAGCCACTGGTGTCATTGAATGCTTGATTCCTTGCTGGCTGATTACTTCAAGCAGAGCTCTTCGGAGTCCTTCATTGAGAGTCCCACCTGTGTGAAGAGCTGCCCAAGTGTGTGCAGGTTTAAGGGTGTGAAAGAATGCATTGGTGGGCATTAACCATGAGCGGTATATGGGCATATATAGCGTGGGTTCTGATACTCTTTGGATATAAGTACCACAAATAGAGGAAGGGGGCCGAGTTCCTTTGTAAGGTCACAGAGCTATGTGTAATTTGCACTATCCTTCATTCGTACGGCAGGGGATATTTTATTCCTTGGAATACACGGCCACGCATTGGCATCCCCTTGTAATGACCTGGCTTCTTGCTCAGAGTATTATAAGAGATCCTACAGTTGCCGATACATATATTAACTGTTGAATCTGTTTGGATTTGTTTTAAAGTGCAGCTCCTGAAGTGTTGCAAAAAGCAGTGTAAGCCGTTTGATATAATGCACCGAACATACGTTTTCCTTCTGTACTTTAAAATAAGCACTAGCAGGCAGATTTTTGCTCTCCTGTGTTTAACTCCAGCAGTGCACCAAATACCCGTACTACCAGAAAGGGTTCCTCACCACTAGATAAATGGCTGTAGAGTGTCATGCAGAGCGATTTTAGAAGACAGGAATGTGTAAGGCTGGCCATGGCTTCAAGTGCGGCAGTGGCAGCACTCAGTCATTCTGCTCTGTGCTGGCACAAGCTGCAGGCATTGTGACGTCACAAGTGAAGTGTAGTAACTGATCACAGTGCCCTCGCGTTGGCATTATCTTATTTCCGGTCAGTAGAGATGGCGCACTGCCTGTAATAAGAATATCATTTACAGGCTTTTATACTGGCATTGCAGGCTGCCATGTGTTATATCTAAATAATAATTATTCAGAAAATGCATGATTTGCATATAACAGCATCTAGAACATTAATTAATGAAAATAAAATTCAGCCGCCATTTAAAGTAATCTAAAAGATGCTACGAGTCTTTTATATCCTAATCAAACTGTCAGATACAATCAAATAAAAGTAACACTGCTACGCCAATATGCAAATAATTACCAGATTCCTATAATAAACCGATTAATTGAACTCCACGATATTCTAAGATGGATGAGTTTGTACAGTGTTTTTGGAGCAGATCAGCTCCAATACTTAGAGCTTAAGTTCCATAAAGTGCAAGAGCAACCATGGCCCAAGCAGTAATGGGAGAGGATGAATAATTAAAGGCACTCTGAATCCAATAATTATGTCAACACAGTGAAAGATACAAACATTGCAAAGAAGGAGTAATGAGGACAAGAAAACAAAGTTTAGGAGCATTTCATTTGAGCAATTAGCCCATCTACTTTTATAACTTGGTACTGGCACATTCTCACAGTCCCCCGTATTGCAGGCCAATGCTAACTGAGTCAGCCTTAATTGGATGATGGAAGATCTCGCAATAGGCCAGCTAATGCATGCAAGATCATTTTGTGTTTTGCCTATTGGCTCGAGAGGTGGGCACCGCCTTACCAAAGCCTTAACCATTTCTCCCTCCGCTTTCATTAAAGCAACTCTGCCATACTTTTTTTTCTTAGAATTTTTGCAGACGTTGGTATTGCCTAGGTGGAGGAGGGTAAACCAGATCTTTACACCCTAAATGTGTCTGCTGTTTCTAAATGTATGTTAAGGAGTAGGTGCGGGATACTTCACGTCTCCTTACATCATCAGTTCCTACTCCGTTGAGGATCCGGGCCGGGTTGGTTCAAGTCATGATAACGAAGGAGCTAGCTGGTTGTATCTTCCAAGAAGACCAAGCCTACCCTTAGTGCATTGGTGATGTCTGAGGCCGATATTTGTCTTAAGAACATCTTCGACTTCCTCTGGAGGGCAGAAGCTGGCTGCTGCTGTCCACAGACCACTGCTGCATTGGGTGGAACTGATGATCCTTCAGAGATGTAAGCTTGCACAAGATGCCCCACAAATCTGTGACAATGTCGCAGTCCGCGATTCTGTGTGACGTAAGCATGCCATTTGTGAGTGACCAGAACTCCCATGCATTTAAATTCACAACACAGCTTAATGTATCTTTCAGTATCACGCGTTTCCCTCATTTATTCTGGGGGCTTCCCGGAGTGCCTAACATGAGACAATCCACGATTATCTATTGGATTTTTAAAATGTTTTTATTTGTATTGTTCATTTATAACGCACTTAATACCAGCGAGTGGTTTCTAAGCGCGGGATCGGGATTCAAACCTGTGTTGCACAGTGTTGTCGCGCTTCCAAGACAAACGCGTTGCCCCTGAGCAATGCTTCCTCCCCAATGGATGACATCATGCATAAAAAAGTTATAATGTTCAATTAGCTCTTGAAGATACTGTGTTGCTTTCAGATAATTCCTTCAGATCTGAGGAATTGGCAATGGCAAGGTGTTACGGTGAGGCTCTTGTACTGCTGCTTATGCTCTGTAGGGGGGGTGGGCAAAGGGTGCTGGACATGGCGTAAAGGAGGAGCAGATGGCTTAGGAAAGGGCCACCTGCACCAAACAATACATTCTGTAAATAAAACTTCCACTGGTTCAGCTTCTAAGTAATTGCTGTCTGTAAATCAGTTTCTGGCTCATCATATAAGCAGTCCAATCAGTGAATACATCCCCTTCTTTGTGTAAATAAATGACCAAGGCCAGGTGTGCTTATGAGCTTGTCTTAAGTGCTCCTATGCTGTCGCCCTGTCACGTGACAATCTGCAGCCATTAACCCCTGCCTGTTCCTTTATCTAGGATTTTGCAACAGTATGAAGCGGAAAAGAAGAGCTGATTGCATGCACATATTAGGCACTAGTCTTCTCAACTAAAGGTTGTGTCACCTTAAATGTGCTATTTATAGCCAAAGATAAACCTCTTTAAAAAGTGTTAACTTACCACTGACAGGTTTCCCATTCTTTCGGCTCTTTGGTGCGGGGCAGGGAATATTCTTGGGGGTAAAAATGAAGGCGGGACTTGAGGTTTGCACCCTCAATGCTACTAAACCCAGAGAAATTGCCCATTGGAGTTTGCATTATGAAACATCTGTATTAAAATGTATGCAACGCGCAGCTGCCTCAGAAGCAGGGGGTGGGGGGAGGGTAGCGGGGGGTTTTCAGGTGGCCCCCAAACATCATTTTGAAATGGGCCCTCGCTTAGCCATCACATCTTCAACTGACCCTGAAATTGCCCACGAGAAAGGGGAGGACAAACAGAGCTAACTTAAGCTACTTGCTGCTTTGCATAAAATCAAAGAGCATTTTGGGAACATAAAAAAAGAAGACCCCTTTTTATTTATGACCTAGCTCTGAAAGTGAGACACGCCTCTAACTCTTTTGAGCACATAAGATGCGCTGGACTGCCTGCTTTTTTCATTTATAATAATACCCCAGCAAGGAAATGACCGCAAATCATGGGTTTTATGTACTCGTTTGGGCAGCTTTTAGGTTTTGGCTGTCCTGCTTCAGTGGCAGACGGCTTTCCTCCACATGTTTAATTCACAGCATGATAATTGTTTCTTTCATCCCTAGTGTGAGTCAACTGGCCACATTCTCTTGACTGCACTCGGTTAAGATTGTGCCCGCAGGGGGGGCAAAAGGAGCCCTGGCTCAGGGGCAGCTTTCCCAGACTGCGGGAGCACTGCCCTGGGTCCACTTAAAGCCCTGGCTGTGCTGTAGCTTCCCACGGTGCGTAGAGGCGTAGCCAGGATTGTTCAACTAGTGGTGCCTGAAACTAATGTAGTGAGGCCCACCGCAGTGACATTACCACCTGTAAATGCCCACACAGCGCTGCGGAGACGGCATTTACAGATTTTGGGTGGGCTCTTCCCACTTAGACCCTATCCTGTCTACGCCTCTGGCTGTGCGAGGAAAGCATGCAACGCTACTAACTGTGTTGTGACCCGTACACGTTTTTGGGGAAGCTTCCAATGCTGCTGCTAATCTGTACCAGTTTTATCAGATGTGTGGGTGCAGTTTGTACTCCGGTGCAAGCACAGTTCCTTGTGTTGTGTGTAAAGCACGTCTCATTGCTTCAGTGCTGTACACTACTATTCTGCATGGTACTTTCACCGCTTAAGTGATGTACACTACGTATTCTGCGTGGAACTCCTACTGTGCTATAACGAGTGCCTTCTTGTCTGGGCAGTGATGTGGTCACGCAGTGGGGGGGGGGGGGAGCCTGTCTCTTTGGCAAGGCCCAGACAGTGACTGCATCCGGGCCTTTCAACATTTTCATTTGAAATGGACATTGAACCTGAGGGTGTGGGAGGGGGGGGCAGAGCTGCTGCCTCCTCAATGTTAGTCTAATCCTAAAGGAACATACTTCCTTGGTTCAGTACATTGAATGTGTGCTTTGCAGCACGCAAGTTACAGGCTGCCTTTCCTGGCACCCTCGTGCTGGCCACTACCTTCTGCCTTGCATCACCTCGTTGCATCACCTTGCATCACCTCATTCCCTTTCTACTCCAGTTTTGACTACATTTACACATTGCTGACAAAGAGAGTGCTTAATAGCTCTTCGTAAGTGGACATTTGGTGTTTCAGCTCCCTGCCGGCTCTCTGTCTTTGTTCTGCCCCCCCCCCCAGACCAATGACCTTGTCCCATGATAATCTGCAGCTACTGGCCCCTCCCCTCATTGATTTATATAGAATGTTGCCACTGAATAAAGCCACAAGAAGTACTCAACGCTATGCACACATCTCCTTTATATAATCTACCCGCCCCCACAGCTGCTTCAGAGGGCTTTTCCCAGCTGTGGGCATGGGGGATCCCAAACATCATTTTGAAATTGCTCCCCTATGTATCTACAGCCGGCCCCAGGATAGTATTTGTATATTTGTATTTATTGTGTTTATATAGCGCTTTAGTGAGCGTAGTCACAGAGAGGCTGAAAACCTCCAGAGGTTATAAGCAGTTGCGTCGCTAGGGGGTGGTCTGGGGCAGCCTGTGCCCCCCCCCCTGAAATCCTGCCCATCCCACTTGTGCCCTCCCACCTAAGGCAAGCAGTGACCCTGTTCTCTGTTCATGGTGTTATTTGTGACACTCACTAAGGCAAATGTCTGCATATCACACTGCAAATACTCTCCTTTTGTCTCAAAGCTAGCAGTGATCTTGGTATGCATTCTGGCATCGTATGAACATGAGCACGAGCCACTTCTCAGGTGTTCCTGCCCTGCTTCTGCACAGCAACCTCATAGTGCTTGCAGCCCCTCCATTCAGAATGTAGCCATGAAAGTCCTAATGGTGGGCCATTAGTCACTGAATGGGTTCGTGCCTGCATTCTGATGGGAGGGGAGGTGCAGTGGGGTGTGGGTAGTTGGTGTGCACAAACGCCTCACTGCAGGAGTGCTTGTAACGTCAGACATTGTTCATAGGTGCCCCCGTACTTTGGTCTGCTCCCCCCCCCCTACTTTTGTCTTTGGCCCCCTCTGTGCCCCTCCTAAATTTGATTCCTGGCGACGCCACTGGACATAAGGTCACACGTGTTATTCTCTCCTGAAATGGTTGACGGGTCTTCGATTTACTTAAGTAGAAAAAATGGCTGTATGAATCTGTCCTGATCGAAGGTCGCCCCTCGCAGTCCCGCCCATATCTGGCGTGTTTGGACATGGCAACGTGGGCGCGCCACGAGCTGATGTGGTGAGATGCTGTGGCGTAGGTGCTTGTTGTCAGCCGCTGGGAACCTGTGAGCCGCTCGGCCTCTGTTCTGCACGCGGAAGCGCGGGAATAATGCACTCTTGTAGGCCCAACCATCCCGTGGGCAGGCAGCCGCTCTCCACAGAAACTGCATTCTCCAAATGCCTTTCCCAGGGGGACACAAATAGCGTATTTCTGCGCCATGTCAGAGATGGAGGAGGCAGGGAGGACAAGAGAGTCGGAGCCTGCACCAACAAGCGGGTGGCGTCGTGCCAAGCAGCTGGCAAGAGCCCGAGCTAAGAATACCAGAAGAAAGGCAGGCAGGGGTCAAGGCAGGCCCAGGGGAAGCGGGAGCAAGCTGTGCCAGGGTATGCGAGAGCAAAATAAGCGGGAAGAAAGCCGCAGGGACTGTACCAAGCACTGGGACTGGCAGGGAAGAGAACGAGGTGGGAGGGCCGGAGAATTCACGGAGTGAGCCGAGCCAGAACCAAGATGGCTGCCGGAACTAAATATGACCGAGCCAGCAAAAGACCCAGACCCGTCAAACTGCCTCCCCATCACACGCAAGACCAGACCCATACCTGGACACCTACCACACGACCCTCCCATTCCATGTGTCCTGTTTGCAGGTATTACACAGTGAGCTTAAACCATTTTACCCCGGTTCACACACTCCAGTCAGTAGAGGAAACTGGGACTCAAGCCCGGGCCACACATCTCCCAAGCTGATACGACAAGTGTCACGGCATGGCTGTGTAAAAATAACCACTTCTGCTCTGGAGTAGAGGGAGGAGTAGTGGCTAAACTGCCCACTCGGCCCCACAGTACTACAGTACTACAAAAGCAACCATAAAGGTGAAATAGCTGTACCTCCTTCGATGACGTGGGACAAGGCAGGCCATATTCTTGGGGGGGCGAGGGGGATGAGCTAGTACAGGTGCAACACAAGCAACAATAGTATGGTGGTACGAAAATAAAAGAATATATCCAAACAATGTTGCTTCTATAAAGATCTTTTAAGTTCACAAAAATACACACAACTAATTAAAACACTAAACACCCACCCCTGTAAACGAACACAGAAAATGCAGATTTTGGGAGCAACGGGGGGAACTCTGGTTGGGGGAGGCAGACAGGGCACAGGCAATTGCTTTCAGGAGCAAATGTCAAAAGGGTTTGAATGGGCCTTCGAAAAGGCAAGGCGTGGGGGTCTTCTAAGTCAGTAGGGCCCTTTAAGGTGGACCAGGGTGACAAGACCACTGTAAATACCATTATTTATGGTCTCGGAAGCTCAACAGGTTTTTTTGCGCTTTTCTGCATTCGGCCCGGTATCGAAACGATCAAGTCCTGCTTTTGCAATGGCGAATCAGTGGCTTCCAGCAGGTCGAGACGGAATTCAAGTTTGTTGCTTCCATGGAGTTGAGATGTCAGTCGAGGCTGTCCACTTCAATGGGTCGAGTCATTGTCTATTCAGTTGAAGAGAAAGTAAGGGGTTCGAATCAGTTAAGAGTTCCAAAAGCTGCACGGCAGGTCCTGTAGCGGGTTGAAGTGAGTCGAGCGCCATTGAGCCGGCACAAATTGTCTCACAATGGTAAACCGGGTTCTGAGCTGCTTCTGGGCTTCTGAGTTGCTGGGAGGTCTAATCCAGTGACTGCAGTGACTGGATGAGTCCTTTGATCTACTCCAGAAAATATGTCTGACACCTGCAGGGATCCTTCACCTCCAGTGAGCAAGAAACTGTTTCCAATCCACAGGGAGTAGAAAGGCCTTGGTCCTTAAATAGTTTCAACCAAAACAGGCCCCCCTGAAGTGAGTAGGGCAAGCATCCTTCTGCCTTCGGCCTCTATGGCAGAGGACTAAGGAATAAACCTTGTCACCCCCTTTGTCTGTCTCCTTCAAATTTACTCCAATTCATGCCATAGTGACGTCTGGACTGTGTTTGAAACACCAGAGCACCTCTCAGGGAGGTGCCTGCTTTCCTACGGGGATCAAAGGGGCACCTTCTTGGGCACAGTCTCGCATGGACGGATATACGTGATTAATTCGTTTATGAAAATTTAGAATCCAAAAAGTCAGATTCTAGATGTTTGTAAAGAAAAAAAATCACGCACATTGCAACCGCCCGCCATTCCCCCTCCATCCATCCCCACTAACCCTTAATACTCCCATACACACCTCCAGCGCCAAACTTACCTGTGCTCCTTGACTCTCACCCTGCGATGTGAGTTCCGCCTCCCCATTGAGAGGCAGAACTTCTGCTGCAGCGCCCTTCTTTTTTGTTCTTTTTTAAAAACATCTTTATTTGTCCCCCTCTTGCCACTATAGATGCAGGGGACACCCCTGCCACCCCCAAAATTGATTATTGTCGAGCAAGAGGAGCTGGCAACTCTGCATTTTCTGCCGTCCAATTTATTTTTGTTGGTTTCTGCAGAAACCGTCCGGACAGCTAATACACACCCAGCACTCTTATGATTGAATCACCTCGTTAAGTTGACAGTACTATGTCATCGAAATGATGTGGCTGTAAAATGTAATGACCTTAGCAGCCATCACCAGACATGGCTTATATTTATAGTTTACTGTGCCACCGAGCTCGGGGGTACACAGTTATTATGTTTTGAACCAAAGGTGCAGACAATTAAAAAGCCAACCCTGACTGTTGGAACTTTGTGTTCCAACCGTTGTCAGGAATGCACATGGGACGTTTGACCCAGCCCTGCTGCCACTGCAAGGCAGTTGCTGGAGAGGTCAATAGACATGTATACAAATTTCCACAGAAACAGCTTCCTGCCTTTCCGTCCTGAGTTAGTTATCGGACCCCCTGACACTTTTATCTCCACCTATTTAACATAAATGTAGGAAGACTTCCATGGACTTCCCAAAAATATACATTTTATTATTTATAAAACACAATTCAATCAACAAATCAGATGCTTAAAAAGAAACATGTTCATGATTCAAAAAGAGGACATTGCAGCTCTTTACAGCTGAGGTTAATAGACGGTCACAGCAAAGGCCCATGAGTGCACTGTGGTTTTGGCATGGAGAAATATGAAAGGGTAGGTCTAATTTGCAAGCATCCCTTTCAGAAACAGAATTATCTGCACGATTTTATTTCTAAAAATCAAAATTTGTAGGCTATCTCGCCCTTACTACATAGCATTCTATCGCAATGGCCTTCAATATCCAAAGTTAACTCTGTTTTATAGAGAAGACCAAAAAGCACTCAAATCAGAGTATGCCAACCTGACGTATCTAAATTCTTATGCCAAGTAAACCTATATGGACTGCAGCTCTGCTGTGTCCTGCATCAGGCAGATTTTCTGTAATCCACTTAAGTGGGGGTTGGTGGAAGGCCCAAACAGCTCTGCCAATGCACGGCAGTCCTGACATGCAGCAAATCCTAGCTCCACCAATGCACCCAACAAGCACCCCAAGTCCTAACATGCTGACACCCCTAACTTCACCATATTGCGTTAGTATGACAAACAGCCAGCCATTCTGGTAAACTTCGCCCTGAAGGGGGAGAGGGTGTGGAGGAGGCAGGTCATCTGGTACAACTGGGACATTCCTTTCCCTTAGCCCAAAAGTCACATTTGCATAATTTTTGGGAACGTGCCAGCTTGCCAGAGGGCCTCAGGGTGCACAAAAAAACCAACAGGACAGGACTATAGGCCGGCTGCACAGTGGCTCTTGGCAGAAGAGTTGGTGTGTGGATGTGCTGCCGAAATTCGACAGGTGCCTGCTGCCAGGCTTGGCTGTGTTATTTATTAATGCCGGTCAAGTGGCACAGTGAGTAGAGCACTCGCTTTGACATCCGTGCAGAGCCTGGTAACGCAGGTTCGAATTCCGGCAAGGCCAAACTCAGCCTTTCATCCTTCCGAGGTCGATAAATGAGCACCACACACCGTGGGTAATAATAAGCAGCGCTCAGATACCTGAGGGTTCGTAGCGCTATATAAATGCCTAATTATTATTGTGTGGTGCAAGTGGGGTAGCCTTGGTCTTTGGGCCACTAGACCGTGAAACCCGAGTCGGTCTTGGTTCGGCTACAAGGCCTGGGACGGGCCAAGCTTTGCCTAGGTCTCCCACCCATATCCTCCATGTAAGGAGCAGCACCGTTAGGTTGGCATGGGTTCGACACCCCCACGCCCCTCTTACCTTCTGGTTCGGATAGGCCCCCTGCTCTGGCCCCAAACACTGTATGACTTGTTTCTAGGGTGGGGGTCATGAGGACCTGTGCGCCAGAAGTTGGTGCTGTGATTTCCTGGTCCCAGGGGTGGGAAGTGGTGGAAGTGCTAAATCGTTGCCCCACCATCGGGGGAGCCTCTTGTTCTTAGCCAGGCCCAGAACCTGGACGTGTTGGCCATGCCTTTTTTGCTTTGTTGTCACTGTCACGCGCTGCATGTAGGACTGTCAGTCTAGGAGCCTTAAGTCTGGGGTTAGGATGGAACTGCACTAGTGGTAGGCGTGTCAAATGCAGAAGCAATGAGTGGTGTCTCGCGGAGCCACAAAGATGAGGACTCGCGCAAGTAGAAAGGAGTGTGATAGGTCAGGAGTCGTAATGATCAATTAATTTCATATTTTTATTAAGATAGAATCATCAAACATGTCCCAATGTTCATTCAATCATTTATACAAACACATGGCACCGCTAAAAGCAATCCGGTTTGTCACAAATCCAGTAAAAAAGTTTATCCCCAAAATACGTTTTTTTTTTTTTTTTTTGCAAGAAAATGCCACAGTGGTAAACCCTATGGTGATATGTTAGAGGCAACCCGTTCCCGTACCCTCCATGTGGAACATACATATTTTATGCTCTATGCATCACTAAGGTGCTTATTGTCATATACCTAAAGTGCAAAGTGTTTAATGTGCATACCTAATGTGGTGGAGGTGAATTGCTGAGTTTGTCAGGTGATCTGATCATAGCCTGAGTTGGAGTAATTTTAATATGCCACTGTTCTCCGATGCAGTGAGAATGTTCTGCCGGGTAGGGTTTCGGGGAGGGGTGCAGCCTCCGTCCAAAGGTGGTATGCCTTTATAGGGTGTCAATCGCTCACCCCTGGCATTCTAGCCCGGGGGCATGGGGTCAGTGCTAAAAAGGGACGTGGGCAGTTTGGAAATGCCGCCCCCGAGGGGCACAGGCGGGGGCACATAAAGATGGTAAGGGAGAGCAGCACCTCTGCGCAATTGTTCGATCAAGGACATACTTTTGAAGTTTCTCAGTGGATCTGTTAGAAGCGTGCCCGGTCACTCAATGGGTGTAAGAATGTGTCTGCCCAGTAATACCATGTTGTTATGTGTTCTAGCGAGTCGGTTTCAGAAACATGTTCACTACCTGCTTAAATCCTTTTTTTTTCTTTTTTCTGGTTACAAAATATAAAGTCGTTCATATAAAAAAAAAATGTAAATGTCAGCAAAAAAAAAAACGGCTTGTGCCATCGTCCAAAATGACATGGATGTCGCGCTTTTCATTTGAGGGACCAATTGTTTTGATGGGGTGGGTTAATCCGTTCAAGATCTGGGATTGAGAGCTGGTGGGAGGCCACCAGCAGCCATAGGACCACCTGGATTGAGATCAGTAGGGGAGGACCTCGCGGAAAGGAACTGGGATAAGACCAGCAGAAGAGATCGAGAAACAGAAGGAGTTGGACCAGCAGTGAAGAGAAAATAATGATGTATTTCTTATATAGCGCTACACACCCATAGGTATCAGAGCGCTGGAAGAACAGAAGACCTTATTATCCCCACAGAGCGGTACTCAATTTATCGACCTCGGAAGGATAAAAGGCTGAAATGGGACCGGGACCTGGATTAAGAGCGGCAGGGAATCTTTTTGGATAAAGAACAGTGAAGATAGTGCACTAAATATGACCCTGAACTGGCGAAGGGCAACCTGTAAGGGGGTGCAACGCCTGACCATGCGCCGTTTAATATGCGATGGAGGCATGGCGATGCCACACCTTCTGTGCATGCTGCGGGAGGATGGCACAGTGCCCTGCCCTATCCCGGCCCTGTTGCAGGCTAAGCATGGGTGGGGCGGAAGAGTTGAGAATAGTCGGAGTCGAGACTGTTGTCTCCGCGCCTTGCACACCTTGGTTGGAGGCATGCCGGGCCATTTGCAGCACACCCACTGCCTACCTGCCACTGACCAATGCGTTGGGTGTGAAGTCAAGGACCCAAAAGGGCCTCCTTTTCTCGACTGGCCCATAACAATTCCTAGTCCTCACCCTTGATCCTCATGCAGGAATTTCAATAGTGGTGGATTGTTTGTTCGGGGGGTGGAGAGGAGCATTGGGCATTCGTGGCACCCCTGCCTCGGCCTCACCCTCAGCAATTGCCATCAAGTTTGTTGTGCTTTGGTGCTCGAGGTTGAGAATCTCTATGTGCATAATCTTTGGAGAAAAAGGTGCAAAAAAAGCCATTGATTAGGGTTGCAGTCCTTGACGGAGAATAAGGACTGTGATGAGGAAAACCTGGACATGGCCCAATGAAGGTTACCAGCAAGTAGTCCACCCATTACCTCTGCGTTCATTTTTCTCGTCACACTCTGTACTCTATGGCAAGGACTGTGACGATGAAGACCTGTATTTGAAGACTACCGGTAAGTAATAGGGCCATTGCATCTGTATTGCTTGTGGAGTCTGCATTTATGCCATTCGTGTTATTTTGAGCTCCTGTTCTCTGATCTCGCGCTGGCTCTGGGCATGCGTGCTATGAGTACAGTGCGGCCTGTGCTGCTTTGAATGTGCAACGCAGAGGAGCACACTGTGAACGATTGCGAAACTCGCTGACGCCTGGCGAACTGTGATAAGGGTGGATACGGTCCTGGCTCTGCTATTGGTCGCTGCTTTAGCTCCTCGATGAACTGCAAAATGACCTTGAACCGGGCAAAGGGATAGGTCCAAGTAGGCCATGAGAACTAGGGCTAAAGGCATACAAGAACGAAAGTAGCCAGGGTTACAGGTAAGCGAGCAGGGAATGGTAGGGTTAAAATACTGGGACAGGGCAACTAACATAAAAGTAGGACTAACTCTTAAAAGTGGCTGTCAAGGCACTACACTTAAGTGGCGGTTGGAGGAGATGAAGGAGAAGATGGTTTAATTGTTACTGGTCAAATAAACACATATTACTAACACTCTTAAGTTGTAAAAATGCAGTATTTCTTATGCACGCTGTGCTTGCCAGCTATGAAGACCTACTATCAAAAACCGGGACCACTGCATTTTCCAATGGAAACATAATCTTGACAAAGGGTGACAGAGCTATAATTTCCAGGACAGTTCGGAAAAAACCGTGACGTCTTGGACCCTAGGAATGGGGACACTGCAGGGGATCGAGGTGAGGAAGCAGGTGAAGAAGAATCCAGAGAGAAACAGAACTCTGAAATCAGCAGGGTAGAGCATATAAGAGTCGTCTATAATGTCATTGTCTCTGGAGGATTGCTCGGGCAACATGTTTGCCTTGAAAGCAAGACGTTGCGGAGCAACACAGGTTCGATTCCCGGGTCCGTGCTTAGAAACCTCTGGTTATTAAGCGCGTTAAATATAACCCATTACATTATGACATTACTTCCGGTGGACCTTTTATCCCCATGCGTCATCACTGGTATTTTACTCCCTCCAGAAGACCCCATAATTCTGGGTTTAGGACCTAACCCGTTTCCTCTATAGTTATTACCATGAACCCGCTCGATGGGAAGCGTAACCCAGAATACTCTGCAGTTGTTGTGGAATCCAGCCTTGGTTCTAGTCGCGTGACCAGCCCTGTCGTCTGGAGTTGGCGGGTAAGAGCAGAGTCTGCCTTCTATCGAGGAGTCTTTCCTCCGCAGCTAGGATCGCCCTGTAACTCCACCCTGCACTGGCTCTCACCTCGGCCCCCAACGCCCCACTCGCTCTTGCCTTCATTTCTGTCCTGCCTTCCGTTAGCAACCATCCGCTCTCGTTAGCACTCCAAAACGACTTCGGAGAAACTGGTCATACCCGGGAGTCCATTTCGGTGAAGGCCAACCCTTGAACCGTTGACTTTTCCAATAGTGTAGTTCATCCTGTGGCTGGAGGATTGAATCCCCTCCCAGGATCTGGCCCTCTTCCACTCCACTCCTGGTATTATCTCCTGTCGTGCAATCTCACTGCCCTCCCACTGACACGCTGCCCTTAATGTGTTCTGCATGTACCTAAGAAGAGGCACCTTCCTTGAGAGGTGATGTCTCTGTCCCCTCGGTAGACACTAGCACATGAAGGCCTGGTTAATTTTAGGGTGGCCTATTTAAATCCGTGGGTGCCTAAACCAGTGATCCACGTGTTTTTGAAGTAAAAGTTAGTTTGCTGAGTGAACCTCGAAAGCCCTCCAAGGGAGCACAGCTCGGGGACATAGGAGTGCTCTACGACTCAAGTGTTTGAATGGACTGAAAGATGGCTAAAACGAGGTAAACACAGCCGTACACATGGAATACATTAGATGCTGTGAAAGTTCCTATGCTGGTCACCTATATCGGGCCCTGATTTTCTACAATTTGTTCGCCAGTACATGGCGTTCTGTCCTCTCGCTGTGAAACACCCTACCAATCCAGGTCCTTTCCTCAAAATGTCTCTGCATTTACAAGTGGTCCTATCTCTCATAAGAATAATTGGATGTTTATAACGTGCTTAATACCCAGAGGTTTCTAAGTGCGGACCTGGTGTCGAACCTGTGTTGCTCTGCGTCGTCTTGCTTCGAAGGCGAGCATGTTGCCCCTGAGCTATCCCCCCAAGACAAATATAATATTCATCGAAGCCCCAATCCTTTTTACATCCTTTCATGGAAAACCTTCCTGGAAGGTGCTCGCTTTGTCCCCTTGGTCTTTTTCCCCCGCCTTTTTAATGCTAGCGGGTGTCCCCTGCTCACTCCCTTTGATATCATGTATTTTTAAGGCTGCTCCTGAAAGGTCTAAGGCTTGGCATTCAATCGGGCTTTCGTGCGCTGAGTCACCAGGTACAGGGGGTGCATATGTTCCGACTAGGTAACGCTGTTCGAGCACAATGCCATCTAATTATGCTCTTTTATAATCCTGATGAGAAAGCAGGATACGAACCAGGATACAAACTCTAAAGTTTCCTTCCGTTCCTGTCGCCCAGCCAGACCTCATTGTGATGGCCAAAAAGAATGAAAGCTTCTTCAGAGCAAGTACAACCATGCCCAGGTAACGCCAACAAAGAGCGCATTGTCGTTCTTGCACCAGCAATACCAACAGTTCCTGATCTGTTAGGACGTCCCCCCTCTCCGGAAGGAGACCCCACATCTCGGCCCTCCCCAAAGAATGCCAACAAAGATTCAAACCGACCAATCAACAACCACCCAATAGCGCAAACCCACTTCATTGGCAAGATCTTAGAAAAAGCAGCACCCCAACAGCTGGTAGAGTACACCAACCTAAGGACCACCAGTCGAGGTTATGATTCTCTGAGATGTGGAATCGGGACTTCTACGGGAGGAGCTTCTTAATTACACCTCTTTCATCTTCATCCCCTTGATTTATCGGTCGCCTTTTGATACTGGTAATCATTGCATCTTATTGCCTACAACAAACCTTTGAAATGAATGGTGTGACCTCAATTGGATCATTTGTTTCTGGTAGACTTGCATGTCTGTGCAGGCCCATTGCTCTCTGAAGCTGCAATTCTCAGTTGTTGGGTGCCCGAAGGATCTACTCCTTCTCCTCAGCTATTCACTATTTATCAAAGTCCTTTAGCCAACATCATTTCCCTCTTCACTGCCACCCTTCCCGCATGTACGCAGATAGTCCAATTGTGTTAGGACTCACCGACTGCTCTGTGAAATCCAGTAGCATTTCCAGCCACTTGCTAAATATCAAGAATGGCTGATTAACAGTGGCCTTTGCTTGAATGCATCAAAAACTGAAATTCTCCATTTTGGGCCCTCCATTCTGCCCTCCCTTTTCCGTAGCCTCTCTCTGACGGCTGTACATCCTCTCGGACTGGGCAAAAATTGCGAGTGTGGTCTTTGATGAGCCCCTATGCTTCACCCAACATACTCCGTGATGCCTCCGGGGTTCAACAAATGCAATAAATAAATAAATCACAGATAAATCTCACTTCCAACTCCCGAGTTCTCAGACAGAGCATATCACTCTGGAAAATGACCCAAGAGGGCATTTTATCTCAGCAATGATCACCTTGCACCTAGATAACTCTAGCAGCCTTCACTTGGATCTCCCAAAATGCGTAACTCGCCAACTACAGGTAATTCAAAACAAATCGGCCTGTCCGGTCCCAGGACTGAAACTACGTGAACACATCATCCAAAGGTCCCATAGTCTTGCACTGGCTTGCCCTAGCAGCCATATTGAATTTAAGAATGTCCGTGTTCTGCATAGAGCTTCTGGGACATCAATCCCAACTACCTCTACCAGCACACCGCCAAGTCTTGTCCTTATAGACGTCTGGGATACGCCTCGCCGAGGAACCCTGTCCTGTGGTGGCTCTATTCAGAAAAAGGAAACCTTGTGGCAAAATACTTCCCATCAAGGACCCTTTGCCCAAAAAGACACACTCCCCTCTGAACTATTGGTCTTCTGCACATCTTCTGACCTCACCCAAGCACCACCCAATGAAGCCTGACTCTCCTGGGTTTATACTGCTCGCCCCCTTCCCTTCTAAGAGGTTCCCTAGGCTCCCATTGGGAATTCTGGTCAGTTGTCCCCCTGGACCAATCCCTGCCTTGGGCCCCCGAACCTTCTCATATCTTCTCGGCTTGTGGGCTCTCATTTCTTCTAGTAGGCTTCTTAAATGCGTTTAATCTTGCCCTCTTTTTAGTCCCCATTTTCTTCATGTCGGCCATGCTGTCTCTGGTAGCGTTTGGTCTCTCTTCTCCTGAATCAAGTAAATCACTGTCCATAAAACCCCTGGCGACTGTTTCCTGGTCTACCCCACTGCTGCACCACTGTTCCCATGTATCAAGGCTGGGGACTTGGTGACAGGTGTTGGGTCTCCCATGTGGCTCCTGAACTGGTGGGGAATGTCCATTGTAATAAGGGCACCCAGGCTTTTCTTCTGGTCCGAGACAGGTTTTGGCCATTGGACCCAGGTGCAGTGTGCTACTTGTCTTTGATGGTCTCTGGAAGGTGCTGCTTCCCAGGTCCCACTAGCCATTCTAATGAGAGGGAGTGTGGTGCATGCTGGTAGTTGTAGTCTGTGCATGTTGCATCGGGATACCAGGCCACTCAGATCGCCATTACTCTGGACGATTATCTGAAAGTTTGGAAATGGAGACCTGACCAGGATTGAAGCTGCCGACACCAGGACATAGGGGGCGGCGTCAATGCACATACACGACTGCTTGTGTACCGGGAAGCTAGGGACAGGGGTCCCTCTCAACTCCAACACACTCACTACCTCTGGGGGTTGGTTTGATTCTGGCATGCCCTGTTACACCCCTGTCCCCAACTTGAGATGGCCCCAGAGCTATGGCCCTGGCAGTGTTGCACACTATTCTAGACGAGGCTTAGTGTCTCTGCATCACTCTGCACTGTTGCCAGTTGTGATCCTTCTAATGGGCCGCTCTAATTCTACAGAGCAATTTCCTTCCTGCCACAATCCGATGCACCACCTTCTACCCCCTCAAACTGCAGGTATGTCTGCAACGCTGCATACTACCGTCACAGGTTCATGTAGAGCGTGACCTATGCCAGCCTGCGGTGACCTCCTCCTTGGTGTCTGATCTCTCGCACCCTCGCATGACTGTGTGCTTGGACCGATGCCTTTGCCACTAGCCTGCTAATTGCCTGGACCCGCTTGACTGATGCCTACCCTTGGTGCCTCCATTTGCCCTCCTCCGAGACCACTTTCTGCGAGGGCAGCCCTGTTGCCTGCTTACTTTTAACTCCTGGCAATTTATTGTCGGGGGGGTAGGGGTTGGTTGTTCGTTACTCGTACAAAGACGCCTGGGGCCTCCAGGGTTGGACTGGGACAAGTAATGGGCCCGGTCACACAAAAAAAAGTGGCCCACCCGTCGCCTCAAAAAAGTGGCCCACCCCTCGCGACCCTTGACCTCTGATGACATCACCAGAAGTGATGTCATTTGACCCCACCCCAAAGTGACATCCTGGGAAGGGATGAAACGCAACCTTTCACCCCTTGACAAAACAGGAAGTGGCATCAAATAGCATTGGCCCCAAGTACACTAAATCACTGTGAATCCAAGCAGACATCCAAGACCAAATGATGTTATTGTATAGCACTTTTTTAATAGAACAAATATGTATACAATATCACCCAATCTGTGTTGGTACTCATTTATCGACCTAAGAAGGATGAAAGGCTTTTTGAAGAAAAAAAAAGTGAAAACCGGCCCAGGCAGGCCAGAAACCGGCCCCCACTCCCGAGGGACGATTTCGGTCTGGCCACGGGCCGAACGAGGGGCCAATCCGACCCTGGGGGCCTCCATGAACCTCCTGCCCAGTCGGCCTGCTGGCTGCGTCCTGGAACACTGTCGCTCCGAGGGTTAGTCCTCTGTCTCCCTTTGGCTTCCTCGTGGTGGAAGGGTTTTGTAAGTACATCCTGGCAGGAGGTAACCTACTCCCACTGCAGTGCCCTTCTAATTGGCTGTCTCCTTTACTTCCTGCCCCTCTCAGATTCCACTGCCGGGTCAGTGGAGCATCTCACTAGTACTGCTCCTCTTGTCACACTCTTGTAGGGATGGGAGCAGACCGTGTTGGTGTCCAATGATAAAGTCGCCTGGGAAATGGCCGGCAGGGGGCGACCTTTCCCAGAAAATGCACCCTCAGTAAAATAAAACATGTACCCAAATATTGTAGGATTGGAGTGAATAATATAAAATGATACCCGTCCTATAATATTTGGGCGAAGCATTTCAGGAGCCAGAAAAAAAGTCACCTGCCTGGCGACTATTTTCCAGGCAACATTATCATGTGGAAACCACCGAGTTCATATTGCCTTCTGAATGACGTATATTAAGATGTATTTAAAAGGTTCAGTGCCTTCAACTGCCGAGAGCAGCGCTCTGCCGGCCCGTTGCTTTCTTTGATCTAACTTTTGAACTTTTCCTCCGCCAATCGAAAAGAAAATCCTGCCCCCCCCCCTCCTCACCCCCCGTTTAACAAACTTAGTTATTGTTACATATTCTCCAATTTAGCGTTTTTTTTTATTAGGTAGCCTTTCCGTTGTGATATGCACGTGACAATTGCCTTAAATGTGAAAGGGAACGTAATCGGCAATTGAAGCTTTAAGTGGCCCGGGGCCCGACCCAGAAGCATCCAAACATTTCTCTCGTGGCGGGATCCCAGGCCAACCTCACTTGTGCCCCTCTCCGTTTTTTTGGTTCGCTATTTCTTATATTCTATGTATTTCCCTCTTTGTATCTCATTCTATGCGTCTTTTTTTAAAAAAATGTTTTTTTTATTTTTTTTTATTACATCTGTGTCTCCCCCAACTCACCCCCATCATCTCATCTCCCGTCAGGTTTGCACCCCATTTCACTTCGTACAAGTCTCTTTTTGCTGAGCCTAAAAGCCAAAAGCCCAGTGTGAAGTTAATCTCTTTAAATGCGATTTTGACACCCAGAAGGAAGTCAAAAATCAATCGCAGACTGGTTTTGCCCTGTTGTGCTGCATGTTTTGTGATGCACACAAGTTGTGACAGGCTTTCAGTAAGAAAGCCGAGCATACTCGAGGAATAACACATGTGCGGGTGACTAAGCGCGCTCAAAGAGATGTTTTACCGGAAAGAACCTGCCAAGGGTTAAAGCATGGGTGCACCGATGAAACGGGGAGTGTTTCTTGGGTGCAACCTGCTCTGCCCCCTATGCTGCTCTACCCCCAGCATGCCACACCTAGGCTTTGGCGGGCAATTCAAATACTGTCCTAGACCAAGGCAGTGCTGATGCCAGACATTCGCTGCACTGCACCCTGTGCAACACTGTGACACTGCAAGCCGAGAAAGCTTTCTGAATAATGAAGGCTCCAGTGGCACCAGACACACAAACATTTAAGTGTAAATGAGATTCCAGTGGAAGGAACCTAATGGGATTGCAGAGTTTCACTGCTCCGCTTGTAGAGGAGAGCGCTGCCCGGCTTACCCCAGGAGAGCCCATGAAAGTGGGTCCTGCTGTAGTTGGTCCATTAAGAAGACCCTCTTGTGTCCTCATTGGCTGGTGTGAATATGTCCTTCTGTCAAATCAAGAAAGATGGGGCAGAGGCTGGGCTGGTGCTGCAGTAATGCAGTTCAGTGTGACCGTCTCTGGGGTCACTAGCAGAGGTGCACAAGGGGAGGACATTTTGTCCCTTAAACGGGTCGTTTTTATTCTAAAGGCACGTAGAGGACCGCTCACCTTAACACTTGAGTGTTAGCAGTCATGTCCGTGCATTTTTTTTTTTTTTGCACTAGGAAGTATTCTTGAAAATGCATTGTTGCATGAATATGTGCTGCATCATTTGCAAACTTGATATTTCTGTAAGCAAGTCATATACAACATATATAAATAACTTACTTTAGTGTGGTTCAACACCTACAACTAGTTGAGGTTGTAAACCCAAAAATGTTGTGCATGACCTTGCATACCTGTAAAATATTTCGTTTTCTCAGCTTGAGAAAATTCTCATTAGAGTTAAGGGTCAATTCATCTTGATGTCTATTGGCTCGGGAGGATAGTTCAGCAGCAACGCGCTCGCCTTGCAAGCAAGACGACACAGAACACCACATGTTCGATCCCCGGGTCCGCGCTTAGAAACATCAGGTTATTTATAACACGCTTAATACCCAGTCATATATCATATCATATATATTGAAAAACGAAATTTTGTGGTATTCATTGTCCTACAATAGTTACATCTCCAAGTTACTGGAAGTACAATGTTTTTGTTCAATTCGATCTGAGACTTAACATTCTTAATTCATTATAGTATGTTGATAAATTAATTTGAGAAGATACCCAATGAAATTGAGGTCACATCTTGATTTCTATTGTGCAAGAGGTTTTATGTATTAAACATCCTAATAATATTGTGCCTAGAAGACATTCTTTCTAACATTGTAAGGTGTTAATACAGTTAATTCTGAAGTTAAAACAATTCCTTACACACTGTAGGGGTTTAATCCTTACCTGTATTATGTGGATGTGGCATGCTGCGAGGTCGGCCGCCATTTTAATTGTATGTTAATAGTATATAACATGATGTCGTCCGCGCACATGCGTGTGATTACATTGATGTATACGCCTGTCAAGCGTTGTCGTATTGTTACAGATGTAAACAAATACTTTTGCTGTATGTTCTATACATCCATGCTGATTAAATGTGCTCTATCTGGGATCAATTCTAAGATGGAAGTTGAATGAAATATTTTCTTAATATTATTCTATATATCAAATGTCTTATGCAGTACCCGTTACTGATGTAAACAGAAACTGTTACTATATGTTCTGTATAGCCATGCTAATTAAATGTTATTTCTAGGGGCAATAACTCTCATATATTCGTAATGATGAATACGCAAAATAGAAGTAAAAAAAAAAATATATTTCCTTGATGTTATTGATTGTATACATTGGGTAGACCATACATTGTCGCATAATATCTCATATGTTAGCCTTTTGCGATTACAACGAACCATGTAATAAATGCTTGTGTTTGATGGTTGTACGGACAGTGCTATTGGATCTTGACAAATTAACTGGCCATAAATGACTGTTATGTTCCAGCTGATACTTCTATTAGATATATTTCAAGCAATATGTGCTAAACCACACTTCCAGTCAATTAATTGTCATGTTTCTTTCAGTTGTTATTCCATGTAAATACATTGTACATATTTTTTAGAAGACAAATGTTCATGTATTACAACAAAATGATAACCTATTGATTTAGATATATATATATACTGATTATCAAGTTCCAGCCATTTTTAGGTATTTATAATCCTAGGTAACAGGAATATGTTTAGTTATAAAAAAAACATTCATACCATGCATGATATTTTCTTCCTATTTCTAGGTGGTTTCTAATTATAGGTGTGTATATTCATGTTATACAGTATATGAATACCTTCACTCACATAAACTTAAGAACGTTGCTGATTTATACTTTACAAGAAAACATTCATTGCCTGTTCAGAATGTAAGTCTGTTAAGGTGGGTCTTCGACAACAAGAGGCCAGAACAATCTAGAGACTGAGTTCCAATTCTCTGTTGCCACCTCTTTTGTTAATCTGTATGTGCATTAGTCCTATACATCTTATATCTTCCTTGTTGTCTGTTTGGTGTTCTCTGGTCCAGTGTAGTGCCAATGGTAGTCTCTGATCCTGGTTGCCAAGCCTCGCCATATGTTCTCGTATGCTGATACATAATTGTAATCGTTCTACCAATAATAGTTTTTGACATACAGATTGTATTGCATATACCACACACTTAGTCCTACAATTAATAAAATGTCTGTTCTCCATTATTAGTCCTTTCTTTTTTACATGACGAACACACATCATGGATAAAACGAAGTTTTAAAGAGTTGTATTCTGTGACGCACTTTAGTTGTCTTCGAGGAAGCTACAGATGTGTTCAGTAAATGCAGCTGTGTGAGTTTTCATTTTGAAACATCCTGTCAGGGTCCCAGTCACCTAAATGTTCCCGGATTTGAAAAGCATTACTGATAAGAAATGACTGTACTCAAAAAAGTGATGGCTTGCAGCTCTCATTCTCTTCTGATTGGGCTACAGCCTCAGCCTTCAAAATTCTAGGGCATGCCTGAAGGGACACGCTGACCTTCAGAGCCTGTAGTAACCGGACGGAATCCAGAAGAGGAACAAGTCCTCGTCTGCACATTTTCTATTTTCCTTTTGTTATCAGTGTGCCTTCATTAGGTGTGAATGGTTAGGCAATTGGCCCTGCAATATGTCATTTCCAACTGAAAGACCCCATGCAGCTCCAATTAACTAGCAACTCTGTCTGCTTCAAGACAATTAAAGTGTGCAAAACAATAAAAGCTCCCTTTTTAAATATTAGTTTATACCTATGCTATCCACTACCTTGACTAGCAAAAAAGGGGTTGCTTTTATGTGGCTAGGGAATGTCCTTCCCTCCATGCATTACAGTAAGCTGGAAGTTTCTGACAATCTCTATACCAGGTGCCCTTTTTGCACAATGTCCTTTAGAGTGGGGGCCAAGTGTATTATGACATAGCATACGTTGCATGTATATGTAAAAGTTTCATGCATTCTTTTTACGCCATGCCATATTGTCATTCATTTGTGTGTGTGGGCACAGAACGGAATTGCCTTTTCCATCGCCCCATCCTCTCCGTCATTCAAATGCACAAACGTTTATGCCAGCATGACATTTTCATGCCAGCCCAAGTGGTTTGGATTCTTATGGAATCCGTCTACTTTTTACACAAGCTAAAAGCAGGCGGATTCCAAAGGAATCCATTGCAAACACTGACTGCCATGCATATATGGCAATTGGCATTTACTCTATTTGCACCACAAAGTGAAAAACCTTAGATGTACAGGCAATTTACGCCTGTATTTAAACTTTTATTTTGAACTTTATGGTGAAAATGACTACAATTGCATGCATGAGACCTGTTTGCAGGTAAGGGCAAACATAACGGTCCACTTTGTGCAGTTACTTTTTTTTTCTCAGTAAAACGACCCCCAGTACTGTTAAAGTGCAGAAAGCACAGTGCTGTACAATAATACATTTCATAGGCTATCATTATTTTGTGTTGTAGGACTTGAAGTTTTCCATTCAGAATGTGGAAAGTAAAGGCACAATGATCATGGCTTAACATGTTTCTATAAGTATTTACATATTGTCAGGTTGCTTCACTATGGAATGGGTGTACTTTTCAAGTAAACACTATAAGATAAACATTACAGTGTGTATCAAGCAGAGCTCCCAAGGTATGTGGTTAAGTGCCTAATTTGTAGAGGGGATTACATTCCCATGTTCACTTATTACTTAAGGTGTGTAATCACTGTGATCCTTAGAAGTGATTTAGTTCACACTTATTAAAGAAAAAAAAGATTGCTTGACAGTGGGGCGGATTTCATAATTTTAGGGACAGAATGGTCTCTCTCTTTTTGCTCCTCCATTCGTGGCCCCCGAGACTGCGTAATTGTTGCAGTGAACCTGCCTCAGTTCCCATATCACTTAATTTGAGAGGCAGAAATCTAGTCTCAACAGCCATTCACTGCACCAGAGATTAAAGCCTAGCAGACTGACATTAATTTCCTGCCCTTTTGCTGCCAGTCCCTGAAGTTGCCTGGACCATTCAGAGCACTACCCCAAATGAGAATGCCCAGTTTGTTACGCTAGGTTATTGAGTATTGCATCTTCCATACCTTCTTCCTTCTGCACGGTTTCCTGGAGCTTCAGGATTTGTGCTCTGTGTGTAAGGGGACTTACACAGGGCAGGGCAAGGAAGCTTTGTTGCAATGTTGATATGTGCAGATCTGAAAAGATAGGCTGTCTGTAATATGTAGCTATTTTGTGACTTGTCTAGAGGAGTGATTAATTGTGCTCCAGGTTGCTAATGTAAATTGTTTGTGTGGTTGACTGTGGGTGCTGTCATGGTGGTGGTTAAGGAGTGTGGAGAGTTGTGTGGTTTATCTTTGTTGGTTAGTGTGCTGTTTGGGAAATTTAGTGTAGACCTTTGTCTTCGGCTGGTGTATGTTCCAGTGTGTATTTATTTAATTTATTTATTAATCACTTGTTAGGCGCTTATATAATTAGCAAAACTGTTTCAAAGCGCCCACAGGGCAAACAGGGTGGGGACCGGGGAAGGTAGCCAATTAATTAAAACAAAGATAAATAATTGAATTAATAGTACAAACAAATAATGAGAATAACGGGGAGGGGAGACGAACCTACTATGCCTTGTGAGTGTTCAGAACATGCAAGTGCAGAGGGGCGGCGGTGACGTAAGGGACAGGTGCTGTGGTGCTCATGGAGAAGTGCTTGGGGTGAAGTGCTCAGAAGAGAAGCACTTAAGTGCAACCTCCCGTGGGAGCCCCTAAGTAAGTGCAGTAAAAAAAAGACAGTGGCTGGGATGAGAGATGTGGGTATCAGGGCCCCCGAGAATACATAAGGGCCCTGCAATTCAGTCACGCTACTGTGCAGGGGAAGAGAGGAGGAGACGGAAGAGGTAAAGAGAAAGCGGTTGAGGCTTTTTTGGAACTTAAGGAGGTCCTGCTCAAGTCGAAGGGGGAGGCTATTCCATAGACTGGAGCCCGCCGAGGAAAGTGATCGACCACCAGCTTTATGTATTGTTTTGCTTTTGGAGTTTTGTGTCGAGATCTGTAGTTAGGCTAGGGCTACGTCGGGAGACTCTATGCGCTGACACAAATTCATGGCCCACAGTATTTAGTCGGGTTTTCAGGACCTCAACTCTGATTTCCCGCTGACACCTCAGAGGCACTGCAACTGTAGTACCACTCAGTTGTACATGGGATTATGTAACAACTAGCCTAAGTATCCGGCTTTGCCCGGGATGTCCATTCTCGGATTTATTTTCCATATTCCACTGAAAAAAAGATGTTAATTTCACTAATTATTGATGTTAATAATTGAACACCAAACTTTCATTTATCTCCAATTTAAATTCTCACATGAATATCATATTTGTATGCTTACTTTCATTATTTGCAGTGTTGTGAGCAGTGGTGGCCATTGTCGCCGCTAAACACACACTGCAAATAATCACAGTAAGCATACAAATATGATATTGATGTGAGAATTTAATTTGGAGGTAAATACAAATGTGGTGTTCAATTAATTAGTCAAATTAACATGTTTTGAGTTTATTACAAAAGAAATCGATGAAAGGGAAGACGCACTCGGTCTCGTCTAAAAAAAAAAAAAAAAAAAACCCACAAAAAAATTACAAAACAAAAACATAGCAGGGCCAGTTCAGCAGACCGCACGATGAGCACTTTCTACAAATAGACCTGTAGATGGCAAGTCGAACACCACAAAATGTAATGCCGAAAGAACCCTGAAAAGTTAATTATTTAGGGAATGGGAATATCTATTGAGCTAGAAATAGTTGCATTAATTTGGCATGAAATAAAGAATATTCCATGCAAAATTGATGATGCCAGACTTCACCGTTAATAAGGAGTTACGCCCTCAAGATCAAAGCCACATATAAACCCAAAAACAAACATGACTTTGATATATATATATATCAATCTAACCTAACACAAGCACGGAGAAGAAGGATGAACAACAAAAAATACTACAAACACACGACCGATGCGATAACACCCTACATCAACAAAACAAGAGGAACTTCCAATAAACAAACACAACCCCCGGAAGATGACCCCGATGAAAACAAAAATCCAAGACAGAACCTAGAGGAACTCTTCGAAGATGCACCCCAAAACCTACTGCACAACAAGAGCTCGACCAGGAAGGAAACCTCAACACCGATCAGAAGTCGACATCTACTAGAAAGTCCAAACCAAACAACAACACTTCCAAACTTCCCTGCAATTTAATAAACGCAAGATCCATGTCAAAACACTCAACGGAGATCTTCGACCTACTCGATGACAACGGCATTGACATCCCATTAATCACAGAAACCTGGCTGGACGACAACTACAAAATCACACTCCAAAGCTGCCTTCCAACTGACTTCAAATCAACAGGAAAAAAAAAAAAGGAGGCGGCATCGCAATAGCATTCAAAGAACAGCTGAAATTAAAAACGGATGAACCACTCAACATCCTCGACTGCGAAACCATGGTAATACACCTAACAACGAGCCCAAAAACCAACATTACATTCATCCTGGTGTACAGACCACCGACATATGATGCAACCTTCGTCGACAATTTCATAGAAGCCATCACCAATTTAGCCATCAACCACGAACACCTAATCGTCCTCGGGGACTTCAATATCTGGTTTGAAGACAGTCATGTCAACTCCCATAACTCACTGACTGAACAACTAGCTACCATGAAACTACGACAACTAGTCAAAGGGGCAACACACTCGGCAGGACACACCCTCGACGCAATTTTCGCCAATGAAAAACTATCACCACGGCACCGCCAATACAAATACTGTGGAGCGGCCACCTCATCCCATTCACGATCACCACGCCCACCCAAGTATGCATCTGAACTCCTAAACTCACAGCCACCACAAAAAGAAATTGGAAACACGTAAAAGAAAGCAACCTATTTGAACAACTGGAATTAACCAACCCCTCAACTACAGAACTAGAGTTAGCTGACCTAGACGGGAAAACAGAAATACTACACAAATGGATTGCAGACACAATAAATAAGATTGCCCCTGAAAAAACATTCACCCCATCAACAAAAAGAGCAACAGCAAAATGGTTTACCCCACTATTAAGCACCATGAAAAAGGAAAACAAAAAGATGGAACTGGAATGGAGGAAAGAATACAACCCAGACAAAAAAAAACACTGTTCCAAAAACAAATCCACACATACAAGAAGAAAATTCAAAAGGCAAAAAGAAGGCATTATGATGACAGAATCACCAATTCCACCAACACACAAAAATAAATGTTTAACATCATTAAAGAGATGAGAAACCCACCAGGCTGCGATAATACCCCAACCACCTCAGAGAAACTTTGCAATGACCTGGCCAACCACTTCAAGAAAAAAATCAATGACATCCGACAAACCATACAAGACCAACCACGAGATACAACCAAAAGAACATAACACAGAACCACAGCACAAACTCCAAAACTTTCCGTAAATTTCAGTAGAGGCATTTGCAATGCTGGTAAAACGCAGCAAGAAAGCTGAATCACACATGGATCCCTGTCCCCCGGACATCTACAAATCAATCCTTGCACAAGGAACGCCAGCAGAATACTACAGAAACCATCTAAATTTATCACTAGCAACAGGGACCGTACGTAGGATCTTCAAATCGGCATATCAAGCCACTTCTAAAAAACACAAGTGGTGACGTAGAAGACCTCTCCAACTACAAGCAATCTCAAACATACCCTACCCGGCAAAACTGCTGGAAACCTACGTATATAAACTTACCAAAGAATACGTAGAAAAACAGCACCTGCTAGACCAAGCTCAAGTCGGCTACAGACCAGCAAGAGGAACGAAAACAGCACTACTATCCATCTGGACGACCTAAAAACCAATGCAGACTCAAACACAACCTCAGCCCTTATTCTGCTCGACCTCTCCGCAGCCTTTGACACAGTTAGCCATGACACCCTGACCAAAAGACTAGAAGACATAGACATAACAGACACGGCACTACTCTGGACTAAATCATTCCTAGCAGACGGAACAGAAACCGTATGTATTAAACCCTTCAAATCCACTCCACGAGTTAACGACTGTGGAGTGCCACAAGGATCCTCACTATCGCCACTATACGTCAACATCTACCTGACTCCGGTCATCAAAATCTTCAAAAAATACAACATTACTTGCTACAACTACGCAGATGACACTAAAATCATCTACCAAATCAAAGATTCCGAAGCGGATCATTCAGCTCTAATCGACTGTCTCAAAGAAATCTTCAACTGGATGAATGGCAAAAACCTGAAAATCAAACCAGGAAAGCAGAAATCATTAACATTTCCAAAGACCAAGAGAACGAAACCGCCATCCCGTGGCCAACGGAATTAGGAACCGCACCAACACCATCTAAGGTAGTAAAAAATCTGTGAGTCCTGATGGACAATACCCTAACCTTAGAACCACAAATCAAATCAACAGTGAAGAAATGCTTTTTCCTCCTCCGCACGCCAAGAAGAATCCTACCTTTCCTCTCCTTCATGCACAAAACACTCGCTATCGTCACCCTCATCATGTCAAGAATAGACTATGCAAACAGCCTCTACCTCGGAATACCAGAATACCTCCTGAAGAAACTACAACGGATCCAAAATGCTGCAGCCAGATTACTCCTCAAACTATCCAGAAGAGACCACATCACTCCTGCCCTAAAAACACTACACGGACTCCCAGTAAAACATCGCATGACCTTCAAAACCATGTGTATAAAGCACAGGGCAATCGGTGGACAAGGAGCAGAAGTCCTACAAAAGAAAATAACAATCTACAAACCAAAGAGGCCCCTACGATCCAGCAATGAAATCTGCCTGGAACTAAAACCATACCTTAAGAAAAAACTTGAGGCACCTCCTTCTACCACTAAGCCGCAAAAACCTGATACAACATGCCAAAAGAGATCAGAAACACCGAAGATCACCACAAATTCAGGAAAATACTAAAAACCTGGCTCTTCAAGACCACGGACTCAACCTGAAAATCAAAACAACAGGGAAAAGGATGTCGGAACTGGAATGGACACTAACATCCCTAGAAATGGCAGGGAAGCTCCTGCAATGCTGGACAGGTGACACAGGATAGACTAAAACACAGGTGACGCCGATTGAGACAGTCGACTATCCCAGCCTATCCCCTCTTCATTCCACCTCAGTTGCTACCATGTACCAAATATCAATTGGATTGCAGAGACACTGGCAATCACCACACTAGTTGAGTGGTGGACATTGGCAGGTGCACTGGCCACAAGTGCAGGTTAGGAGGACAGCTGGGGTTGTGATGGAGGCTGGGTGAGATGGGGGCCAGATGTGAAAGGGAGCTTAGTGCAAGATGGGCCCAGATCAGGACAGAGGAGCATCAGGAGAGGCTTTGCAAGCCTGACACCTCAATTCAGGATAAAGATGCCAACTAACCAATTCTACTAACAATTTCCGTCTCTACACACACCTCTCAAACCCCAAACCAAACACAACCACAAACCTACAGCACAACAAACCGCACAAACTTCACTACACTGCAACAACAACAAAAAAACACACATAGACCTCCACAACAGTACATGACGACTACCGGCTGCAAAAACCCCATGGCCCAGCCAACGGACCCACCGGGCTGAGGCCGCCAAAAGCACATCACTGCTCTCTTGCACTTTTCCTGCTTCCTCCCACTAACTCAACCTCCCCACCTCTTTCAGAGCCGCCAGTGCGCCAGGGGACCACTCCGGTGGTGACAGTGCGCGGTACAAATGTCCATTAACATTAACATATATATGCAGCTGGATATGCATCATGAACTACCAACTGGTGATCCAGCCATGCGCCACGTCACAAATGTGGCAATGCCATGCTGGCAATTGCCATCAAAACATGCTTTTGTATTTAAAACATATCGCGTTTTGGGCACTGTTAATGGCCCAAATGGGATTCGATTGCAGCATTGCTTGCTAACTTGACAGTAGGTCCCAAACACATTTCTTTGGGACAATGGGAATGGGACACCAGAGAAGTAGATTTTTTCCCACCCATACAAAGTCTCTGGAGGTAGCAGCTCCCCTACCCAGAAGTTGCTGTCTAGTTGCGCCCCTGATGGGTCACATGGTGGTGAGAGTCGGTGGAGTAACTTTGCTGAAAACGTTGGGGGGGGACATGACATCTGAAGAAAAGGTGCCCCAGCCAAATGAATGGGGACAAAATGGTGTTCCATGAAGGTTGGGGGACAAACACCCCTGCCCCCCCCCTCTAAAATTATGCCCATGGTGAGAGTGGATGAGGAAGCAGGCACAGCTTTTCACAGCAAAGGCCACGGGAGTGTTGAGCTTCCTAGAGGTACGGTTTAGGAAAATTGTCATTTTTTTCCTTGCAGATACTTGAGTACCTTACCAGTACTCTTGTTCAGCTTGAAAAACTCCCCAAAACTTGGAAAGACCTGCACTGAGGGCTGGTTTGGCTCTGCCCATATAAAGAATTCTCTTATACTGCCTTCACTAGAACACAAAACCTACAAACGGCAGGCTGACTCAAACCGTGGACTGGCCTACAGGGAACTGGGGAGATTTCCAGGTGGGCTTCTACACCATGGGCCTCTTTTGTGTGGGTACCCTGATTTTCTGTGCTTTTAATCTCGCTCCTGTGCACCCTGCCCACTTCATTCCATGTGTCCTAATTCCCCACATGCATTTGAAATAAATAATTTATTATAAAGCTTTCAATATATTTTTCCTCACTCTTAACAAATCTTATGTCAGTTTGTGTTATGTTGAACTCTGATGATTTTAATTGCTATATAGGTACAACTGTTCTTTAAAATTCACTTTTCCGACCCAGGTTTTCCAGATGTTCCTATTGGAGAACCCCCAAAACTCCTCCTGGAAGGAGTGGGTTTGCTTTCCCCGAGCACCGAAACAGCACCATAAAAGATACCGTCCAAAGACCTATGTGGCTACACTAACTTTCGCTGGACACCACTACATCAAGCCCTGATCTATCTGCACAAACCTCCATACGCTCCTTAAACACTACTCTAACAGACTCAACAGACAACCACACAAACAGTGTACATTATCAACCTAAAGCACACAACAACCACTGCTTCAAGACAACTCACAAAATATCCGAAGCTTGCACACCACCGAGAGCGCTGTCTTTTGGTAGACTAGAACACACTGCAGATAAATTTCCAATGGCAACAGGATGGTTGGGAGCTCCCCTTGCTTAGAGCCCAGTACGATCTGAGGCAGCAGCGGGGTGCATGTATTACAATGGAGACCAAGAAATATCGCCAGGGGCTTGATAGCCGCCAATTATGAGAAGACGGCCTACCATCAAGGAGCCGAAACACTACACTTCCACTGAGAAGCAATGAATCCTTTGTCAGCAAAGTACTAATGTTGAGAAACCGGAGTAAAAGGGTAACGCAGAGGCCCCAGGCAGACAACACCCTGAAGGGCTCTTTCAAGTTCAGCTTGTAACATGCTTGCTGCACGTTTAAAGTCCTGAATGGCAGACCGTATCATATGAAAGCTGACTGCCAACAGTTGCCTCCGCCTGCCCCTCCTGCTTGCAGCTCGGGGCCCTTTCACCTGAAAAGATTGAAAGGCTCCGACACTGTACCTGCGTCTAAGTGAAGTGGGTGGGAAAACAAATCCATCGCTGCGCTTGCGCGGCCATCAGAAAAGCTGTGGCGACACCTGGCAGCTCTCTAAATATCCCAGGCTCCCAGCATTCTGTGAGGTGACAACCCCATCGTGGAGGGCGGCCCAAAGTACATTTGGCCGAGGGAAGCGGTCAGGCTCCTGCAGTTTTGGTACCACTTCCTGCATAGAATTACTCCTGGCCTACATGTTCACATCAGGGGGTGGGAGGGGCATATTTCAGCAGGCAGTATCTTAGATGGGGGGTGGTCGGGGACTTTGAATCCTCGTGTGCGTTCACCATGTAGTCCCAGAGGTCCATGTCTCTGTCGGTTCCATGCGGTCCTTTTGGTGCGGTACGTTCTGCGGGGCCTGTGCGTAGTTGTTTTGGTGCTTTAGGTTCCCTCCCCACGCTTGGCTGCTAGGCCTGCCGTTTCACACATGGGGATCAGCAAGATGGCCGCTCTCGGCCTATGCGCGGCTGCGCCCCTGAGGGTCCTCTGGCTCTGCACTCCCAGGGGGTGGGAAGCTCTAAACCTGCACAGGGCTCCGTGCCACTTGAGCCCTGGTCCTCGGGGGGAGGTGGTTTGGCAGCCAGCCCTCTCTCTTATTGCTCGATTTCGTGAAGGATGGACCTTACTGTGTGCCACCAGTTTGGAACCAAATTGGCATTCTGGGCGTGTTGACCATAGTGCCAGTGTTCGTGGTAGACGGATTGTGTCTGAAAGCGATTGCCTAAGACTGGGATTGCGAATTGCTGAACGCTGTCCTGCGAGTGTGGTGCAAAGGGCCGAGTAACACAGGGCCGTGGGGCGCAGTCAGGGGAGAGGCCAGTGGTGGACTGGAGAGTTCATGGCTGGGGCTCTTGTGTAGGCACCCTGGATGTGTGTGCCTTTTGCCCGATCTCCCATCTCTCTTCACCTCCCACGTCCCTTTGAAATAAAGCGTTTGTTCTAGGGCTTCCAGTGTGGTAGGCCTCATTGTTAACAAATGCTATTTGTCCTTTTTTTGTTAGGTTTAACTACTTTTTGATCCATATATATCTCAAGGCATATAAACTCTAAAAATCGACTATGGGGTTAGGCAGGGCCTAAAGTGGCACTGCAAAATGAGCCGGGGAGAGGGTGCTGATCTCTACAAAAGGCTGCCTGGTGGGGGGCCTGTAGCTAAATGATTCAGGGCCGTCAAGGGGCGTGACCTAATATGCTATAGTCTTGTCTGACGGGGGACAGCGCCTTGCCTTTTCAGCCTTAATGGTGGCGCTGACCCTCGTCAGCCGGGGAGGGGCAGCGTCACCATTAAGGCTGAAAGGGTGCGGCCACTGGAAGCTGAAGCCATTTTCCTAAAGACTGAAACTCCTGCGAATGCGCAGGAGCTTCAGGAATTAGAAAACGCGGCCTCTGCTTCCAGCGGTCTCACGGCTTCTCCATAATGGTGGCGCTGGCCCACGGGCATCTCGTGCTTGAAGGATGCCTCGCAGGTGCGGCGCCAACATTATGGATAAGTCATTTTTTTCTGAAGCCTGAATCTCTCGCACACGAGCGAGAGCGTCAGGCTTTAGAAAAAAATCCTTGTCATGTAGTGGCCGGGGCTGCCAGGGGAGACTAGTGAGCCCCGCCTCAAAACGAGATTTCGGAGTATGCCGGGGCTCAGCCCCAGCTCAAACCCTGGGTTAGAGGAAGTATTGCAGAAACTGGTTAATGAGAACCAAACTGGATTTGTCAAAGGAAGGCATGCATCATTGATATGCGTAGACTAATTTTTTACATTATTTGAAAGCTTGTAACTGGCATCTGAGCTGGTGACTCTCATTGGGTGCAGAGAAAGCCTTGATCCACATCAGATTGAGTTTTTTTGGGGGGGACACTGGAAAGATTGGGTCTTGGTGCAAGCTTATTTATTGATGTATTGCATTTATATAGCACCCAAAGCCAAACGGCACTCGTACAAGTAATAGTGGGAAAACAAGATCTAACAGCTGGGAGTTGCATCAACAGTGGAATGATTCAGTCATGTTTGTCGAGCAGCCATGTTTGTAAGAGTTCCCTGAAGCATCGGTAGGAGGGTTTGTGAAGCTTAATTAAATCGATCAAATTATTATAGACCAAAACCTACGGGGACGGTTGTGACAAGTGGCCTATCCTCTGAGATCATACAACTGGAGACGGGCACTAAAGAAGGGTACCCCCCTCTCCGCAGCTGTTCGTACTAGCCATGGTCCCCTGGCTACCTCGGTAAGAAAGGATGAAAGAATACAAGGACTAATGTTTGGTGGAGTCCCGTTTTATTTTTTAACACCCACAACAGATCATCAGCCTTAAGCCACAAAGTGTGAACAGTTCCCCCTGCCCTAATCCCCTGTGATGGAACAGATTAATCTATGTAAGAATATTTCCCGATATAAAATGAATTGGCAAAAATCTGAAGCATTGCCTGTCTCAGAAAAATGTAATGCAGATGATATGCAACACTGGATTCTGCTGGTGCCCAGAAAATATGTAATACCTGGGAATATGGCTTACAAAGGATGTTAATCAAATGATGTAGGAGAATATTAAATAGATGTTGTCAACCCTGAAGATGGACTTGGATAGATGGGTGGAAGTGAATTTATCGCTTTGGGGCAAAGTAAATGCTATAAAAATGACCATCACCCCGTGAATCAATTGCTACTTAAGTACGATCCCTCTTCCTTCGGGCAGAGGGGTAATGGTTGATACAAATAAACTGATGTAAGAATTTGTGTGGGACCTCAAACAGCCGTATCTGAAATTATGGAAACTACAGCTCCCGTGTGGCCGGAGGGCATGGGGGTTCCCGACTTTGCAGCCTATCATCTGGCATTTATGGCTAGACACAGGCTTCCTTTCTTGAAGGGGACCCTGGATGAATGGTCACAAGCGGAAATACACTTGAACACATCTCTCTCAAACCAAGGGCGCTCTTAACGACAAGAAATGTAGAGGGGAATGTTCCCTCTACGCCTTCTGAATTCTTAAGCATGTGATGGAGTACGTTATTGAATTTGTTGACTCAAGATTCCTTTTCCTCCGAAAACTCATCCATTTGTGTGACTCCTCAGGTGAAGATCAAGAGGATGCTCTTCTGGGCAGCTTGGTATATGAGTGGGGTGAAATGGTTGGAGGACGTGGTGGAAAACAACCAGTGGATTCCCTTCAATAAACTTTGTTGGATGAGAAACGTAAAGATTGCACGTACAGAGAATACCGTTCACGAAGGACGGCGATTGGTTCTACCAGACCTCTTTCGAAGGGGTATCTGAGGGCCCGTTTACTAGATTTAGAAAAACGGGCACCTTGCTTCAAGAATATATAATACTTTGGTTAAAAATAAGGAATGGAATTTAGACCGGCGTAGGACTTGGTCGGATAGCCTTCGGTGACTCAACATCTGTAAGAATATACCATTGACCTCCCTGAACCTGGGGGAGAGAGTCAGGCAGATTAAGAGAGTACCAGACACCAGAAAGGCTCTTCAAGAGAGGTTTGAGCAACACTACGGATTTCTGGGGGTGAGAACATCGAGTGGGCACAACAGAACACATGGTCTGGGACTGTAGTAAGGTGTGGAGCTATCGGGGTGAGATGACGATATCCATGAATGAGGTACTTAGACTTGATATGAATTTGAACTTTGAAACACTCATTAACTGCCAAAAAAGTGATTTTAAGAGAATGGAAAAGTGACAAATATCCATTTGCTTTGGTTTGGTCTGACGACCTTCGAAGAAGGTCGTAGCTTGAAAGTGTCATATTTCGTCAGCAAAAGAAACCTAATCTATTGGAAGACATTTGGATGTGATGTAATGGACTGAACCAACGTTGGGACGGAGTGCGATAGGGAAGAAACTGGCCAGAGGTGAGGTGAGGATTAATGCAATTTATGTATTCTGGTTGCTTTTGATGCACCTAATAACATGAATACAAAAAAGAAATCCATAAAATATTTGGACCACTTTGTCAATTTTTTTTCTTCTGGGAGAACCCTCCGCCCCACCCCCAAACCTACTTAACTGGGTTGGGCTTCCTTGCATGCAGGCTCGGACTGGCCTATAGGAAAATAGGCCAGTGCCTGAACCAAACGCAAAATGCTGGTGCGGGACAGTTTATTTTGGCCAAATTGGGTCACTTTTTTGGCAATGTGGGCCAATTTGATTAGTTACTTCTCTGTCCTGCTAGTAGTTTTGACCAGTGTCACTGAATACATATCTTTAAAAATGCACAATTTGCATCACATTTTATTTTTTTTAAAAACACCCCCTTGGGTACTGCTCAAACAGTTCGTCACAAAAGAATGTATTGCCATTTGCAACTGTGGGCCACTTTTTCATTGGCGCCCGAGATAATTTTATGCCCCAGTACGACTCTGCTTGCATGATGTAATGTGGGGCCACTTTGCAAAGCATTTCCAGGGCCACTTTTGGTGCACACTCTGCCCATGGGAGAGACTTGGGAGACGGGGTCAGGGGCTGCTGCTCCCTCTTGTTTGCTACCTCTCCATCTTTGCCTGCATAATGCACCACCCAGATGCAGCCTCTTAGCAGCCCAGTGTATAGCTTGAGAGCAGATGTCCAGGGCGCATGCTCAGCATCTGAGAGGATCAAAGTCGTGGTCAAAGGTTAAACTTAGCAACTTGGCAGAGTGGAATGTCATGGTTTCTATGGGCGAGTTCAAAGGGCAAGATTAGCATGAGCTTGGGTTAAAGAACAACAGATGAACAAGGGGCGGGTTTAATATAGTGCCTTGTGGAGGAAGTAAAGGGGACCCTCATGGCCAGTCTGCCCTCCCACCCAGCTCTGGAAATGGAGATGCTACTCTGGGATCCCATCAGCGACATGGGGTGGGGTTTTAGGGTGGGTTAGGAGGGATGGTGGAGTAATTGTTATCATCCCACCCCATATTAAGATTAATCATGTACACCTGGAAAATCGCACATGGGAGGGGCGTTTACTAGAATGTTGCAATCAAAGAATAAAAGGTGCACATCTTTTAATGCTAAAACGCTGTGCTTGAATATTTTCTGCAGAGTGCAATCTTAACAAGCGAGTTCAGAACTACTGATCATCTGCTTCACTGGTTTTGTGGATAAGTGTCTGGACCGAACGATTTCAGCTCAAATCTCGGCTTAAGTAGCGCGGCATGTTAAATGTAAAAAGCAGTCCTAAAGCACTTGCATCGATGCATTGTGACCTGCCCCTGGAATTGGCAGATGTGGGCCGGGAGCAGCAGTCTGGAGACTTCATGTGTTAACATAAGCAAAATGCTTTGGGTTGTGGGAGGCATGAACTTCAGGTTGAGAGGAAAAGGCTTCCAGAAAGATGGAGGCCCCCAGGTGCTCGGTGCACCTTCCTTACTATGCTGGCTGTCAGGCTTAGTGCTGCCTCGACCCTCATTCTAGCTTGCTCACCTGCTCTGCTCAGTGAATGGCGTTGGTCGGGCATCCTGGGCACAGGCCAAAATCTTTGGTTCTTTCTCCCGGAAGTCTACTCCACTGTCTCCAAAAGGCCCCAACCCTGCTCCCACAATACGCACAACTCCCCTCAACCCTGCTCCCACAACATACACAACTCCCCTCAACCCCGCTCCCACAACATACACAACTCCCCTCAACCCCGCTCCCACAACATACACAACTGGAAAATGAATCTGCCCAAAGCGAGTATTCAATCGGAATTATTTCTAAGGAGTGACACAGAGGAACCACAAAGCACGCTGAGTTTCAAGTACAGTTCAAGGGTTTGTTTAATTTTTGTGGACCCTAGGTGTCCTCTCCCCCTCCCCCGTTGGTATCACCTCCCAAACCCAGGTGCTGGTAATCCCTGCTACTGATGACTTCCCAAGATGATGGCTCTCCCTCAGGGACTTCCCGACTAACGCATTATAAGGAATAAATATCCCCTACTGTATATAAAAAGGATATTGCATGCCACCTTGCTGTCCTGTTACTATAAACTTGACCTGCTTTTTTCCTCTGTTTCATCACAGAACTCGTAGGTGGTTTGCAATATCCTTATGGGAGGGGGTACTTTATCCAAATGTAATGTGAGGGCATTAATATGTGGCAAATTGACATTACAGACCATGTGCTAAGGGGGGGGGCTTAGTATAGGACAAGGGCGGAGAGCAGAAATGGCCAAAGAGTGGCTTATTTGTGTTGGGGGGGTCACAGCCAAAAGTAAAGGGAAGGGTTAGTATGGGGTTGGGGCATGTTATGGGTCAGAGGGCAGGTTTAATGCAAGTCCAGGTCAGAGCAGAGGTCAAAGGCCACGTTTAGTAGGGTCGGAACAAGGCCAGGATGGACTGGTTTGGTATTCCAATCCCTCTTGCCACACCTTCTTATGCTCCGACCGCAACATGGCGGCCAGTGGTGCAACTATGATTGGGCTTTAGCACCCCCCCTGAAATTGTGGGAGATGTTGACTTGTCCTGGCTGACCTAGAGAGCCGTGGCAGGACAGAACAGGACACCGAAAATAAACGGTGCCTGCGGCTGCACAGTTAACAAGGTCCTGGCAAATATATTGTAAAGTGTGTCATTGTTAGCACCTGCATTCATATGCCTACATTTTTAGGCAATTGAAATGGAGTGACTGGAAGGATAGGGGGTACAGGAGACAGCCCATTGTCACAGCAGCTCTCATGTGTATGATTGCAGACGTAAAGGAGAGAGTTAACTTCGTGTAACATTGAAGCTGAACTAGAATAGTCTAAAAATGTGTAAAGAAGTTAGATGCTCCCACACAGGTCAGTTTGCCCTTTCCCCACAGTCTCTGAAATCTTCCCCTCTCCCAACATTTGAATGGTATGCCCCCAAAATGTTAGCCTAGGTGCACCCCTGATGGTGGCCTAGCTCTTTTTGTAGCAGTCGCCTTCATTTAACCTTTCTCAGTACATCCGGGATGTCATTTGGGGGTTGCCAGGGGGTCACAACTGCGATCTCTGGGGGCCACAGTTGCAACCCCTGTGACTCCCTTACAACCCCAACTTAAAAAAAAAAAAAAGAACTAGTGCTTCTGGTGCCACCCCGCGGCTTGGGGGGACCCACCACACCAGGTCTGGTGTGTCCCCGGCCCAGTCCTCACCCATCAGGGTGAAGGTGGGGCCGGGGAGGCCCTCAGTAGGGGTTGGAGCTGACCGTGACATGTGGCACATGTCACATGACATGTTCAGCTCCAACCCCTTCTCCCTCGGCTTCCTTGCAGCTCACATGCAGGAACCAGGAAGCTCTTGCATCTTCCTAGTACCCGTTTGTGAGCAGCATGGAGGAGCCGAGGGGGCCTGGAAGGACAAGCCAAAGCTACAAAAAAGAAGTAAGAAGGCTTTTTTTTGTAATATGATGTGTGTTTTGCATGTGTGAAGTGCGTGTCAGATGTATGTATGTGAATGGTGGGTGAATGAGAAGTGATGTGATGTGTGTGTTTGAATGTTCTGGGTGGGTGGGTGTGTGCCGGTGTAGAGAATGGAATGAGTAGATGTAAGAGAATGGTTGTGTGAGTGACTGGTGGGTGAATGAGTATGAATGTGAGGTTTGTGTTTTTGAATGTTCTGGGTCAGTGGGTGGGTGCAGCGTCTGTGTAGAAAATGCATTGGGTGGAGGTGTAAGAAAAGGTGTATGATTGAGTGACTGGTGAGTGAATGAGTATTAGTGTGATGGAGTGTTTTTGAATGTTCCGGGAGGGTGGGTGTGTGTGTGCCTGTGTAGAGAATGCAATGAGTGCATGTTAGAGAAGATGTGAGTGAGAAACTGGTGGGTGAATGTTATGGGTGGGGTTCAGTGTGTGCCTGTGTGGTAAATCCAGTGTGAGCCAGTGCGAGAGGAGATGTATGGGTGAGTTACCAGTGTGTTAAAGGGGATGCATGTGTGTGTAAGGCCCTGGGAGACTGGGATCACTGGAGCATTTTTTCCACATCCTTTATTGACTTTGCAGGTTTTACTGGTATTTTTGGGCAAAGGCAAATTGATGTGTGCCATTCCCTGGCCAGACTGGCATTTTGGTGCAGTCAGTTTAGCCATTGCTTACTGTGGCATGACATTTATTACTCTGCATCTTTAAAAAAGCAAGCATGATAAGTAGTGTTACCTCACTAGACTGATGTTTTGGTGTAGCGGCCTGTATATTTTTTACTGTAGCGTGACATTTTATTAACTGAGCATCTATAATGAATCGAGCAAGATAAGTGTTCTTATGGGTCTAGACTGGCTTATATTGGAACCAGTTTGGACAGGTTTTCTTATTGTGACATGTCACTTTTAGTGGCCAAACCAACGGTGTATGTGCTTACATAGGATCACTGGCATATATTGGCAGAGACAGTTTTGTGCCCAGTGCCTGTAATGATACTACAGAAAAATGTCTCAAAGCGAACATAAGCATGGTTTTATGTGGGAATAGTAGCATATGTTGGTGGAGCCAGCATGGAAATGTATGGGCAAAGCCAGCATACAAATGTTTTTATACTGGCATATATTGCACGGACCGGCATGATAATGCACTGGGAAATGTCCTGTGCTATTTTGTGACTTGCATCTATCGTACTTTTTTCATGATTTACCCTACACTCTACAAAACCGATTTGTTGACCTTTTACCTACATTTTCCCAGAAAGTGTGCTTTTCATGCACCATTTTAACCCATTATTCAAAACATTTACTCTCGGGGAGGGAGAAGATTCCCCCCAACCCCCTGACCCATTGTTGTTAGTTCGGGTTCGCAATCACATACTTGTGGCAAATATTTACACCCTCCAAAAAAAAAAGGTGGCTGGTATATCTGGTATATTTGTGGACCAGGCGCTGCCCTTTCTCTCTGTTACCATATAGATGATGTAGTGCATGCCCCTGCAGCGGCATAATCATCATGGACATTCCGCTCACGTAGTGGTCCGGCCCAGGGTGTGGCATGCGCTGTGCTTTAAGGAGCTTGGGGGACTCCCACAACGTGGCTCGCAGGGGAGCTGCCGAATTTTGTGCTACACCATTGGGCACCACTGTGTCTGAGAAAGAGGAAGTGCACAGTGCGCACCTCGAAGTCTGCCAGTGAGTCCCCGGGTGAGAAGCCATTCGTGGGTGTTTCAATTTTAAATAACTGTGTGGTGCTGTGAATGTATGTGTGCAGCAATGATATTACATTATATGGGTTTTTTTAAGTTCTCTGGCACCGAGTATTACTCTTGTATAATAAAAACTATGGGGGGCTCTTGGGTATATTGAAAGAAACTTTCCCAGGTGTTATACTGCAGCAAAGATAACATTATCAGGTGCACTCCCCCAGTCTAATAGGTTTCTTCTATCGTAGTGGTAGCTGTATCATATATACATTTATAACCAGGGAATTTTGTTGATACTAAATCCTGGTCAATGATTTAACTTTCAGGGCTTGCTGGTGCAGCATTTTGCTCCTGGGTAAACAGCAGTGCACGCCTCCCCAGGTCGGTGCTTTTTTGGCTGGTTTAACACAGCAACGCCACCGATAACGAGTACTTCTGTGCCCATTGATCTATAGATGTTTCATACACTAGCTGAAACCTGCATTATAGATTTCGGTTACCCTGTTAAAAATACTGCATTATGTATGTTTTACATATAGACCCCATGTCGAATCTGAAAAATGGCATCCCTCAAATGGGTAATCGTGGACAAATCATGCCTCCCGCTGTGCCTCAGTTCTTATATCTGGCTGAAATGAGAGCACCTGGAAACACGGGTGCTAGATGTATCTAATAAATATGAAAGTTGTTTGCATCACTTCCTATGATGTTACTGGGGGGGGTACATTACATCACTTCCTGTGATGTCATCAGGGGGTCAAGGGTCGTCTGATGTCACTTCTGCTACCCCACTCATTTTGGTGAATTGACGCCCCTGCACTACATCAATAGAAAGTCCTGCGTTTTCAGTAATTACAGTGCATCTACTGTTACCATATGGGTACTATAGCTCAGTGGCAACGCGCTCTCGCAGAAGCAGATGATGCAGAGCAACACAAGTTCGAATCCCGGGTCTGCGTTTAGAAACCTCTCTGGTATTAAGCGTTATAAAAGATAATTACAATTATAATAATTATAAACATGGACTAGAAGAATTTTTTTTTTTTTTAGTTGCGTTGCATTGCATTGGGGAGATTCCTAGGCCCAGAAAGCGCCTAGAAGCCCAGCGTCTCTCAAGGAGTTCATAGCTTGCATCAATCGCATTTATTCATCCGTTGAAGCAGCCAACCCTTCGTTGCACGGCTGAGTGTGTGCTGCGAAAATATTTAAATATGCAGTTATAGCAATTCTTCTTTAGCTAGAATGTAAACTTGAAAAAAGCTTAATCTTGGAACTACGAGCGCCAAATACACCAACACCCCTCCATCATATTTTCTCTAGTATACAGACAACGCCGTGTGGTTTTTTTTTTTTTTTTTTTTTTTTTTCGGTTTTCATTCTCTTGCAATGTGAAACTGGGAACGTCCTGCAAAGAGCTTGCCATTTGACATCAATACATGTAGGACTCTGTGATGTTTGTGCTATAGTCTTTACAAACCCAGGGGGACGAGATAGGGTCGGGAAACGGGGAAGCATTGATGACAAACAGCACGTGCCCGACTCTGCGCAAGCGCCGGAGGAGGCGCACCACGTCTATTGGGGCAACCGTTTCATATTCTTCAAGCAGCGCATCTGGGGTTTGATCATGTAACGCCAACGTATCGCCTGCTCTCAGCCCTTTAAGTGGGAGTGTTTGTGATATGGTGCACTGGCGGGGCTCCCCAACGTCCCCATGTAGTCCGAGCCGATCACGCCGCTAAAAGACGAGCCATTTTTTCTACTGTCTGAAGCATCTCGCCAGTGGAGTAACGTTGCTGAAAATGTTGGGGGGGGGGGAGGGGGGGTGGACATGTCATCTGAAAAAAAAGCCCCATTCAAATGAATGGGGGCAAAATCGTGTGCCATGAAAGATGGGGGGGGGGGCAAACACCCCTGCCCCCCCCCTAAAATGACGCCCATGCATCTCGCGTCTGATCTGATTTCTCTCATGTGTGTGAGAGCTTCAGCCTGAAGTAAAGAGACATTGACTTATACCCGCCTCTCCTTTTAATTGTGGTGCCAAACCCCGCCAGGCATGCCTTTTAACTGAAGAGAAGTAGGATTCACAACCTTGCACCCTCGGTGCGAGGGTTATGATCTCCGCAAAGGGGATTCTTGGTGGGGGGCGGCACCACAATTATGGCGCAAAGGAGAGGTGGGAGGCGGCCCTTACCAAAGCCACATGCCGCCAATTAGGCAATCCCTCCTTTATGCCATGCTCCCATTAGAGCCCCCCTTGATTTCGCATCCCACTCAAAGCACTTCCTCTTCATCCATCATGCACACCCCTAAGGGGTATGGGTATAAAGAAGGCCCATTTCACAAAGGATTCCAACACATAGCAGCCACAGCCCAAACTTTGTGATTTTTACCACACAAAAGGAATTTCATAATGCTTAAACTCCATGTCTTTCTCCCAACCAGAGCCATACTGTCCCACTCCTGTCATGTTGTGGTTACTGCCATCACTTTTCACATGTTCTCGTTTCTTTCTTTGCTTTTTTATAGGAGCCTCGTGACCATCACTTGTATTTTGTACTTATTACTTTCCCCCCTTCGTGCCCATCAGTACTCGAGTTTTCTTCTTACACTTTGACATCTTTGCAACTTTTCTCCCCAAGGCCTCTGAGATCTTCTACCCCTGAGAGCAGCATTCACAAGCGTGTACAAGGTACACGCTTCTGGCTGCGCAGTACCCTTTGGGTTCCTGACGGCCCTTTTTGGAATGCATGTACCCCGAAACATCAGCTGTGGCAAATAACAGAAAAAATAAAACAGGCAGAACAAACCGAGAACTTTCACGTCCCGGCGGGGGGGGGGGGAGGGGGGATGTGGACATGGACGGCCGAGACGTGAAAGCCATTCGTGTTCTGGGATTAATCCGGGGTACAAATGGTTTTCTTTTTTTTTCTCCGGAGATTGCCTGCTGTAAACAACACCAATCTCCGAAGGGGTGGAAAAAAACAAGATGGCTGTCAGCAAAGGGACTAAGTCTCTTTTCTATTTCAATGGAGGTGGCCCGAGTGAGTGGTGCACCGGGACAGCACATACAGCTCCAGTCCTGCATGTAAGTGGGGAGGGAGTGATGGGTTGGGGAAGAGGTTTGGGGGCAGTGGTGGAGTGGGCAGTCAACAGGGAGAAGCTCGAGTGGCTGAACTGCGGGTGCAGAATGTATTTTGTCGCCGCTGTTCTAGCCACAAGGATTGGCTGACCACCCCTTCTCTGGGTGCAAATCATTCAGTAGTCAACTTTGCCGTGTAACTATGCTAACAAGGGCTAGAAGGACGCTTTAATGTTGCAGTGTGTAAACAAGTTCGGAATTAACGTTTGCACACTGCCTTATTAAAAAAGAAAAAAATCCAATCGGTAACATCCTCCCCTTCCAGTGGCATGGACCGGTATGGAGTGGGAACCAAAAGGGGCCCTAGAAATAATTTTCAAAGTGGCCCCATATTACACATTTTGAGCAAGTCCAACCCTTTTCCTATGAGAACATTAGGAAATAAAATAGGTTACCCCACAATAGAGGCCCAGGGTGCAGAGGCCTACTGGGAATCTCCATAGTTGCATAGGCCAGTCCGTCTATGTGCATATATCCCCACCCCCCTCCAGCTCATAGAGATCCTGACTCCTCCCACCAGGCTGTTCCACCCTAGTATTTCCCACTCCTTTTGGTCATTTGATGACCCCATTAGCCACTCTTTGACTAGGGAGATGGGGAAGGTGGGATTATTGTGGGGTTATTTTCCACCAATGCCTCTCTCACATTTGGCACGGCCATCGACGAGGGGGCAAGTTCCATATGATGTTTGGTCACAGCGCCAGCAGGCGCCAAAGAGCGGGTTTAATATGCTGGTTCTCAGCAGAGCAGTGGCCTGTGAGCCTGTATAGTAAGAAGCAAGTTCACAGCATTAGTAATGATAATGATGTGTTATTTATATAGCGCCTTTATCCAAAGCGCTTTACAGAGCACATATTTACATACAATATCACCCAACCGAAATTGGCACTCATTTATCGACCTTGGAAGGATGAAAGGCTGAGTTGGCCTTGCAGATGATGCTCAGATCGCAGCAGCGAGCGCTAAACCCGCTGAGCTATCTTACCAGCTGTGTGGTAAGGGCTGTGGTTCAAAACGGGCTGGAAGAAGGGTTTAATATGTGGTGGGATTGTGGCAAAGGCCCAAACGCAGCATAGTATGAGGTTATTTCATAGCTTGGGCTAAAGTGCTGGTGTACAATGGATGTGGGTTGTCTGCCCGCGAACGTTGTGATCGCGGGTGGACTGCTGCCCCCCGCACCCCACTAATGTTTTGCTTTTGTGTCGAGCCATCCCTGTGTTTGTTTGGTGTATTGGAGTCACCGAATTGGGCTCAGATGTCATGGGCTCTGTTTATGCGTTTCCGTCAGTGTACTCCATTTTTGCTACTGGCACACGGAAAACTCAATTATCAAAGAACACGGCAAGGACTTGGTGGGAGGTTTCCAGTAGTTTAGCCCTTTAAGCAACCCACGAAATGACTGCTGTTGCCAGGGAGGAGAGGGCAGTTATGCCTGCCACAGACCGCGAAATGTTGCAAGCATCATGGTTGGAGAATGGCCGTATGTTGCTCCTAGACGGGTTGCCATCTAGCAAGGGGACCGCACAGAGATGCCACTATCGGATTCTTGCAATTATGACGCTACAGTGAAGCCTTTGGCCCGACTAAATAATGCCGACGTGCAGTGCCGCTGAGCGGGCGAGACAGACGATCTCAAAACTACTCCTCCCCAAGAGGAGGGGAGAAATCCGGCCCAGTATTCTACGCTCCCGAGCCAGCCCACTCCTTGAAGTCCTTCCACTTGGGAGGGAGCTTAGAAACTTCCCGACTTTGCTCTGCTCGGGGCCGCCTCTTCCTCAGTGGTCTCCCAGTGTGTGCCCAGAGAGCGAAAGGCACGCCACGTTTACTTGACAGCCACATAAGGTAGTTTGAATACGAGGAATGTAAATGGGAGTTATTTACACAGTCATTGGTTGTAATGAAAGGCTGGTGTAGTCCGGCCTCTTGAGGACCGGGTTTGGAGAACCAATATTAAGCCAAAGAGTGAAATTGCTGCATGTAATTGAATCAGCCTGCATCTAGAGAAACCACTTTTAGGGATCGCCCTGACTGGGCCTGGACCATAAGAGCGTCTGGATACACCTTTTGTTAATGATAGCGAGTGCTGCGAGAATACCACCTGCTGGGGTCAATGTTTGGAGTATAGATATGACAAAGCCCACCACGCCCCTATGTTACTGATATGCTGTTCCACTGAAGGGGATACCCGAGTGAGACAGAGATGAGCTGGGTCTGCCACGACTAGGCCGGTCAACGTTCCAGGCCTGTAGTGACTCAGCCATGGCTTTAAGAGGGTTGAGGCTAGTCCTCAAAACATGCTCCCGAGCCAGTGCTCTGCTGGGCTCTCCCCACTAGCCCTAGAGGTGCAACTCCCACCCCACCCCCCAGACTCCCAGGCATCCCTCTCACCCAGCAGATATGGTCTCTGCCACATGGTGAAAAGGGTTGCCTGCGGGGGTTGACGCTTCTGATTAAGAAACAAAAGGAGAGGTGGGTGCACTAAAAGTTATGATAGCTCTGCAAACAGCTCTCCTTTTGTTTCTTAATCAGAGGCGCCGACGCCTGCAGGCACCCCTTTCACCACACAGTTAAGTTGGGTGAAAGGGTTGCATGCAAGGCTCGGTGCTTGTGATTAAGAAACAAAAGACGAACTAGGCACAGCCAAACCAATGATAGAAATGCACCTGCCTTGCTCCCAGTGTCGGCCCAAGTTGAGAGCAATTTCCATCCCCAACCAACCCCACCCTACTGTCCATACTTTGACGACACCTCGTTGTTACAGTCCTTACCCCCTTCTTTTCTCATCCCACTTAACACACTGGGTGCACCTTATGGTGGGCACCTTAAAGGCCCACCAGGACAGCATGTTTAGGCCATGGGAGGAGCCATGCAGCACACAAGGATGATTTCAAGTCCTGTCACAAGATACCTTCCTCCATACTCCGCCTAGTCTCCGATGGGGACTGTGCTCAATGTCCTTGAGCACAGTCAAGATGCCAATGTTGAAATATACTTCTCACGCTTTTGGTGGGTGTCACCCACCTTACAATGAGTTTACTCACCCACCAAGCCACTTACACGTCCATACACTTAAATGAGCTCTCACCCACCAAAAATCAAATCGGGGGGTTTCAGCTGCCCTCGGAGCACAAAAGGTTGTGCTATGAGAACCACAACTTCACTCGACCAGGACATGGAGCAATAAACCGCAGGGTTGAGGTGATAAAAACATAACGCAAACACTGCTACTTGCCCAGACAGGCAAGGCCCTTTCACAGCACTGCAGGCACGCGATCAGGGATAGCGCCCGGCTTTAAGTGGGCCAGGGCTAGCTGGGGCAGAGTCCTGGTAGGCTCAGTAAATTGTGCTTGAGACTGGGCCCTGGTTGGGCCCCTGTATTCCCTTGCTAACCCTGGCCGTGTAAACAAGAGGTTCAAGCTTTAGAAAAAGGCTTGCCTTGTCATCGTGTCGCCGACCTCTGTTATGCCAGGCTCATGCTCTTTTGCACAATCGAGCCCGGGTTCTTACTGGAGCGTGGCCTAAGAGGCAGCTTTCAGGTGAGGTAAGTGTTGCCTCCTAATTGCGGCATGGCCCCCTGCCAGGCCACGCCCCCTAAGAGCCCCGGCTAGAGTGTGCAGGCCACTTAAAGCACTGGATAGCGCTGATCTTCAGTTTGTGTCCAGATTAGGAATGCTTATCGTGCCGTTTTGTTGAAAACTGTAACAGGAAGGGTAGTGCCCGGACGCCATGGCCGGTTTCTGCACCCTTGACCCAAGGTTACAAGTCGTAAAAAAAAAATTGTTGTTAAGGGGTGCGGGCGGGCACATTAACATACTCAATGGGATGTGACGTCCCTGGAAATGGACATATCTTAACGCAAACTATGTAAAGTTCATTCAGTTGGCCTTTCCTAATAGAAGAATTTGCACAGGGCAAATGAGCGTTTGCCTTTCATAAAACGCACGAACACCCAAAAATATGAACTGCGCGCAGAGATTTTCCTAAAGGTTTGCCAGCAAAATATAAGACACTCCCCTTTTAAAACCAATTCTCTGTTTTTAAATAATCTCAATAAGACATTTCACAGGTGCTTCATTCACGTTTTTAAATTGGACTGGCAGATAAGTTCTCATCCGGGAACTTGACAAACTGGGTTCGAGCATTAGTAGACCTACGCAATGCCAAATAACGCGAGCCACTACTTTTCCCTTTTACTCTCTGCCTCAAACAATCAAGGGGGCGGCATCTGCCCTCTAAAAAATGAACCCTGTGTACCCTCGACTTGTGTCCTGCTTGCCCCCTTGCGGATCTTCTTCTCCTCCAGAACTTGGGTGACGGCATGAGTCGTCGACGTTCGTGTCTACTGAAAGTTATATCTGGCTTTTTCCAATTCAACCAAGACTGCAACTCCCAGAATGCCAAATCATTTGCCAAATGAGAGCAATTTGCCTGTGACATGGAATCTGCTAGTTCAACCTGCGGAGATGCTCTTTTTGGTTGTGTACCGTCCATCCAACGCTTTAGGTCATCCATGCGTCGCCCCCCCCTAGCCTACACTGCGTTGGGTCTCCATGGAGAGAAACCTCTTGAGTTTTGTGGTGGTCTGCTGTGGTTATCCCGAAGGTGATCGATCTCCTTGTTCCCCTATGGAGCTCACTGAGGATGGTGGTAGGGCTGAAACACGAAATCCTTGCACGAGCAGCCGCGGCTGGGTAGACCCGAGCCTCAGTCTGTCACTTTCCCACTCGGTGTCTACCTCCCAGCGCTACCTCAATTATTCATCAGGAGCCTCTTCGGTGCTTGTTTTAATTACCACTGGCATAATAGCGAAGGGATCACTTGAATAATTCACTAAGAGAATCTGCAGCGCTCCAAGTAACTTGATCCCGGAGCTTCCTGTGCCCCAGCCTGACCTCCGTCACAGCAAATGCGTGCATGTCCCAAGCAAGAGAGGCAAACTCTCCTCTTTCTCCCCGGGGGCGCAAGGGCTTCGGCGCGCACAGGTATGCTATGGATATGGCCGGTCCAGGCTCACTGATGGAATTACACTGGAGTGGCATCTGCCTCCTCTGGGTATTTGATTGGACGTGTGAGGGAGATGTGTTGGGTGTCGATGTCCTCATTGGTCAATCCCTAAGTGCCCTTTGACCCGAGGCCTTTTGAGCTGAGCATCTTGGTTCAAGATCCATTCCTTGGGGAGCATTCAGAAGGCCAGAGGTCAAGGTTGTAACTGAATGCAGATCAAACTTGGGCAGCCTTGGTGCCATGCTCTTGGGTAGACCATGCCCCATGCCGTGTCTACAAAACGGGCAGAAATTGAACCACTGCCACCTCCCAGTTGACCGGTTCAGATTGGGTAAAAAAATAAGGACCACGCATGCAAAAGAATTGAGTCAAATTTGTGAATCTCAGTTTGAGACTTATGATTAAGAACTACCACTACGGGCATTTGGGGGGAAATGTGTGGCAAATGGTGTATTTTAAGCAAAATGGGCCAGTGAAATATGGCACAAAATACCAGGAACACAGGGTATCAAGTCATCAAACTGGCTCACACTGGTCACTGGAGCACAAAATCAGCGCACACGTGCCTGCTGGGCTGGCCCTTCAGGTGCCACCCTGTAAGTCGGTCCAAGCCTGACGTTTGCGAGTGTCTTCTGCACCCAGAAACGCCTTGCCGCCTCCACTGCCTGAAATCTGGAGCTGTGGCCCCTGAAGGGGGGTTTCCCCACATTTATCACGTTGCTCCTCGCACCCGTGCCAGCACTGTGGCTTAGTGATGCATGTGTGTGGCTGCCTCTATTGGTATGCTCTGTAGGGAATCCATGTTCCCAGAACTTTCAGGGATAATCAATCCCATGGCCTTTTTTGGAAAGGGGGTAAGCCACGACAAAAAAAGAGGGTCTAAAACTGTTTTTTCCCCCAAGATCCAGAAAAGGGTGAGCTAGGACTGAGTAACTGTGTGGAAGTCTGAGACCTGTCATCTCTGCATAATGGGCAGTAGCTCCATAACGCATCCTTACTCGACCTCCTGCCCGGCTCTAGTCTGCTCTTACTACCCATGCTCACCAGGCAGTTACCCGAGCTCTGGTCTCGTGTCCATACACTTTTGTGTAAGTCCACACGCAAGAGGCGTCCCCGAAGTAATGCACGCACTCATTGCTTACGTAGAAAGTCCTCATTGCTAATTAGCATGAGAATAATTCAATAAAACCTGCTGGCAGGAAAAGATGCATGAAACAAGTTTATTAAGCCAAACCTCTATTGACATAAAATACCCATCGGCCCATTCCAACATGGTTATGCCAGGAAAGCAAGCACACCGCAAACAAACTGGTGTGTAGCATGCAGGCTTGGTTGATTCCTTGGGTGAGGGTGATCGTGGGTTCCTGCCTGTTGAAACAGGGCAGTGCAATATTAGCCCCGTCTTTGCTCCTGGGAACAAATCATGGTCCTGTGACCGCAGGGATGAATTGGACTGATTGTACTGGGGGATTTTCAGGTGCTTGCCAAAAGTGCCGAGTCCCTTTCATTGAGGGACTGTGTGTTATACTGGCAGATATATATATATATATGTGCAAAAACGCATGTGGCCCTGGGGTTGTAAGTGTTCAAAAGGCCCCATAAGGGAAACATGTCTGGAAACCCAAGCACTCAAGACCTTGCTGCGTTTGATTAAAAAATGGTTTCCTTTATTCAGAGTGTAAGGTCATCACAAATAAAAGGTGAACATGAAATAGATATTCACCAACAAGGCAGACCAAGTCATTAAAAACACTCGCCCATCCGGGTGGAAATAGCCACACGTTCCGCTCGTTATCACGAACTTCCTAGTGCAGATACCACCGTGAAATTTAAAAGCACTGGCCAGAGCGGCAGTCTCCGCCCCCTGAACCCAGGATCACATGACCTCAAAATAGTAAAGTAATGCGTTAGAATAATACCGCCATTTTGAAAATGTCTAATCATTATAGAAATTGATGTAAACTACCCCATATACGCTTAATATTGCAAGCAATCTAAACACACAGGATAGCAGCGGCCGGATATGCCAGTCCCCCCAGTGCTTCTCATATCTTTTAATAACGGGGATGAAATGCGCGAGTGCGCGCTTATTGTCATATTGGCATTCTGCTGAAATTAAATCTCAGCACAGTGCCAATTAACCCCGGATGGTATGTTTAAATACAAAGGGGCATTGAGCAGCTGCTTCCTTTCTTGTGCACTAGCCATCACTACAATTGAACTGGCCACTGTATTTGATATTCACAGAATGCGTATGTTTAGTGGTAATATCTTTGCAGGACACCTTTACAGCTGTGAAACAGTGTGTACTTATTGGCACACAGTTTTTGTTCTCACCCTCCTGTGGCTTTGGGAATCCTTTCACAGGTTTCTTGATGCACTTGCCCATTCAGATTTACTCTTCTCCATTTTAACTTCTCTAAAATCTATTTCACGCTTGCACCTTTTGGGTGGCCACAGACCTCTGAAATGTGGGGCCAGGCAGGGAAATTAGTGCCTGCTTCTGAACGTCATTTTAGTGCCACCTGCGGCATGCGTTTTAATATTGTTAAATGGTGCATCATTGTTTACTTTTACTTTTCTGAAGGGAACCCCCATATTTTTCGCAATGCTTTAAGCTTTAAAAAAAATGTGTATGTCTTGTATTTGAATATAAAAGTTATTGCTTAAAAGAGTGTATTGATTAGAAAGAACTTCAAAGATAACGTGAAGTGGCACTAATGGAAACAATGAGGATTTGGCTGTTTTGCATATTACAGAGCATTTTGGGAAGCTGAGAAGGACCGAAGAGCTTTGTGTCTGTGAGAATTGCATGACTGAATCACTAAATACCTGAAGCACGCTGGGTTTGGTACGCGATTCATTTTTGTTTATTATTTGTTTCAAATAAAAGTCCTCCTAACAATAAAGCTTTAGCAAATATCAAGCATATATACAAGTTTGGAAATCAAAGAATTTAGCTGTCAGAGTGGAATGACTGCTAAAGGCTCAAAATTACTTAGTGTTGTGGATCAGCTAGACTGGGAGAAACAACATTTTCTTAATATTAAAAAAATTACAGCCGGTACATTCAAAATAAACTGCAATAAAATGCTGCTCCTCTGGCAAACTGCCGCCCTAGGTCTGGGCCTAGTCGGCCTTGATGTAAGTGCGTCTATGCCTGCACGTGAGGCCCCTGATGTCATAGCCCTGCTATAGAGGATCTGAACCGTGTCTTTAAGTCTTCCTCTTACTGCTGTTGTTCCTTCTGCCTCCAGAAGGCGGTCCTGCTGCATGCCCGTTTCTTTCCCTTCTCTGTAGCTCCCGCCCCCGGCCACCAGTCCTTCTCCATCTTCAACCTACTCTGATGAATAGACCGATAGTTCCAGGAACAGGGCTGTCCCTCTGGACTCGGTGCGGCGCATCAGCCGTGGGAAGCAGCACGCTCCACGCTTGTGCTTCGATCTGGGAGTTTGTACCAACTTGCCTTTTGTTACACAGGGGACCTCTGATCTTCCTTCGCTGTACCCGGAGACTGTTGTTGTTTTGAAATTAATTAGCTTCCCTGCAGTAGTAGGGCTTGCAGGCCAGACAGTACCATGACCGAGGGATGCCATGCTGGCAGCCTCACATCCTCTGTACAGCGGTTACAAGGTGGATGCCCTCCAGGCACTGTTCAGAGAACATGCAGGGGCCCTCCGTCTTCATTACTCGGGGTAGGGGGAAGGCTGCCGTTGGAGTATGTTCAAATATGTCCAACACTGAACACTCAGGGACAGCTTCAGGGCCTTTCAAACTTTTCTGTTGAAATGGACCCCAAGCTTCAGGTGGCCTCCAGCAGGCTTTCATACACAGCAACATATTTATGTAATTCATGACCTTAAATGTGCGCTTTGCACTTGCATGTTACAGGCTACCTCTGCTGGGGGTCCAACAGCGTTATCACCTCATTGCCTTTTCGTCTGCATTAGCGTCTACTGACAAAGAGCCATTTTTAACTTTTGAATTGACTTTTAGTGCTTCAGCTCAACATCCTCTGTATCCAGAGTTATTTAAGCACCTCTAATGGTGCCTCAGACTATTTTCCTGAACTGGAGGTTAAGGCCACCCCATCCCCCGACATATTGAAATGGGCCGGACAAATATTTAGCTGACCCTGCAAACACTAATACACAGAGGCTGAACTCTAAGCACCTTACTAAGACTCCCCACCGATCATGTTACAAAAGTATGGGGCGACTGCACCCCAAGCACCCTTTCTTCTCTGCCACGCCACCCCCCTGGGCGTCTCCAAAATGTGGCAACGAAAAGGCGCCACAGCAGATTGAGGCCCCATCTCTCGAAGCTGAAAGCGAGTTCCTGCAAGACCGGTTTCACAAGGCCCCTCTTATCTGCTGCTTTCTGTGCCAGTTTCCTCCTTTGCGCTATGGCAGGATCATTGAGGCTTGGCATGACATCCGGTGTTCCGATTGATATCGGTTTCGCAGGTGTCGGGGAGGTCTTTTCTTTTAAGTTGGCCAGGCTGCGTATGTCAAATGCATGTGGGGCAGGGGTCCCACAGAACTCCTCAACCTGGGATGCGTCTGCCGGGTACGGCTGGGGTGGTCCTGGTGAGCCGCCTGGCAGAGGGACGCCCCTTTATATGGGGGCACAGCACGGGAAGCTGTAAAGGTTGGGTGCTCCCCGCTAAGGGGAGCGCCGGTAACTGCAGTGCCCGGGCCCGGCGGTGACGGGAGGCCTGTCAGGCGAGCGCCTTCATTGAGACCCGGGCGGCAGTGGTGATGCGATGCGAAGCGGAGCGCCTCTCAACCCTCGTTCGTGAGGGTTAAGAACAGTTTTCCCCCAGCGCTTTGCTCGTGCCGGTACATTTTTTTTTCTTTTCTTTTTTAGTGTTGTTCACCACCGCTCAGGTGAACAACTTATTAAGTAACATTCCACTCAACCTATCCTGCTTCTTTAGACTATTGGAGAAGGGGTTACTAGGCTTCTTGAGGCAAGTGGTTTTGTCTTGCTTTAACCTAACCACAATACCAAAAACACCCAAGTGAGGTCTAAGGTTAATTATCCAAAAATCAGACCGTATGAGCCAAGTATCGGTCTCAACTAGGTAGGATCCAGATCAAAGGGAAAGAAACTCCTGCGCGGACCTCCTCTAACCCTGGACACTCTTGATTGGTTCGGGCAAACCACACAACCACCTCAAATGGAATCTGCTCCTCTACCACCCCAAAGAGGTTTGGAAGCACATTTTCAGAACGGGGCTCTCGCCTACTCTTTCACACAGGTCCCTACTTGGTCAGGGTAGAGGGGTCCCTTCTGGTGAGCTTGCCCAAGTGGGGGCTCACGCTCATAGGCCAATGCATGCAAAGGGTTGGGGGCACTAATGTTTTCCGATTTATCACACTCACAAATGAGTCACTTGGAGAAGAAAAGGTTTGGACGATACGTGGATCATAATTAATGGCACGAAAACATGTTCCCGTCAGGATCTGCGGAAATTAGACCATCAAGTAGTCTAAGCATCGGTCAATCTTCACGTATCGGCAATCGCCAGCGGCTGCGTGTTTGCCTCGGCACCGTAGGCCATGAGATCTTGGTTGGCTTTCCCGTAGCAGATCATGCTGGCGAGCCGTTCTTTCTGTGGATGCAGTCTCTTGTGGCCTACAGAGCTTTAGCTTGGCCCCCATCCCAGTTCATGGGAACGCTTTGACCTGGGCCTGCCTAAATAGGTTTAGATTTGCTGTCTGGATCATCACAATTGTCCTTTCCATGAGCAAGACTGTCCCTTCTACTGAGGCACGATGCCAGCATTCAGCCCAGCACAGTCTATTGGTCGCTCCCTGGTTTTGCACCTAATGTCTGGGGGATGGGCGCTTTGCGCTACTAGCGTCCCCCTTCACAGATGAGCTGCCTACCCGCTTCCTTTGCTACTGAAAAACAGGCAAAGGCTCCAAACAAAGGGAAATGAGGTAGAACAACATCTCGTAACCAAAAAACAATAGGAAGCCACTGGCAGACAAGGAGCCCGCCCCCAGCTTCCATTGTGCAGCTCGGCGTGTTTTAGGATCGGGGTACCAGAGGAGCAGTGCCACAGCAAGGATTTATAATTTTATTTCTGCCTTATCTGAAGAGGCATAGGTAAGTTAAGGATGAAATGCGTCTTTTAATTTGCATTAACTACTTGGTGCAATACACAATGGATTACCAAAACGTTTCCGTGTCAGTTACAATATATATTTACTTTTCTAATCAATACGCCCGTGATAATTGTACTCCCAATTTCAAAAAAAGAGGTAATAAAATACTTGTACTTAAACATCTTGAAGGGAGAGCTGCTTGGGTCCCTGTGTATGTATATGCTGGCCTTTTTAAGTCGCAAACGTTGCTGTGAAGCGGCAGAGCCGTGTGAAGGAAAGGGGAAACCCCCAACCGTAAACCCCCTTTCTAGGGAAGTCACCCCTACAAGGGAATGTTATCCCCCTTTTTAGGGAAGTCACCCCTACAAGGGAATGTAGCACCCACAACACACTCTCATTCGACCTCAAGCCATTGAACTGTACTGAATGTTAATCATGTATGCATATAATGTGCATAACATATATTGTATGTGATGACCCCCATTCCATGTTCTGATTGATCTCTTCCACCCACACTTGGTAACGCTCCCCCCAATGTAATTGTCCTCGTGTAGAACACTTCTGCTTATAACACTTGCACTGTCGCTCGATGCAAGTTAAGGCTACAGTAAAAGAGTACAATAATATAGAGGACACTGGAAGGGCGGTCTATGAAGGGTGTCCTTGGTAGGATGTGCGGGGAGGGGGTACAGGTTGGGGAGGGAAAGGTGGACGCAACTTTGACTCATTTTAGGTGGATCCATACTCCAGTTAAAGCTGTATTCTTGTGAGTTCCACCGTTTACAATTAATTGGTGTTTCAGAAAGCCTCAACAGCGCGTCTTATGACTAAATTATAGTATGGTATAACCAGTCCAGATAAGTTTTTGAAGTAAGAGTATTTTACTCTCTTTTGTAATTTTGGCTGTTAGGTGGCATATAAGCCAAAACTATGCAATTTGAGTACAGCTGGGGAGAAATGACATATGAGGAAGGCCACAACATTAGTAGGTGTTTGGTCATTTATGCACCCATTGAATGCCCATGACCATGCTAATTCCTATGGGCATTTCTGCAGACTTCCTGCCCCTCCTTGCCCAAAACAGATCATCCTGGGATCTCCGTGAGCTAGTCTTATCAAGCCTTACTATCAAACGCTGTGCTGGAAGTGCCTGCCAGTGTGTTTTTCAAAGCAGTCTTCTGAGAGTCAATATCTTAATTGGAGCTGTAAATGTGCTACTGGTGTAATAACAATGTCAACCAGGTCTGCTTTCAGCCACTCGATTTATAAGCTCTATGCATATACTTCACTGATGTCCTATTGAAAACAACCATTGGCAAAGCCAACAGTTCTGGCTTGTCTATAGGTTTTAGGCATTTGCCAGGCACTGCTATTATATGCCCAGATTCACACACCAATTTGCAGTTGCTACCAGTGATTACCAGTTAGCACCACTATGGCAGTACCTGGCAAATGCCTTTCCCATGCCTACACAAAAGCCAAAACTGTTGGTATTGCTCATGTTGTTTAAAGTTGGGAGTTAAATGATTTTTTATGCATAAAAACAGTAAGTCCTATTCCGAAAGGGGGTATTTTATAAGCGAGTATAAATATATTTATTTAACTGTAAAACAAATATTTTGTAACACATTTCATTACAACCAGTTATTCAGGCACATACACATTTTGACCTTTTCAGCCAGCATTAATAGTGGGGCTTTCCTTGGCTGCACATGTATGCTGATCGGAACATATCTGGGGCTCCGTGGATCAAAGCATGGGGCAGGCTCCAAATTTTCTCTGTTTTCCACTTTTTTGTTGCGAGTATTTTTACTCTGTATTTGTCTCTGTTGGGAGGATGTTCCTATTTTTAGGGAGTAAACGTGGCTGTTACACCCCCTTATCTGTAGGGCTGGGTTTAACCGTCTCCAAGTGCAGTCTGCGTATCGAGTCATGTGACTGTAATGTAGGGTGAACAGACGTCCCGGTTTTCCCGGGGCAGTCCGTGGAAATCGCCCTCCGTCCCAGTAATTAAAATTGAAATTAACCTTTCAGTTAAAAGTCACAACACTTACTGACTGCACCCCAGAGACTGGCTTGGAAATGGTTGTACAGCAAGCCATGTAATATTCATGAGAGCAAACGCTTGTTTCGAATTAACATGCCAAGATTCACAGACACAACTGCACAAATGAGATCATGTACAGTTTATAGAAAGAAGTGCTGGAAATATGATTGGGTGGTGGTTTTGGGGGAGGGGCGGTAATTGGCGGGCTGCGATGGGGGTAGTCCTTCTTTTATGTTGCTGGTCGTCCCGGGTTTTTCGTTTTGGAAGTCACCCTACTGCAGTGGTCTTCAAACTTTTTTGGCCAGGGCCCCCCTGAGCAAAATTTGGGCAGGTCGGGACCCCCCAGAAATGCCAAATGGACAGTATAAATTGCGCGCCGTCACCTGCTCCCATCAAAGTCGCTGGGCTCCCTCATCCCACTCCTACCCAGTCGCTGGTCTCTCCCCACCCCATCACACACCCAGGGCTCTCCCCACTCTGCTCCCATCACTATCCCATGGTTCCCGCCCATTGTGCTCCCACCATAGTCCCTCGGTTCCCCCATCCCGTTCCCAACACAGTCTGAGGGCCAGTGGCGGCTGGTGAATCTTTTTTAAGTGGAGGGGCATTAAGGGGAGGTTCGGGGGGGTTTCCCCCTGTGAATTTTTTTTTAAATAATAGGTTAAAATGTTGCATTGTAGAGCATACTTTTAACAAAAAATGGGTAAATAGCCAAACAGTTTGCAATTGTTGCTGGGAGTCCAGGGGGCAGGCATTGATATTTTATTTCTATCGCGCTCGTACACAAGTGTTTCAGAGCGTGACAAGGCAAGGGAGGGGAACAGAGGAGAATAAAACAGCGATCTTACTAGGCCCAGTGACATTGAGAACGCGCAAGTGTGAGGGGAAAAGTGCATGGAAGGGGGGAGAAGTGGAAAGTGCGAAGCAGAGGAGAAACAGATAAATAACAATAAATAAATAATAAAGGCAACAAACAGTGGTAGTGCAGCCAGCAATTTGCAAGTGCTACGTTTAAGGCAGCAGACAGGGTAGGTCTGATAAGTGCAGGAAGAAAGATGGTTCTCCTCAAGTTTTAGAGTGGCAGGGCGCTGTTCCAGAGGGAGGCCCCAGCCGAAGACGGAGATCTACCCCCAGCTCGTTTCTTTGATAAACGACTGACCCTGAGGGAGTTGGAGGTAGAGGAGTGAAGAGCTCGAGAGGGGAGGTATTTGCGGAGGAATAGCTGAAGGTATTTTGGACCGAGGCCCCAGAAAGCCTTGTGGACAAGGCAGAGGGTTTTGAATGATAGATGTCCGGTAAAAAGATACCATCCATGTCCCCTGGGCCCCACTGGTCCTAACACAATGAACATGATTATGTGTATATGCAAGGCGCTGCACATTCATACAGCAATCACTCTATCATTCACATGAGCATCCATCACCATACACTCACTCATAACGCATCCATACACATGTTTAAATAAAAACAATGAACATAAACGTACCTTCTGCATTGGCCTGTGTGTGGGTGCTGCTCCAGCTGCTCTGTCCGTATGTGCGAGGAGGCGCAGGAGCTCCCCCTCGGACATACAGACATGCAGTGCCCCAGCCACCATTTCCAATGAGCTATGCAATGCTGGCGAAGCAAAACGCCCCAGCACTTGCATGGCTCAGTGAGCATGTGCGGCTGGGGAACTAAACTGAACTGTCAAAGGGAAACAGTGTTTCCCTTTGACAGTTCAGCCAGCCCAGGAGCACTCCATTAGCTGGATAAAGCAGCTGAGGGAGTGCTCACTGTTTCACTGGGCTGGCTCCTTAGCTCCTCCATAATGGGTGAGGGGCCACTATGCAGTTAGTAATGTTGACCATTGTTGCTGAATATATCACAATTTACTTACATTTTAACACAAAGCACCCCTTTGGGTACTATTGAAACAGTGGGCTTCATAACTACTCTGGCGGTAGCTGTGCCGGTAAAACCGGCACGGCTGCCACTGGAGTTGCATCCGGGTCTGGCACCCGCGAATGGGCAATTACTAGGTCATGCCGAGTTAGGCGGACATGATAATTGCCCTTTCGAAGGTGCCGGTAGATCCCCATTCCCATTTGAGCCCCATATGGCTCAAATGGGAAGGGGGAGCTCGGATGCACCGGCACCGTTAATAACGGTGCCGGTGCATCCGACGAGCTGAGGTCAGACCTGGCGGGGGCTGTCAAGCACCCACGAGCACAACTCTTACTATGGCGGAACGGTAGCAACGGTGCCGGTAGCTTACCAGCACCGTTGTTACTGGTCCGCCATAGTAGTAATGAGGCCCAGTCTGTGACTAAAGGAATGAATATCCATTTACAACTGTGGGCCACTTTTTCATTGTTGCCTGAGACAGTTTCATGCTTCAGCCCGCCCATGTGGGCCACCCCTGCCCATTTCTTCCAATCTAAAAAAAAAAAAAAAAAAATCTTTTTTCATGCTGAGCTCTCAGGGCCCCCCTGGGATGCACCCGCGGACCCCTAGGGGGTCGCGACCCACAGTTTGAATACCACTGCCCTACTGTAATGTGTGCACGTGTCTTGTTTTCAGCTTAATACTGCCTTTATTTCGTGTGTGTAGCTTTATGTATGTGATCTAGGTGGGAAAAGGAAGGCAACAGGTATAGTATCGCACAGCCAATGGCCAAGTCGCGGAGAGGAGAGGACATTCTACTGCTACTAACGTTTCACTCGTTTGACGTGTCTGTTTGACATTTTCCAAAGGTGCGTTTTTGGCCGGGGTCTTTTTTCATTGGTTTTCCTGAATTGAGCGGGCACACAATGTAAACCGCTGGGCAGAATTTCAAACAAGTTTGGCACAAAGCGAAGCAGTTGTGCCTTTCGATGGTTTGGGGCAGATTCGTTTGGTGAGTTTGTTTATTTATTTGGCAGAGAATGCGGTGCCCTGGCACCGAAATGTTTTATATAATTTTTCCCATGGCGCATTTCAGCATGGATTTCACTGATGCAAGTTGTGAAAGCATTAGCGGGGGTAAAGGAGAGGCCTGCTTTCAGGTTGGATTCGGGAGGCTGAACTATAGCCATTGGGCTGGGCATAGCAATACTTCTCATTTGTTTTTTGAAAGCGCGCCGGCGTTCTCGCGAGAATGTGGTTTGGTTTTTGAAGTGCGTCAGGCGGCAGCCCGTTTTTGACTTTCTCGTGATAATTCATTTGCAGTCATTTTTAATGGTAAAATCTTGTGAGGACAAAGGGGCAGGACAAAAAATTATTTAAAAAATGTGTGCCAAAACGCCACATGACGCATGCATTCTCGCCCCAGTTCCCCTCTATGGCAAAGTGGCTGCTAGGACCCATAATGGGGAAACATCCCATGGTACGTAGCTTACAAGTTACTGATACTGTTGAATTCGACACCTGTGATCATAAGAAAATAACTCAATATTACAGCAAGTGTGATATCTGGTCCCCTTAACTTGTGACATTAAGCTAATGGTGCAATGCAACAACACCCTTGAAATTGGGCAAGCGTTGGCAGCTAGGCCCCTTTTACTTGAGCCCTCCTTTTTGCACAGCCCATGATCCACATGCATGACATCACAGATGGTATCACGTAGTACATATGGATGACTTCACTTCAAACTAGGCGCATCGCATCGTATTTCATAGGAGTAGAGAGTAGAACATTCTCTTGGCCCATATAGAGACATATGGCGAACATATTGTATGGGCGTGTGTGCAGTGCGCGCTAATAAAATTGTAATATGCCAGCCAAACTGTTATTGAAATAAAGTGGCCTCTGGACCTAGTGGCTACTTTGGGTGGCCTGGCAGGGCCTGGGGCATAATCAAAGGCCCTGCCCTGGACAGTGTGGCCAGTGGTCATGGACGCAGGCCATGGCCAGTGGCCCACACACCTATCTGGGCAAAGTGGACAATGGTCCAGAGGCTCAGTGGCCATTTTAGGTGGCTTGGCAGTTGCACCAATGTGCTCTAGTTTCCAGTAATGTCATTGTTGATGTCATACGTGTTGTGATCTGTGATATCAGTGTGCTCATTGGCTTCATAGTTAGTGGCTTGGCTTCCAACATTTGCCGAATGTCAAGGGTTTTGTTGCCTTAAATCATCACGTTAACATCACTAAAGCTATAGTTTTTTCACTGATCTATTTCTGCACTTCACATGGGTGATGTCTTCCCTACATCATTGCCCTTTACCAGCTGTGATGCTTCGGCCTTCGCCACCTTCTGCGAAATGTTGTGTTTCCTTACTGGCTGTACTCTTTCATCTGTGTTTCGTCCCACCCATGTCCTCTCTCAGGGTTCGTGTTCCTTTACTGACCATGATCTCCAGGGTAGAACTGTTCTTACCTCCCGAGGTGTGCCTATCACTGGGCAATGCTTGGTTGCTCACTGCCCTCACCCAGCTGTGAAGTGTTCTCTTCTGTTGGCCTAGCTATTGCCTCACAATTAATGGTGACTTGTCCCTCTCCTCCGGTTCGCTCTTCTTAATTCTTGCAGTTCTCTTGCCCTACAGCTCTGCGTCTGCCACATTCACCCTCTTCTCCCGTTCGCAGGCCTCTTTCCTAGAGCTTGTACTCAAGTTGTTTGTCGATGTCCTGTTATCACCGCCATTTCTTTTGTTGAACAGTCCAGGATTTCCTTGGCAGGCTGCAGGGCTCCAGGCCATAGGCGGGGACTGCAGCAGATTTCTGCCCGTCACCAGGAAGTACAGCTCTCGCTTCCGGTTTGGATAATTTCCTGCAGGGCATTCTTTTCCTTCTTTGTTTATGGAATAACTCCGAAATGTTCCGATAAGAAAAGCATATTGTGCAGTGATGAGTCATGGCTGTGACAATTCTTTAGGAAAGCCAGAACCAGTGGGGAATTCAGTGTGCCAAGGGAAGTGGGCAAAGGTAGGCTTCAGCTTCTCTAATGGGTAACTGGGCCAATGATCTGACCGCTTTCGACCTTGGCGTTCTACTAGGAGCACAGCGCCATGACCTTTCATCTCTTAGGTTGAAATGGGCCTTGACCTTCACGGGGCTTCTCAGAGCAGCTGCCCCTATGTTGGCATTATTAATTCGGAGCAAAATACGTATTCAGTTCAGTACATTAAATGTGCACTTTGAAGCACGCACATTAAATGCTGCCTTTGCTGGCATCCTCAGCCTTCCAGTATCCAGCAACATTCTTCTCTCATTGCCTTTTTACTGCAGTTTAGAATAATAGCTTTTCAGTGGACATTTATTATTTCAGCTTCCTGCTGGTGATAATCAGCTATTAACCCCCTCCCTGCATGAATTCCTTTATTTTCATCATAATATTTGCACTAACCTGCGGCCTCAGACTGGTTTTTCCAGCTGTACGGAAGGAGACCCCCAAACATAATTTTGAAACGGCCCCCACGAGCACCACACATCTGCAGCTGGTTCAGTGTATCAGCTTTTGGAGACCTAGTAGTGGCACACAATGTGCACTTGCCACTAGCCGATGGCTAGTGATTATGGACTCTGGGCAAGCAGGAAATTATGTGCTTTGTGTATGTGTAGAATTGAGGTAATGCTTGACTTTTTATGGCTAGCTAGTAGCTTGCAACTTGAAGTGTGTGGGTGTGTGTTGGTTTGGGTTGGGCCGAGTTGAGGTGGGTTGTTGCTTTTCATGGAGTGTGCATGAGATCTGGCTGTGGGGGGAATGGTGTAGGATACTGGCAATTATCCCGTGGCATTGTGGGTGGTGTAGGAACTCTGGCTGTGGAGAATACTGTAGGCTCACTGTCTGTGGTGGATTGGTGCACCAGTGCTGGGTTGCATGGCTGACAAAGTTGGTGTCCAAGCACCTTGTGTGGTGGTTGGTATAAACATAATAGATGGGAGGACGGTGTAGAAGGTTTGGCTGTGGTTGATGATGTTGGTGCACTTGATGTGAAGGGATTATTAAGGGTACTAGTGATTGCAATGGGGTAGGGTATTTGGCTGTGAAGGCTAGTGTTGGAACAATGGTTCTGGGGGTAATGTTTTGGTGTGAACTATGGGGGACTGCATAGGAACACCAGCTGTGGAAGATGGGGTAGAGCAGTGGCTGTGCAACTATGCTATAGGAGCACTGCCTGTAGGCAGGTGGTGCAGGAACACTGTCCGTAAGTGATTGCGTTGGCGTGCTGGTTATTTGGGGTGAAGTATTAGTGCTAGCTATGTAGGATGTTGAGGTCTGGACTGTGGGAGTGGTAAATTACACGGGCGGGGACTGTGGAGTGTGGTGTAGAAATTGGAACTGATGTAGAGGATGGTGTAATTGGGCTGGTTATAGTGGATGGTGTAGGAGAACAAGCTTTATGCATGTTGTACCTGCACAGCTTTAGATGGTGTTGGGAGTATCATCTGTGATGATGTAGGAGTGCCAGCTGTGGTGATGTTGTGTGAGTGCTGGTTGTGCAGGGTAGTGTTGTAATGTTGGCAGTTGGATTGCTGCTGGGGCATTGACTGTACGGGTTGGTGTAGGGGCGCTGGCTGTTGGATTACTGCTGGGGTATAGGCTGTGTGGGTTGGTGTAGGAGAGCTGGCTGTTGGATTGCTTCTGGGGCATTGGCTGTGCGGGTTGGTGTAGGAGCACTGGCTTGTTGGATTGCTGCTGGGGCATTGGCTGTGCGGGTTGGTTTAGGAGCACTGGCTGATGGATTGCTGCTGGGGCATTGGCTCTGCGGGTTGGTGTAGGAGCGCTGGCTGATGGATTGCTGCTGGGGCATTGGCTTTGCGGGTAGGTGTAGGAGCACTGGCTGATGGATTGCTTTTGGGGTATTGGCTGTGCAGGTTGGTGTAGGCGCGCCGGCTGTTGGATTGCTGCTGGGGCATTGGCTGTACGGGTTGGTGTAGGGGCGCTGGCTGTTGGATTACTGCTGGGGTATAGGCTGTGTGGGTTGGTGTAGGAGAGCTGGCTGTTGGATTGCTTCTGGGGCATTGGCTGTGCGGGTTGGTGTAGGAGCACTGGCTTGTTGGATTGCTGCTGGGGCATTGGCTGTGCGGGTTGGTTTAGGAGCACTGGCTGATGGATTGCTGCTGGGGCATTGGCTCTGCGGGTTGGTGTAGGAGCGCTGGCTGATGGATTGCTGCTGGGGCATTGGCTTTGCGGGTAGGTGTAGGAGCACTGGCTGATGGATTGCTTTTGGGGTATTGGCTGTGCAGGTTGGTGTAGGCGCGCCGGCTGTTGGATTGCTGCTGGGGCATTGGCTGTGCGGGCTGGTATAGGGGTGCTGGCTATTGTATTGCTGCTGGGTCACTGGATTTTCGAGTTGGTGTAGGAGCGCTGGCTGTTGGATTGCTTCTGGGGCATTGGCTGTGCGGGTTGGTGTAGGATCGCTGCCTATTGGATTGCTGCTGGGGCATTGGATTTCGGGTTGGTGTAGGAGTGCTGGCTGTTGGATTGCTGCTGGGGCATTGGCTGTGCGGGTTGGTGTAGGAGCGTTGGCTGTTGGATTGCTGCTGGGGCATTGGCTGTGCGGGTTGGTGTAGGAGCGTTGGCTGTTGGATTGCTGCTGGGGCATTGGATTTCCGGTTGGTGTAAGAGTGCTGGCTGTTGGATTGCTGCTGGGGCATTGGCTGTGCAGGTTGGTGTAGGAGCGGCGGTTGTTGGATTGCTGCTGGGGCATTGGCTGTGCGGGTTGGTGTAGGAGCGCTGCCTATTGGATTACTGCTGGGGCATTGGATTTCGGGTTGGTGTAGGAGCGCTGGCTGTTGGATTGCTGCTGGGGGATTGGCTCTCCAGGTTGGTGTAGGAGCGCTGGCTGTGGGATTGCTGCTGGGGCATTGGATGTGCTGGTTGGTGTAGGAGCGCTGGCTGTTGGATTGCTGCTGGGGCATTGGCTGTGCGAGTTGGTGTAGGAGCGCTGGCTGTGGGATTGCTGCTGGGGCATTGGATTTCGGGTTGGTGTAGGAGCGCTGGCTGTTGGATTGCTGCTGGGGCATTGGCTGTCCAGGTTGGTGTAGGAGCGCTGGCTGTGGGATTGCTGCTGGGGCATTGGATTTCGGGTTGGTGTAGGAGCGCTGCCTATTGGATTACTGCTGGGGCATTGGCTGTCCAGGTTGGTGTAGGAGCGCTGGCTGTGGGATTGCTGCTGGGGCATTGGATGTGCTGGTTGGTGTAGGAGCGCCGGCTGTTGGATTGCTGCTGGGGCATTGGCTGTGCGAGTTGGTGTAGAACCGCCGGCTGGGGGGATTGCTGCTGGGGCATTGGTTTTTCGGGTTGGTGTAGGAGCGCGGGCTGTGGGATTGCTGCTGGGGCATTGGATGTGCTGGTTGGTGTAGGAGCGCCGGCTGTTGGATTGCTGCTGGGGCATTGGCTGTGCGAGTTGGTGTAGAACCGCCGGCTGGGGGGATTGCTGCTGGGGCATTGGTTTTTCGGGTTGGTGTAGGAGCGCGGGCTGTGGGATTGCTGCTGGGGCATTGGCTGTGCGGGTTGGTGTAGGAGTTTTGGAGCGTAGGGTCCTTCTGCATGAGTGGGTGCTGGTCTCACTGCTTAGGGCTCGTCTCGCCTTTTATAGTAATTTCCTATTTTTAGAGATGAATTCCTGTACTGTGCAGGAAAGGGAGGGAAATCCTGTTTTTTGTGACCGAAGAGGCAGCTGTACATGCAAGAATGACAGGGTCAGATTGGGACAGAAAATAGCCCTGGACATCAACTAAAAAGTGTCCCACAATCATATGCATTAATTGTTGAGGATAAGACTTGGGTCCATTTTTGGTAGCATTTGTGTCCTCATCATCAAACATTGATTTATTTCGGTAATTAACATACCATAAATTCGTATACACAACAAGACATTCATTTTAAATGGAATTCTTACCAGTTACTGACATACCTTTCACTTATAAACAAGTATTGTTCATTTCATATTCACGGATTTACACTGAAAGATCGATAACACAAACAATAACTGATAAAGGATAAAAAGAAATAAAAAAAACGTTTAAACCTTGCATTTAATTTCGCCTGCTAATTTCCTCCTCAAGTTCCATGCAGCACACTTTACAATTCCCGAATCATTAAATTCATCATTTTATTTTTCAAATGGATCTGAGCTGGCAAAAGGAGAGTCTGCATTCCCAAATGCAGACAGAACTGAGTGTCACCACTGAATGGGACAGAACACTGCAGGGGAGTGAGTACACGTTTTAAACTCCCAACACAGGAACTGATGTCTTGTTAATGCAGTGAGTAAGGCAGAGCTTTACATATGACTGCTCAGATATTCTACAGGGAGAAGAGAGAGTCCTAAACTACCTCTATTACACCGTTGAGGCTGCGGTAGGTTTTCAAAAGGCAGGAAGCTAGTTTGTAAATGCTAGCTATCAAAAGTCGCAAAAAATGGGAGAGGATAGACATTTTTGTTTATTCAGACATACATATAGAATTCATAGTAAAGAATACATAGTTTGAAAACGAAAGATCACATGCAAGCCTCGTTTGGCTTGTAACAAAAGAACACAAAAAATGAAAATGAGTACAAAACTGTTGTTACATCATAGTTTGGTAGGTGAGGGTTAGTAACATGTATTGTGGATTTCAAATACTACAATCAGATTGGTAGTATGTCATAGTGGTCAGGAAATAATATGGGACTGAACATTGTCATACATAGGCAAATCCTCGAGTGCCAATCGCTTATTCAGCAAGCGGTTGCCCTGAGGAATGGCTCCAAAGAAATCAAGCACATGAACGTATGTCGGCAATTCCGCCATACTTAATGACTGGCGTTAAAACATGTGTAATTTAATTTATTTTAAAAAACATTTTCTGTATGCATTCTTGCTGGTTGTAAATAGATTAATTTATTTGTTGTATTGTTATGTGCCGAGAATGGCAATCACACTATATATTTGTGCAATCAATTTTTTGAAAAATAAAATAATGAATTTGGTGATTTGGTATGTAAGGTGTGCTGACTATTTATACCAAATATAAATGTGCAACTTTGTGTGATACGCGCTTCATAAGACAACATTAGTTAGTAACAGAATGATGACACCAAGATAGTTGCTGTTTTACAGTCCTGTTGTTGTGTTTCTTAAAGATTGGTTTAAGAGACAAAGGCTCTTCTTGGTCATTGCGAAATCCACATTCCGTACCCTTTGGTTTCCATTTACCTGAAAAGCTTGCCAGAGTTAGTGTTCCCAGCCAAAACGCCAAAAATACCATTCTTATCTCGCTATCTTCTAATACTGAAATCTACGCTGCTGTCCAGAGAATTGGCTATGGGGCCGGTTGTTGCCACTGCTGCAAATTTACATGAGATACACCCCATTCCTGGTTCCAGGTTTTCGTAATATGCAGACAGCACCCCATAAACGCTATAGGCCCATATTTCTGGAGGACCTATACATATATTTGAACCAAGGGAGCCAACATAAGCCGGTTTTCGAGAGGACATTTTGCTCATTTCTCTGCAAAAGGATCTCGGTATCGGGTACAGGATATTTAGAAAGTTGTATAATAGGTGGCGGAGCACCAACATCTTCAAGAGCGCTGTCTTGCCAGCTACTGAGAGAGGTAGCGTCTCCCAGAATTTGATTGAGGTTTCTAATCTAGTTTTTGCTTCCACAGTATTATGGTGGTGTGTCTTTCCTGTCGTGATAAATATCGACCCCTAAGTATCTAAAGGTATTAACGCGCCATTGCAGTCCTAGGCACAGATGTTGCTCATTCTCTGCTCCTGCCCGTTCAGCGAGTGGAAATATTCAGGACTTTGACCTACTAATCGTGATACCTGACTGTTTATCAAAATGTGCCAAACACTCCAAATATAATTCCAGGTTATCTTGTCGGTGTTGCAACATGTCATTGCATATAGCAATATTATATGATGACAACCCTCCACAGACAGCCCAGTATCTTTGCATTCCTTTCTCAGGAATATCGCATGGGGTTCCAAGACCAGAACATATAGCATGGGGGACAGGGGGCATCCCTCTTTGGTGCCTCTGTTTATCTGGAACTGTTCTGATATGAATATGCCTGTGCGTACCCTGGCGACCAGGTTGGAGTAGAGTATCTGGACCTGCCTGATGAAACTCTCGCCCAGCCCAAAGCCCCTTGGAGAGACAAATAGCCAGTCCCACGTGACGGAATAGTAGGCTTTAATGGCATCTCATGCTACCACTGTGCACTACTCTGGACAGTCTCGGGTCTTGTCAATTATTGTGTTTAACCTTCTCAGGTTTTCGGTGGTTGCCCTCCCCGGGACATAGCCAGTTTGGTCCGGGTGTATCAGCTTCCCAATCACCCCTTTAGTCTCTCCGCCAAGACCGCCGCAAGGATCTTGGTGTCTTGGTTAATTAGTGAGATTGGGCGGTAGGATATGCACAGTACCCCCCTCCTTTCCGGCCGTTAGGATCGGGATGATAGTGGATTCCTCCATACTTTGAGACAGTCTCCCTATCTCATACGCCTTTTCTAAGGTTTGGAGTCGTTTTTGGGCTACCTCGTCCATAAATTCTCTAAAATATTCTGCACCGAGGCCATCGCTTCCGGGAGTTTTACCCATGGGTAACAGTTATCAAATCCCGCAGTTCCTCTATTGTAAGCAGTGTCTTCAGCGTTGGTTTGTTCTGTACTCCGGGTGGGTAGCCCTATTTCAGCTATGGTCTCTCGTATTTCTTGCTCCCCAGAGTCCCCCGGGTCTTCGAATAGACCCCGATAGAAAGTCCAAAAGGTCTTGTTCATTTCCATTTTGTGCCCTCTGTGTTTCTCTGCATACGTCTTTTATTTCTGATTCCCTCCTGGGTGTCTTTGCCCCTGGACAACCAGGCTAACAGCCTACCTGGCTTGTCTCCTTGTCCGTTTAGCTTTCCTGAGTATTTTGCAAAGCTTTATCTTCCAAACCTCTCCCAGTATTCTAAACATTCCAGCCTCAGTTCGATAGGTTTTCCTTCAGTCTCCCTTCCCACCGGCTCTGAACTCTCTAGATGCCTTATCCTGGCTTCTGTGCCCGCCAGCTTCCATTCCAGCTCCTTTCAGATCCCCCCTGCCTTTGCTATGGCTGCTCCACTTATCACCATCTTTAAAGCATCCCAAATGATTCCACCACTATTAAAACTCCCCTCATTTAGGCTAAAGTAGTCCTCTATCTGCTGAGCCAGCTCTTCCCTGAATGGTCCATCCCGTAGGATTTCTGCTCAGTTTCCACATGGGTATCGGGGCAAATTGATTACTAAGTACCCATTCAACGACCAAAGGCGAATGGTCGGAGAGGGTCTTTCCCTTGTATGAGGCACCCACAAATTCCCCCAGCTGATCTATACTCTTAAGGAAGTAGTCTATCCGTGTGTACATCTTATGCGTGCTCAATTAAAATGAGAAATCCCGTTTAGGTCCCTTTAACCATTTCCACATTTCTTGTAGTTCTAGGTCTCTCACCAATGTTCGCAGGACCTTTGTAGGGTGGATGGAGATAAGTATTTACCGTCAGACCTGTCCATCTGTGGGTCAATTGAACAGTTGAAGTCCCCTCCCCGTTGCCATGTAGTGCCGCTAAGCGGGGAAAGTCATGTGTACAGGGAGCGAAAGAAGGCAGCTGTGCTGTGGTTGGGTGCATAGTATTGATTAGACAATCCTCCTTTTTGTATTTGTATTTGTATTTTCTTTAGCGCCTTAAGCAAAGCGCTGTACATGGGGTACAAAACAGTAACAAAATAAATGTATAAACAATCAAATAAAATCCAGAAAACAATCACTCAAACATTTGCAAATAGATGGGATTTCAGTGATGATGGAGCAAATAAAAAGCAGAAGAACGTTCCAATGAAGAGGAGCAAGAAACTCAAAGCAACGAAAACGAGACTGTGCACACAAGGGACGGGGAGCCAAGAGTAAGAATTGAGAAGAAGAATGGAGATATCGTGCAGGGATCTAGAAAGATATTAGTGCAGCAAGATAGTTGGCAGCAAGGCCATGCAGAGATTTAAATACAAGACAAAGAAAGTTGAATTTAATTTGAGAATGAAAGGGTAACCAGCCAAGTGTTTCAAGAGAAGCAGTAATAGAATCCTGCGATGAGAGAAGACACAAAAGACTAATACAAGAGTTGAACACTGACTTAAGTGGGGCAGGCGAGAGTTAGGGAGCAAAAATAGGGCAGCAGAACAATAAATAAGTCAAGAAAAAATAAGAGAAGAAATTAGAAGTTTAGATGCCGTAAAATTAAGAAATGGATGAGCCTTATGAATATCATAGAGATGAAAGTGACAAGAACGGGCAGTTAATGAGATGTGGTGAGAAAACAAAAGATTTGTATCAAAGTAAAGACCAAGATTACGAGCTGTAGGTGAAATTGGAAGCTTGGATGGTGGAAAAGATATATAAAGGAGGGTGAAAGATGAGGCGAAAGATTGTTAGTAGGAAAAAACAGTACCTCGGTCTTCGCAGCATTGAGGGTGAGATAATGGGAGGACATCCAGGATTTGATTGCAACCAAGCAAGCAGAAAGATTGAGGTGAATTTCAGAAGAGAAAGAAGAGAAGGAAAGAAATAGTTGGATGTTGTCCGCATAAAATACCATAAAACCCAGAGCCTTGGTTATGTAATCTTGGCAGAGTCGTGGGCATGGGGTGCGATTTTGCCCTGGGCCTCGCAGTATAAATCCGGCCCTGCCATGCTACTGAACTTCGGAGTTCCTCGTTTAAGGAAAGGCATGGTCGGCAGAGACGAGTGACCACAGTTCAAATCTAAAGATGCGAGCAAGCTATGAACATCAAATAATAACAGAGTGCTAGTGGTGTCTAGTCAAAATAAAAGGGCCTATACTAATAATCATGTTGCCAATGCTTACCGCTAAATACAACTAGTGTGGGAAAACATGTTCTACAAAGAAAAGTGTTGAAGAAATGATATGTCGGGATATTCAAACCGTTGGCTTCCCTTCCCATGTTTTCAGCATGGGACAAGGCGGCACACTCAAGCTTAGCACAGTCTCTGGAACAGTCTCTGGGTTCTATAGCACGAGGGTGCAGTTCAAAACTTCCACACCATGGCCTTCTCTGCTAAAATTTCTTCACCTATCAAAGTCACCTCTTTCAGAGCACCTGATGCAAAAAACGAACAGTAAAGTTCCTTTCCTTTTCGTATTTCACATATGCACACATTTCTTAGGTGATTTACTATTCATCTCGGATCCCCTGTCCGCCGCCGGCTCTGATCCACTTTACCACAATGTTCTCAGGATTTTCACTTATCCAATTTCTCTGGCGATTCATGGTTCACCCTGGATCCCCCTCCGCCAGGCTCAGATCCGCTTTGACACAAAATCTTTAATCGGTCTCCCTCTGACCAACTTGATCTACTTTGTTATAAACTTTCTTTACTGTATCAACATCGACAAATTTTGATTGGGCGCAGGATTTTGCTTGAACCGTCGCAGGATCACTTCGATTCACAATCCTTTGCCACTCTTTCACTTTTGTCAACTCTCAGCTGGATACCTTACAGAGACCTTTGATTGAGCACACACGTGGTCCTGGACCACTCTGTCAAAGGTATCTTATCTTGGTTTCAAAGTCCAATCACTCATCTGCAGTTCAACTTTACTCACGTCGGTTATCACACGCATTTCATACAATGCTCGTTCCAGTGCTTGCCATGCAATGTTGCCGCTTTCAACCTTGGCTTCAACGCAGACCGGTCTTGTGCCAGTCGCCCTAACTCAACGGCTGTGTTGATTTCACTGATGCTATTTTGTTTTTGGAGCCAAGGACAGTACCACAGCAGCTGGTGATTCTCGCCGCCTTGATTATCGACACAGGAGGGCATCTGGGTACCTCCAACACACAATGCAGGATTCCTTAGCCTGGTTTCCTGGTCTTACGCTTTCTATTCCCGAGGTTTCGTGAAAGTAACGGTTCCTTGCCGAAAAGGTCAAGGAACTTCCGTCCTTGCTATCCCGTTCTGTTTCACTGTCTTTCTCCTCTTGTTAAACTGCCATCTTGGAACTGCTGTTTCCGCGTGTGCTTTACCTCGCTCACAGTGTGCTCTTGTGCTCTGCCTTTTATCTGTGTGGGGATGTGTAATGGTAGTACGGTGTGTGTAATGGTCAGTAAGTGCCTGACCATTGTATTGGGACACCTCAGATATACGGCTTGGGTGTTAGTCCGTTTTCTCTCATAGCGGGCTGTCTGTGAGAAAGTGTTTGTGTTGTAGAAGGTGTCTGGCCGGGGGGTGGAGGGTTGAGTTCCTTAATATCCTACCTGGTAGGATGGGGGTAAAGGTTTAAAGGTTTTACAGGGAAGGGGATACCACATCTCACCATCCGGTGTCCCACTCCCCGAAGACCCTCAACAAGGTGATCCTCCTGCACTAGTCCACGCCCAGGAACTGTATCCAAAAGCGATGGCTGTGTCCTGGCCACCTGGATGACAAATCCCTGAGGACTAGTGGGTGAGAGCGCCTTCTGGTTTATCACACTCGGCACTGGGGGTCAGTTAGCTGTGGCAGCGTCAGTCTTCAGGAGGGATAAGCTTCTGGTCTTTTGCTACCAAGATGATTGACTTATCCAGGCCACACCACGGATCTGGTGTCAGCCCACCTGCACCACGCATGCTATCGGCTACCGATTTTGGGCTTCTCCCGTGGAGTGATGGGTGACCCCGTCACAGTGGCTCTGCTTCATCGGGCAGTTCTGGATGCCTGCTTGGGCAGGGTTTCATACCCTGGATCCCAAGTTGGCTCTCAGCTACTCTGAGACGAGGGGTATCGGAAAGGATGACCAGCTCTTTGTTAGTTTGTAACCAGCATAGCGGGCTGTCACCAGGTTGGTGTGGCCTAATATTTTTTTTCTCCACACAATCAGCGGCACCACCACCAGGAGACCCGGTAAGCCACCTTTGAGTTAATGGGTAAAGGAACATAAATTCGGTGTATTACTGCACATAACGTAAAACAAACCATGTTCAAGCCCGTAATAAAGGGATAGGCTGCTGGTTGCAGAGGCGTGTGAATCAATCCATCAGACACATTTAAACATCAATGAACAGTTCCCAGGTGGTATTGAAATCAACTCTCTCTCTCCAGAGTAGTGCAGATGACAAAAATACACATGCCACCAAATGGATTGGGTAAAAACTATTTGTAACAGGAATACTTCTGCAGGCAGAGCAGTTACTAAGCAGACTCTGAAAACACCAAGACCACTTCTCAAATCATCGTATTAGGTGATTTCAATTTAGGCCTCCTTGACCCTAACGATGCATCAGCCCAAGATGTCAATAGTTTACTACTCAATCTAGGTTTCACACAACGTGTCCCAGAACCTACTCACTCTAAAGGCAGAATCCTAGATTGGATTGCTGACCTTAATTGTGACGTGAAGGTCAATTCCAACCTACCATGTGCCTGGACGGATCATCATCTTATCACCTTTAGCATCCCCACTAAAACCTCCCGCTCCACCCCTAACATTGCACCTGCCACACTCACCAGAAACAAGCGTAACATAACTTGCGCCAAACTTATCCCACTTATCCTACCTGCCCTCAATGATCTTGCTTTAGTGTGCTCGGATCCTACTGTCTTGGTAGACTCTTACAATCAGACTATGTTAAAAGCATTCAATCTCATCGCTCCTGCCAAACTACGTAAACCCAAACCCCGGCTCACCTTAATTCCTGGTTCACACCTCAGTTGAGAACCCTACGCAAGGAAAAAAGGACCCTTGAAACTCGCTGGAGAAGCCACCCGACTGAATCCAATAAAGTAAGCATGGCATTACGACGCTAAACTATAAAGAAGCCATACTGTCTGCTAAAAAAGAGACATATAATAAACATATTGAACTTGCCCAACCCAATACTAAGGAGCTCTTCAAAATCCTAAAGGAATTGGAATCCCTTGCCCCTCTTCCAGACACTTGCTCCAAAGACAGCACTTGGTGCACTAACATCCGAGAGGCTCTCCTGGGTAAAATTACCATGCTCCAAACTAAAATTAATGGTAAAAAAAACAGCCTGCACTCATTATATCACAGCTTGCTCCTCAGGCTAACCACAAATCCAATACTGTATCCTTGCAACCATCCTGCTTCTCACCTCTCTCTACCTCTGAAGTTGAACATATCATTAACAGCCTTAAGCCCTCTAATTGTCAGGGAGACTCCTGCCCTGCCACCATTATCAAGGAGGCCTCACACAACCTGGCGCCTTTCATCACAACACTCATAAACTCCTCCTTCAGGACGGGGATCGTCCCAGATAACCTCAAGGATGCCTGGGTTATTCCTCTTCTGAAAAAAACAAACTTGGACGCTAACATTCCTACCAATTACAGGCCAATCACCACAGTGACATTTCTCTTAAAAATTCTTGATCGAGCAGCATATCTGCAGATCCAATATTACCTTGAAACCAATAACCTCCTGGGTCTAAGGTAATCGGGCTTCCGCCCTCGCCACGGCACTGAAACTGCACTGTTAGACGCAAATAGAAGACCTAAAAGGCGAGGGAAAATTGGCGCTCTTACTCTTATTAGACCTTTCTGCAGCATTCGACCTAGTCAATCATCAAATCCTCTGCCACCACCTCAAAACTGCACCCAACATCTCTGAGAAAGCTACAGCCTGGATTACCTCCTTCCTGGATAACAGATCCATGAGGGTCTTCTCCCCTACTGCCACTGCAGAACCTTCCCCTGTCACATGTGGAGTCCCCCAAGGATCATGTGTGTCCCCGACACTTTACAATGTCTTCACAAAACCTCTATTTGACATACTGGACCGCATGGGCGTCACGTGCACTAATTACGCGATGACACCCAAATACTTATCCCCATTACAGGCGATTACAAAACTTACTCTTTAGCTATCAACACCATTTACCAAGTCATCCAGGCTTGTATGGCGCAGCACGAACTGTGTTTAAACGACGAGAAAACTGAGCTCCTCGTCCTAGGCTCACCCCATAAACTCAGCAAACTTGACTCCTCATTCAAGTCCTTTACCATCAATGGTAACTCCATCAAAGTGGCCAAGGACACTAAGACACTAGGTATGTACCTTGATTCCACCCTCTCCTTAACTAGACAAACCAATGCAGTTGTTTCAGCTGCATCCTACACATGTAAGCTCATCACAGCCCCTTCCTTTCACCAGCCAACTGTACTACCCTAGCCAGGACCTTGGTCTTATCCAAAATTGACTACTACAATGCCCTCTATCTAGGCACCAACCAATGCAATATCAAAAAACTCCAAATTATCCAAAATAATGCTATTAGAGCGGTCCTTAACATCCCTAGGACCTCACACATTTCAGAACACAGACGAAACCTCCATTGGCTTTCAGTTACCCAAAGAATCTCCTTTAAAGCTCTGACACTTGCACACAAAAGTATTGCAAACCAAGCTCCCAGCTACCTCTCCAACAGGTTCACACCCCATTCAGCTGCGAGACCTCTCAGAAGCACACACGCTAATTACCTTGTCATCCCACGCTTCAACCTCCAAAAATCAGAAGGTCGTAGCTTCCCAGTCCTTGCGGCTAAGCTGTGGAACACTCTACCCAATCCACTCAGAGCTGAACCTTCGTTCCCTGCCTTCAAGCGCAAGGCCAACGTTTGGCTGTCCACCCTTGACTAGGCATGACCTGACTGGAACATTCATCTCAGCATCATAGGCCATTTTTTTGCATTATATCTTGACTTTATATTTTGCTCAGCCTGTGTAAACTGCACACCCTCATTTATGTATCATGTATATTCTGTATAGTTGAATGTAAATATTGTGCCTGTAACAATGTATATCTTGTATATTTTAAGGTAAATATTGTGTCTGTATGTAACCTGCCTGTAACTAAATAATGCGCCCGGTTGCCCTCGGCCTTGTGCGCTATACAAATAAACAAAATACAAATACAATACGACACCTATGCATGTTGGTAAATTCACAAGGGAAATTGAAGCTGGGGCGTTGACCCAGTCCAGGACTTCTGTTATGGAGGTGGGGCAGGGGGTATTTGCAAGAAGTTCAATACCCTGGGGGTCTTAATTTGGCTCTACAAGGGACCGTTGGCCCTTCTGCCACATGTATGTCCATGGGGAAGAAGCTCTCTGATGTCCTGGAGGGGAGCGTCAGGCAAAGGCAGCGACTGCAGGAATGAAAATGGGTAGATACTGAGGCCGTTGGCATCGATATGATGTGATAGGTTATTTATAATGCGCTTAATACCCAGAGGTTTCTAAATGCGGACCCGGGGATCGAACCTGTGGTGCTCCATGTCGTCTTGCTTCCAAGGCAAGCATGTTGCCCCTGAGCTATCCTCCCGAGAGGTGGAAGAGCTGAAACCCAAAGGTTATAATGTTGTTGTTTGTCAGGAGGGATCTAGGGAGGCTCCTTAGATGTTGTAGATGCATCTGTGTGTCCATCACCGCCGCCTCTAACGAAAGAGGTGGGTCTAGTTCCTCCTAGATCCCTCTGAATGGTCTCTCAGAGTGCCCTGACGACACAGGTTATGACGGGCTGTGAAATGATTGACCCAGCTAACTGGCAATTTGCCAAAGTTTGTAGTTTCTCTAACCTTAATCGGTTTTGTAATTTAAATGAGTTCCATCAGTGGCTCGAATCCCTGGATCAAGGAGTGATCAAAGTTCATCTGGGAACCGAGGATAGATAGTCAAACGGTCCTGGAAGAAGAGGGCGGGTAACCCGAAAGCCTCATTGTTCATGCCAACTCCACTGACAGTTGTAGCAGAATCCTTTGGGAGTTCTATAGTGTCTCATCAATCTCTGGTTATAGAGCTGCAAATATGACACCCGGAACATCTGGATCCTCTACTAGAAGGGATATTTGCTTGGCTAAAACGCAGATGCCTATTGCTGACGGTTCTTTAGCAGATTTTGTTTTGGATAAAAGAAACATAATCATCACTGCTGTGAAGTAACTGTATGAATTGAGCCAAGAGAGGCCTTGAGAAATGAGGTGCTAGTTTGGCTACATCAGAAAGTAGGGCATGGGATTATAAAACTGCATGATATGAGAGTCCTTCAAAGGGTAGGATTTGATGGATGGGGCTCCCCTAATGTAGATTGCATAGTAGTAGGTTGTGGGGGAAGAAACCTTCCTTATTTTGTAAGTATATGCAAAAATCTGATAAAGGTTTCCTCAAATATGAATCTTGTGGTTGATAATTTAGGGGTTTTATAAGTTTTAGGTATGTGGAGGAGCTTTGAACCTGCTTGCTGGGCCACGTCAATGTGTTTTAAATGTAATGCTTGGTTATTTTATGATGTATGGGTCGGGTACTTGGAAGAGTTTAGGTACGTTTGTCTGGCGCCATCTGCAAATGTATTTTCATTTTATTTTTTTAATTTTATGCCCCATGTGTCTTTAGTACCAGTTTATGAAGGGTGTTTTATGGGCCTTTTATGATAGTTTTACTGTATTTTATTCAGGCTGCTATGTTTTTTGTTCTTGCTGTGTGGTCTACTGTGTTTTGTGCTTTTATTGTTTGTCGGTGTATTTTTAGTTTTGTATATGCACCCATTTGCCTATGGGCCTAAGGCACTATATGTAAATGTCTAAATACATTTTTTTTAAAAATCTTCTGACTCATTATAATTTAAGCACCCCATGATTGCTTTGGGCTGTTTTTCACAGTTCTGGGCAAGGGGGCTCCAAAACATAATTTTGAAATGGGCACCCACCAGCCCTTACAGATTTTCAGACAGCCCTATAGTCTCCTACTGCTTTGTATTCACTTCTCCTAACCCTGAACTTTAGCTTGCGCCACATCTAGATAGAAATGTGATTCTTAACATGCGCCATACTCAGGGTTCTTGACTTTAGCTTGCGGTGCATCTAGATAGAAATGTGATTATTAGCATATGCCACACCCGCATGGAATTCTGAACTTTAGCTTGCGCCACATTTAGATAGAAATGTGATTCTTAACATGCGCCATACTCAGGGTTCCTGACTTTAGCTTGCGGCGCATCTAGATAGAAATGTGATTATTAGCATATGCCACACCCGCATGGAATTCTGAACTTTAGCTTGCGCCACATCTAGATAGAAATGTGATTATTAGCATATGCCACACTCGCATGGATTTCTGAACTTTAGCTTGCGCCGCATCTAGATAGAAATGTGATTCTTAACATGCGCCACACTTAGAATTCTGAACATTAGCCCGCGCTGCATCTAGATAGAAATGTGATTTTAGCATGTGCCACACTCAGGATTCCTGACTTTAGCTTGCGCCGCATCTAGATAGAAATTTGACTGTTAGCATATGCCACACTCGTATGGAATTCTGAACTTTGGCTTGCGTCGCATCTAGATAGAAATGTGATTCTCGACATGCATCACACTTAGAATTCTGAACTCGAGCCCACGCCGCATCATGATGGAAATGTGGATGTCAGCTTGTACAATTGCAAGGACAGCAATGCCAACTAACCAACCAACTAACAATTTCATCCCTCTGCATACACCTCTCAAACTCTAACCAAACACAACCACAAGCCTAAAACGCAGCAATCCGCACAAACTTCACAACAATGCAACAACAAAACAAGCCACACATAGACTTGCACAACAGCACACGACGACTACCGACCGTAAAACACCACAAGCCCAGCCAACGGACCCACCGGCCTGAGGCTGCCAACAGCACATCACTGCTCTCTTTCACTTTTCCAGCTTATTCCCACTAATCCACCCCTCTCCTCCCCTTTTCAGAGCCGTCAGAGCGCCAGGGGACCACTTCGGTGGTGATAGTGTGCAGTACAAATGTCCTTTAACATTAACATAGTTGCTTGTTTTACTCAGATTTAAGCAGGTGGAACTCAGGAACGGGTTCCATGTGTGACACAAGTTTCCATTCTCAGCTGGTGGCTCTGTGCTTTATATCAAATCACAGAACATTGGTACAGACCGGAACCTCATGGTTGGCTGTCTAGGCTGTGATATGAGGGGTCAGATATGTGAGGCGGACAACTTTTAGAAGATTTCTCAAAATATGTAATTTTATTAAATCATACGTTTCAATAAACACCTCACTATCCCTACCCTGGCGGAGATTGTCCTGCCTAACGTAAACTAAAGGAAGCACTGTAGCAAAGGATATCTGGCCCTAACACTTATACATAAAATACACAAGACAATATATGGCAATTTCTAACAATTGCATATGTAATGTATTCACAGCCTCTCTTGAAAACCTGGGTGAACTTCCTTCCCCAGGTTCAACAAAAAGAAACAAGGAAATATGGGGTTACAACAAAGTTCCAACACAGTTCATTGCACCTTCAACTTGTTCCTATGTTCAACAAAGGAATGGTTCTTCTTTCTTGAATAATGTTTTCCACTTGATCAAATAGCATCAATGATATTCTTGGACAGGATGATTTATCACAACTCATAAAAGTCAAAGAAATACTACATCTTAATGTCTGCTTCATTCAGCTCTTCCGCCACCACTAAAAATCACAGTTTGTATATTTGTCAGGATAACTTCACAGCACTTCTACTTCCACCTACTTTACTCTCAGACCAGTCCCACTTCTACAAGGATTCACCAATGTGGGTCTACTCTTCTGTCCGATAGTTTTCCACAATCTACAGTGCTTTTGAAGTTCTTAATTTACTGACAACAAAAGTTTATCACAGCTTCAGCAGTTTGCAATTTTGTGACTTCCAACAACTTTTCAGAAAAAATAAAAGATTCACAATAGTGCACCCCAACATCTTCATATAAGCAAGGCATTCTTCTTCTGAACATTCACCTTCTAGAAGGGCAGCCTCTTTGCCGCTTGTCTTTCTGAAACATCAATAACCAAAATGCCTTCAAGAATGTAATTCCACCGCTCCTCTTTTTGGTTTTGGCAATGTGAGATTTTATACAAGCTTCAATCCTTATGGAACAATCCCCATTAACATGCTTCACCCTTTTAAAACATAGCATTCGCCCCTTCTCTTCCTGTTGGTCTCATAAGCTTAGTGGTATGTCTTATTAGTTTGTTTTGACTCTTAATAAAACTTGTACAACTCTCAGGTTTGAGACGATGCTTTTACTCCTCTTGACTGTGGGCGACGCTTGTACCACTTGCGGCTATGGGCAATGCTTGGTCCCTGGAATGCACAAGTATTAAAATGTAGTCACTTAGTTTTAGTGTTAACAATGTTTTCTACTGCTTTACAAATGACTCTTCAGTTAGCCTTCACTTTAGAATCACTTGTATGCTCACGCGATTTGTATTTCATCTATTTTCTTCAATCTAATATTGAATTGGTGCCATTCAGGTATTTTCACTCATACACGAGTGATACTTTTGTTAAAGTCATTGTCCGACAATCGGCTGTCAGGTTAACAGCAATTTCACTCGCATGCCAGTGATTCTCCTTTGCTACTGTTGCCACAGTTTGTTCGCGCAAGGGATTAGAATGCTCAGTAACACTCACTACCTACTGTCTTCAATCCCTTCACATGCTTCCACAACTCTGGCTCATTCCAAACAGACACACTTCCCTGATGAAGTTGCCTTCATTTCTCGCCAGCTGAGTATGGAGCTTGACTTTCTTCTGAGACCCCTGGGTGCACACCAGGCCCCGGATGCGGTCTCATGTACGCTTCCTGCTGCGCAGTCTCTGCGCCTCCGTTCACATGGGGGACAGCAGTCTTCTTTCACGCTTCCCACTGCGCAACCTCTGCGCTTTAGATTTAGGGGGAAAAGGACCCTCTCATGGCCAACAGTTGAAATCTGCTTTGCAATGGTCCTGGCGCCCTCCCTTTCGGCCAACTTCTGTGTGGACTGCCAACAACGTGTGTTCCTTCTACTGCTGCTACTGCTCCAACTCCGTCTCCATCTAATGGCCTGCACCTGAGGAGGATCTCTACCTCCCGCAGGTGTGGGTCATTAGCACAAACAAGAGGACCACTTCTGCAGCATTGCTCTTGGGTCCTCTTCCTCGTCCCATTACTTATGGAATTATGGGACTTGAAGTCTCTAGCTGCAGAATTGAATTTTCTTCTTCTATTCTGCAATAAGCCATTCGAAGTGTGGATTTTCAGTAAAAATTAAGGGGGTTTCGCAGTCTTCCTGTCTTGTTTCCCCCCATCATGTGATCCCCCCATGGAACCAGTAGCAGAGGCAGCTTTTGATGCCAGGGGGGCTGGATAATAGGGCACCAGTGGAAAGCTGGGAGGTGCACTGGGCAACAGAGGGGTACTGGGGGTGGGGGGACGCTCCCCTTGCCCCCACCCTGTTCAGAACACTACCACCAGGGTCGGGATCAGGAAGCATCTGCCCTTCCCATGCCACATGAGAAGGGATCCAGGCCAGGTTTTCGTGGGGAATGCTGATTCAGCAGTGACTTGGATGGGCATGCATAATGACCTACCTCGCTGTCCCCTTTTGAGTAGATTTTGGGTCGTTAGCATTTATTGATTTGAATTGTCATTCTGATATGCAGCACCTTTTGGACATAGACACCATTATGAATGGGTTTATCAGATGGCAACTGTACATAAAAACATGTCTGCGTATAAACATTGCCTGCAATAGTGGTAATTTCAATAAACCTGTGTTTTGCATTCAGGATGCTTTGTTTGTACTAGTCTCCTGAAAGATCCTGTGCACCTTTTAGACACCTTACAACATAATCCCATGTTACAACCAACCATTTAAAGTGTTTATAACGTATTCGTGCAGAGCGTGCTAACCTTTGCAGCATTAGGGTTAAAGGAGAGTTCCGGGACTTTTTTTTTATTGTCCCTACGGGTCGGCCATGTGTTTGTAAGCATAAATCGGTAGATCGTAGGAAACTTTCCTATGGACCTTACCCGACTTTTCGCCCCTTATCGCACTCGAAATCAGCCTCCATTTTGTGATAATCCTATCATTCCGCCGCATCGACCTGGCTCACCTGCCTTTGCGGCACTAAATCAAATCCCCCGCCCCTGAGCCTGACATCAGCAGACGCGTACTGCCCATTTCAAGCACGTCTCGTGTCAACAATCGCTGCGCCTCAGCTATTGACGTGTTGCCATGGAAATGGCAGGACGCCTCTTTCCCCAATAAGTATAAACAGACCGTTTCACAACATACAGCAGCAGATTTTCGATTCCATTCCTCTCTCTGTGTTACTTTGAGTATTCTGTGACTCGTTTCAGTGCTCTGGTCAGCTACCTTCGCCGCTTGTAGCCCGTGTGAACAGATACCAGTACCACCGCTATAAATTATTTTACTATCTTTACCGCACAATGGCCACAATAATGCCGTATATGTACGAGCCCGAGTACACCGAGGAAGAACTACTGGAAAGGCAAGCACGCGAAAACGATGGGGATTCGGACGGCAGTTGGGAGGACCAGTCAACGGATGAAGAGCCTGGACCATGTCGCATGGACGGCGTCTCCACCTGGTGCACGTGCAATCGGTGCGAGCTAATGCCAACTGAGGAGGAGAACTGCTGCTGCCGTGAAAATTCCGGGTGCTTGGCCTACATTTCGGAAAGCGAGCAAAGTCAGCAGGAAGGCGAGCAAAGTCCGCAATGCATCACCGAGCTGCCAGAGTTCAGGGAAGCCTGCCTCTCACGGACAGTGTTGAGGATGATGATGGTGCTTATGCACGAACTTCGTGGCACTGTTCGTCCGCGTAATCCGAGTAACGAGTAAGTATACTCTGTTTGTGATGTCAGTGATGCCACCACTATTTCATGGTCGTCTCCCACATATAAAATTACATTTACATATCATTGGAACGCATGTAAATTGGTTCCATATAGTGCATTTTCTAGATATAATTTTTTTCTAAGAAAAATGACATGTGTTACCTGAATCGACATTGATAAGAAAGTTTGGTCAGTTTAATACAGTTTGCATCTTTTTTTTTCACAGGTGGTACAGGCTGGTGGCCTATCGTTGCTTCACTTGGTGGCTTCACGGGAGGCTCGGACACCGCGTTCGGAGAGTAATACCTGCCTGTGCGGTACTTGCCATTAGACAACATTTCCCCAGTGACAGTGGACAATACCGCGGATTTTCCCTCGATGTGCTGCAACCTCAACTTTACAATGTGTAATGTTTATTATTTATGTTTAATTAAAATCTAAAATAAAGCCCAACATATATTTTAACAATGGTTGTTTTGATTTTTTAAATGAATCTAGTGTATATTCTCCTGGGAGGGTGAGGTATTTATAAACTCACCCCCCTGCCTTCCATGTAGTAGATCCTGCAGCCATCCTCTTACATTCAGTTAGATGGCCTCTCCTTGGTGAGGCCCTGCGGCAAACGGGTCTTGTCTGCACGACCACCGCCCCGATCCACCCCCCGCCCTATCAAAGGCAGTTCGCACCGGGGTACTTGAGCTGCTGGCAAGTGGAGCTGTCAGGGAGCGATAAAGGCCAAGAGGTGCCAAAGACCATGTACACTTCAAAGTGGTCTATAGAGCATGGGTTTGTTGTTCCCATGTCTACCTCCAGACCCCGTGTCTCCTGCCAAGCATCCCCCTCACGCTGGACGGCCCCCTGCAATCCACATAAGTGTGTCTCCATTCACGAGTCTTCCTGTGTCTTGTCTGCACGACCACCGCCCCGATCCACCCCCCGCCCTATCAAAGGCAGTTCGCACCGGGGTACTTGAGCTGCTGGCAAGTGGAGCTGTCAGGGAGCGATAAAGGCCAAGAGGTGCCAAAGACCATGTACACTTCAAAGTGGTCTATAGAGCATGGGTTTGTTGTTCCCATGTCTACCTCCAGACCCCGTGTCTCCTGCCAAGCATCCCCCTCACGCTGGACGGCCCCCTGCAATCCACATAAGTGTGTCTCCATTCACGAGTCTTCCTGTGTCTTGTCTGCACGACCACCGCCCCGATCCACCCCCCGCCCTATCAAAGGCAGTTCGCACCGGGGTACTTGAGCTGCTGGCAAGTGGAGCTGTCAGGGAGCGATAAAGGCCAAGAGGTGCCAAAGACCATGTACACTTCAAAGTGGTCTATAGAGCATGGGTTTGTTGTTCCCATGTCTACCTCCAGACCCCGTGTCTCCTGCCAAGCATCCCCCTCACGCTGGACGGCCCCCTGCAATCCACATAATGCCACGACATATACACGTCATTCATTCACAAACACACCCCTGGTTCGAATTCTTTATAACCCACCTCATATTTCTAATGAGAACTTCTTTGCGCTTTGCTAGTCAACCCGTGAAGGTGCTGGTTATCTGCTCTTCGTCTCTGTGAACTTCCGTGACCACTTTGAGCAAACTCGTCAGTTTGCAACCTGTGAACTGCTCCCTGTTCTACGACAAGAAACTACTCTGATCCCTGCATCTAACTGTTTGTTCGTCAAGGTAAGTCCATGTACCATAATCATTTTGCGTCCAATTTTTTAATTTATATCTATTTGCTAGTAGTCATCAAATTGCATCCATGTTTTCTTTTCGTTCACGACAGTACATGCAAGGAACTAGTCACATGTTCTGAGTTTAGTCAAATTACTTTTTCTATTTTTTGAAAGTTATTGAAATACTTATCCGCATGTGAATAACGTGTATAGTTCCAAGAACCAAAACGGACCTTGCATTGAACCTTTTATGTGTCATTTACTGTTTTAACACATTGGTATTCATAGAGAATTGTTGATCTTTACTTTTCAGAACTTTCCATAATGCCTGCCTGTTCCATTGGCGGTTGCCCTTCGAAGACCCATAACAAATCTGAAGGTACTATAATGCATGTTTTCCCTAAGACAATAGATCAGATAAGAGGATGGGTCCGATATTGCGGATATCCAGCCTCTGAGCTAGAAAGTAGAGTCCTAGAAGTCTTTGCGGACAAGAGGGGTGATCGATACCGCATCTGCAGCAGGCACTTTAGCCCAGACATGTACTCCACATCATTGCTAATAAAGAAGAAAACACCGCGAGCGAGGCGAAAATTGCTCTCAACCGCTATTCCCACTCTATTCGTCCACATGCCTCCACTGGTGAGTCAAGTTTACGGATCTAGTTCTCGGCCTTGCGGTAGTGTGTAGCAGTAGCTAACAATAATTTCCCCATTTATGTATCCACTCAATATGAAGGCGGAAGATTCTCCATCCGTGTCGTTATTGCAGTCATCAGCCACTTCAAGCGCCTATCGGGTAATCTTACTTAGCTATTCTGACACTGACTTGTTTTAGGCATGTAAATCAATAGTTTTAATTGATCGTGTAATTATTTTACCTAATGGTACACCCTTGTACTCGTCCTCTAGTCTTTGTTTTCAGTTATAATTATTGTTATCCAAAATAATGCAAGTACTGTCTTTCAGGGAGATGCTGAGGAGTCCAACGCATTGACGACAACCGTAGATGTCACTCAGATGCTCGAGGTACGTTTCTTTCGTTTTTAGCCATTGATATGTCCTTCTGTCGTCGCCCTCCTATTTGTCTTCTTTTTTCAATATTGTGTTCATTACTAATGAAAGTCCTATGTTTCAGGGAGTCGATGGAGCATTAGTCCAAGTAGAAGGGGGAGCATGCAGTTACGGGTCGGCGCAACAGCTTGCAGAAGTGTGCACCGCAGTTACATCGTCCCTTGATGTTCTTATGCATTTCGAGGTATGGATACTGACAGTTCGATCAAGCGAAATCATATGACGTGATTACATCCGCTATACTTCCTTCTTTATTAACGCAAGTACTATGTTTCAGGGAGATGACGGAGCTTCTTCTACAAGAACATCACCCCTAGTAGTTGATGCAGATCTCTGGGTGGTGACACTTCCAACGATCGAGCAAATCGAATCATATTTACATATCCATTATTTATTTTAGACAACTGATCATTTGTGCAGGTCTATTTAGATGAGCCGTTGACGCCTGCTCAAAGTTTATGTTCTTTTTAACAAAATAGAAAAGCATACTAATGCAATTACTGTGTTTCAGGGAGTTGCTGAAGCGTCATCTTCAATAATATCATCAATGGAAGTCTATGCGGAGCCCGAGGTATGGATCTTGACAGTTCAATCTAACTAGATCAACAATGCGTGAACTATTGTCGTTTGAATGTTCTACACAATGCGTTCATTCGTGTTTTGCTATTGAGATGTACGTATGGGTATTGGTCCCCAAGTACATTTTGTGTTTTCAATATTATTATACATACTAATGAAAGTTCTATGTTTCAGGGAGTCGATGGAGCCTCAGTGAGTGATGGATGTGCTTATCATGAAAATATAGTCGTTGCAGCGCGAGAGGAAGTGGAGACATGCACACACGAGTCGGAGCAACAGCGTCCAGATGTTGAAGTTCGAGGCAAGAAAGTTTCAAAGAAAAGAAAGCAAAAGAAGGTTAGTGTCCTGTTCACTATATTATGTTGTCTTTCACTGTCAATAGTTCAATACTGTAAGTTGTGTTTAAACTGAACATCCCTTTTCTAATCTGTCCTCTAGTTGCGAGTGGGTGTAAGAACTAAATCTACACAGACAGTGAAGCGAACGAGAGATGTTGCTTGTCAAACCTTTTGGCAGGGACTTGAGACTGGAGATGCATCGTGCCAATGGGAAGAATATGAAGTGATTGACAACGGAGCTATACCACCACCAGCCATTGATAGTGAATGTCCTCCTGGTAGTTTGGATGCAGTCGGAGATCAATTCACAGAATCCACACCCGCAAAAAATAAGAGCGCGCGAAAGTTGAAGACATTGTTTTTTTCTCCCATCTCCGGACAAGGAACAGATGTTGCAATGGAAGAGAATGACGTGGACGACAATGAAACACCATCAATATCACTCAGCATAGCGGAAGACGATATCAGAGATTGTACCTTTCATGCGAGTGACATGTCCTCAACGTTACAGGCCGAACCAGCTGGGATGCAGAGTGAAAGTATAAGGAAAGAGGCCAAATTCATTGTATTCGATAGCTGTTTGATGGATATTATTATGATGATGAAATGTGGGCATTCGGTTGGTGGGGAAGTATGTGGGGAGCCATTGATTAATGTGACTCGTGCAATTCGAGGCACTAACCTTAAAATACATGCCACCTGTACACAATATCATCCGTTCGCATGGTCTGCACAACCCATGCTGGGGCAACTGCCAGCAGGCAATCTACTTTGTGCAGCGGCCGCACTTTTTAGTGGTTCAAGTTTTAAAAAGTTACAGTATTTCTTTCAGTTTGTGGGAATCCATTTCATTGCGAAAAGTCAGTTCTACAAATACCAAACCGATTATCTATTTCCAGCCATCAGCGAAGCTTGGAGAATGGAAAAAATGTCAATGGAAAGTACATTCGCGGGCAAACGCTTCAGGCTAGCCGGTGATGGACAGTGCGACAGCCCAGGATTTTCAGCCAAGTACTGCACCTACCACTTTCAGGACATGGAAAGTAAGAAAATTGTGAGTTCGGTGGTCGTGCAGGTGTCACAAAGTACATCCTCAGTGGCCATGGAGAAAGTTGGCTTTGTAGCATCATTGCAAGAACTACAATCGCGGGGAATGGTGATCGACCTGATAGCCACGGACAGACACGTTTCAATTGCCAAGACAATGAGAGAACAGTACAAAAATATAAATCACCAATTTGACGTTTGGCATCTTGCAAAATCAATCAATAAAAAATTGTCTGCTGCAGGTAAAAAAAAAGAATTGCAAGGTATTTCACAGTGGTCCAAGTCAATCAGCAACCATCTTTGGTGGAGCTCAAAAACATGTGAAGGGTCGTTGGAAATTCTACTGGAAAAATGGCGGTCAGTAATGTTGCACTGTAGCAACGTACATCGATGGTCGACAAATGAGCATTTCCACAAATGTGAACATGGCCATTTGTCCACAGAGGAGGCACGGAAGAAGAAGTGGTTGATTCCTTCATCACCCACTCACAAAGCCATTGAAAAGATTGTATTTGATAAAACTATAACAAAAGCTTTGAGGGGACTCACGGAATTCTGCCACACAGGAGATTTGGAGGTGTTCCACAATATGTGCCTCAAGTACAGGCCCAAAAGATTGCATTTTGGCATGGAAGGCATGATAAATCGGACTCTTTTAGCGGTCTTGGCACATAACCATAATGTTGGCCGTCAACAAAGTAGGACGACCGGAACTTTAGGGACGCTTCGCTACAATAAGGCCTTCACTAAAAGAAGTAAACAATGGGTGATCAAACCAGTGTTTGAGGATATGCAATATGAGTTTATTGAGAGACTTATCGTAGATGTCCTCGATAGGCACATACATGGAGTGGTGAACGAACCTATGCAGGGGACAACTGCATTGCCACCCAACATTGCCTCTGTTCCATGTCCACCTAAAGCAGAGCTCATTGAGAAATACACATCACGGTTTAAATGATTGTAATTTGATTGTCTGTTCTCTCGAGTCTCCTCATGTTGCAGGCCCATTGCAATTAAACCAAACAGTAATATAAATCATTTTTACAAAAATTATAGAATGTTTCCGTATTGCAAAAACATGGCCGACCCATAGGGACAATAAAAAAAAAGGCACGCAGACAAGATGTCCCTAAAACTAACTGCAGCTAACTAGAAATGTGTGCTCGCTCAAAGTGAAGGTCAGCTGCTTTGATGTTTTGCTCGGGTGGCGGAACGGCCCACGACCCAATATAAGGTTCTATTGTGATTTGACCTTGACAGGCCGGGACCATCCTGAAAGACTAAGAAAAGATAATGAATAAAATTTCAGAAACGAAACGATGAGCCACGTTCATTAGAAGAAGTAACGTCGGCAAAGAAGGAGTGGTGTTTCGGGTCTGCCCTACACAGAGACACAATGGAAAATGCAAATATAATGTAAGTAACTTTTGATGAGTTTATACCGCAATTTCATTACTATACAGTGGCTTTAAAGACGGGTTCAGTTGTACTTGTTCGTTCTATGTGGCATATTGTTTTCTACCGCGCACTATCTTGAGGAGAAACATCTGCTTTTACTGAAGCACCTCAAAACCTTCCTCTTTGCTTCTGCTTTCTCTCTCCCTCTCCCCTGCTACAACTGGTCCACTGTCTGCGACCTCAGTCCTGGGCCCTTCCACTCTCCACCTGCACTCCCCCCCCCCTCCATGCCTCGCCACGCCTTTAAACACTTGTGTACACCCAGTAGCGCTGTCCTCGCTATGAAATGAATAATTTTAATAAGGATCTGATGGTGAGACTAATTTCATTTTTTATGTTTTTAGGTACATCATTCACTACTGTCTGTGTCACGAGTACCAGACACCGGCGGACGGCTTCTACAGCCGCCAGTTGCTTCTCCGCGTGAACAACGTTACCACCCTGACCATTTTATGGGACGATCGCCAAGTACAAGTATGCCCTTACGCGGTACTAACGGTTAGATGCAACATACCTACCATTGTGGTGGCCTAGCGCCTCGTTGTTGGAACAGCCATGCGATTATCAGTGCGACAGAAGAGCTTATTTTTATCGTAAACCAACACCCTGTGTACTGCACACGAACATCGCTTCCCTCAAGACGAACTAATTTGGATCGAGAGCAAAGAAAAATGCAAATCGCTGAATATTCTCTAAACATTTGATGTCCAATAAACGTACTTTGCCAAATGTACAATCTTGCCGTTTGCTTTTAAACCACGGTTTCACATTCCGAATTGTGGTGCTGTATTGTGAGATGCTCTAAGACCCTGTGTACAGCAAAGGACCATCGCGTTCCTCAATACGAACTTTTTGGAACATGAGCAAATAAAAATGCAAATCGCTGAATATTCTCTAAACATTTGATGTCAAATAAATGTACTTTACCACATTTACAATCTTGCGGTTTGATTTCAAAGTACAGTTTCATATTCCGAATTGTGGTGCGCTGTATTGTGAGCTGATCTGTGTTGATTTCCGGGGTCTGTGTGGAGTCGCGTAGAAGACGCCTGGGCGCGTTTGCCTACGCAGCACAGTCACGTCACGGATAGAGGCGGGGAATATGAATGTTTTGATAAAGTCTGTTTCAGGGGCGGGGGATTTGATTTAGTGCCGCAAAGGCAGGTGAGCCAGGTCGATGCGGCGGAATGATAGGATTATCACAAAATGGAGGCTGATTTCGAGTGCGATAAGGGGCGAAAAGTCGGGTAAGGTCCATAGGAAAGTTTCCTACGATCTACCGATTTATGCTTACAAACACATGGCCGACCCGTAGGGACAATAAAAAAAAAGTCCCGGAACTCTCCTTTAAAGATTCTGTAAGTACAACATTTAAAAAAAAATCTCTCGCCCGTACTGTAAAATCAAAAGCCGGAACCCTTGACAGTAGCTCTGCAGCCAAAAGACAAGCCTAAAAAGGGCACACCAGCCGCAGCAAAACCCAGTGAAAGCCGTGTATGCTTTACACCGCTGTCTGCTTGATTCCAGAAGCCGAGTAGTGGGGAAAGAGGGAAGTAAGCAACATCATATTGTGTTATGTCGGTTACTGAGGACTGAGTTGTTTGCAGGATCACCCTGTACCGCAAGCAGCGGAAATGATCTCACCCCCGCCATGTACAGCCGTCTGGAATGGTCATCAGCGAGAGACGTCGTCTGGTGGCGCGCGCAGCTGGCTTCCCGCAATCCTGCTGGGCTGCAGCCTCTCTTCAGATCCTGCCGCCTTTCTTGCATACGTCTCACGCCATTAGTACCCTTGCCTTGCCCCCTCACCAGTTTACAAGTGGCACATGTGGATTAAAGGGCCTGGCGCCGTGCTTCAGTTGGCCATAAAAAAAAAAAACACTTATGTTAAAAAACAGTTTTAAAAGTCAAACTCTAGCGCACAGATTTCCTAATGTTTACTTGAGCACTTGCAAAATCGCTCTCACCACTCCCTGAGTCTAGATGGATTGGGAATTTGACACATCCAATTGCTACGTTTTATCGGGCTTGAAAACAAAAGCAGGCATGTTCTCACCTAACCAATGACTTCCCTTATGTCACGGAAGTAGTTTTCTCCCAAAATGCTAGGCAACAACGTATTTGGACTTCCAAAAGCATGTAATCGCTTAAAATGTTATGGCTTTCTCTCTTAAAATGTCCCCTGAAGCTCTGACCTTGGGACCAGGGGTGGATTCTGGAGATTTCCTGCTAGGCCTCTGCACCCTGGGCCTCTTGTGTGGTATTTTCAAATGTTCTTATAGGAAAAGCATTGGGCTTGCTGAAAATGTGTCATTTGGGGCCACTTGGAAAATTATTCCCAGGGCCTCTTTTGGTACCCAGTCCACCCCTGCTTGGGACTGTGGTCTTGCTCGCCCTGTGACCTCCTATCCTGGTAGACCTCCCCCACCCTCTCGCCAGATTCACTTCGAGCCATCAATGAATTAAAATATTCTTCAGTACCCGCCTTTAAATCCCACCTTTAATGTCCCTTAAGGTAAATGTAATTTATATTGCTAATATTCTGGTTTTGCCCAAATGTTTCCCCTTTAGTCTAAAGAAGAGTTGACGTTGGTCGGATAAATGATGGTTGTTTGGACTCTTTTAAAAAAACATTTTTTTTATGCCCGATGGTTTCATAAATAAGCATCTATTTTCCCCACATACTTTCCCCCAAAGGACAGTTTGGCCGACCTACCCTCTTGACAGAGCCCTGCATTCAGCACCTTTGCAAAGCGGCCACTGTGTAGGCTCCCTCGTCCGGGTTAGTCGTAACCTCAGACACATTTCTAAAATAGTTAACTATGTTGCTTTAAAACTTGAGCCCTTCTAGAAAAGCCTGTTGCCTTTTCAGCAGCAGAGCAAGAGGCAATGCTGGTCAGCGGGCCGGCTCTTGCCGGGTCCGAGGTACGTCATCTGATATCTGTCCAAATCTCGGGGACCCGGCCTGGCGGCTTGGTGATCAGCGAACGCACACAAAGCAGATTACATTACTGAGCCCCCAGCTTTCCTGAGGGAACACACGTAAAGCTGGGGACTTGGTGGAATATGCCAGCAAGGTTTCTGGTATTTGTAGTCGCTCAGTCAAAATGGGGTCAATGTCACAATTGTACACGTTTTACCTACCATATTTCTCCTTACATTTATACAAGATGGCTTAAAAAGTACACAAACCATGGTAAGGTATTCACACAACTATATAAATCCTTAAATATATTTGTGTGCGTACCTTAAAATGGTTTTTGTACTTTTCAGGCCATCTTTTATAAAGCAGAGCATTGTAAAAAGTTGAAAGCCAAACAGGAAGTGAGGAGGGGAGATGAGTGCTAATGAGTTGTGAATATTTGCCGAGGATGTTATGTGGCAAAACATTTTACAATCCTGGAGACTGGAGCTGTTAAATTCCCTGATTGTGGCCCTGTGCTGATTCTCAGGGCACAAGGTAAGGATACATGTGGGTGGATAGTGTTGCTTTTTTCAGAGGGCAGAGACTGGGCCCCTTGGGTGTTTTTGAAGCCGGCAATCTTGCTCAAGTGTTTGGCTACCAGGATTTCACACAGGTTGCATGTTCCCAGTGTTGACGCTTACCCACAAGACCACACAACATTTTCATCAAAGCACATGCCCCATATTAGCATACTTTTTTTTTCTCATGGGAATATTGCTTTATAGATTGCTGGGTTTAAAAGGTGAACACTTTTTATATTTTTCCTGCGTGGTGATTGGAAAGAAACAGCATAAAAGAAATTGCACCATTTTTAAACTATTATTTTGAACATTTCCTGTAAGCGCAGTTCAACGGCCAGCTCTGACCTCTTTGAGCTCCGCCTCCCTGGAACCCCACCCCTCCTCCAAACTCTGCCCCCATCCCATCCCTTGTGGTATTCCCCCTTTAAATTCTTTCCATTTCCACCACTGGCTAGAGGTCTTAACATGCCCACTGTCAGTGGGTGTAGTCCATCCAGTTTTCTAATGCTGTTGGCCTCTGGCATTTGTAGTTTAGCTTTTCTATTATAAATCCAGGGATAAAATCACTAGAGTACACTGAGAAAAACAGGCCTGTGTGTGCCTGGGAGTGGCACAGGTTGAAAGCTATGCTGGGTTGACATCCGGGAAGAAGGTGCACAGAGCTGTCCAGGAGTTGTGGTGTATATACCAGACTATTTGGTGTGATATGTTAACATGGTTAGTGGCCCTCATTACGACCCTGGCGGTAAGTAACGGACATTACCGGCATGGTGCAATTAACGTGTCCGTGCTGGTCAGATACCACTAAAAGCAGCACATTACGACTTCTCGGGCACGAGCATTGCGCCATGCCTGTAATGTAATCACCGCCATGTCGGTAACGTCCAAAAAACGCCACTTACCGGCATCGTATGCCGTGCAAATAGCACGTCCGCCACCCTAGCCATCGATATCAGGGATCACTGCTTATAGCGGTAACCGCAAATAAGCGGATCCAGAAGTTGTGTCACCGCACAGGAACGGGAAAGAGCACGGCGGCCATCTTCAAAAACACAATCCATTGCCATCCTCCTCAACCAGTGGATACCTAACCCCCACAACCTCTACAAACCTTCACCTACATCCATCAATCCTCACAATGCCTAAAGTTGTAAAAAAAAGTGGAGATCGGCTATGGCAGGAGCGCTTCTCTCGGGAGGAGCTTAACATGTTGGCTGAAACACTACAAGAACATGCCGACGTAGTATTCTCGACAGAGATGACCAGACCGGCGATAGCACGAAAGAAGGCCATATGGGCCATAGTAGCACAGAGGGTCAGTGCAGTTGGCACAACACTCCGCAATGCAAGACAGTGCAGGAAAAGGTGGGATGATCTACGGCTCTGTGTAAGGAGTATACTGTCTGCAAACAGAAACCTGGGCATGGCAACTGGTGGAGGAGCAGAGTCACCAATCAAAATGCAGCCGTGGGAGGAGCTATGTGTCGCAACCATTGGCACAGAGAGCATAGAGGGGGTCGGAGAAATGGAGAGAAGAGCCCCGACATCAGGTGACGCAGGTAGGTGCCTTAAATCCAGCAATGCCAAACTCACTGAAGTCCAGATTTTTGGGAAGTGCAATGATGCCCGACAGGGTTAACGCGACACATTAGCAGAAGACTTCCTACAGGCAGTTCTGACCCCCACCTTGTACACATGCAGTATGCACACCCTTTCTGTAGGCACCCACATGCCTCCATGCTTCTACCACCTAAAAGGGAGACAACCTGTATGTCACGGCCTCCAATGTGCACCATCTAGTAATCAAAATGAATGTAGTCATTACAATGCCTGCTCAATGTCCGCAGACCCATCACTAACCCTTTCCCTCCTTTGGTCCACCACAGGCTCGCATTCGTACAGTGCTGACGAAGACACTGCCACCACACCTGCCAAGAAGGCCAGGCCCGATGTCCCAACACACGAACCCTCCACCTCTGCTGCAAAAAGCAAACCCCCACAGCAGCCGAAATCTACGAGCACAACACAGGCCAGGGCACAGATGTGCACCAAGTCAAGCACCACGGTACCACCAGCAACAAACATCCAGCAAGTGGTGCCCACTGAAGGCACTGGGTCTGCAGGAAGCAGCACAATTGGCGAGACTGCTGCCACCGCAGCTAGCTCGGACAATGATGTAGGGGATGCTGATGTTGTTGTGGGTCCCCCCACTGGCCACCTTCATTCACCCTACCTGTCCCCATGCAGCCAGCATGATGATGGCATACAGGGGCAATCCCCTGATGACTCTTGGCCAGCCACTACATGCCCAGTGGAAGATGTGCAGGAGGGGAGCAGCACAATGGACACGCCACTGGCATTATCCTTATTCCCAAAAAAACCAGGAGTCGATGGAACAAATCATCACGCGCCAACAACAAATGTCCTCACTCTTGAATCAGCATGTGGCCGAATGTGGAAGTGCAAGGGCGGAAATGCAACAATGTGCAGAAACTGTGAAGGCAGCCATAGAATCCACCTCCAAGGATATCTGTGCAGAATTAGCCGCGGCGCGGCACGTGCTCTCGGTGCTTGTTCAAACTTTAATGGGACAGGCGTCCTTGTGAGCAGCCAAGTACCTCCTCGGCTGCCAGTTCCGCCCCATCCAGCCTCGTCCGCAGATCGGCCAGGAACCTGCGGAGTACAGGCAGGGGTGCCCCGGGTGCCGGCAGAGGGGGGGGTGCCAATAGAGGCCGCCCAGTGGAACAATCCCACATGACGCACTTGACCACAGGCATCCACACACTTTTGTGGGGAGTTGAGGGGGAAGGGGGATGGGGTGTGTTGGGGAGTTGAGGGGGGATGGAGTGTGTTGGGGAGTTGAGGGGGCATGAGGGATGGGGTGTGTTGGGGGGTGGGGTGTGTTGTGGAGGGGAGATGGGGGATGGGGTGTGTTCATTCAAATCACAATTTCAATACACTTTTTGGTTATGCACAAATCACATGTGTGGACATTGCTCATTGTGTACGTGTGCTTTATTGGTGAACAGTCCACAGTGTGCATGTCCCAGACACACACAGTGCCCCAAGTGCCATCTCCATGTGACACCCACCGTCCATGTGTGCTAGAAGCATTGGTTGATGAGAGTCTGACGCATTGCACGTCCCTCCTGTGCATTGCTTCCTCCCTGAGGTGCTGCCCCATCCCCACCCTCCTCATCCTCATCGTCAGGTGGTTGCAGTTCAGCGTCAGGGGCACATTCCGTCTGATGCACATATTGTGTAGCATTACACATGCCATGACGATCTTTGCCACCTTCTCATGGTGGTACAGGAGTGCCCCACCAGACCTGCTGAGGCAGCGAAACCGTGCCTTCAAGAGGCCAAATGTATGCTCAATCACCACACGGGTCCGTGTATGTGCACGATTAAAGTCCTCCTTGTGCCGGTTCTGTGGGTTCCGGACTGGGGTAAGGAGCCACCTCTTCAAGGGATAGCCTGCATCACCTGTATGGGGGCAACAATGTATGTGTCAGTCATGACATCAGATTTCAAATCATGACGTGACACCATGGCATGCATTCATCTCTTACTTCGAACCCCATTTCCATGCACGAATGGAGTCACACGATGTGACCGCTATATGTGTATTCCTCTTATGGACTGTTTTGCATGCCATCAACCAGTGTATGCAGGGGGGGTCCAGTACCGTGAGTGCCCATCCACTGTGTTAGTCCATAGCAGTTGTTTTGGTGATCTGGCAGATGTCCAGTGATATAAATGCTCTCATCATGGCACCATAGCTGTCAGCCTCATGATGACCTCACTGAGCACTACAAATGTTGTTATAAAATTTATTTGGGCCTCTGTGTCAGTGTAGTGGTGTATTGATGTTTATGTCCGTCATGTGACTCCTTTGTGCGCAGTTATGGGGAACTGGCATTTCAGTTGATGGTGTTTGGTGCCGTGTATTGGCTGAAGTCATTGCATGTAGGTGCATTTCGTTGAGGTGGATGCGGTCTGATTAGGTACAGTGCACATGCAGATGGTTGTGTCATGGTTGGGACACATCTTCATTCACATGGTAGGGCTGCTTACATCTGGCATTATGTGTTCAGGTGTCAGCTAAAGTCTGGGCTGCTTTAGGGTATGAGCTGGCTCCATTACCTCTGGTACTCGCAGCCAGGTAAAGTATGCATCTCCCCCCGCCCCCCATGTCAGCCAGGTAAAATATGCATTTCCCCCCCCCCATGTCAGCCAGGTAAAGTATGCATCTCTCCCCCCCCCCCCATGTCAGCCAGGTAAAGTATGCATCTCTCCCCCCCCCCCATGTCAGCCAGGTAAAGTATGCATCTCTCCCCCCCGCCCCCCATGTCAGCCAGGTAAAGTATGCATTGGTACGTCAATCACATACCCACTTCACATTTCCATGGCCATGACATGAGACTCACCGAGTAGCCAGGATCTTGGCCCTGCATGTTGCTCCATGTAGCGTGGTATTGTGGAGTTACGCAGGACCATTGAATCATGGGTTGATCCGGGGAATCGGGCACAACAATGTGTGATGATCGTGTTCGAGTCGCATACCATTTGTACGTTGATTGAGTGGTATAGTTTACGGTTGCGGTACGCTACCTCCATGGCATGTGGGACCACCAATTCCACATGGGTGCAGTCGATGGCACCAATGCAACCAGATATGCCGGCCAGTGCATGGAAACCCACTTTGGTGTTTGCGATCTCCTGGGCAGACCGTGGTAAGGAAATGTGGTCGTCTGTGTGCTTGAGGAGGGCATTGAGCACTTGGTTCAGCGTACGTGAGTATAATGGTTGTGAAATGCCATACAAGTGCCCTAGTGTGTGCTGGTAGGTGTCTGTGGCCAGGAAGTGGTGCACGGACCCTACCTTCAGTAGGGGGGGATGGCGGTGGGTGTTTCAATCATGCTATGTCGTTGTGTATCATGTCCACGATGGTGGTGATGGTGTCCCGGTCCAAACGGTACAGGGTGTGGATCTGCTCAGCGGTGAGGTTGAATGGACTGGCTCTGATGCGTGGGATTGGGGGCTGCCTGCGTGGTGGCACTGGCTGTGCTGGTGGGGCTTGCTGGCCCTGCCTTGCCCTCCTTCTCCTCCTGCGTCTCCTCTGTGCTGTCTGTTGTTGTAGTTGTTGTTGCTGTAGCACTTCCATTGCAATCAGGTCCTCCAGCCCCAACATTGCTAGTCGTATTGGAATCATTGTGGAGTGTGACTGGGTGTGGGAAGGGGTGGGGTGTGCTCCTTTTGTACTTGGCCAGTCTGTATTGCCTCCACCTGTGCTGATTGTGTGCGCCTGTGGCAGCTGGGAACACTGCACATGGCCGTTTAAGGTTGGTCCGCGATGGCGGTATTAGCACCATGGCGGTTAGGTACTTTACGGCCTTCGCAAGGGCGTTAAGAGCATGTCCGCTTGACTCGTGATATTCCCCACTTTGTGCCATGCCGGTATTTACGGCATGGGAGGACGCGTGCCCGCGCGCTTGGTGCTGTTAGCGGCACCGTTAACTACCGTGCCGCTAATTGCACTTTCTCGGGTCATAATCGGACCTAGCGGTAAGCGATGCCCCGTTGTCCCATTGCCCCTCCTCAATTCCAACAGGTACCCACATCAAAGGGAGGCGTAAGAGAACAATCACAACTCTCTATATCTCACAACAACGTTGCCCTTCTTCTGATGATATTTTTACCACCTCTCGAAAAAAAACGACAACTCCCACAATTCCTACCTCCATTCTAGAAGTCCCATTTATCAAACCACTGGGACGAAGAAGAGGAAGAGAGGGAGCTGTGAAGAGTACCCATAGAAACCAATGCACCAGGGATTCCTATGGGCGTTGTCATTTTGTCCCTGTAATGATGCCAGGCAAGGCCAAGGTCAGGCCTCCCTTTACAATCATTACACCTGAAACCTGTCAACTCTGCAAGAAGTATAAAAGGTGGAAAACACACACACTCGCACACACACACTCACACTCTCTCTCTCTCTCTCTCTCTCTGAGCGAGCTGGGGATGCTGGATCGTGCACAGAGACTGAGCAGAGAGAATTTGAGCTGGAGAGACACTGGAAGGCCTGCCTAATTGCTGTGCCTGTGAGTACAGGGGAGGCTGCAGTGTGGCGAGAGAGTTCTAACTCCAGGGAGCCAAACCAGGGGCAACTGGGGGTTACCTGGCAGTGCCCACAGCAGAGCTCCTCCCCTGGGCAAAACAGGAAAGCCCAGGCCTTTGAGGGGCAGGTGGCGAGACCCTGACCTCAGCAAGTTATCCCCTTTTATCTCCTAAAACCCTGGAATGCTTTATAGGGGAGCTGACAAAGTGGGAGTGAAATAAGAAAAGAGTCTCGGGAGGATAGCTCAGGGGCAACGTGCTCGCCTTAGAAGCAAGACGACATGGAACACAGGTTCCATCCCCAGGTCCGCGCTTAGAAAACCTCTGGCTATTAAGCGCTTTATAAATAACCTATCATCATACTGGGACATGAAGTCCACAGACTTTAAAACTTTGTAAATCTAGAGTTGTCCGAACCGACTGAGGGAGACCTTTGTTAGAAACTTTGAGGGGTCTGAGCCCGGCTGCGGGAGACCACTGAGAGGACAGAGCGAAAGAGAACAGTGCCTCCAACGTTGCATTTGAAAGATACCAGCAGCCCTCCTGGATGAGCGGCTGAGTTGGGGAGGTGAAGCTGCAGCTGTGGTATCGTCCTTGGCTCCCAAATCAAGGATACGAACAAAGAAACCAACACAGCCGGTGAGCTGAAGCAAGCAAGTGATGAATAATAGCGATTCACTGTAACAGAGTGGTCCAGCATTGCGACAGTGCCTAGAGAAAGCCTCTATTGAGCGACTACGGAAGTGAGCTGAAAGGATATGAGCTATTTGGTTTCAAGGAAAGAGAAGCCCAAGGAAAGTGAATCATGTTGAGTTGCAAAGTGAGATGTCCGAGCCCGACTGAGGAAGACCTGTGATGAACTGTGAGCGATTGATTGGTCCAAGCAGAGGGAGACATGTAGCAAACTTTTGAGAAAGTCAAAGTGGTCCTGCGTAGGTTTATAGTAAAAGCCTTGCACATTTTGAAAGTCTTCGACAACAGTAAAAGGTCTGAGCCTGACTGAGGGAGACTGGAAGTGTGATTATTTGGGGGGAAGAGAACCCCTAACAAATGTGAATTAAGCTTGGCGAAGGGTATCCCCCTGCAAGCACTGTGAGTGCGAGGTCCGAGTCCGGCTGAGGGAGACCTATGTGAACTGTTATAGCTTTGAGAGGTCTGGCCCGACGGTGGGAGACCTCCATGAACTTTTTTGTTGAACTGTGAAAGATATTTTGGAACGCTAGAGTAAGTGACTTTAATGTGGAAGGCCAGGCGGGCCTCGATCCATGTTTTGAACTGCCTTTGTTTTGAGAACCTGTACCACAGTGTGTCATCTTGTCTACGGGGGCCACCTTACTTTGTACTGTCCAACCTGGGGAGGAGAGCTGACTCAGCCATCTTGATCCTTTGTTATAACACTGATTTTCCTTTATATACACTATTTTCCATGCATCCATTTATTGTAATAGCGTAAGGGCTGGCCATAGGTTTATTTGGTATAGGCCACTTTATTTTGACAGACATTACTAGGACTGTTATTTATTATTTGATGGTAGAGCGTGCTCCCATCTTTAGATATAGGGCCGGACAGGAGTTTTTTCAACCGTTGTTTTTCAATAAACACCCTTGAACCTTTCATCTCTTGTGTCTGTCTTCACTTGTGATACCATGCCTCCCTTACAGTGACCACCTCTAAGCGCTGGTGTTAGAGACCAACAGCAACTGAGAACCATAGGAGCATAATGAGCTGTCCTGTCCGTGAACAAAATGGTTTTCATGCATTTCCTAAAGCTACACTAGGTGTTTTTTTTTTTAGTACTCCCTAGCCCAGGGAAATGGGTTCCAGAGCGTATGACTCGGGTCACTAAGGCAACGGCGTCCTTTTGGAAATTAGCCTAGAACTAGGAACAGTGAGTAGATTAGTAGCAGAGGAATACAGAGCTTTACCTAAAGCGAATGTAGTGTTCACCAAAATCCCCTACTTCTCACCTATTCTTGATTTTTGTTCTTTATTTCAGTTCTTTTAGTCCTGTAGTTGAAGTTGAAAACCTTCAAGTCCCAGAATGCTAAATACTGGACTGTGATAAAATGACATCTGCTCTACTTGGCTACAGAGAAGATTAGTGGATAAAACTTCTACTTGGCCTACACTACTACTAAACCAGGAGTGACCATAGACTGGCACATCCAGACGAACATCCAAACAAAAATTGTACTTTGATAGCAATATCAAAGAATGACCAACCAATGTTTTATAAAAATAGGAGACTGTAATTAAAATAAAATTGCAGACACAGTAATCGGTCCCTGTACGAATCACCCCTGTAAGAGAAGACCCAGAATATTTAGACTGGGTAATGAAAGGGGAACACTGCATGCATGAAGGAAGTGGTGCACAGGCAATATCAGCAGCAAAGCCAAGTTTATTGAAGATGTCTTTTTAAATGGTAGTGTGGGGTCTTACTAGTCACTGTGGCCTTTTATTGCACTCTAAAAAAATGCACATCACTATGTAGTTCCTGTAGACTGCAAAAGGTGTGCACATTTTATACTTTACTGGCACATTATGAGAAAATTGACTATTTTCCTGGTGTTAATGATGAATCTTGTTCAGATTCATCATAAATCATCACAGCCGGTCGAGTAGAGCGCTCGCTTTGACATCTGTGCAGAACCTGCTGGCGCAGGTTCGAATCCCGGCAGGGCCAAACTCAGCCTTTCATCCTTCTGAGGTCAATAAATGAACAGCACACTTATAAGCAGCGCTATATAAATGCTAAATTATTATTAATCTTCTAAAGGGCCGAAAGGCAAATGTTTATAGGAGTGAGTAAAATAGCCACCCCGGCCCACCCATACTCCCTCCTCGACCTCCCCCCCACCTCCCGCCCCCCCCCCCCCCACAACTGTTGGGTGGGCCCCTCATAAAAAAGGTCAATTCCCAGCACTGCTATTTAGAGGTGCTTTAGTGAAATGCTTAGCTCAGTGGTGGATAAAGGTACAATGCCATTAGGAAAATATTCTGTGAATCAGGCCCTTAATTCAGCGGTGCTTGTTCTGCTCCGGAGGGCTATTGTTTATATCTAGGTGTCGGGTGGGGCTGGGGGGGCGGGGGGCAGTCCAGGGGCGTTACACTCTTCTCTCCTGTGTGGGACTTCTTTGGCAGTGCAGCTCGCCCAACCCCCCCACCCCCACTTCCCGAGAACTGGGAGGAAACCTGCCCTGGCAGAGGAGTTCCCCGGGCAGCACCGAGTAAGCCTCGCGCTGGGGGGAGTGCGCGCATATCTGGGCGCTCCTGCGTGCCTCTGTCCATAGGCAGCCCCCGCCCTGTCCTGTTCAGCACATTCCTGACCCGGCTCGGCCACCTCTGTAAGAGCGCAGGCTTGGAATTCCTGCACTGCCGTGCTCGCCGCGGGCGATACCTCCGTCTCCCGCAGCCCCCCGGCAGCCCCCGGGCTATCCCTGCAAATGCCGTCGTTCATGGTAAGTGCGCACGGGCCGCTGTAGGCACCGCTGGAATATGCCTGCTTGGGAGTTCTCTGGGTGAAGTCTTGGGCGCCGGACGTAGAGCTCGCAAGTTTCCCCGTTCTCTGCGCCAGTCGCCACGTCCTGACTTTTCCCGTTCCAAATTCAGGACCGAAAGACAAAAACAGGACTGGCAACTAAGTCACGCGTGGAATGGGGACACACTGGAGGTGGGCTGCTGAGGGGGTGGCCCGGGGTGTACCGTGTGACTGTGTTACCTCTTCACGAGGCTTCTGTGTGTATTCCTCGACCTCTAACTCTGTGTGTCCATGGTGTGTGCAGGTGGGCACGCTTTCTCTAACAACCCTGCTTGCAGGGGCTAAGGCCATAAAACAACACAACGTGGGGGCACTCATTAACATACCAATTCAATGTGGTGTCACTAAAAATTAGCATGTCAATGTGCTCTCTGAAAAAATAGTGGGGGACTCTGTCCAAAAGTGGGGGGACTCGGTCCACCGCGTGTACCCTCGACTTGAGCCCTGCCTCCTTGCCTCCTGATAGTTGAAAATTAGACCCTGCTCCTTAGCAGCGCCAACCCATACTTGTCCCTTCGGCAGCACCAACTTCCCTGGTAATTTGCCCAACACTTACCACAAGAATTAGTTTAAAACGAGTCCCTTCTCTTTGTCGCGATTTATCACCTGTGGCCATCTATTCGGGGTGGTGTTCCCAGTGGCTTAATCGCAAGGCGGATTCGAGAGGTGGAGCTAAATGAAGTGGGCGAGGCCAAAGGGCGGGGGTGAAATTGCTTGGTCGTGTGAGCCAAGCAGGAGTGATTGGGTGTACTGCTATCACTCCATTTGATGCGCTCCTCTCCTTTTTCTTTCTTAATGGCAGGCTCTGATCCCCGCCGACATGATGCCTGCTGGAGTTGGAGTCTGTGTTTACTAAAAGGGAGGGTGCACACCAAAAGCAAGGATAAAGGTGCGCCCCCACTTCCCCTTTTGTTTCTTCAGGAGAGACGCCAACTCCTTCAGGCAGCCCTTACCTCCACGTAGATGTGTTGGGAGGGCACCTCTGATTAAGAAACAAAAGGAGAGGCAGGGTCACTGATTCCTTTGGTGCTTCCGTCTCCTTTTTTCTTTTCAGAAGTGCCGACCCCTGCAAGCAGACCTTTAGCCATACAGCTCTGTGGATTGAAAGGGCTACCAGAGGGAGTTGATACATCTAGGGCTAGTTTGGGTCAGCCCGGCAGGCTCAGAACAACTTTTTGAAGACTGCCAGGGCTCCACACGTGCTAGTCCTGGCCCACTTAAAGCCCTTGGTGTTTGCGTATCCCGTGCCCTGAATGCTGGTGGTAAAAAGGCCAGCCTCTGAATCCATGTTGTTTAGGGAGATTCCACTACACCCACTCGCTCACGCCACTTAACCCCAATCTATTCCTCGTCCAGGTTCCCCTGTGCGAGTGTGGTAAAAGGGAATGCCGCTGCCAGTGTTTTTTAACACTAGTATTGGCACGAAGAGCGAAACGTATTTCGCTTCTCGTCCTTTACTTGCAGCGCCCACCCCTTCTTTGCTCTCTCCCATTGAGGCTAACCCTGTGTTTTTCTCTTTCCTGGGGTGATTGAAAAACCAGGACACTGCTCCCCCACTCCTGGGCATTCCTTTTAGAGCTCCTTGTTATAAGGTGCTGGAGACCAGTCTCTTCCCTCTCCAACACTATAGCTCCCAGAAGGACTTAATTCGTTAAATGAAAACCCAGCACTAGGATAGTGATGTCCTAGAGGTGGAATTGGGTGATCTGCTCACCTCTTTCAGAGGAGAACTTTTGTAGGAGAGCACTCTCCAGTAACCCAAACAGGCTCGCAGGGTATCTGTCTCTTTCTCTGGTTTGTATCTCCTGCTTCCCCCCACCCCCGCCTCTCCAGCCTTCTCTGCATGTGCCATTGGTTCTCCATACATATGGCTCATGTCGAGGTGTTTTCATTTTTTTCTCCATTTTTTTCTTCATGTAATGTTCCTTTTTGCTGTGTTTCTGTTCAGAATGTGCAATACCCTCCCGGCAACCCCCGTATCGAGACCCAGGTGGTTTTCCGGGAGCACACTATACTGTTGCTGCACTTGCTTTCGCGTTTTAATGAATTTGCTGAATTCACATAAAGGACCATATATTTGTTTTAATCTGTAAGTGATTTTTTTTTAAGCAACGGTTTTCGTTTCGTTCACAATAACATTTCCTGATTGAATGATAACGTGCACAATAGGCTAAAACCAGCCCTTGAGAAGCCTGCAAACTGTACACAAGCAGGAGGCGCCCTGCAGCCTCCATTGCAGGTCCCTGTTCGATCCTTCCATATCATAATGGCCTGTTCGCCACTATGCACTAAACGGGTGACCGGGAACAGGGCCGGGAGTCAATATTAGTGCTCGTTAGGGAGAATTCTCTTATAAGGCTAATTTCCCAAACCTAGTGAGTCCCCCAGCAGCTTTGATGGATTTTTTGGGGTTTGTTTTTTTCTCCTGCTAAGAGTGAGACTCTTTTCCTCCCACTCTTAGGCATGATTTGAGATATGTCTCCGACTATTGTGTGATTTTGGGCTATGGGGTCTTTTACTCCATAGGGTTTCATCTGTTTTTTGTGTATGGGTTACACAGCACCCTCAGTGCAGTAACACAGGGGTGTCATAGTGACCCCCAAACATAGACTCCATACCCTGGGACTGACTACTGTCTCCCAGGGCATGTAAAGTCACCACTGACTTTACTAGTCTTAAATTATGAACAGAACCAGTACAAACCATCATATTGTGGAAGTATTGGAAGGGGTTAATTATATTGCCCCAGGGTCTGTTTTCAAGGGGGCACTGTCCAGTCCCCCCTTGTCGAGTTTCTGGCTGGTGGCAGTGGTTACCACGCAATATATTCCAACGGAATATTCTCTATGGGATTTTCCCATTGATTTTGACCGCACCACTTTTTGGTGCAATGTTAAAGATACCGCCGGTTTATTTATTTAATATTAAATCAACGGTTGGGTCTTTTTGCCAGAACTAATTTCTAAAATGGCGTTCGTATCCGTCTATGTAACTCTGTAACTCTGACCAAGGTCGAGACCTTTGTTCCACTTTTTGGCGGGCTTCTCCACAGAAGCCCAAAAGCCCCGCTTGGCACCCTGGACTGCGTTGCCTTAGCAACTCAAGTCACACTCTGTTCTGATTGGCCCAGTGGTGAGCTGCCCGGCTCACCACTTAGCATGTTTGAGTGACAGCTAGGCTGTTGAATGGGGGTTTTTCTGCATAAAAGCGGGGCTTTTGGGATTGGAACTTCAGAAGTCGCCACAGGACCTAAGAATCCGAAGAGGGAAGAAGCTGAGCCATCTGCAATGACGACACCACCGGTGGAGCCCTGCTGCAACAAACTCACCACTTTCCCAACGACAAGAGAAGATGTTCTGCTGGACGAGTCTTCTTCCTCTGAGCTGGTGGGACCAACCAGTTCACCCCTTTCGCCTTCCAAAGACGTCTCTTGGTTGAATCGCCTGTGCCACGCACCCCGGGGGCCGGATAGCCAAGCTTCACCACTTTGACCGCGAATAAAAGTAACGCACCTTTTACCGACTAACTCTGTGGCTAGTTTCACCCCTGTGCAGTGCAACGACTCCACGTTTCCTCCTCGACGAGATACACTCTTCCCCTGGTCGAAACAACGAACTGCAACCACTGCCAGGAACAACTGCCACCGCTGGAGCTTCCTCTCTCTTTAAGGTACTGTGTCCTGCCTGGCCTCCCTTTCTTCGGTTTGCCCAAGGTGACCCTTAAATCCTTGGCTTTCCAACTGGGTTGGCCCCAGACCTTCTAACTTTACCTTCTTGAATCGCCCCAACCTCTTTTGAACATTCTGCAAAGACTTTTTTTGCATTTTAAACCATGTGATCCTGGGCACATTTAGCTTTGCGCCATTTAAAGTGGGCCTGGCCTATGAACTTTGGCTCTACAATGTCTACTGCCTTTATTCCCTTGCTGAGAACTCCTAAAAGTGTTGGGACTTGTTTTATTTCTATGCTCTGCCTCTTTCTCTCCCTTTAAATGAACTATTGGAGTGCCATCAGGTTACGCGCTCACATCTGTTTTAACAAATCGTGGTGTTTTAACTCGGACTTGTCTGATAGTTATCAAGGGAGGTGTGTATACTTTACCTGACTGTGTTTTAACTTGCTTTTGATTTAGAGTGCTAGTATATTGCCTAAAGTGTGTTTTAAATAAATAATTATATACTTTTTATACAAAGCTCTGGTCAGTGTTTGTTTGCCCTACTGTGTTTTTGGCCCTATTGTGTATACTCTATATACTGCCCTACTCTTCTTGAGAGAGTTCTGACTTCTCAGCCACAGCTACCAGGTAAATCTGGATGGTACAGACTGCTACCAATTGGGTTTGCTGCTTACTCCTGTAGTCTTAATCTTTTTGCAGTGTTCCCCAAGGGAACTGTACAGGATTCTGCCTAACAGTGCTGGCACAGCGGGATGCACAAGCAGAACTAAGGGGGGGGGGGTGATGGCACAAATACATATGCGTTGACAGGACACACTGGTTTAAGTACACAATGATTTTAACCAGCTGTATTTACTAAAAAGATGAACTTATGCAATTTCAGAGTAGGTAAAAAAAAAGTCCATCCAAAAATGTTGTATTTTGTCTTACGTGGGTTATGGTGTGTTTTTCATTGCCCGCCTGTTTTCATTTATTACTGGCGCTTGAAATCCGGTAATGGGGACAATAGATAAAAGAAATGCGTAGCCCCTCATTCGTCCCCTTTCGCAGGTACCTTTAAGGTCACATTGCAGCACCTTAAGCAAACTTGCATATGGTGGCAAGGCAATTCAACTGCCTTCCTTGAGGGGCCCACTCCACGGATTAAACGGACAACCAATAGCAATGTTCGATCTAAACCTTTTCCATTATTTCAAGTTTAGGAATAGTAATAGCACAACTTCATCTAGTGCTTCATGGCAGATTTCTCCCTCGTCTAAGTGCTGTAATGAGTCTTCACATCAACATAACTCTTTGTATTATTGATTTTCTTCAAATCGGAATCAACTAAGCTCCTATCAGAATCCTAAAAGCACATACGACTTAATAAAAATGTAATCCGACAATGGGTGTCGCATGTTATTGTTCCCGACATCCCACCAGCTTCTCGCAGGGCACTTCTAGGAAGCTTAGAATTGCGTTTATTTATTGTCTATTTAGAATGCACCTATACACAATAGTAGTTTGTTTAATAGCGGATTTAATCGTAATAAAATGTAAATTGGTCTTGTATAGCGCACCGCTGTAATTTGTGGTGGTGCTTGCTTCTGCCAAAAAAGTGGGTGTGGCAGTAAGGGAGAGCAGGTGCGAAACACGTGGCGCTGAGGAGTATGGTCCAGGAATAGCAGATTCCTGAGTGGCAGTAAGAGAGAGGCAGATGCGAAGCACGTGGCGCTGAGGAGTATGGTCCAGGAGTAGCAGATTCCTGAGTGGCAATAAAGGGAGAGGCAGATGCGAAGCACGTGGCGCTGAGGAGTATGGTCCAGGAGTAGCAGATTCCTGAGTGGCAATAAAGGGAGAGGCAGATGCGAAGCACGTGGCGCTGAGGAGTATGGTCCAGGAGTAGCAGATTCCTGAGTGGCAATAAAGGGAGAGGCAGATGCGAAGCACGTGGCGCTGAGGAGTATGGTCCAGGAGTAGCAGATTCCTGAGTGGCACGTGGCGCTGAGGAGTATGGTCCAGGAGTAGCAGATTCCTGAGTGGCAATAAAGGGAGAGGCAGATGCGAAGCACGTGGCGCTAAGGAGTATGGTCCAGGAGTAGCAGATTCCTGAGTGGCAATAAAGGGAGAGGCAGATGCGAAGCACGTGGCGCTGAGGAGTATGGTCCAGGAGTAGCAGATTCCTGAGTGGCAATAAAGGGAGAGGCAGATGCGAAGCACGTGGCGCTGAGGAGTATGGTCCAGGAGTAGCAGATTCCTGAGTGGCAATAAAGGGAGAGGCAGATGCGAAGCACGTGGCGCTGAGGAGTATGGTCCAGGAGTAGCAGATTCCTGAGTGGCACGTGGCGCTGAGGAGTATGGTCCAGGAGTAGCAGATTCCTGAGTGGCAATAAAGGGAGAGGCAGATGCGAAGCACGTGGCGCTGAGGAGTATGGTCCAGGAGTAGCAGATTCCTGAGTGGCAATAAAGGGAGAGGCAGATGCGAAGCACGTGGCGCTGAGGAGTATGGTCCAGGAGTAGCAGATTCCTGAGTGGCAATAAAGGGAGAGGCAGATGCGAAGCACGTGGCGCTGAGGAGTATGGTCCAGGAGTAGCAGATTCCTGAGTGGCAATAAAGGGAGAGGCAGATGCGAAGCACGTGGCGCTGAGGAGTATGGTCCAGGAGTAGCAGATTCCTGAGTGGCACGTGGCGCTGAGGAGTATGGTCCAGGAGTAGCAGATTCCTGAGTGGCAATAAAGGGAGAGGCAGATGCGAAGCACGTGGCGCTGAGGAGTATGGTCCAGGAGTAGCAGATTCCTGAGTGGCAATAAAGGGAGAGGCAGATGCGAAGCACGTGGCGCTGAGGAGTATGGTCCAGGAGTAGCAGATTCCTGAGTGGCAATAAAGGGAGAGGCAGATGCGAAGCACGTGGCGCTGAGGAGTATGGTCCAGGAGTAGCAGATTCCTGAGTGGCAATAAATGGAGAGGCAGATGCGAAGCACATGGCGCTGAGGAGTATGGTCCAGGAGTAGCAGATTCCTGAGTGGCACGTGGCGCTGAGGAGTATGGTCCAGGAGTAGCAGATTCCTGAGTGGCAATAAAGGGAGAGGCAGATGCGAAGCACGTGGCGCTGAGGAGTATGGTCCAGGAGTAGCAGATTCCTGAGTGGCAGTAAGAGAGAGGCAGATGCGAAGCACGTGGCGCTGAGGAGTATGGTCCAGGAGTAGCAGATTCCTGAGTGGCAGTAAGAGAGAGGCAGATGCGAAGCACGTGGCGCTGAGGAGTATGGTCCAGGAGTAGCAGATTCCTGAGTGGCACGTGGCGCTGAGGAGTATGGTCCAGGAGTAGCAGATTCCTGAGTGGCAGTAAGAGAGAGGCAGATGCGAAGCACGTGGCGCTGAGGAGTATGGTCCAGGAGTAGCAGATTCCTGAGTATCGGCATGGCTTTGTGGCTCTGTGCCTTGTGGCATGGACTCTTGGGGATATGTGTTATTTCCTAAGGGGAGAAACTCAAGATCTTTTCACTACATCTCTGCTTACTGGATGAGCCCCAGCGAGGGCACCGTAGGTTATAGAACCAAAGATGTGATGGGCCATGTAATGAGCTCTGACCTGCTCCCCCAGAGTGGGTGTGGCGATGCTAGCAGGCACACATCTACCAGGTGTGCTGTGCTCTTTGTGTAAAGTTTAAGGATGCTAGTAGAACGGGAAGGGGGTGGGGGAAGCGATAGTTTGGGGCTCCCGAGAGGTCCTATTGTTGGAATTTCAGGACTAGGCGTAAGTGGTAGAGTTGCAGTCCTGTGGCTATCCATGGGGCTGAGGTATTGTTCCTATTAGGGGATACATTTTATGATTGTGGAGTGGTGTCAGTGTCTGATGGAGAGAAAAGATGGGGCGACTGACTCGACAAGCTACTGATCACCAGGATGTTCTTGATTTAAGCTTTTTGCACAGGTGTTGCACAAGTCGGTGAGGCTGATCCAAACGAGCGACTCTGCTTTGTCGTAGTTTGCGATGCGGGTGCTCCGATCGGTCTTTGTGTCCAGATTTGTGATGGATGTTATGTTGTTAAAGTCGGAGTGGTTCATCCCTAGAGAGATGCCGGACCATGCAGGTTCATCTGAGTGATTCTGCTCAATCTTCTAGTCTCGGCACGGGGTGGCTGGAGGTTGAACGTTCTGCTTGGTCCTGTCTTTAGAGGGTGCGTCACGCTAATTCGTCTGCTGCGGCCTAGTGAACAGCCGGGTTTTGAGGTACTTTCTGAAGACTTAGGTGATCATCCTCTGTACCGAGTCGCATGGGCATTGGGCAACTTTTGAAGGCTAAGGGTCCAGAATTCAAATGTGTTACTGCAGATTTCACACAGATATCAGAGGTGATTGGTTGGTTAGTTCGTCAGGTATCATGGTGCCAGACTTATCCTTTTTTTGAAAAATCTGCCCATGCTGCTACTAGGGGTAGGTCATGTACTGCCCTGGGGATGTTTAAACATCGCCTAAAAACCTTTCTTCTGTTTGAATGAATCTGGACTACTCCCAAATTCAAAGCGATCCTCTGCTTGATATCCTGTTCCCGACTCTTGCTTTCGTTATTTGGTGTTCGTCTGTCCGCGCTGCTATGCCCATGGGCCCTTGTCCCAGTGTGTTTATAAATAAAATAAATAAATAAAAAAAATAATAAATACTATGCTGCACTCCCTGTACTGAATCCTGGGAGACTGCTTCCAAATTCTGCACCGGACTAAGTCACAGGGAGTACTGGGCTTGGGGTCTCAAATACACATAGGGGACAACTACAACCTCCCGCACATAAACATTTAGGGGGTGAAGTCTCGGATGTGGGCGGAGTAGCTGCGTGGAAATAAACGTCCATAAACATTGAAATGATGACAGCGGTTTACGAGGTGAGGGCAGGGTTAGATGTAGCTTGCAATTTCTGTATTTCAACTGTATGAGAGAAGCTTTCACTCCTGCTGCCCGTGCGGTCATGCTGCCCGTGCACTCATGCTGCCCGTGCTGCACTTTGACTTATTTGGTTCTGTCGGGGATGGGCGGGTTACTTTAAATTATCTGCCTTACTCGCCAATGAACTAATCTTTTTTTAGTCTGGCTCTCCCACCCTCCCTCCCGCCCCCCTGTTGCTTGTCCTATAAAATATTGTAAATCTAATTCTATGGAGCAATACTGAAGTCCATTAAACTAAGTATGTGTGTGGCATTTTCTCGCAGGGATAACTTCTTGATGATCCCAGTTTCGACATCCGAGGAAAATAAACTCAAGAGTCAAGTGGGCAAGCCGGGCTTGTGTCCAGGTCGCGTTGTTAGATCACCACTGCAGCTCGAGCTTTACAACAATGTGCAGTGTCTTCTACTTGGTGGTCTTCCAAGAGCCAAGCTGGTACTCTGCATGGGTGCCATTGTCTAGATTGTCTGCATGTGAGTGCAGTGAGGTAGCCATACCGCAGTGCAACCCTTGTGTGCTGGATGCAAAGCCAAGGGAAAACGGGTGCCTTTTAAGTGATAGAAGGTGTTTGTGTGAGTGGAGGGCCCTGGCTTTCAAATCTACCCCTTTTTTCGACCTGTTGTTCCAAGAACATCCCAGAAGTTTGGTGGTATGTGGACACGAGACTAAACCACGGAACCTGTTGATTTGTAGACTATTTTATATTTGTCTTAATTGCAAAACCCAGACTCTCGAGACTAAGTCCAGAAAGTTTTGTCCTGTCTTTTAGCTTACGTTCCTCTGTATATGGTAGCAGGAGGCCTACAATTACCGGAACTTGGGTGATGAGGACTTGCTAGGCATCCCATACCTGACACGCATCATCATGAGATGTCTTTAGTCCTCTGTCTGGATTCAATATGTGTGTGAAAGTCACCTGCACGCAGTCATTGTTTGTATGCGCGGTGTGTATACACGGAAGAGGCAGCAGACTTTTAAGGTACGCCACCTCGGAGTATGTAATGTCACCTGTGTACAGAGGCGTAGGCAGGGTAAGGCCTGAGGGGCAAGGCCAAAAAATGGTTTTGGTACTATCCTTGATTTTAGGATTCAACCAAATTGAAGCCAGTGAACATCTGAAAGCATCCTTGCCCAAAAGTGCTAACAACTCACACCAAGCAGTGTGCAAAGATGTCGCAACTAATGATCTGCATCCTCGATCTTTAGTATTAGTAGACAATAAAGCCTCCAGTCCTAATGGACCAAAGGCATTCGATTCCGCCAGAGCCCAGTGATCTGGTTCTGCACTCAAAAAGGGAATGAATGTATGTGAAGAAAAGGCCAAATGATAAGCTTTAAAATTTGGTACTCCCAATCCACCCTCACGAACCGGAAGTTGCAGTTTCCAAATGCTAAGTCTTGGGGGTTTCTTATCCCACAAAAACTCCTGTAAGAGGTGGTCTAAATCTTTCCAGTATCGATTACTGATTCTCAAGGGGAGGATACTCGTTACAAAATTTACTAAGGGAGCCAAATTCATCTTAAGGGCGTTAACCTTACCCCATAATGACAGATTAAGAAGTGACCACCTATCAAAATTCATTCTGCACTCCTGACTGATCACACACATATTCTCATCAACAACATCCAGAATCGAGGGCGTCAACCAAATGTCTAAATACCTGTAACGCTCACCTGGTTCCCACGGGGGCGCTGGTCTAGTCTGGATTGCTGTGGCCTCTTCTAGCGTGATGCGCAGGACCCGGAACACTGATTGGACAGGACCTCCAAATCGTGCTTGCCTGGCCCGTAGGAATATCCTTCTGCAGATGAGAAAGGGGATTAACAGTCTGCAGAATAGTGTGCTAGCTCCCCCCTTTCCCCCTTCGTTCCTCTCTAACTTCCTCCAAACCCCGGTTTAAGCTCACCTTATAGTTTGGAAGGATGAACTCTCCATCCTGCTTCTGGTGCAGGGGCGCGTGTTCGTCCAGTTACTTCACTGGTTTTCAGAATGGCGCTGGCAAAATCCACTTGACTTTCCTGAGCGATGCGCCGTAAGTATGAAAGTTCAAGTGAGGCCCCCTTTATGTTGTCTTTCTAACCTGTGATCTGTCCTTTATTTCAGATGCAGAATGAAGGCGATGCGTCGAGGGGTTAAACTGCCGAGGTGAGTAGTGATGAGGGCGATCCCTCTAAATGTCCTTATCATTCCCCAGAAATGTCTCTTGTCCTTTCCCCATAGGGGCCGGGGTACGGTACCTGTCAACGGGGCGGCGCCGACCCGAAATGTGGAAGAAAAGCCGGTAAGTATTATGGCTGTTAATCAGGCTTTCCTTCTGTGTTCCTTCTGCTCACCTTTTGTTTCTTCCTCTCTCCCCTAGGTGCAGAGATGTGGCGTCCGATGCTGACAGCCGCGATGGAGCCGGGAGATGTCTTGAGGACAGGTGAGTGAAGTGTGGCGCTGAAGCGAGCAACACAATGCTTTTAAATGGAAGTCTTTCTTCAGGGATGCTGGCGAGAAGATTCCGGATGCAGGTAAGAAGTTTGAAATAGTCCTTGGTTTTCACCTTTCTCTTCTCTTCCTTCCTTGCAGGTCTTCCAGGTTCGAGGCGGGCGTGGCTGGAGTCCAGGAGCAGGAGCAGACACGGTGAGCGTTAAGCTGCAGGAAGCAGAACAACGCGAAGCATGAGCTGCTGTCTGGGCGTGGCTTAAATAGCCTCCAAAGAAGTCCCAGGTATGTATCCTTCCCCAACTAGGTATGTATCCTTCCCTGGACACGCCCGAGTTAAAAAATAGTCCCTATGAAAAAATAGTCCCTTTCAGGTCTCAGGGAGGCCTGAAGCGTGCAGCATGGTCTGCATCAGGTAAGTGCACAAAACACCTCCCTTTATGAGCCTGGCGCCTATGGCGCCAGGACTGATGTCCAACATGAGCCTGGCGCCAAAGGCGCCAGGACTGAGTCCAAAGAGCCCCTATAAGGGGCCGCTGGGCTTTTACCCGAGGGCATGATGCCTGCTTCCGGGGGTGCTGGGCCTGGCCTGGTGCTCCGGGGGTAGGCATCATGACAATACCGCAATCGCACATCCATCACACCATTTAAATCCCAATCCAGTCACCAGAGTTTTATCACAGCGAAAAGAAAGAGGCAAAACCTCGGACTTTAACGAGTTCACATTATAACCAGAGGACGTGTAAAACTCCCATCAAAATTCGCATCAAACATGGGAGAGATTCATCCTAATTCCTAAGAACCAAAAAAAGATCGTCCGCATAAAACCATGTTTTCTGAGTAACACCCCAACAGTCCACACCGTCCAAACCAGGGTCATTCTTCAAAGAAATGGCTAACGTTTCAATTGCTAGAACAAACAAAAGCGGTGAAAACGGGCATCCTTTACGAGTGCCTCTTTCCAAAACAAAGCTTTCCGATTTGATCCCATTTGTTTTAACATCAGCCGTCGGTTTGGAGTATAAAAGTTCAATCCATGAAATTAACTCCACCCCAAGATTCATCTCCTTCAAAACTAAAAACAAATAATCCCAATTAAGCCTGTCAAATGCTTTTTCAGCGTCGAGGGAGAAGACAGCGGCATCACAATCTATCTCATTGGCTCTCTCCATATTGTAGAACAATTTGTCGAATATTACTGGACATAGATCTATTCCTCATAAAACCAGATTGTTCCACACAAATTAATTTGGGGAGAAATGTTTCTAATCGCAAAGCCAAAATCTTAGGCAAAATTTTATTATCAGTATTGATGAGACTGATAGGGCGGTAGTTAGCCATATAGTTGCTGTCTTTTCCCTTCTTTAAAAACACAGAGATAGAGGCATGTCTGGTGCTGTCAGGTAACGCCCTAGCCGATTTTCTAGCAACAAACATATCCCTCAAATGTTCGAGAGCAGAGTCGGGTAGAATTTTATAAAAATTCACAAGGAAGTCCATCAGGACCAGGTGATTAACCAATATTCAATTTAGAAATTGCATTTTTCACATCATCGACCGTGGGGTCTGCAGCAAGAGTGCTGCAGTCCACCAGGACACTGTCACCCACACCGTGTCATCATGGGTAAGAGCATGCATCTTTTGTAGTGCCATATGTGCACAGTTAATTTTCGAATGCATACTGATTGCGACTATCTATCTATAAGTACATTACTGACGGATTCACGTATGACTATTACTTTGTAGAACTGGCACAGAGCGCTGCATTGGCAGGTCAGTTACTCTACTTTCACCAGACTTCACTGAAACTCACTGAAACTTTGATGACATGTATTTCTAATCACGAGTATTCACAACCATTTTCACTGTTCCCTCTTTGTTTTCTCATTTCTTTACAAACCCCACCGCATCTGCGCCTCGTACATTGGACATACATACGACGTATGTACTGTTTATTTTACAATTGGAAATGATATGAAATGCACTATTGCTATTTGCCCTTGTGCCTTACACACTACATTGAACAGCCTGTTCTGTTTAGATGGCGTTCACTGCCATTTGAATTTGTTGGAATTGTGGTGTTGCCTCTTTACTTTTTGTTTTTCTTCTGTTTCATGGTTTTACTTGTGTTTTTGAATTTTTTGAATTTTTGAATTTCACAATTATGTTTGGGTATTCCATTTGTTGATTTAACGACTATGTTACATATTAGAGATTGTTGAATAGATGCAAATCACGAACAATCACGATTTGCAGGCCCTGATGAAGGATTTTATTTCCGAAATGCATTGGCCATAACAAAAGCAAATCTTCTTTTTGGTCCCATAAGCATCTGCACTTAAAGAAAAAGTGGATTTAAGCGATCAGATATTGCGGTACATCACTAGATAACTAAAATAAAAGTATAGTTTGGAAACTATTGATATGTCTTTATTAACTATGAAAAACAAAATTCATTGGAGGCAGTCAGAGGTGAATCTCTTTTGTTGCTCCAGCCAGTGCATGGCTTGTGCAGGATCACGAGTGCTCTTTTTCCCATCTGGCAACACAGTAGTGAATACATTATTTTTGTTTAAAAAAGTCTTCAAGTGAAGTTGTCTGGCCAAATCTTTAGCACCCTGAAATGATTTCCTCAGCATTAAGATCTCCCTGGGATAATCTGGGTAAATAAAAACCGGTTTACCTTTAAAATTGGCATTTCCTTTCAGTCTGGCCGCAGCCATCAGACTCTCTTTTGATTTCTGATTTTGAAAGGTCACAAGGATGTGTCTTGCTTTAGTTCCCACACCTTTACCAATTCTGTAGGCATTGTCAATGTCCATGAGAGAGATCAAATCACAATCAAAGCTGTCCTTGAATACTTGAATGGCCAAAGATGCTGAATCTTCCTTACCAGCAAAGTCCTCCACTCCATCCAGTCTGATGTTTTTAGCCCTCAGCCTCATTTCCAGTCCAGACGCATTTCTTTTTCCTTCTGTAAAACTGTCTTCAAGTTGTTGCAAGCTTAAAAGCTGTCTGCAATTTCAGTACTCATAGATGAAGAAGATTTTTCTAAAGCAGTCACTCTGCTGTCCAGCTGACCTGTTTTTGAATTGAGATCAGACAAAGTAAGCTTGACTTCACAGACATCCCGGGCCACCTGCAGAGGGATTTTGTAGATATCCTGGATGTATCATCCATTTCCCCAACCTGCTTAGGTTTCTTTGAGGCAGGGTTTTTTCGGCCTCAGCAAACTTTCTTTGAGTTCATAATGTCTTGTAAATGTCTTCAGGGAGAGGCCCAGGAACAGTTGAACTAAGCTGCTACTCCATAGCCTACCATTCTAGAACCCTCTGGCCCAACTACAGTAGCATCAGGCCCCATTTGCTAGACAATCCTGGCTACGCCTCTGCCTGTGTACCCTCAATTGACAGACATCACTCGCAGCTCAGCTTAAAAAATATGAAGTCCGATGCATATTTACCAGAAAAGACATGAGCCACAGCCCCGTTTCCTAATGATCTCTGTCAGCACAACCATTTAATTTCAATTGAGCAGTTCGACAAGCCAAAAACATGTACGCTATGATAGGTTACTCGGTAGAAAGGACACACAAAAGGATGGGTTATTTGGGGGGGTGGTTTCCCACACAACAACAAAATAAATCTGGACTCAACCTGTGGTTTTAAGTTTAAAACGTGTATGGCCTTGGAACCGCCTTGGTTTTGTATTGGATGTTAGGCAGTCGCCTCTATCAAACGGCATGCCACAGCGTTCCTCATGCAGAAGGAGGTGGCTCTCCACCCCAATGGTAACGCCCCCCCCATATTCCTTATGTGGTTGGTTCTTCAGTGACCAAATTGTGCTGGGTGTGGCCTAATGGAGGGGCGGTTACTACCTGTCCCAAGCAATAAATCATGATGCCCTGCAAACATGTACCTTGGACCCATGTTCTCGGTGGTCTGGCTTGCATCCAGTCTGCACACTGTAAACAAAACTCTTCCTGGTTCAGTTTCCAAATAAACTGTGGTCTGTAAATACATCTCTTTCTGACTCTGGAAATAAGCAATTCAATCTGGGAGCAAATCACCTTAATTCTGTAAATAAATGTCCCAGGCCCAGTGTGCTTAATGGCTCTGTAGTGGTCATTTAGGGTTTCAGCTCCTCTGGTTGTTGGCCTGTCCCGTGATGATTTATAGCTGTTAACCCCCCTACAACGAACGGCCAATAGTATTCGCATATTCCCTAGCCAGGCTCCAGTCAACTTGCTTTTTCTGGCCAAAGACAGACCTCGAGTTGTGAATGTATGCCTGAACTCTGCAGCCGCCAGCCCCGAAATCACCCAAGAAAGCACCCCTGAGGAAGCGGAGGAGGACACATTTACTTGGTGCTTTGCATAAAATCGAAGAGCATTTGGGGAACATAAGAACAACTGCAAATGTTTCTATATGACGTACCTGTATAGAGATTCAAGCCTGCAACAATTCAGAGCACATAATGGACACTGGCCTTTCTACACCCTACCAATGAAGTGACTGCAAACTGTAAGTCATGTTTGTAAATAGGGAAAAAAAGGCAGACGTCATCTCTACAGATGGAAATCGCAGGCTACTGGCGTTTCGGGGAGGGGGGTCGGGGGGGAGGACGAGGACGATATTGGGGAGTCAGGTGCTGGCAGACTGCAACCTACGGCACATGCAGTGTCCCTGCGGCACTCGCAGGCTCTTTACTAAAATGTTGCCGGGTGCTCGGGACTGAGAGCTCCCCCTGACCCCCTCAGCAGCACTCCAGCCCACTTAAAGCCCTGGGAAGGTTGCAGTGCTGGCCTTAGAGGCGGCAGCACCCAGACAGTTTAAGGTCAATGCCGGGGCACCAATTTTTGTTTAACTCCCTGCTCCAGCGCCTGAACAGGGAGTTAAAGCTCATGCTAGTGCATGAGCGCCCTATTCTAATAAAAACCGCCTGGCTCCCACGTCGAAGCGGGTAGGTAATCATCTCAATAAGGTGCTGATGCAGCAGCGGGCGCATTTGATAACAATAGGGCACTTGTCGTGCCTTCTCCCACTGCGCCAGCTCGGGGAAGCCCTTGAAAGACTTGCCCCAAGCTGACGTGGTGGGGGGCTAGTGGCGCGGCGGGCAGTCGCCCGACCTGCCTTGTGCTAAGGCCGGTCCTGGAAGATTGATTGACACTGTCGTGTGTATGGGTGGGGGGGCAGACACACTTCCTGAAAAAGTCTGATGGCTGTAACTGCTGAGAATGTTGGGGGGGGGGACAAGACATCTCAAGTAAAGGGGTCCCTGCCAAATGAGGGGGACAAAATGGTGTGCCACGAAAGTTGGGAGGGGACACCCTTGCCCCCCCTAAAATTGCACCCATGTGCACGTGTCCCCATGTGCACGTGTCATCAGAGGAATCCAAGCCACTAGTGGGACTGACCAGTCAACCACTGTACTCTGTGAAAGTAGTCCTCCCACCTTCTTGGGGACTGCCAGGATATCTGATGAGGCCCCTTACATGTCCCCTTCTGTACTCTGGCTATAGGGGAGGTATCGTGGTGGGAAAAGCGGGCGGCCGATCCGGGTTAGTAGCAGCGCAGCTCAGCACCAAGAGTCATACAGGGGGCCCGCACAGTACACGGTCCCCACATAAAAGGGTGGACCAGTGTTGCCAATTTAGCGACTTTCTCGCTATACTTAGCGTAAAAAAGCACGCACCCCTACCGACTTTTTATGGAAAAAGCGGCTACTGAGAAATCTAGCTACTTTTTTTTCCATTGGTTTGGAGACTTACACTTTTTTTCTATTGGTTTTCAAACCAATAGAAAAAAGTAGCTATATTTCTCGCTAACCGTGGGAGTAATAGTTTTGATCATTGTTTCTAAATACATATTCTCTAAACTGCATAACTTGCATCACATGTCATCAAAAACTCCCGCTTGCGATTATTCAAAAAGTCTGTTAAGCACCGCTGGAACTGCTGCTCTGCTTCTTCATGTCAGGGGCGAGGTGCAGTCCCAGTGCGGCAACAGAAGAGAAAGCTTCAGGTCAGAATTAATGTACACTGGCATGGCTGCTCCTGTGGGCCACCCGACTGAGCCATCACTGGGTGTTGCAGGCCAGCAATGAAGTTCAATAGTGGAGGTGTCTGTGTGCAAACATGCTAAAGATTTCTGTGATATGCAAGTGGCCTGCGTGCTTACACTGCACACATTTGGATGAGTTATATTGTGTGTGGTTCCTTGTTGCACAATTCCACACATTGATCTTAATGATGGATTTTCAGACATGTCTTTGTATCAGTTTATTCTTGTAGCCTGTGGGCCTTAGGACTCTATAAATATCACTTCCATATACAAGGAGGACGTGGGGGAGGAGGGCGCCTGTGAAATGTGAACTGTGGCTAATGCCAAGCAGCTGTACCCCTGGGTGGGGTAGTTCAGGGCTTTTGTGTAGTGAAACATCAATCCCGTCTGATAGCCGATGCATATGGACACTGCCTTGCGCACTTGATATCACCCATAATGCACATGGCAAATTAGGCAATGACGTCATTTAGCTATTTCTAGCTACTTTTAAGCCAGCCAATAGCTACTTTTCTTACTGAGGAGTTGGCAACACTGGGGTGGACCGGCGTACCAGTCGTGTGCCTGCGGTGGTGCGCGCAGGAATCCCAGTGTGTATGTGTATATATTTGCATGTGCATGCTTGGGGGGCGGTTCCGTGCAGCACCGAGTGGTTCGAGGTGTGCGTCTGTGTGTGTGTGTGGGTGTGCACGTTGCTGGAGCCGGAGTTTCAGGATGCTCACACCCCAACGCTTCCAGCAGCCGAGGACCTCTTGACGGTCATTTTTTCCATCGAAACATACTTTCCCCATAAAAGGAAGCGGCGATGGTGAGCCTGTTTACCCCATTCAACCCCAGGAATGCGGGAGCTGAGCGGCTCCAGCCCACGGAGCGCGCTCAATGTTGCTTCAGATCGGGAAATCTCTCTTGAGCATGATTGGGGACACTCCATCACCCCTGCAGGCATTCTAGAGGGCACATTCGTGTGCAAGAGTCTCAATTCAAGGGCGAGACACTGACTGGCCTCTGCTCAGAGCTGCTCCAACTGTAAGGAGGGTGCCACGCCCCTTTCACCGGCCATGCCCATCCATGTGCCTGCGTAGTTATCAATATCCGGGGCTCTAGTCCTTAAATCAAAAAAGTGGGAGGCATCTGACGCTCGATTCGGAAGTGACGACACATGAAGTGAACGGATCCCGAAAGTAAATATGCAAATTGCATTCAACTTTCTTTCACAATTTAAGAGAGTAAGCAGACCAAATAAGCAGTTGTGAATAGAACATATTTTCTTATTATATTACTGTCGAATTGTAAAGTGTCCCCACCTTTTAGATGAAACGAATTGTTGGTGGCACGTGATCAGCTATTCTTGTGGTATTTGAGCTGAGTGTCTTGCCACAAGACCCGAGTTCGATTCCCTGGCCTGGCACAGGTCAAGTGCTGCAGCAAATTCATGTTTTTTCCTTTCAAATTCTTTAAAAACAGGTGGGGAGGGGACGGACGGGCCGGGTCGGGAGGAAGTGCTCCTTTAAAAAAATAAAAAATAAAAAAAATAAAAAAGTGGGCAGACGCCGTTCACCTGCGTGGCCCCTCACCATGTGCCCTGTTCTTTTATATGAAGGCGTCTCACTGTAAAGGCCTGCCCCCAGGGCTAAGGAATGGGGAGGGGCATGCAGATTTCAAGAAAGTGTGAGAAAACATTTCTAGTTCCCAAATGGGGCGCGACACCCGTTGTGCGTCTAAGTGACTGCATTGCGACCTTTTCAGGACTTAAGCTGCACTTTACAAGCATTACACTATGCCATGTTTTTTCCTATCTCTCTACATCTTTCTAACGTGGATATGCATTGGTGTGGAAGAGCAGTCTAGTGGTTTCACAGTCTATGCGTAAGGTTATGTTTTCTTCTCTTTTATTTGTATAGCACCTAATGCCATATATAATGGCGTCGAAGCGCTGTAAGGACCATTGCCCTTTAGCAGTCCGTGGTTAAGGTTAATGTTTGGGGGCGAGGGGGGGTGTCCTCGCTGCCTGCAGCCGGTACATCCGCATTCTTATTAAGTTGCATGCCCCCGTTTAACTTTAACAGTAACTTTGGTGCCCTCTCTCCTCGGACATACCGAGTAAGAGGAGCATTGGCTGTGTGATGTCTGAAGGAGTCTAGCATGGGATGTTGAATTGTGGGACTACTGTCCTTTTGGAATTAAAGATTGCGAGGCTAGCAACTGCTCCGGGAACTGTTGCATGGGGCAAACTACACAAATTGCGTATTTCACATTCTCCGGCTATATTTAGCTGCTTAAGCAACTGTCTCAAAGTCTAAAAGCCACCGCCGATCTACGCAAGCCATGGCAGAATGCTGGAAGCTGTGGGGCAGCGTGGCATTGTGCTGCGGAAGGGCACCTGGGAGACTTGTGTTGCGATAGTATGTCATGAGGTGGCACCAAAGGGTTGTCCAGCTCCAGGCCTAGAAGGCTGGGATCCTGACGGGTTTTCAGGACATCCCTCAATAGGAAAAATGTGTACACATTTAGAATCATTGTATGCAAATATAGCTCATGAATATTAATGAGGGGTATCCTGAAAACTGGACATGGGATCCAGCCCTCGAGGCCTGAAGTTGGACAACCCTGTGCTAAGGGGTCCACTCCCCGGTTCTGAGGCACACGGGGAGGTCAATAAGAAGAAAGGAGGTGATTGTGAATCTTGTTTCTGCACCAGAGGATCCCAGCCATCTTCCCCCTTGCTGTAAAAAAAAGTTTTTTCTTCGTTTCAGCGAGGGTTGTCACTCCTGGTGCTGCCCAAGCCTTCATTGCCAGGTGGGCCATACTGTGGTTTCCGGTGTTGCATGGCCCAGCCCAGACCTGCCTACCTTTTGAAACTCAAAAACCCTGCGATTTCTGCGGGCCCTGGTGTGCGCACACCTCGCAGCACTTCTACTATAAGCTCTGCTGTCACCACACCCTATGGTCGGGTGTCTGCAAGCTTTGGCTCTCTGGATGTCATATTCTATGGTGAGGGATGATGGGAGTCTTAGTTCGAAACATCTGGCGAGCTGCAGGTTGCAGACCCCTGCCCTAGCTTTTATATACACACAGCCAAAACGCAGACATTGCAACTTGTACCTGGGTTCATTTAAACTTTCCTGCTTTGTTCATAATTGCACAGATGTGTTCTGTTTAATTATCAGATCTATTCAGTGTAAAATCAGGGATAACACATTTTTCTTTAAAAAAAAATCTATTGATAAGGCACAGTGAGATGAAATTATTTGCCCAGGATCACACACTTTAGCTAAGTGGTGAAGCTGCAATTTGAGACGATATTGCAACTTAAGCACAAAACCGCATATTTTCTCAGGAGTAGCGGATAGGAGAATGTGTTAATGTTGAGCTTTTAAGAATAATCTGTGTTACAAGGATGACTTTAGCAGTGCAGACATCATAGTAAAACAGCTTGGCAAATATACAAGTCCTCACAAATGTGTGAAGTGAAAACGAATATAATTGTAGCCCCCTCACTCTGTTGCCTCCGCCCCTGAATGGACAGCGTGAAGACATACAGGCTTCAAACATTACCTTCACGTTTTCTGAAATGTGCTCTCAACATTTGAGGGGGGGGAGGGGCCCTCATTAACAGAAGCGTTTTATAATGGAAAAACACCATTGGAAAATGCTCTGTGACTCAGGGCCTTAATGTCACCATAATAAAGTTTACTGTGATAAGCGTATCTGCTTATTTATTAACCCATTATATAAAGGCAAAACCTCTTGTGTGCATGACAAAATAAAGCGCCAAGAGACCATGCAAGTGGCAACAGTGCCTTGGTACTAGACCCATTAACAACATAATAGAAATTAGAGACAGTTTCAATGTTTTTGGCTTGAAATAAGGCACAGACTTGCATATTAATCCGGAGCTTTTTTGGCCTTTCTGATGCAAATGGCTAATGCACCCGTCAGTTCTTATCTCTGACCAGTAACAAAGAGGTGTTCATTGTTTAAATGTGCGCGTGCGATCCCTGTGGCCTTTGCTGTAAGGCAAGGCAGCCAACCCATTTTATTGCATCCTGGAAAACCCCGGAGATGTCCCGCTCTTCCCCGGAGATGACCCGGAGTAGAGCATGAAACCCCGTAGGCTCCGGGACAGGGGACAAACACGGAGCTTAGGGGGCAGGTCTGGCCCATGAGTCTTCACATCACCGGAGCGCGCCCTTCGACGAGTGCTGAAGTTGCAGGTGTTGCAGCGGATACCATGGAGGTGGCCGGGAACAAAGCGTTCCAGCCCCATGCCCCAGCATCCGTTGGTCTTATCCAGATCCTCCCGCGCCCCGAGACCTGACGTGGGACCCCCAGCACCTTTGGCACCACCCGGGCCATTATTTAGTAAATTTTGCATGACTGTGGCACACGGACAGATTTGCTGCGCCCTGCGCGGAAGCCCTGGGGTGCGACCTGTTTGATGAACAGCTGAAGCATATGCACGGTGCATTGCAGACTGTGGGCGCGTTCATATATTTGCATACAAATAAGCTGCACCCAATGGGCAGGCAGGCATGCGGTGATTGGTCGTGGATCGGCATGACTGACAGGTTCACATTATTTCACTTGCTGGTGCTTGTAGGCTTCCATTAAGGATGGGGAAAACCAAGCTACAATCTTGCTTTTTTTGCTCCACGTTTACTAAAATTATTTCTATATTTCAGGTTGGTTTATTAAGAATGTGGCTAGCAGGAACATAGTTCTGGCACCCTTTATTTTTATGTACAAAACACCAGTTTCTTGAACCAATCTTTCCACAATTGCTGCACGATCATTCCCATTTTAATTAAATAGGACATTTTTAAAAAGACACTTGTTAGAAAGAAAGGGATCTTCAATGTTTCTTGCTGTCCCAATGAAACTCAACCTTTCAGTGTCATTTCTTTGATCTGACCGTACTTAACAGGGTTTCTTATCATTTAACAGCATCTATTGTTCTGGGTGGATTTGTGTGCCCCTATTTTTTTTGCCATATAAACATGGTCTAAACACGGATACAAAAAGCAGCAGAATGTCCATCTAAACTCCCAAGCAACGCTTATAAATATGCGCTTCCCTAATTACTCAAGAATTCATGCTATGGTAATTAGGGAAAGGTAATAGGAGCGCACAAGTGCAGCACGCCTTTAGCGCTATGCACAGAGGCCATTAAAAGCACACGTGTGCTGCATTTTTCAATGTACAAAATGCCTGCACTGTAAGCCCCGAATTCAGTTTACTGAATTGGCACCCTTATGACATCGTGCTGCAACGTGCACCCCCTCCTGCCCCCCTGGTATCCTTCCTCGGCCTGCACTGTGCTGCCAAATTTCACCACACTGGCATGGATCCATCACCTCACCCATGATCTTCAACCTTTAAATGAATCGGCTCAGATCCCTTCTGGCTCAGCACAGCATCTACATTCACCCATTTGCAGATGCCACGCATCTCTACCTCAATATAGCCTCTATCAAAGACATCCACAGACTCAAGACCTGCCTCACATTGCTTCTGTCTTGGATGTGCCGTGCTTACCTGAAGCTCAACCCTTCCAAGCTCAAATTCCTATTGCTGGCCAACAACATCTGGACATCCAGACCTGGCTCTCTGCAATGAGCCTCGAGAACGTTGCATCCCAGCTGATCATCTGTGCCAAGTCCCTTGGGTTTGACATCGACAGGCACCTCTCTTTCAAGCAGTACATAGGGTACCAATAGTCCTGCAAGAAAATCAAGGCCTTCATCCCAGAAAATAAGTTCAGTTTGGCTGTCCAAGCTTCGGTCAATCCCACTTGGATGGTGAGAATGCTCTTCTGGAAGGCATTGCGGCTGCTACACTGGCACCCCCCAAGATGTTTCCTACTGCAACGAGATTCATCTCAGGACTAGGCAAATTCTACCACATCACCCTGACTCATCCAACTGCACTGGCCCCTGCTGCAAGCTGGTATCATCTTCCAATCCTGCTGCATCATCTATAAGGCTGTCGCCTTGAAGCCCTCAAGCTAGATCACTGAGAAACTCTGTAACTTCGGAGGCGTACCATCCACCAGAAGTAAGGACATGTATAGACTTGAACTCGGATGGTGCAGGAAGGAAAGAACCAGAAGACGGGCCTTCTCGGTCTATGCCCCAAGACACTGGAACCTCCTCCTTGTCAACACCACACTCACCCCCTCACTTCTACATTCCAGGAAGGAGCTCACGACCCAACTCTTCAAGGAATGGCTCCTCCCTGACACCTAGAGACACACATCCTCCACTGCCCACACTACCCGAGACTGGGTGATCTGTTTCCTCCCATTGTTGCTTGTAGATCCCTTGCTGCCAAATTGTCTGTCCTCCCCCATTGTTAACTCCCCACCCTCCTGTAATCTCTGGTGCCTTCATTGTGTCCTTCCTTCTGTGACTTGCAAAATGTTCCTTTTCTTCCTAAATCTAGGTCCATACTTCATAAATACCATAATAATAATAATAATTATTATTATTATTATTATAACAATTCTGCTTAGGCTTGCTTTGTTGGACAAGGCAGGTGCGGAAGACACACACAACACATTGTTCATTGGAAGGCATTAAGCCACATTTAATACAACATGCAACAAATAAAAAAGCACCTTACAGAAATGTATATGATTCTTAATTTTTATTTCATTGAGCACATAATCAGCTTTCCAAAATTGATAAAATCTTTGTGCATAAACCACTGGACTGGACCTCTTGGGGAAATAACCAACACAATTCCAACTTGCTGAAATGTGGGAGTGCATGGCTTCCTCTGCGCTCCTCTGAGGAGGGGAGGATACCTTCAAGAGGTGAGGGATTGTTCCTTAGTGTCCTGAGGAGACTGGGGTGAGGGGAGTTTGACAGGGATACGCCAATAGTGGCTTATAGATCAGAAAGAGTTGGTTGAATTATTGGTGGGAAGGCGCATGCTGGGACAATTGTCTTGGGAGTACTGCCCTCGGGGGGTTTTAATGTTGGTGGCTGAATGCACAATGAGGGTTCCTCTGTGCCCCATTGGGTATAGGAGGACATCTGGGATAGCGGTCATGGCATCAGGGCCGTGCCTCCTTTCTTTTAGGATTTGGGTGACAACGTTGTTGGTGATCTGTTTTTCAGGCCCCCTATCAGTAAGATGAGTGTGTGCATGCTGAACTATTTGGATGCCTTTGCTCATTTTTCATGGATATATACCTTAAATCTAATTCTTCTCAGACCGGATCTGTTTTTACGTAATAGCTCGCTTTAGTTGTAGACATATGGCACAATTGGGGATGTTACTTTGGTGCTTGCTGCCACGCGGTATGGATCAAGGGATTTTTGGTGAAGAGGATGAGATGTCAAATGCTGGGCAGTATGGGCACAAGCGAGACACATCAAAGTGTTCACCCCCCTTTGGGATTAAGGGAAGTAAATGCACCCCCTTTTTAATATTCAGGCAGCAATAATTGCGGCGCACTGGAAGAATGTACGGCGTCTTCCAGGTCTGATGATGGGTACAGTGAGTTCACAATCATTCTGCCTCCCGGGGTGGACCGCGATTGTAAGAAGGTTGGGGGGGGTGACTTTTTGGGAGTAGCACAGTGTTTTTTTTTTTTACATCCGTAGGGATGGTTGCAAGTCAGCAAGAGGTTTTGCTGGGATAGGAGTTGTACGCTTGACCTTTATAATGCAGGGTTGTCCAACTCCAGGCCTCAAGGGCTGCAAACCTGATGGATTTTCAGGATATCCCTCATTAATATTCATGAAATTAATTTACATACATTCAGAATGACTGTTTGCAAATTTATCTCATGAATATTAATGAGGGATTTCCTGAACATCTGACATGTTTCTGGCCCCTCGAGGCCTGGAGTGGGACAACTCTGTTATAATGCATCTGTAGGGAAAGGGAACAATGAGATGGTCCATTTGGCATCGAGTTGGGGATGTCAGCAGAGTGTTTCGCAAGGATGCATTAGAGGGCAACCTATGTTTCACATGGAGAGTGAACTTTCCCACGGTGGGATGGGACGCGCTCATTCATGAACTTATTGCATTTGCTAAATTGAGTTTCTTGGGAGCAGAATGCCCAGGGGTGTGTGCCTGGTTTTTGTGAATGCCTCTAACCTGTAGGATTCAGTTCCACTGTGGTCGTGTTTTTGAGGCATTTCAATAATTGTGTACAGGACTCCGAAAAATGAATTCCATTTGGTAGGATATGTTTTTCTCCTAGTGGTGCCCTGGGTCTCGTGCATGCGAGTGAACTTGCCGTGGGGCGCACGCCGGTCGATGATATCCCTGGCATGCGCAGGTAGCGACTGGGAGCAGGGCCTACTATCCCTGGGTAGGCAGATCTACGATAGGTGCCCTGCTTTTCCTAAGGACCAACCCCTGGACATGGGGGACGGCATGACCTTATGCGCTCTCCCTACAACCCCCCCAAACCCCATTTCAGCAAGTTTTGTTGATTATTTCCTCCCCAATATGTAGATTACATATACAACATTTTGGTTACTTTTGAAAACTTGATAAATGTGATGTATGAAATATTCACAATTGTATACATTTCTGGAAGGTACCGTTTTCTTTGTTGTATTGTGTATTAAATGCAGCGCGGCGGGATTGCTGGGAGCTGTTTACCTGCTGGTTGTTGCCGGTAGATACCAGAGGGTACTTTGATTCCTGGCTCATCTGATGTCATGCATGCATCTGAGATTAACTATGTTTTTGGGAATGTGCATAATTGAGTATTGGGTGACATTTAAAAGACATTTATGGCACAGTGGGTGCCGTAATCGACACATATGTATGGCCTGCCCCTCAGGTGGGAGTTGGATTTGCAACACGCTAGTTGCAGGCTCCTGCTTCCCCAAAGCAAACTTCTGCTCATCAGTTCCCTATTTCCATCCCTGAGCCTAATGCCTTCCAGGAGAGTGTCTTCTGTGCAGCATCACACCCTGTCCACGCGCCTCTGTTCCTGATGAACACCTGTGCATCATACCCTGCCCATGCGCATCTTTCCTGATGACACCTGTGAACGCACCCTGGACACAGAAGACACTCTATGACCACTGTTTGCTTCATTAGGTAACTCCATTTTATTTTACTGTGTTTCTTTCAGTCTTTGTATTACAGATGCAAAAAAGAGTGGCGGGGGTGGAACGGAGGAAAGACAGGATCCAGTTACAGGGTTTTTGTGTTGCGGTTTGTAGCCACTATTTCCTGTGCCTGGTCCGTGCAAGGGTGTACACTTCCCTTCCCGGGAGACAGTTCCCATGGACACCACACCCCCACCCACCAGTCCATCTAGATAGGGAGGTGCAGAGCACCTGCCAAATAAATTTGCTGCTAGCAGGAGATGGGCTACACCCTGAGTTCTTAGATTACCAATGGATACAGTACATTTTATAGGGATCCCAATGGGGGGACCTCACTCTATTTATAATAAACACATACACTTTTAACTACGCTTCCCTTTACGATTCCCTAGGATTCCCCTGGCGTGAGCACCAACTAAATGGGAACCTACAACGTCATCTCACTGTTCCTTTCGAGGGGTTGCGAGAACCCTTAGAGTGAGCCTGATGCAACAGACTCCATACCTAACTCGGGTACCACCCATGGAGTTTGAGGCCTGAGTATATGGGCTGTGTGGGTGGTCCTATCTCTCTATGGGGGCCCGCCTTGCTGGGTATCACTGATCAGGCTCTGGCCTGGCTGACCGCTTTCCTCTCTGATCGTCCCTCCCAGGTCCAACTTGGGTCCTTCCTATCATCTTCCTCTCTATCTGTGGTGTTCCCCAGGGCTCTAACATCTCGCCCTGGCTTTTCAACCAATACCTGGCAACTCTCGCCTACTGCATTGCCATTTTCTGCTCAAATTTCCAGTGCTATGCTGACGACACTCAACTCATTTTCAGGCTGCCCTCGGCCACCTCCTCTGACATATCTGCTTGCCTAACTGCCATTCAAGACTGGTGTGCCGCCAATGATCTTTGTCTGAATGCCAGCAAGACAGAGATCCTTCTAATTGGCACACCTTCACCATCCTTTCCCCTCAATCTCTGACTGGCCTCCCTTGGCCCTCCTCCTACCCCAAACTTCCTACTGCACCTCCTCAGAGGTACTCTGCCTTTCCTCTCCTTCCTCCAGAAGCTCATGTTCTCCCAAGCTCTGGTTCTCTCTAGGTTGGACTATTGTAACAGCCTCTTTCTAAATCTACCTGCCTCTACTCTCCGCCCTCTGCAACTAATCCAGAACAGGACTGAGAGACTTGTCCTTGGCCTCAAGCCCTGGGATCGTATCTCTCCCGCTCTGAAATCTCTCGATTAGCTCCCAGTGGATGCAAGGATTAAATTCAAAACCCTCTGCATTGTCCACAAGGCTTTCTGGGGCCTGGGTCCAAAATATATTTAGCTATCCCTCCGCAAATACCTCCCCTCTCGAGCTCTTCGCTCCTCTACATCTAACTCCCTCAGGGTCAGTTGTTTTTCAAAGAAACGAGCTGGGGTAGATCTCGGTCTTCGGCTCGGGCCTCCCTCTGGAACAGCCTCCCTGCCACTCTAAAACTTGAGGAGAACCATCTTCGGTTCCAGAAGCACCTCAAGACCTTCCCCTTTGCTACTGCCTTCACTCCCCCTCTCACCTGCTGATCTATTCTCTCTTGGTACCGTACACCTGGCCACGCTCTGTCCTCCGGGCCCAGGTAACTGCTCACCCTGCCACCCTCCTGCACTGCCTCTGGGCCACTCCTTGCACTGGGGTCTGTATCTGTACCCATAAAGTCCCCCTCCCGTTTTTTCTTCCTGCACCTATCAGACCTACCCTGTTTACTGCCTTAAACCCAGCACTTGCCAATTGCTGACTGCACTACCACTGTTTGTTGCCTTTATTATTTATTTATTATTGTTTATCTGTTTCTCCTTTGCTCCGCACTTTCCACTTCTCCCCCTTCTATGCACTTTTCCCCCCCTTCTCCCATGCACAAGCACGTTCTCAATGTCACTGGGCCTAGTAAGATCGTTGTTTTGTTCCCCTCCCTTGCCTTGTCGCGCTCTGAAACACTTGTGTAGGAGCACGATAAAAATAAAATATCAATATGCGACCTCAGACCAGCCACTCCACTATCCCGCTACCCCATGACAGGTTACCTTCCCTCTACCGTCTATTAAAATCATTACCTATTCTTATTGTCCTACCACTACTTAATCTTTAAACCTACATAACATTTCTTTTCTATATAACCCCCATTCTACTGTTCCCTACTTAACATTTAATAAATATATACATATACCTACACAAATACACATTTAGCTACACATACATATATGTTCTTGGCCGGCCTCCTCTGCAATGCGTCTTGCGACGCAGGAGGCGGGCCTCTGATCTTCACCAAGGGTGTTCTGCTGGGCAGCCGGGGGGGATTTCCACAGTCGGGCTGCCCAAGGGAGCAGCCAGGGACTTCCTCCTCCCCTCCTCCTCTTCAACTGGCTGGCCGGCGTGTCCAGCCCGGTCACCACTCCACCCTACTGGGTGGTGCGCACTTCGCCACTCTTCACCTCTCGGGCTGCGCAGCCCAGGAGAACTTCTTGGAACGGGCCTGCCTCACTAGCCATGAGGCGGCTGAATGGGGACACAGCCCAGTAGCCTGGTCTGTTCGTCTTCAGCCAGGGCAGCCCCACGCACGCCACCCGATACCCCTTGATGATTCCTAGGCCTATCTGGTCTGGACTCGGGCAGGCCAACCCCTGCCGCGTCCCCGGGGTGGCCGAACTTCCCCTGGCATAAGCAATTCGGCCCCTGGCTCACCCTCTGTAGTGCTCCACCACATGCCACCCAGCGCTACCAATGTAGTTCGACCCTGATGGGGGGCGCTCAAGGCAGCGCCTCCTCCTCCCTAGGTAAGCCTTTCTTTTCTATGTCTCATTCTTTCCCCCCCAGGTAAGTCCTTTTTCTTTTCTGTCTTCTTTTTTCCACTGTTTCTGTTTTTTTAATCCACACTGAATACTTTTCTCCCCAGCCCATTCCTGGGCAGGGGAGTTCTATTCCATTGTTCTTCTCTCAACGTTCCATCCATACCCATGGTGGCCTGGATGGTTTAGTCCAAATTACATACACTCAGCACACGCATAAATAATGGAAACACACTACACTTTTAACAAAATAACTTGGCATCTGTGTCTTTATTTCCAGGTGTACCCTTAGGGGACATAATAATAATAATAATTTGGCACTTATATAGCGCTACCAACCCTCTGGTATCTGAGCGATGCTTATTATTCCATGGTGTGTGGTGCTCATTTATCGACCTCGGAAGGATGAAAGGCTGAGTTTTGCCTTGCCGGGATTCGAACCTGCGTTAGCAGGCTCTGCACGGATGTCAAAGCGAGCGCTCTACTCGCTGTGCCACTTGACCGCTGTGCCACTTGACATGCATGTAGTAACTACTAGCCAGGCCCCATGGGGTCACGGGCTACATGTGGGTGACTGGAAAGCGACACAGGCCTGCAGGGCACATTGTTTCACTACTTTTATGTCACAGTTCGACCCATGATTGTGAGTTGCATAGAAACAATGGGCTGGATAAAGGCAGGAAGGTCACGGATCACCCTATGTATTCAAAGTGTATAGGACGCACCTGAAGAAGTTCCACAGATTGGGTCTGAGTTAAGAGGAAACATGTTGGGCATTGTAAGGGTGGTTAGATCTGTACCAGGATCTTGTGAAGAGTTGCAATAATTGCACAGTTAGAGGTTCATACAACTGGTAGCACTGGGCGTGGGCATTTAGGCACATTGCACTTTAATATTGGTTTTTACCAGGTGTGTTTTAACATGTACTGATGTCATGTTTATTGTCTTGGTTATATGTGGAAATACTGCTCTGTTTCAAGTATAGGGTGATAAAGATTTTTACTGATTGAATATTACATTTTCACAAGAATCGATGAAGTCACAAGTGTGGTCTGCTGTGTTTTGACTCAACCTATATAAGCAGTCCATAGGGGTTTGTTTACTGTAAGCATGGGTGGACTGGCCTTTTAGGGAATTCCTGGCAGGCCTGTGCACCCTGGGCCTCTTTTGTGTGGCAATCTATTTGATTTCCAAATGTTCTTACAGGAAAAGGGTTGTGCTTGCTTAAAATGTGTAATATGGGGCCACTTTGAAAATTATTTCCCGGGCTTGTTTTGACTCCCAGTCCGCCCCTGACTATAAGATTGTAAGAAACAATGGGCACCTGGATTCTTTAGAGGAATGGCCGGTAGGCACTGTATTTGTGTACAACCACATCAGTATGCACATGCTCTAGAAACACTAGCACGGTACTCACTCCGCCTGCGAGGTACATGATATAACCCTGGCCTGCACAGCCCGAATGGTATGTAACATCTGGCGAGGTGGTGACCCAGTATACTATGAAAGCCGGCCGGGGCTCTGTGTTCTTGGCGTTGCTCTGTATACTCGAGTCAGCAGGGGCGGATTCAGGGCTGTGAGCAGTCCCTGGGAGCATTGCAGTCAGTCCCTCTCTCCTCCTGTGAGTGTTTGTATTCCGGTCTGCAGCCCGTGGTAGTTCTTTACAGGGAGGCTTTTTACACGGAGTGGTCTGTGTGCACTTGGGCTGCTAGAACCAGCTCGTGGCAGTCACTGCCCGTCATCGGAGCCTTGTGCAAGCGTCCGGGGCACCAGCGAAGTCTACTCTGCGAGCACGGCTCCTCTGTACAGTCTGCCCGCTTCCCCAGTTCTGAGCCCAGCCCACGGTTTCCACCCTCGGCCTCCTGTCATTGGCGGCCTCAGGACCCAGCCTGCAAGACACATTCCTCTGGCTGCTTCTCCGGGCTCCTGCCTCTCCCTTCTCCACTCCCTTCCATTCCCATTTTTTTTTTATTTTTTTTAAAGCAAATATTTTTCCTCTGCTTCTCTAGCAACTCCAGCTCTGTCTGGAGTGGGTGCGGACTGAAAAGAGAGCGCTGCCTCTTTTCCCGGATCGAACAGCGGCCATTGGCTTTTCCAGGATCAAAAAACTGTAGGAAGCAGGCAGGAGGAGACGGGGGCTCCTGGGGTTACACCTGGGATGTGGGCGCCTTCCACCGCTGCCACCTTCCAGATGTGGCGGCGAGGGCAGCGTCTGGTTCCCTCCGGTGCTTCTGGGACTCCCCTCGCTTGGGGGAGAGAAAGTGATTGCTCAGATACCTGCCTTTGAAGAGCCCCGAATTCCATCGGATCCAAACTCTACTTGAACTGTCTCTCTCCAGGCGGGAGTGCATTTCTTTCTGCTTCATCCGAGCTGGTCCCCGCCCGCGCGCTCAGCTGGGATCGGCCGTCACTTTTGACACAGCTGGGTGTGTCGGAACTCCCCCCTGGAACCTTGCCCTGCTGGTAACTCCCCTGTTTCACCCGCTGGGGCCCAGAGGGACGCCCCTCACTCCGGGAGCTTGAATCGGACCCCACCACCGGCACGGCCGTGGTTCTGCCTTCGACTGGACCCGCGCTATTAGCAGACATGAAATATCGAGCCGCGGTGAGAGATGCCCACACAGTTCTTGCTCTCCGACTGCTGTATGTTTTGTGTGCGCGTGCAGGGGTGGACTGGCCTATATAGAGAACTCTGGAGAGTTCCCAATAGGCCTCTGCACCCTGGTTCACTTTTGTGTGGTATTTCCACATTTTCCCATAAGAAAAGGGTTGGCCTTGCTGAAAATGTGTAAAATGGGGCCACTAGGAACATTATTTCCAGGGCCTCTTTCGTGCCCAGTCCCACCCCTGCGTGCGTGGGTCTGCATCTAGAAGCAGGGTGTGGGCGGGATTGGAGGGCTCCACAAGGCCTACCTGTGAGAACCGGTATGCTTGTTCCTTGGCCTGTCTGGTCAGGTACCCGGAGGCTGGCCTGTGCATGTTCGCATCCGTAGGCTTGTGTCTGTTTTTGGATGTGATCAGACACGTGCACGCCTCTGCATTTTGTGGGAAATGAGTGTATGTACTTTCTGGACTACCTGTATTTTGGGAGTGTGCATTGCCATAGTGTGTGCATGCAAGTTGCCTAGCTGCGCATCCATCCTCTGCCTGTGTAGCTTGGTGTGCATGGCTGTACCTCTACCATGCAGGGTAGCCTGTCTGTATGCGTTTTGGTGAGCGTGCATGCATTGTGTGTGCTCGGGTAGGTACACGTACCCACTTGTATACCTTTCGTGCGAAGTCTGATACTTGTGTGTAGCATCGGGTTGCCTCTCCTTATGTCGTAACTTAATAGTGAATTGGGTCTTTAAAGTTTTTGGAAGGAGGCGGCTTTGTTGGAACTCCTTTTTGCAGGTGCCTGGGGGCGTAGCAGATGGGATGGGAGTGCCCGCGGACTTGGTTGCATTTCGGAGGCCCAGCTTGTGAGTTGGGCGGACGCTGGCCTACCGGCTGCATATGTAACGTGCTGATGTGTGTACACATTCATTTAGACATAGAAACTATTGCTTTATGTTTCACGCATGCCGCACACGCAGACACGTCTTAACATAGCACGTGGGCATCCAGAAGAAATCCTCGTGGCTTGTACACGTGTCGCGCTTGCCGTCTTTCTTGAACCCCAGCAGCCCATGGAACGCACCTCCGCGGTGCAGCCATGACAGGTTCAGTTATTGTCCTGACGTCTGGAGCATTCGCCTGTCCTGATGACCGCGATGACGTCACAGTCCGGCTGCGGGAACGCCACCAATGTCGATAGGGCGTCTCCTCAGTTCGACGTCACCGCGAAGCCGGCTTGGCACGGGGGCGTCATTCTCTTGTCTACAGACTGAGAAGGGGATGCGGGAGGGCAAAGCTAGCCGCTGCTCCCCATAGGAACAGTCTTATTATAAAATGATATATGGGCACCTCAAACCAAATATTTATTTCAACGAGCTGTGCACGGCCTGGAGGCAGAAGCTATAAATAGAGTGTACAGTCAGCCACAGCTGCAATCGTGATTCAAGATGCGTTATTAGACACATCTTTTGTGTAACTGTTTTAGAGTAAATGGGAAAACCAGCACAGAAATATTAAACCTGAACAGCTCCTGTGTGCGATCTGGTGACTACTGGAAGGAAGTATATGGCTAGGCCAGGAAGGTGGGACTGGGAGTGTGATATTGGAGAACATTTATGTAGTTCTGCCGTTTTCTTTCCTGGTTTTGGGGCATATGCACCTAGCGCCAAGTCCGGGAGGTACTGCTGAATGGCACCCCTCACAGAATAGCTGTGGAGAAGTTGAAGGTCAGGCATAGCTTGCATTTAAGATAACATGACAGAAGATGGGCTAAGTGTGGATTTCTTTCCATACTTTAACGAGCAAGCAGAAGCCAGCTGAGGCTGGGGAGAGACTCCATGTTCAAAACAATAAAATAGACCTGTGTCAGCATTCGATCTATACGCATATTCAGATTTAGGTTCCCCTCTGCATAGCTCCAAGTGGGACCCTCCTAAGGATACCTGCCCAATCTTTAGGGACGTTACCAAGGGGACTCCCTGAGGTGAGCAGCTCGAACCAGGCCCCTCTCATTCGACATAACGCCCTCTAGGTTTGCCCGCCTCCTTTGAGCTAGGAGGTAGCTTATACATCCCCCATTTGTCAAGTGTGCCTTAAAGCTTGTTGTGGTTTACAGATCTATCCATGGTAAGGCACCACTGTATCTATCCTCCTCTATCCAATGCCACAAGCCTTCTCATAACCTCTGCTACTACCCATGTCTCCTCGCCCTCCCTATGCTGCCTCTCACTTCCCCACCTTCTCTATTTTTGCTCCACTTGCATGGAATTCTCTTCCCCGGACATCCGAGAAACCGTCCACACAGATTTGTTCAAAACCAAACTAAAAGCCTACCCCCTCGCCTCAGAGTTACCCTCTTAACCTACCTCTCAATTGTCTGCTAGCTAGCATTTTTCCCTCGCCTCTAACCTGTCTCTGTTCCCCACTTCCTCTGCCTCCACTTTAGCACTTCACCCATCATGGTCACATCCCGAGCACAGCTGGCCGTACCGCCTACAAGAACTTAATAATTTCAAATGTTAATTGTCCTTAATCTATGTATGTTCACTTATGTATTGTCCCCGGTGACAGTTTCATTTACTTCCCTCCACAACCTGGTCAGAATGTCCCTCAAGCTAACCCCATTGTAAGAAGCTCACTGATTCCCGTCAAATCTAATTTCTTATTTGTTGTACGTTCTTTTATTATCAAACGAGCATTGTTCCTCCTTGTATATAAATTAATTTAAAAAAGCAATACACCTCCTTTGGCACTTGTCCCCTTCCTTGTCTTACTACCTTATCAACTATGAGCCCAGCATAACTTAAACATATAAACAAAAGTGGCACTGAACATAAAAACAGCAGTGGTTGTACATAGAATGTGTATATACATGTAATGGATTCCAGACAGTAATGATGTTGCTTACTGTGTTGGCCAATGTTACCCCTTGTCCCACTCAGCCCTGTTCCTTGGCCCGTGCGGAACGGGTGACGGCCAGGGTCGCAGAGCAAAATAGCTCATGAGGGGTGTGGGGGGCGTGCGCAGTAAGGGGTCCAGCCAGAAATCTGACTCTGATCTTGCTGGACAAAAGATCAAGCAGCCTGCAGTGCCGGTCAGTGCTCCTGAGTTGTTTGGCTGGCTGATCTCTGCCGCCTTGTGGATGACTGCGATGCGTTTGGAATATGCAAGCAAAGGAATGCATATTCCAAACATAGCATGTGAGATGTTCTTGAGCCACACACCCTGTGCCCCTCATTCTTTGTGTTGACAGCCTTTCAAGTGGGCCAATTCATAAGTGATGACTTATTTAACAAGCCATTGTTTTTACACAGTATCTGCTTAACATTTCAATGTTAAGAACTGAACATGGGGCATTTTTATTCACAAGGCCTGCACAAGTATCAGTTAGCTGACCAAACCTATTTAAAATTCCTCACACCAAAACGTTTTCTTTTGTATATTACTTTTTAATTACATATGACTCATCCCCGGGAAGGTTAAATGTCATTGTCTAGGTATTCTAGTGGCTGCTTTGGGACATGACAAAATGCATCCTCTCAGCATCAAATGTCTTTTAATTTTCTAAACAAGCCAGCCACTGCCTAGAGCGCATACCAGATGGCAACTCAATGTCACTTGACACCTTAATTAGGAAAGCAGACAGTAGTCTATGGCAAATCAATGCACTGATATGTGTGCACTGTGCAGCAATGTTTGTGCACTGCACAAGCCACCACCCTGTTGGTTAATGGCATCTATGTGACGCTCCAGTATGTACAGCACATATGCCTGTTTTTGTCTGATGTGTCATTGTCCATACAATAGCATACTGACGAGCATGCAATACTGTGCCCACACTTAAACTCATATAGCAATCAAAGAAGTTGCCTCAAATTGTACATCCACTAGGCCAAACAACACCCTTTCTACACTGCCACACCATGATTTTCACTAGCTGCTTTCACTAATAAGAGATGCTAATGCCAGCTCTGTTAGATAAAGCATAGGGCTGCTCGTTTTTGCCGACATAGCCCCTGAGGAATGCATTATAGTGAGGAGGTAGTGGTTAAGGAACTGTGGACCCTTTACCATGCATAAGAAGCCAGTTTTGTTTTAAACGCTTCATCAGCTTATTACTGGTCAGGCTAATGTTTGTAAGAGGTACAATCCTTTCTGTGTAGCCTTTCTGTGCATTGTATATTGGGTCTCTCTTCTACAGTATCCTGTCCTGTCTATAGATACAATTCCCAAAAGATGTTTCTGTATTCGGGGTTGGGCATGCTGACACTGAGACCCAGGCCTTCCTCATCTAAAATTATCCAGCAACAAGAAGCAAAAGAGCCCTCGTACCCCATTTGTGTGTCTAATGATGCAGCCATTTTATACTCGCATTCAAAGACTTAAGCTATCCAAATGAGTATGTATGGTTTATGCTTACAAACATTTTAATGTTGGGGTGAGTGTTGTGAACAGTAATGTGAGCACCAAGCCATGCATCTGTTCTAAATTTAGAGATTCACACATACAATCCTTTTATCACAGACTTCTTTATCCATTATAGAGATCTCTGATCACTGTTATAGTCCTGAAAGTCTCTGTGATTTAATGCAAAGCATACAGGAACCCTCACTGGTGCTATCTGTCCCCTTTCCCTCTCTCATAGAGGTATTTTGAAAGAGTACAATAAGAGTGTACCAGACTGTACACCTTGGAATGATAACCTTCCATCAGAAAATAATTTATATGGTTAGTCTAGTATTGCCCCTTGCGAAATACAAGTGAGGTGGTATGAACAGAACATCTGCAACACAGGACCAGTGGTCAGTGAGCCCCCAGGCCCCAGTAGGCTGATCACACCACAGTGTGTCAGTATGGACAATTTGAAACTGCATTCGGGCAAGGCCTTCCCCAAGAGCAGATGACAGAAAAAACATTTACTTGGACAGCAACAGCTGTGTTTTCACATTAGAATTCTTTTGTTAAGTACTTACAGTACAATGTAATGAAACCAGCTTCATTTGTATAGCATTTCTTAAATTCATATTGAGGAGGGGTTTTGTCACACGACACAGAGGTGTAGTTTGGGAGTGACATGTGCCAGGGGGTGGGGGAGCATTCTGGTGTTTCGCCTTGGGCACCAAGTTGGCTAGAAACTGCCTTGGTCCCACTCCTCTAAACACACTCTGTGTTTGGTGGCTGCCAATGGGTTTATGCGTTCCAAGCCTCCCGGGCTTAATATTATGCTGCCTTTAAAAATGTCCTCTGCAGTGGTGCACAGTACTCATGTTGCTAGGGTGACCAGATTTAAAAAGTTAAAAAAAGGCAGAGGCCAACTAAAATACAAATAAGACTAACTCTGGAAAGTGGCTGTCAAGGCACTACACTTCAGTTATGGTTGGAGGAGAATGGGGGTTTAAGTGTTACTGTTCATTTAAACACATTATAATTAATGTATCACAAACTTACACGATCTTAAATTGTAAAATGCAGCATTTCTTCTGTGCTAGCGGTGCCTGCCAGCTATGAAGACTTACTACCAAAAACTGGGACCAGTGCAGTTTCCAATGGAAACATAATCTTGACAAAGGGGGACAGAGCTCCAGTATCCGGGACAGTCCTGGCAAAATCGGGACATTTGGTCACCCCACATGTTGCCAGCATTCTCTGTCCCCTCACTGAGGAAAGTTTTGCTGCGACTGCCGAGTGAATGCGTCATACCTGGGGGTGGGCCTACTCACTCTCGATCAGTGCTCTTGCATGGCGCTCGGCGAGCAGCCCCGCCTCTTGTGCTGTGCTGCAGACCGTGCAACGCGTCCATGTGCACTGACTTCTTGTGTGCAGCGACCTGAGCCCAAAGGAGGCGTCTTGCACCTCTCTGCAAATGTCCTGGCACCTGTTTTTTCATGCAGCTCCAGTAGCACTCCTGTACCTCATGCCAGCTCGTGGGTCGCTCTCCAGTGGACCAGCACCGAGCAGCTCCTGCACCCGAGCTTCTCATACTCCTCAGCCAGCCCCGAGTAGGCTGATCCCTTTAGGCCACATCCACCTTCTCCCAGGCCTTGCTGCTGGTGTCACCCGTGATACTGCCTTTATCCAGGCCAATCTGAACACACGGATACTCTTCACCCAAGTTGCACCGATGAGTCCGCCTGGACCTTTGGTCGCAGCACCGCTCCTCCACCCTGCCCGGGCCATGGCTCTCTGAGGGCAGGATGCACTGTGCCCTCCTCTGTTCTGTGCTCCCCCCGACTTGCCCCAAAAGTAGGGCTGATGCCTCCAGAGGCTACATCATCACCCAGGCTATACCACACACGCAGCCTGGTGCTGAAACTCTTGCTGGGGCGTTTCTGGCATGTGCAACCTGGCACAATTGTGTGTCTCCATACCCTGAAGTGGCTGTTGACGACCCCAGTTCCACTAGGAAAAGTCAGCAATGTCTCAGCATCTTCTTTTTATTTATTTATATATTTATTTATTTGTATTTGTAGAGCGCACTACAGCCCACAGGCATCGAAGCGCTTGCATGTAAATGAAAGGAAGCTTAATTGTTATTACAGTGATACAGTCTTAGTTACAGGCATGTTATAGAGAACAGGTGATAACATGGGGCTTAGGATTGACAAATCAAACAAATAACCTAGTTTTGATGGCTTTGCGGAATGCCAGATGGGAGTCAATCATCCTAAGTTTGGCGGGAAGGGAGTTCCATAATGAGGCGGCCATGGAGGGGAAGCTAGTGCCACCTGCGCGCACTCTCCTGCTTTTGGGAGTGGAGATCAGGTTGGCGTAGGCCACCTTGGTAGGCCTTTGAGAGGAGAGTTTCTGAATTCTGTTGGCCAGGGAGGGAGGTGCTAGATCATGGAGACATTTATGCGCGAGTGAGAGAGTTTTGAAGAATATCCTTTCTTTAGCTGGCAGCCCGTGCACCTGCTTCCTTGTTGCAGAGATATGATCCTTCCTAGAAATCCCAGTGGCAGCCCTGAGGGCATTGTTCTGGACCACCTGTAGTTTGGCGATGTTTTTGCTGGAGGTCCCTGTCAGCAGTGCATTTTCTTCAATAGTCTTAAACATTTTTCCCTTCCGACTTCCATTTCTTCAGTTCGTGGGGCCAGTCCACCTTTAGGCAGGGGTGATCTGCCCTTCTCTCAATTGTCCTCAAAGTTCCAAACGCTCCCTTGGTGATGACAGAGCCAGCCACAAAGCAAATGCAGCGACCCAAACTCATTTACAACCATTAAACAGTATTTTATTAACAACTGGCATGTGCATGCTTTTCTTTTTCCATTTGTATGTACCTGTGTACAGTTGCGGCTGAGTCATTGATCTCCTCTCCTTCCTCCCGCTTTCCCTCCCTTCTTCCCACCCCCCTGCCTAAAAGCTAGTTCCCCAGTTTTGCTTCTTTCCACACTGATGACATCCTAAAGGGTATGGACACTACCAGCCCCTCTGGATCCCCACAGACACCTGCCAGGCATTTATTTCGAGTCTTTTAGCTGAACACATCACTCCTGACCTCTCTTGCATCAAGTCTTTTTGAGAGGGTTACTTTGCACACCACCTACACCACAACATTGTAACACCCCCTCCATAAGAGGCTATTACTGGCCCTCTCCTAACCCCACAACTTCCTCCTTATTTCTATAAATCCCAGACCCGGGAATGACTTGGAGGGGCTAGCTGTCAAACACTTTAAAAATGGCAAATGAATGAAGTGCTGTAAGGTTGGGGATCGTTGGTTAGTTGCAACAGAGCAAAAATACAGTTCTTACCCAATGATAAAAGAGACTGTCCAGTCATGGTTGTATATAAATATCTACTTTATTATTATTACAACAGTCAGTTCTATCACACTACAAAATATAACCCACCCTGTAGAGGCACACAGAGGACAGACAGTTTCACGAAGGAAAGGGATGCACTCTGGATACTGACAGGAGGGTGGTCGGTAAAGCAATCAGTCTTAACTGTTCATGGTTATTTGGTTTCAGCACCAAGGGAGCAAGGGGTCGTAAATGCCACTAGAGGCCTTCTGAGAAGGACTAGGAGGACAAAAGCACAATGTACCTGGTGCTTGAGATGATCTTGATGTTCGACCATGTCGAATCGGTTCCAGGATGCTTTGCAGCTCCTGTGACAGAGTTCAAGACGGGAGACAGCTGTGGGTATCAGGAGGCAGGCAGTTCGGCAAGCGATGCTGGATGGACCGCTGCAGGTTAGCCAACAAGGGGGCTCTGGGTCAAGAATCATCGCTGTTCTGGTTGGCGGACCTGGAACGCTGGTTGAGGCGTCTCGGACGGCTTTAGTGACTGTAGCATGAGAGCAGTCAGTGGTGCAGCCGGTCGTGATTCGAGGGCTCAACTTCCTCGAAAATGTCCTTTAAAAAATTAACTCTGGTTGATCCTTGTTGTGGCACTCCTTCTAGCTTCTAAGCTGGGCTTGTGTCGCCCTTTAAGGCGGACGGCCCAAAGCTGAGAAGAGTGTTTGCAGGCAACGGCCTTGTTCTTTGGTCAGAGGCTCTCTGGCACTTCCCAACTAGAAGCTTGCTGGCAGAACCTAGTAGGGCACGCTGTGTGCTGGCTGGGTAACGTTTCTGGAGCTGCTGAATGGGTCCTCTGAGCTCAGTATCTCCCTCTGTTCCCTGGGAGATGATTAGGGGAGGGATCTTGCTTCCCTTTTGGAAATCCTGGCCTTCCTTGCTTTGCGACAGGAAAGGTAAGGGGTGACAACATGTACTAAGTCCCACCCATCTTCCTGTCTGTTGTGGATCAAAGTGTCTCTCTGGTTAATTGAGCTCTCTGTGTCTCCTGATCAAAGCACAGGTCTCCCTTGAAGTTTGTGGTGAGAATCAAATCACATACTTCTTCCCTCTGAGAGGGAGTCCCCTTGCAGGGGTTGCCTACTGTAAACAGTTGTCCCAGACATGACATTCACTGCCCTTCATACAGAGTGGTGTGAGCTAGTTTCAAGCTGACACATTGCATATCAAAAAGGTATTGGTGTTTCCTGCCCTTTGTTAGTTCTGTGACCAGGCCTCTTCACAGGCCTGCTTCAATTGACTCATCAGTATGCGGTACCACCACACAGAAGTACAGTGGGCACGGTGGATCCATGAAGCCTTTGATATTTAATTAGGCTGGCCATGGCAGGAGGAAGGTGTTGCCCTCCTCCTCCTGATGCTTTTCATGTACTCCAGGCTGTCACATTCCAATTAAATGTGACCGGCAGGACTGCGCCTGTGGGCTGTGTCCCACCAGAGTACACAGATCTATGTTTTTGTTGTGCAGTGAGCATAGGAAAATGTGTGGGGTTTAGCCCCACACATTTTCCAAGGTTGATCTCCCTTCATTCAATTTAAAAAATATATATATCAAAAAGCCCAGGCAAGTGCACACCCGACATACGGAAGGTGCAAATTCTTCACAGCAGGACTCGACCGGGGCCATTGCTCGGGTAACACACTCTCCTTGGGAATAAGACGATGCTGTGCAACATGGGTTCAATCCCCGGTCCAGCGTTTAGAAGCTGAAAAAGTCTGGCACTAATAAGTGCGATACAAGTGACTAATAACAAGTGCAGTCTGGGAGAACTGTGGATCTTTCAGTACTCTGAGATCACTTCACCACGACAGTCAGGATGGGGGTGCATTTTAAGTATGCTATCGGTGCATCCTGCAGGTCAGGAAAAGGGTACACTGTGGGAACGAGTGGGCTTTATCAGTAATGGCATGCCATTGCATGATCCATGTAAGGCTAGCGGTGCATTGCAAGAGCTCTGTGGATGTCGCCAAATTCGAGGAAAGTACATGATGCAAGTTGGCAAATATGTGCTTTGTAGCTGGCTCAGTGGAGCGGCAGGGGAGTACTTTGGGCAATGAATCACGCAGGAGCACTCATGGAACAGACTTTATGGGTCAACGGCAGGAAGCGGCCACACAGAGCAGGACAGGAGCCCGGCCCATCTGGGCGCACGAAGTGGTGCGAGATCCTCTTTCTCGTGGCAGACAGTGGCAGCACAGCTGGTATTAACTGCCCACACGGCGCGTACACACCCACACTGTGTGCACAATTCATGAACACGCGTATTGAAGACGATTTCTGCTGTGGTGATGTTCAGTGGCTGACAGCTTGTTTTTGTTGTAGCTTCTACTGTGCTGCTATTGCATAGCAATCTATCCCTTCATTCAACCTATAACCCTTCGTTGGCTAAAAGGCGGAGTCTCCCAGCTGGGATTCAAGCCAGTGGCCTATGTGTTGAACATAGACGGCCGCAGAAGGGGCATGAACCCAATGAGCTGTACTAGTTCAGGCAGCGAGGACCGTGCACCTGAGATTTGTTTTCCATTTCTTCGTTTTTTTTGTTGTGGTTGCTAGTCGAGCCTTGGCGCACTGGATGAGCAAGGGTTGGAACAAGGGTATGATGGGGTTCAGGATTGTCTAGTCAGTGCCCTAAAACCTATGTGAAAGACGTGCCTTTTTAATTCCATTGGATGCCTTGGTTTCTATCCGCTCTCCCAAAACTTTGGCAGGCGAATGATCTTCCAAGTTTTGTTTCTAATTTGGTAACACGCATGGACATAGAAAGCAGACTGCAGGCCACACCTGCATGCATGTATGAATGCAGGCATTTAATTAGAGGCATTGGTGCTTCTGTTTTTTCAGTTAATCCATCAATTTAGGATGGTGGCTGTTGTTGCACTGGGACACTACAGGAAGGGTTGAGAAGCCCCGCACCCTCAGTCTCTGTCCCTCAACCACTTCTGAAGCGGGCGAGAAGCCACAGCAAATACAAGAAGCCCCACAAGCGACTGTCGGTGCCCATGCAATGTTTCATTTGTAAAAAGCCCTTCAGCCATTGGTGTGGCCTTGTAGTGCTGTGTGTTTGTGCAGTGTTTCACTGCCCAGGGCTTCCCCAAGGACTATGGTCCGACATTGCTTCATTCGTGCATAGATTGCAAATAGATACTGAGCAATTCAACAATAAAACCCACTGGCATGAACGCGATGTTGTGTGAGGAATTGCTTAACATTGCAACAAATAGGGCTATAATATGCCGTCCCAGCTTCCAGTATACCCGTGACGCTACGGTTTGCAGTGTGCATGACCGCGGGCTGCTTGGCGATGCTTTGTGCTAGCACTGCATATGTGTGCAGCCGAGTAGTGCGGTGGCCCCGTGGGAGGTTGCATGGAGATTTTGGGGAGTATGATATAAGGTGCCCAGACCATTGTCTACAGTTGTGGGCCCTGCTTGCACACGTGCAGCTGAGTAGTGCCGCGGCCCCGCGGGAGGTTGATTGGTGGTTTTGGGGAGTACGATATATAGTGCCCAGACCATTGTCTATAGATGTGGACCCTGCTTAGACACACTCATGTAAAATACATTTGTGGTGGTGGCGTTTCCATCACAGGAGGGAGGTGGATTACATATCGGAGGCAGTTCATGAATCGAATTACGAGTAATGGCATGTCAACAATTGCATGCTTGGATTACACCTGCAGCCCCAGATCTTTTACACGAGGAATTGCATAACCTAACAGCAACGTTGTGGTCTCTCCCTTGCCAGTATACACTAGCAGGGTAATGCAAGGGCATGATTGGCTGGAGCAGGGTGTGTTTTACTTTCAGTTGCAAGTGTTGCCCTGTAAGGCCCCCACGGTGATGACTGCTGCAGTGTAAAAGCTTCATAACATGAGCTATGCATTCCAACAATTGCATGCTTTTAGTTCCCTGGCATTATCATGAGGTTTCATGAGGAAATTGCATAGCCTATCGGCTGCATATCGTTGTATCCCCTACTACTGTGCAGGGGGTGATGAGAGGCTGCACAGGTGGACGAGGGTTCCTCCAAAGGTAGTGGGGGGGCCTAATGGTGGAGAGGGAGAAGGTGTAGGGTTCATTGGGACGCTCTGGGGTGCCAGAAGTGGAATGAGGGGAAGTCGGCGCTTCTGTGAAGTCATTTGTTGGGTCTTTTTAATACCAGAGTGTGGAAGTCAGACTGATTCCAGTATGTTTAATGAAATGGAACCTCCATTGGTGGGGTCCCAGAAGAATGCGGAAATATGCGGATACTATTTTACTCTCCTCAAACGCCCCACTCCACTTCCTATGGCAAGATTTGGACTTCTCCAAATCCACTTGCTACTTTGTGCGCATGTTCTCCTCAAACTTAAAAAAGGGGGAGCCAGTAGAATCCTACCAATCTTTTTATCCAACTGCTACTGACTTCTCTGAAGCATACATCAATCAGCATTTTGACTTCCCAAAAATATTGAAGGTCTTCCACGTTTTGAGGCTTGGACTACTCTGATATCCTCTTCCAAAAAGAACTGAAGCACCGTGATGAGGTTACGACTGCATAAGTACATTCTTATATGTAGGTAAAACACTGAGCCCAGGAGAGACTTCGGTTCGAGCCCATGGGATTATATGTGAATGGACATGGGTACCAAATGACAGCTGTGCTTACACTGAAGTTCATCTGCCAAGATAGTGTTCTGATCAATGGCACCTATTTTTATTGCAGGATTTTTATATAGCACTGAACACCTTGCCCACCCACCCCCAAACAGCTATCTTCAAAGTGCTATGATAAAGGGGTGACAGAGTAAGAAGAGGGAAATTGAGGTGATGAGAACAGAAATCAAATCAAAGGTCAATTTGCTGCCAGGAAGGGATGAGGCTCCAGTGGTTGTGTACACTTAATGTGGTCAGGCTTCGGATGTAGATGTAAAGGGGGCCAGTTCCAGAGGGAAGAGCCTTGATGATGGAGTGGCCTACCCCTGCAATGTGCATGTTTGCCTGAAGGGAATGCTGCAAGTTATGGAATACTGTAAGGCTAGGCCTGGTATCATCAATGAAGACTGACACAAATGAGACACAGTTAAAGGTGTTTATTGAATTTTAAAGGGTTGGTTAAACGCCTATATAAACCTAAATATAAGGATGGGAGCAAGCTACAACCATCAAATAATAATAACGCAATCCTAGTCGAGTCTGTCAAAATAAAAGGGCCTATGCTAATAAACCTATTGCAAATCCTTACTTCTAAATACAAAATGGTGTGGCACAGTAATGTATGCAAAAAAGGAAAAGTGTTAAAGAAACAATATGTCAGGACAATTGAGCAGTTGGCCTTCCTTCCCCATGCTTTCAGCACGGGACAAGGCAGCACGCTCGAGCGTCGTGCACGCTGCCTTCCTCGGCACGAGAACACAGTTCAATGGTTCAGCTGGTCTCACACCACTCTGGCAAAGTCTTTAAGAAACAAAAAAAAGGATTCTCAAAAGAAACGTCTCTTGTCAAAACACAGGCTTCCTCCGCCTTGAAACAGAAGTTCACTTTACTTGGCAAAACACATAGTATTACCTTCTTTCCCAGTGACTAGTGGAACTTGTGGTTACTTTTGTTACTCATACAGTTCAATATCTCAGTATCAGGACCTTCTGTGCCAAAGTCTGTTACTGCAGAGGTTCTGATGTAGCAAACAAAACACAAAAGTTCCTTTCCTTTGTCAAGATTCTCACATTCATAAGTTCACGATTGGTCTCCCTCCTACGGGCTCAGACCACGGGTCCCCCTCGTTGAGGCTCAGACTCCTTTTCTACAATGTTCACAACTTGGTCTCCCTCATCTGGGCTCGCACCATGGATCCCTGTCGTCCGGGCTCAGATCCCTTTTCACACAGTGTTCACAATTTCGTCTACTTCATCCGGCTCGGACCATGAATCCCTCTCTTCCGGGCTCAGATCCCTTTTGACACCAGAATCGAAGACTTTCAACTGGGTGCGCGATTTTGCTTGATGACCCGTCGCAGGACCACTTAGATTTGCAATTCTTTCTAACTCTTTAACTTTCACTTCTGCCAAAGTTCACTTCTCAGCTGGATATCTTACAGAGGCCTTCAATTGGGCACACATGCGGCGCCGGACCACTCCGCTCACAGCTGTGCTCTTTTGGATTACAAGTCCCAGAATGCACATTCGAAGTTTTGTTTCCACTTCGCCAGTTACATGCAATTTTGGGATTGACACAAAGTTCGTGACACAACAGGTTATCCCGCCTTAGCTTCCCTCTAGTCACAGGGTCTCCATCTTTTACCCTCAGTGATGAGTTTTTAGCGGGTCCTCAACGGGGATTCACCTGAGGTCAGAGTCCCAGCACCTGCCCCTCAACTACCTGGGTTTCTGGAACTTACCCAGGGAGCAACTACTGATTTAAACACTACCAGAAAAGTGTAGCTGGAGTTTTGGTTCCCTGGGGCACAGTTCCCCTGCCACACTGTAGCCCCCTTTGTACACTGCCACACTGTAGCCCACTCACAGGCCTCACTGTCTTGGCAGTCTGACCTCCCTTCTGGCTTATCAAGGTTCTCCCAGCTGTTCACTTCTCCTTCTGGTATTCACAGTTTCTTCAGCATCCCCTGCTCGCTCAACATGCTGTTTTTGGCTGCTTCTTTTATACTCCCAGCTGGAGCAAGTAGTTGTCCCTCCCTGCCTGACTCTGCCTGACCTGAACATCGGGACAACATGGAGACTGCCCATAGGAATCCATTGCCCATGGATTCTTAGTGGAAATCCTCATGACTACCATCTGCCTCCTCTTTGTCTCAGTAGTTGGACTTCTAGAATGGAAGTAGGGATTGTGGGAGTTTTAGGTTTTTCCAGAGATTATGGAAAACCCATGAAGGTTTTTGTCTGGATGAAGGGATAAATGTATTGTGAGGGGTGAATGGATTTTTTATTGGGTTTAATTTCCCTGGTTGTGTTCTCCTTTTTCTTACAGAAAGGTACTGGGGTATGATGGGACTCAGCTGACAATATCCCATGACAAGTGAGGGGATGTCTGGTAAGGGTGTATTGGAATGGGAGGAATGCCATGTCTCGCCCGAGGGCGTGTCTCCCATAGTCCCCAAAGACCCCCTGCCTAGGTGATCCTCACTCGCCCGTCCCCAAGGTTGGGATCCAAGAGCGATGGCCCTCCCCTGGCCACCTGACCAAAGGATACCCAGGAGTAGCCTGGGAGAAACGCCTCAGGTTTTTCACATAACCCATTTGTCATTTCACCTTAGTAAATGACAAAGGATTTAAAACTCGTGGCAGTATCGTCCCCAACAAACAAAATACACCAGCTGCAGTTTTGATCTTTATACATTACTCCAAAATTCAAAATAATGCCCGACTATTGGCTAATGCCCTTTTTACAGACATAGGAATTTAAGGCCATTGTTTGTACAGCAATCTACTTATTGTAAAACCAGGGGATTCCCACACCGCTGATTATCCGCCTTTCTTCATCCTACTTCACACCCCCCTCACTTCACCACAAACAAATGCTATACTGATATATTGCTGTAATTGACCGCTTTTATTTCTGCCCTCCTCCCGCTAATACATGTATATAGGTCAGTCTGTTTGCAATCCTGGTGAAATGTTTGTGTATTGAGTTGTCGTTTCATTGAAATATGGTGAGATGAGAGGATACTAATCTGTTATTTCACTTGAATAGCCGGTTAGTGGAGAACATTTTATAGAAAATCTGCAATCTTTGTATTCAGAGATGTGAAATCTACCTTATGTTGGACCCACGAAACACATGGCACAAGCACTGAGGTTTAAACTGGTTTATAGTGATCTGTGTTGTAGATGGCCGTGTTAAGTGCCTATAGAGGGTAGGGGGTTATCTACAATTAAACTATTATTAAGAGTTCTGTCTCGAACAGGCATACTGGTCTCCCTCACGTTCTCTATTCTCAACATAGTCTTGCTTAATAGCACAGTCGAAGGGATATAGAACCCAGCTTTAATTTCTTTTTTGGGTCTCCGACAGTCTCAAGGATATGGTGCATTTCCACTTTTTAGCTAGATTCACAATTGCAGGGGTACAGCGCCAACAACTGATTTGCCGCAGTTCACCTTCACAGGGTTACAACATCCAGTCCGCTATTGGTAATCTAGTAATCGAGCCTAGTGTGCAGCCCAATTCTTCCTGTTACAGGGATGTAGTACCCTATTTCGTGCTTGAGCGATGTAGTGCTTGCTCCATGATGCAGGGATATAGGGCCATTTCCACTGTCTGTCAAGCAGTACAGTGCTCACACCATATTAAGCAGTCTCGTTACCTTCAGTTTTTCCTGCTTCTAGAACCCTTCAGCTCTTTCAGTATCAGCAGCTTGACCATCCTTCCGAGCTCATCCAGGACCCTCAAAGCTTCTGCTTCTCAGTCTGCTTCAAGCACCCCTGCTGTACTCCTGGATGCGTAATCTCATACTGCTGGCTATCTAAGTGCTGGAGGCCAGCTTCCCTGTCTTTCCCTCACTCGTGTCTTCTATAGGCCTCTACTTTGCTACTTTCCTGGTTGGTTCTTTACATTCCCGCGTTGTACAGAGCTCTTAGATTAGCCTCGTCGAGCAATAATGTGATTTGCACTGGGTACTGCGATTTCACACCTTCCACTCACTACCCAAAGACTAGGGCTGTACTATATATATATATATATATATATATATATATATATATATATATATATATATACATATATACACACACACACCTGTCGCCCATTAAAGTAAGATGATTACAAATCAATATGACAAAATGTCACTTAATGCATACTCCAGTGCATGCTGTGATGTGTATCCTACTTGCATTTATTTGTTAATATTGCCATTATTGTTGGGATTGTCCTTTTGCATTTACAGTTCAGTATTAGTACTGTTGGCATCTCACATATAGTTGGCTTACAACTGAGCATTTAACCCACATAAACAATATTGATATATATATTGTATATCACCATTCAGCCCAAATATTTTGAGATACGACTTTTGATACATATCGTCCAGCCCTAATAAGGCCCGGTACCCATCTTGACTGCAGCCGGAAGTCCCATCTGTTTCCTCCCTTTGCTTTTCTCTCGCACCACTCCTCCTCTCCTTCTGCAGCCCCACCCTCGCAATCATTGTCCACGGAGGTATGACATGTCCATGAATCCACCTGGATCCCAGTTCCTTTGACCTAAATCTCCTAGATCAGGCAGTGGCATAGATTCGGAGAGGGGTTCAGCAGCTCCCACTCTATATCGCCATCAGGCAGTTCACCGCTCCAGCAATATTGCCCGGATAGTCACGCTTTCCTGGGCTGCAGACACCTCCAGGCCCTGTGACTGATTCAAGGGTCAGGCTTCGGCACAACCCTAATTGTATGTTTAAGGGGTGTGGGAAGTTCTTTATATAGGAGGTTGAATGTCATGCCCTGCATATGGTGGTCTTTCAAGGTGTCTCCGCAGGCACATTCTGTCCATATACTACCTGTAAGCCTGTGTCTTTATCAGTTTTTCTAAGGCTCCTCTTAATATATTTTATTTCCAGGATACTCTTCCCACTGAGCTCCCTTGGGTAATACCCATTCATGGTTCTTCCCCAAAACCCCCTGCAGATACTTTGCCATTATATATTTTTCCAAGGTCCTTCCTTAGATCCTTTCTGTCTATGGTTCTCTTTCCAAATCACTTCCACGGGCAGTGCCAGTCGGTTTCACTTCCAAACGCCCCCTCCCCACCGCCCCCCCTCCCCGTGGGTTCTTCCTGTCCACTGGCATCTGAATTCAGCTTGCACTGTTCTCGTTCCAGTCAGCCACAATCGTTCAGCTGGTCCCTGGGTTAAGTCTGCCTGGATTACTGCAATATAATGTAAGGTGCAGGATGATTTACTGTGATTTTACCTACAACTTTTGATTCTAGGTATTTTTTACCAAAAAATACTGATTTGATTATTTTATTTGGGGGGCACACCCCTAACCACCTGTTCTGTTTCCCCACGTGTTTAACCCCCCCAACCACCTCCCCGCCTGTTTTACCCCCTTACCCACTATATATATATATTTATCATTTATTTTGTATCGTTTTTTTTCGGTAAAAAAAGTTTCAGTAATGAATACCTTGACTACATTGTTTTTGTTAAAATCACCCAGTGGCAAGACTTGCCTATAGTTATGCATTGCGCCCATGCATTGGGGGTGTCCCTGTCCAGACGTCTGGATCTGCAGAAGGGGAAGCCATGTTGGTGTGGGAGGGGACGCTTAGGGGGCACAGAGGGAAGAGGCAGCCCTAGGGGAATGGGGAAGAAGGGTGGCTGGTGTTGGTGCCAGCCAGCTGTAGTGCAGGAGAAGGCGACAGAGGTGCAGCTGAATATAGGGGCGTTTTCTTTCATGAAGATTCAGGTAAATGTGTTGCCTTGGGGGGGGGGGGCTACATTATATAATGTGCAGACATTGGGAGTGAGAGTCCATTAAGGTAGCCGCTGGAGGACCGACCCTAGCTACCCTTTGGAGACCGCTCCTTTTTTTTTTGAAAATGTATTTTCAATGCAGAAGCACAAGACAACAAATAATACAAGAACATATGAATAAAATGTATATACAAAGCCTTAGAAACCCACCCACCCCTTGTTCACATCTCACCACCCACAAAATCAAAGTCAATAAATCTCTACAAATTTTCCCCAAATCTTTGTATAGGAAGCAGGTCAAGGAAGGTTTGTTTACAAACGTTCTTCCATTTCTGCCAAATCTCGCATCTCACTCAGCCACATTTCTTTACTTATCGTAGCAACAGATTTCCGATTTCGAAGGATAATTTTCTTACCCATTGCAGCCCCTCTAAATAACCATTTTTTTTGGCATTGAGAGAGATCATCCAAGAGGGAATCATTCCCCAGAAATATTGTCTCAAAATTAAAATCAATTGTCACATCAGGTATTTCATCACAAACTTCACCAACATCACTCCAAAACCCTCAGATCTTCACACAATCCCACATCATATGTTCCATTGTACCATCCTCCTGAACACACGCCCAGCATTCCGGACCATCCTTCAAACCTCTCCTCCACAATTTTTCCGGGGTCCAATAGACCCTATTTAGGATCTTAATTTGTCTTGTCCGTTCTGTCAAACACAAGGAACACAATTTGACATTCTCGCACATCCTAGTCCAACTCTCAACAGTAATGTCCGCCCCAATGCTCCTACCCCATTCAATCCTCAGCAAATCATTGCCTTTATACTCAAACCTGTCCAATTCTTTCCAATAAGAAGCTTCGATATGCAATGGGATCATACTTAAAACATAGTTAATCCTAGGGGCCAACATCATTTTTAACGCATTGACCTTCCCCCAAAGCAACAAATTCAGCAATCCCCACCGTGCGAGATCATTTTTAAAAGCCACAGTTAGCACATTCATGTTCACTCTCACCAAATCACAAATCTTCGGAGTGATCCAAATCCCCAAATACAACATCTTGTCTGGACACCACCGAAAACCGAGATCAGAAACATATTTTTTGTTACACCCAGAAGCAAGCGGCATCACCTCAGACTTACTCCAATTCACTCTATAACCAGATATCTCCTGGAATGAAGTTAAGACATCCATTAATGTTGGTAAAGACAAATGCAGGTCCCGCAGGACCAAAAGTATGTCATCTGCAAACAACCAAATTTTCTGTTGCAAGCCCCAACAAGAGACTCCACTTATATCCAAATTGTTCCTTATGACCGCCGCCAGAGGTTCATTCGCCAGAACAAATAACAAAGGCGAAAGAGGGCAACCCTGTCGCGTTCCCCTCTCCAGACTAAAAGGACTAGAGCGAATTCCATTGGTACTAACATCGGCAGTCGGACCCGAATATAAGAGTTTAATCCACGATCTAAAATTCAATCCAAATCCCAATTTCTCGAGGACTTGGAACAAGAAATTCCATTCCACCCGATCAAAAGCTTTCTCTGCATCCAATGAAAAAACGCCTGCATCCTCTGATTCAGCCGCAGCCCTATTAATAGTATAGAACAAACGCCTGATGTTGCTGGATGTCGTTCTCCCTTTTACAAAGCCCGACTGATTTTCATCAATTAACTTCAGCAGAAGCCCCTCCAACCGAACAGCCAAGATCTTAGCTAAAATGTTGGTGTCCGTGTTAATAAGACTAATCGGGTGATAACTCCCAGGGAGTGTCTCATCTTTACCTTTCTTCAGAAAGACCGATATCATGGCATGTCTAGTTGAAGCCGGCAGTAATCCACTAGCCAAAGAGGACACATATATATCTTTAAGTAGATTCAAGGCCGAATCTGGCAATATCTTGTAGAATTCTACTGGAAAGCCATCCGGCCCAGGTGATTTAACAATATTCAATTTGCTGATTGCCATCTTAATCTCATCCAGAGTCTGATCCTCCTCCAGCACCTGTGAATCATAATTTGAAATTCTAGCAAGGTTTGCTCTCTCAAGAAAGTCCACACTCCCTACTAGCACATCAAATTCACTCCTGTACAAATGCATGTAATAATCCCGAAAAACAGTATTAATTTCATGCAGCATAAAAGTAAGACGGCCTGCCGTATCCTGAATAGATGCAATTGACCGTTCAGATTCCCTCATTTTCAACCTATATGCTAACCACTTATCACACTTCTCAACTTTCTCAAAATACTCACATTTTAGGTTCTAGTATTTTTTCTCCATCTTTTCATCAATTAAGTCATTAAGTTCTTTCTTTAATTTCCTCAATTCAGTTAAACCATCTCTGTTAAACGGGTCAGCCATGACCATCTTGGATAAAACATCAGTCCTCATTTCAATTTCCTTCTGTCTATCAGCATTTTTCTTCCTCAAACCACATGTCAAATTAATCAAGTAACCCCTCATAGTGCATTTCAAAGCCTCCCACATTACTTCCGGTCGCAAATCGCCATTGTGATTTACAGAAACAAAGAAATCAATTTCTGCCTTCAACTTATCCACTTCCTTATCTATTTTCAAATACGTATTATCCATTCTCTACGTGTATTGTCTCTGAACAGGACCTCCCAAGTCAATACACACCATCACATGTGCATGATCCGTCAACAGGATTGTGCCTATTTCGCCAAACTTAAAATTCTTTGTCATTAGTCCAGCTGTCAATAACATGTCCAACCTAGAATAGACCGAGTGCGCACTGGAATAGAAACTGTACTCCCTAGCCTGGGGATGTTGCAACCTCCAACAATCCCGCAGAGCGTGCTCCTCTAGCAATTTTGTAAGAGAAACATAATGGCGATCACTATGCCTAAAATTTCCCGGCACACTCCTATCCAAATCCTTATCCAAAACAGTATTAAAGTCACCACCAAGAATGATGTTGTCCAACCCCAAATTTTGAAGTGCCTGAGCCACCTTCCTAAAGAAAGAACCGCTCTTGATAACAATGGCCCACAAGACCTAGAACCACACACCATCAGCACACCGCCTGTCAGCCCCCAGGCAGCAGCCTGGCCAATGGTTGAACCTCTGTTGCTAGAGCACAAACTACACACAAGTTTGGATTCAGCACAAAGAGGCAGTCCATGGCAATTGAGTCTTTGCATTTACAAAGCCCATCTGGATCACCTTTAAGAACTGGGCCTAAATGCATGAGGATTGGGCCCACATTGGAAATGACTTGGTTTGCATTGAAAGCTATTCCACGGTTTGTAGCCCAGCACCTAGAATCTCTTGCCGTCCCTGGTAGCGCATCTGGTCTTGAGCACAGTGAGACGTAGATGTGTGCCTTGTTGATGGCCCTTGCTTGTTCTGCCAGAGAAGTCATGATTTTACCTTTTAAATGATTTCAGATCTCCAATACCGAGTTTTGCGGTTTGCTATAATTTTCTAAGGTCTTAAATAATAATAGGTTTGTACCTAGCACGTTACGCCGGATTCCTCCTTCTAAGCCCCGAAATGATGGCTGTTATAACCCAGTTTATGGCTACTTAATGTCGTGTCCTTGGAAGAATGACCAGCCCTTACAGGATCGGAACTTGCAAAATGCAGGCTTGTCCCATGTCTGAGGCGTGCGCTTAACCTAAGATCTATCGAAGCAGACTTTCTTTGCTAGGTCGTGATTGTCTCATTGTCTGCAATCCAGACTCCAATTAATCAAGGTGCCCAGATCTACTGGCCACAAATTTCATGGAAGAAGGGGCCACATTTTCCATAGTGTGTATGTATGTGTATATATATATATATATATAGCACCTAAAACGTAATAAGAGTTGGGGATGGGGTGTAACCCCGCAGGAGGCCGCAGTGTTTTCCCCAGGTATTGCATTGGGAGGCGAGTGGTGCAAGCCGGCCCACCTGCACATTACAGTTGTGGGGTTCGATTTCAGCTCTCGGGTCAAGCTTTTCAGTTTTACACATGTGCACGCAGCACGTTGCTATAATTGAGGTTGGAGGAATGTATATAAGGGGCGGGGGGGTGGGCGCAGCTGGAATTGTACTTTTCACGGCCAGTGTTGCTCTGGTAAAGCGCCGTGATTTGCAGATGGGCGCAACACTTTTAAGATGCTGTTTTCACCCTTTTGCAGCAAACTATCGTCTTCTGTGCAGAAGTGCTCCTGTGGGGTATCCATGGGGGCAGGGGTCCCATTCAGACCTTGCATTCCCACGGCTCATAGTACGTGTGGCTGCGTGGATGTGAAGGGGGTACTCCGAACATGGGGTTTGGATCAGGGCTGCGCAGCCCAGCGGCTGCTCTGCTTGTGATGACATTTATGGGGCAGGTGCGCGGCCATGTTGGGCCTTTCCATTACTGTCAGCAGGTGTGCCAACTTGTTGTCTTGCGATGGGGAGTTCCAGCCTTTGGTCCCCATGGGGATGGCAGTAGATGTTGTTGGTGCCGTTCAGACTCCCTAGAGCGAGCCTGGGGCTGACAGAAGTGTTATTGTGAAACTGTTCTGCAGCCAGCGACTCACTCCACAGGCGACACCTTCCCAGGCAGCTGTGCACCGTGTCGCTGCTCCCTGCCGGACCCTCACTCTGAGGGTGCCTTGCAAGCGACTCCACCCTGCAGCAGCGCTGCGCGCCGGCCTGCATACTCCACAGCTGGTTCCTCACGAATCCCCCCACACTCATGGATACCAAGGGCCTCTGGTCAATGGTGCAGCAGCGGCGCGTGCTTCTCATACCCAACGGGTACCACTTGCGCCAGCACGAGGAGCTACAGATCATTGTCCACGAGCCCGAGGAGGAGGCGCGCACGGAGTTTGAGGAAGATGAGTGGAGTGTGGAGAGCACGCCGCCGGAGGAGGAAGAGGTGAGAGCCATTCAGGGAGTCCGATAGCCTGCTGAGGATAACGGAGTGTGTCCCGCTAGCCAGCCATGCTTTGACTAGACACGGAGCGACACAGGTTCGATCCCCGGGTCCGCGCCTAGAAACCTCTGCGCGTTATAAATATCTAATGAGGCCTCCTTAATCCATTTATGAATGGGGAGTCCTGCGAGAAGCTGAGAATGTACAGGATATGGGAGGAAGGGGGGTCTGCCAGAGGTGTTGGCTGAAAGTGGGGCATCTCATAGAGGACTAGTACCCAATGGAGGCTGGACAGCAGCTGAAAGTGGGGAACCTAAGCGTTGTGTAAGGTCTAGATCTACTAGTTGTGGGTGTGATGCATCAATGGTTACAGCATCCTCGGGAGTCTTTCTGTTATTTATATTCCTATTCTTAAGAGGGGTGGCTTCCCAGGAACCAGTGGAGAACCCCCATCTCCCGTGCTGAGTCTGTTCTGTCCAGGGTACAGTGAATTTGAGAAGTTCTAGGCCAGTTTTCATTGTTACCAATGTTTCTCTGATACTGGGTCCTAAATCCTGCCCTTGCCATGTACGTGTCGATCAGCCACTGGTTTCTGCGACTGATTGCACTGACTTGTCTGTCTTTTGCATGTCCTCCTTTGTGAGGACTGCACTGGTTGCCAGGAGGAGTGAGTTGTGCAGTTTTTGTATGAACTGCCCTGCACTGCTTTGTGATCGCAAGACTGTCGGGATGCCCTTTGTACCCCTTGGGATCAAGCTCCAGGGATCAGCTCTTGTATTCATTGTGCCGTCTTGAGTCCACTCTTATTCGCCATCTTGCCCAAGCCCCTGAGCTCACCCCTTTTTACTCAGCCAATGGGAGTGTGGATGGCAGGGGTTTGTGTATGTGTAGGACTGGGAGGACCGAAAAGTCCATGGCTCCTCTGCAGTTTACCATCCTCCGCTTTGAGCCAGTTAAAGGGCATGTAGTTATGTGAAATATGTTTACCGAGTGAGGTTTGTGAATGTGGTTCGGAGAGGGTGAAATCATGTGTCAGTTGAGGATTGGGAATTCAAAGTCAATTTCTTCCTAGAAGGCTTTATCGATAATCTGTGATTTGGCAATCCCAAAAACAAAGCAAAAAGCAGAATCCCACATTGCACTAATCCTGCCTTTGACTGGAGGTCCTAGACCCAGCCCTGTACTTTCCAGTGCGCCATCCCACAGTGTGCACTGCTGGTTTACTGTAACCTGCACGCTTCCACCGCTCCTAGCTCCTTGCCCTCAGTGTTGTGAGGCGGCCTTACTGTAGCATAAGGTGCTACGAATGGGCAATGGTGTCGCGCAATTAAAATTTTAGGTTAAGGTAATTCTTCTTACCAGAATGTCTGTCATAATATTTTTCTTTGTGTTGGCAACACTTGGCAGTGGTTTATACGTCTCTCCCTCACCCTATCCATCTTTGCCCTCGTTCTACCAGCTACTCTGTGTATTGTGTTCACCTAACTGTTACCCAATCAAACGTTTCACAGAGTAAGGGCCAGGCTGTAACACTGTCAGGCCTTCACTGCATGCACCCGCCCTGCCCGTCGCGTCTTCCCTCCATGCTTCCCTTCACGCTCACCCGTTGCACAGTCCATACTGGACATCATAACCTCAGGACTTGCCCGTCCCAATGTTACTGTCCTGGAGGTTGTTTAGGTGGAGATATTAAACGCATTCCCTAACAGCAGAATTCCTTCACACTTCATAGGATTAGCTTGAGCACATCTTGAATCCATCAAGCAGCCCCACACCACAATTATGTATCCTCCTGAAATTCTTCTTTAAACTGCCTTCCCCTAATATGCCCGGCCTCTACACACCTTTTAGCATTTACCCTGTATATTTCTACACTCCGACTCCACGATCCAAATTGGCTGGATCAACATGCTCTCAAACTAACACAAATATCCTCTTTATTCTGCCTCACCTCCGCTTTAACCCGGGTTTGTGTCCCCTCTCTCCCCTACTCTTTCACCTTTCTCCCTTTTCCTGCACAGACCATGGTTTTGATACCCCTGATGGGGGCAAAATACAACGGTTTCTAGAGAAGCGTCAGTACTCCAGGTAATTTGGCTCAGTGTAAAAGCTTCATAGAAATGTACACGCGTGAACTGCACCACTCCAAGCTGACCACAAAGGGCAGTGGTGTGCATTTCCTTTTCAAACGTGCATTGCAGAAATTGCCAACTGTCCATTAGCTGCCACTGCACCCACTTCTTGAAGCTTGCTATTGTCTTTCTTTCAGGGTCCAATCGTAGGGCAAGCATTCTTCGACTCTCTCAATAGTAGTGTCCCAACGGATCAGGTACAGCTGGTGGTGGGCCAACTCACTGCACCCCTTTCCCTAGATTCCTTGCAGCATTTACATTGGGAACAAGCACACCATACTCCACTTCTTCGCCCCCACTCCCCAGCTACACTTAAATATTACCAACAGATATTCTCTAACCCTGCACCCCCGATTTAATAATGCAACAAATACATCTGGTGAAATGACCATAAAAAAATATTTGAGAACTGGCCACAGTGATTGGGCTGTGTGATGAATCAGAGGTGATCATCCCAGAGACCCTGGCCTGGGACCCTTCTCATGTGACCAGGGAAAGGCAGACTATTCCTGACCCTGGTGATGGTGTTCTGCAGGAGGATCACGTGGGAGGGGACTCGGAGAGAATTGGGAGAACTCTCTAAACAACTTCCCTGATTACCATACGGTCTTAATAGCCTATTGTAAAACCGAAATGTGTGCCATAAAGAAGAATGAGAACATTTGGAACTTGAAGTCCCAAAATGCCATAGGTACTGGGACCAGGAAGAGGAGCTCAGAGGCACAGAACTGCAATGCACAGTCTATTGTTCCTGATAACCTACACCTGAGCAGGAATTTTGAGAAATTAAATCCCCTTTGGGTGCAGCTGAGGAGGCGTAGTAGGAGCAGCAATGGTAGTAGAAGAAAATATTAACAGAGGCCGTGTATCCAGCAGGGGAAGAGAGCCAAGGACGATGGGACAACCGCCGTGTCACTGACGGTTGATGGTGCTGAGAGGGTCATAAGAAGGAGAAGCCCAAGTTGCAGAGGTTACGCAGCGGGAAGCACTGCTATTGCAGGTTCCCCCGTGGGAGAGAAACTTTCTCTGCTTCATGTGCCTCACTTTGGTGGCTGCCGAGCACTGGGAAGCGAAAGGAGCAGCGTGGGCTCCTGCTCGGAGAGGCGCGAGACACAGGACTGTGACCAGAGCTGCCATAGGTTCCAGATCCGACGAAGGGATAAGTGGCAGTGGCAGCGGGATATGCCGACACGCAGGTGTTGGCCTATGAAAGGTGATCCCGGTGCGATCCATTGTAAACGGCTTATAAAGATTTAGAATATCGAACTAATGAAAAAAAGTGTTTTTGGTCCAAAATGTATGTGGAGAGGAAACCAGAAGAGCTATTTAATAATTATCACTCCCAAAGTAAAGAGAGAGCGATATTTAAGAAAGGTTGTAACTACCCTTACCCATGGAAAGAGGGAACAATATTTCATACAAACTACAACCACCATTGGCAAAGTAAAGAGGGGGCAATATTAAACCGGAACTTAACGAGCATTGCCAAAGAAAGGAGAAGGCAATATTTGAATTGGATACAAATCAGCATTGCCCCAGCCAAAGAAAGGTAATATGAAATAAAAGGGAAAACAGCTTTCTTGAAGAGAGAAACATGAATGAAAGATATTACCAATCATTACCTGCTGTGATAGTGGAAACACAAAGATGACCACAGGAAAGTTGCCCTCTTTGTAGAGTGTGTCAAGTGGGGGAGGAGCACCCCCTGCATTGCATATGGGCAATCAATCAGTGGAATAAACGGCATCAATGGGTGTTGTAACCCTGTGAAAGAAGTTGTGAATTTTACTGTTATCGAACGTCAAAGAATGTATTGATGATTGAAGTAAACCACACTGCAAAGTACTTGTAGTATTGTTAGGAGATTCATCCTGGCTGGAGAGTACACCAGGAAAGGGATTGTTGGTGGTAGTCCTGGTAGGTTAGTGAACCAGGAAGAAGACATTGAAGTACTACATTGTGTTGGAAGGCTGATATGGAAAGAAAGTGGCAAAACCATTAACGTGTTTGATGAACTGTGGTAAAAACCATCCTGACAAAACTTTGTTGTGTATCAAGAAGAAGTGAGTGGTAGTTTTCTTTCCCAAGAGAAGGGAAGTAAAATGTAAATATTCATTGGAAGAGTGAAGATGAAACTTTATGGTGATGCCAAGTGAAACCCTCCAAAAGCAAAAGAACTTTGTCTTGGAAACAGAACTTGGCTAACCTGTGCATGTTACCTTTTGAAGTGGAACTTGATTATTGGAGTGAAATGTATTCATTGGAACTTTTATCTGGAAATTCTAGTTTGATCCTGGGTAGGGGGATCAGACCCTGGTTACAAGAATATTAGATGCTAATTATTATTTTGTTGAATTTGAGCAGCCAAATATCTGAAATGCTTTTGTTGTATGTATAAGTGTGCGGGACAGATACCTTTTTGTATTCGTTTTTTCCTTTAGTCTTAGTTTCATAGACGGGGAAACCCACATTGGGTTAAGTTAATAACATGGCTTCTTGTGAAAAATCTTTATCAAGCATTCTGCCACACATTGCTGACCCCTCACACCTGGTACCATCCCCAAATCAGGTGTATGCTATCCCTGCCTGGTTTCTGGTTTCCCAGGAAGTTCTGATTACATCTTGGAAAACATTTTTCCAGAGAGAGAATAGATCTCCTATGACAGTGGTGCCAGAGAACACACCAGCCTCAGCAAGCTTAAATGGGTGCAAGACTCTGGAGCTGGTTGCAGAAGGTCTCCATGTGTTATGAGTAGTAGTAGAGCATTTTTGACAAAGTAGCACGGCAAGTATGGTGGATGGCTTATGTTTGCAATGTTGATGCAGCAATCGATGTAACGGTTGGTGAAGAGGGACCCAAGTCTTCCTTGACTGATAAGATGATTGCTGCAACAACTGAAGCTTTTCTGCCCCCACAGGAGAAAACCATCAATCAACAGTGCTTTCCTTGACATGTAACCAGTGGAGGAAAAGTCTTCGTATTGACATAAGTGAGCAGGGCAAATCCTGACATGGTTTCTGGGGTACCATCCAATTTGGGGAAGATCCTAAAGCATCACTCGCTGCTCCTCAGAAACACCAGAGACCCTAGAACAGAACTATCTCAACTAGGCTTTGACTGGTCCTGAACCAGCATTTCCTCGACACTTGACAACCAGCACGTGTCTTGTGCTCCATTGAAAGCGCTTTACGCCTTTTTGTAGCAAAGGGACTTGGCTTCTCTGTGGATTGTCTGGCATTTTTTTTTCAAGATCTTTGGACGTGCACATGTTCTGGTTTCTGTGTATTTATGGGCCACCTGTTAGGAAAGATTTCGTAATTGTAGGTAATTTTCCTTCCATGTGGCAACCCCTAAACTTTTTGCTGTTGTTTTTCACCTTGTTCTCGACTTTGCCAGAGAAGTGCAGCCTTCTGCCGCACTCCTCTGGGCTTTCGCTCCATTCTTACGGGGAAACTGACATGCCCTTAAGACAGTCAGTACCGGGAAACGCTGTTTTCCGTAGTTTCTTTTATCATGTTGCGGCTTTCGTGCAACATGACACAAGAGGGCACTGTAAGCTAAGTTACTGCTCTCTTGGGTCTCTAGCCTTCTACAGGCCCTAGATACTCTTTTAGGATTGTAACTGATCGGTGCAAGTGATTCACGGACGGGAATGGTGGCAGCGATCGTTTCTTGTGTTTTGAGCTCCTTTTGGCGTTTTAAGCGCGTTTCTCGCGCTTAACCCAAAATGGTGGCCTGGCTCCCAAAATGGCCAGACCACAAGGCTCCTTTGTCCTATCCGCTGACCGTCTTGCTCCCTTCACCTTCCCCAGGTAGAGCCGACCCGGGGCCTTCCTTATTTGGGCATGTACTTTCCCGCGAAACACGGATGCTTTCGCGGGCTTCTGCATGCCTGGTGTGTGCCTCCAGGATGTGAGCTGGGATGTCTGGTCCCAATACACATCCTGGGTGCCAGAGAGTCTAGGGTGGTGTGAATGCCTGGGACCACCGTGGTCCGTGATAGGTCCACGTATGGTGTGAGTGTTGATGAGCGGATCTCCCATTGGGTCCCCTCCGTTTTGGCGCGAAGGGAACCGTGGATAAGAGGGGGCTGGAAACACCACTACCATGTCAATCTCCTGAGTTCTCACGAACAAAGGAATACAGGAGCCAAGTATCCTGCAACCAAGAGGCTGAACCGAGGAATCGCTGGTGACCCGCTGAAGGACTGCTCCTCTGCACTGCTGTCGCCTTGTGAAACCCTTTTCACCTTTGATCGAACCAGAAGGCCTGTACTGGTACTTCGACCCTTGGAATAGCAGGAACAGCTATTCTCGGTATCTTCACCATCTCCTGCAAGTAAGCCTTCGGAAGTGTCTCTGGGCCATCCAGCAGACTGACCAGCCTACACAGGAGTCTTGCTCTGTAACCGCCACCAGGTTGTGTAGTATTTTGAGTCCTTGTCACTCTCACACGATTCGTACACTTGGCGTTCCCAGGTCTGAAGTGAGTAGTGTACATTTGGCTCAGATAGACACGGCCGCTCCGTTGCCCTGCTGTGGTAACAAACTGTGCGGGTTCCTTCGTTTGGGACGTCTTTTACTCAACTCTGCTGCTGCAGACTCAACACGACGACGAGACGTCCCCTGCTCTTCTGAACCTGCCAGCGACTGAAACTGACGCGGAGAAGCCTTGGTCTGCTTGCATCGGGGACCGGTGAGTAGCATAGCTAGGAACTGGTCGCCCTCCTGCAGGAGCCCATAGCTTGTCCCCGCTGTGTCAAAACAGCACACCATTTCGTACTCGCGCTCTGCTTCTGCCCACAGTGGAGGCTGCGCTTGAGTCGCGGAACACTGTTCTTCTTCATTTGTGCACTTAACTGAACTGCCTGATTTCCCTCGAAGAGACTCCCCGTTGGCACCAGCGTGTGCAGGTACTTTTGAGCACAAGGCTCCACTCTTCGTAGGGCTCGGACTTCCTTTTAGTTAGGTGCCTCTGAAGGCGGACTGGGTCTAAGCATTATTTCGCACTGCCTGTTTTCCTTCCATTTTAGGTGGACTACACATTTTGTGCATCTAACGCTTGAGACTTGTTTGTATTTGTATATATATTGTATTGGTATGGTATGTGTTGGTTTACTAGAGTTGTATTGTGATTTCTCGCTACGGTCATTGTTTTAAAGGCCTTGGAATAAATGTGTATATATTTTTAATATAACACCTGTTTGGAGTAATTTGTAAGTGTCCCTGCTTTGTGTGCTCATTGCGGGCTTTCAGTCACCCTCACCCCTCTTGAGACCTAGTCTTGACCGCCGCGATCGCTACCCTGATTGGTCTGGCTTGTCCAGAGGTTACCCTGTTCCAAGTAATTAGGTTGGCCTTCTGAACTTCTGCGCCGCCAGGACAGAGTTCCGAAATCCGTCTTAACACCACCGACAATTTTCACATGCAAGATCTGTATTTATTTTAGAAACATTGTTTATTTGTACACAGCACGTACATAGCTGCTTCTAGGTGCTTTATGGACCATGCTGCAGAGCCAAAACAGACAATTTCAGACAGCTCTGTCAAAGAGAAGGCACATCAGTGTATTCCCCCTTAAAATCCTGAATATTTACTTTTGCCTTTTGAGTTTCATAGTTGTATTACATTATTTGTTTGAATGTCCAGGTTTGGTCCCAACACCCCTTTCTCACTATATCATTTAATCCGAGTGTATTTGAATAGTTCTGTCTTTACTGTATGTTATTACCCTCTCCAATCTACTCGGAGAAGCCAGAATGGAAGGCTTTATCGTCTTTTTAAACATTGAAGTATTAGCAAGTGGCATCTGGCGGAATGCCAGCAGACTTTCGCGTGTCCTGTTTTCTTTGCCAACCCAATTTGTGTAGCAAAGTAGCAATGGTAAGCTTCACTGATAACTTCCGGAAAGACGTACTTCGGGGTGACTGGCCTTCCATCCTTGTTTCTTTGTTTATCTTTTTGGTTTGTTCTTCATTTTTCCATTCCTTTTTCCAGCTTTTGTTTTTCATAGTTTCTATCTTTCATTTCTTGTTTCCAGTCTTTCTTTTATTGTTACTGTCTTCCGTACTTTCCTCCATTCTTTTTTGTTCTTCTTTCCTTGCTTGCTTTTTACCTTTTCTGCTGCATCTCACTCTCATTCTCTCCTTTCTCCCCCATGAGCATCAAATAATAGTTTTTGGTGTATGCTAAACGCCTCTCAGGTTCTTCAAAGTAAAAGTTCCACAAAAGTTCTCGGCTCTTTGTGACCCAGCGGAAAATAAACAATCACACAACGTTCTTGTGGGGCTAGGAGAATGGCTCCCTTCTCCTAACTGGTTCCCCAATGTCTTTATCTGCCCCCAGTAGGACGACGAAGCTGTTCCCCGGCCTCCTTCACGACTCTCTAGCACCACACTCCTGCAGAACTGGACTGGGAACTGTATCACAAAAAGGCTTATGGTTTTCTCCATTTTCTCATGGTCTGCCGTCTCAAAGGGTTTTCTATTTTCCTGGCTTTTCAAGCACAATGAACATTACAACAATAATGGTTTTCTTCTTATCGTGAGGCAGGCAAGGTTAAGATAATGAGCTGAAAAGACTGGACTCTTTGCAGGATTTGGTGTTGACCAATTAGAAACGTGTAGTAGACTGATGGCAGGAGATTATTGGGGTTTGGATGGATTTTAATCACAAGTGCCAAGATGAGGGCTATCTTTTTACTGTTCTTAATCTTTGTGTGTGTTCAGCTATCCTTCCTTCACACCATCTTGATATTACTAATGTCGTCTGAGACTCTCTTGGGTTTCCCTGGGCCCTCTTCCGGACTTTACCCATTCCTGTTACCTGGTACTTGGTGTCGGGAGTCTTCATCATTCGGGATGGGTTTTCGTAATGGTCAATTGCCTTTTCCCACTTTAGTTGGGGTATGCATTTTGGACCCTGTACAGCTGACGGCTGGCAAGCGTACCAGGGACTCGGCCTTCCTTCCCTGTGTAGAACGTCCAGCCCTGGCCTCTCTGGATACTGTTCAGGTCTGTGTAGGCAGCTGTGCAAACAGGCAGTGCTCACGGTTCTGGTGCAGTTTTTGGACCACCCGGTCCACCAACTACAGGTCACGCTCCCATGATTCAATTTGTTCTTCCATAGGTCCTAGTCCTGGCTGATTCGTATGGTTTCCCCGCGTCTCATAAACAATGTATCTCTGGTTAACGGGGTGTTCTGCCACTCCTTCTTTTGTTCGGCTTGTCTCTCTCCCACTGCCCACCAGCTTTCAGTTGTATAGCCTTTGGCGTTTTGCCTCCATGCGGGACGCCTATTCCCTTCTTCTTTTTGGCTTTCTCCAGGGCCAACACCCCATTGGCCTGCAAGACGTCCTTGTGCATTCCCTGGAACCACGCCCTCCACGTCCCTTGCTTGAACTTTTCGGGCCTGTCTTCGGGGGTTCTCTTGGCTTTGATCCCTTGCTGGTTCTCTGTTTCTTTTTCCACCTCGACTGTTCTCTCTAGTACTTCCCTCGGTACCCTCCTCAGTACTCTTCCCAGTACCCTTCTGCCTTCATTTGTTTCTGATACTCTGAAAAAAGTATGGCCCTCCCTGATGTAACATCCATTCCATCGAGTACAGCTATTCTGTTTTTTTTCCTGCTGCTGGTGTCATTTCGAGAGCTTCTTGGTCTCGGTATCTAAACCATTAGGGTGGTTCGATGTTTCACAGTACAGATGGTTTTAGACATGAGTGTAGACTCATAAGGTTCAGATCCTATCGTCAGCCTAACGGATTGGGGTTAAAAGGGGCAGTGCTCCCTATCGCTTCCTTACTACCAGAAGCGGAGTGTCTCTCTTGGAGATAAGTGACGCAATCTGAAGGATCGTCACATCTATGAACATTGACACTTTGAGTGTGATGGTGTTCCTCCCCATTGCATTGGTCCTTTGCAGAGCCTATAAAGGGTATGGAACGGTGGAAGGGAATCTTAAAGTTTTGTTTGAGAGAACTTCCTATAGTGAAATTTCTGACATCTGTTTCCATGAAAAGGCTGCAGGTATGTGTTAGTTCTTCACCACTGAGCATTTATGCCGCATCATTTCCACTTCTCCAGGCGACCTCCTTAGATATATGCGCTGGACCAAGTTTTATTTACGATTCGGACATCGTTGAAGCCCTGAAGAAGCTCCATGAAGTGTACAAAATACGTGTTGGCACCCCATGCAGCTATTTCCACATTTTACTATTCTACTAGAAAAATGAAAAAGCAATTCTTGCCCAGAGGTCTGTGTGTAAGCCTTGATTCTTCTCCATTGTGTACCTGGTGTTAGCGGAACACCTAGGCTTTCACGCCACTTTTGAGCTCACTTCCCATGGAACGCCAGAAGCGGAAACTGACGCTGTGCGGTAGTAGTATGGCTGCACCTTTGGGACTCAGCAGGTTAACCTGAAATAAGAGGAAGGCTGGAAGTATTATCTATGAAGGGAGCCTGTTCCATTTCGCAGTGGTTTGCACGTAACCCATACTTTCCTATTGTTTATGTCTACTTGCAGCTTCTCTGTATCGAGACGTGTTGTAGCTCTAGTTTTGTGGTTGTTTAGACACGTTGTCACTAGTTTTGTGGTTGTTTAGAGTACCTGCCAAACCTGCATATACCATCTGACTCGCTCTCTGTGTTGGAAACGAGGACAGAAACGGCACTTGGGAAATTTGAATTAAAAAAACCCTTAGAATTCACCTCTGTGCACCATGTTGTCTGCAGTGTTAAGGCACTAATGAAATAATGTAATACCAGAACACTTCAAAGCCTCCCCCTCACATAACAATTGAAGGCGTGCATAAAGGCAAGTGAAAACGGACATTGGCAAAGCCTACAGTTTTTACTTTTGTGGGGGCATTGGATAAGTACTTGCGAGGCACTGCCATAATGATACTACCTGGCTATAGGGGGCAACAGCTGGAAAATGGTGTGACAACCTGGGCATATGATATCAGAGAATGGCATATACCTATCTAATAGCTATTGTCTTTACCAATGCTTGTTTCTCACAGGTCTTCAGTGCAAGGTACAGATGTGAGGACTAACATTTCCCTTATAAATCAAGTAGTTGAAGGCATACTTGTATTGAGACATGTGTGTCACACCAGTAGAAAATGTACAGCTGCAATTAAGCCATTAACTCTAAGAAGATTGCTTAAGAGTAACACTGGCGAATGCCCTGAACAGCATCAAGTTGATGCTACTGCTTAATAGAGCTAGCTCAGAGATTCCAGTGGATGCTTTTTGGACAGGGAGAGGCAGGTGGTGGTTGCAAATTGCCTCAGCGTTTAACATGGCCATGGGCAGTCAATGGGTGGGTAAATAACCAAATAACACCCACAAGTTGGGTCCCTGCCCGCATCAGACTCCCATCCTGTCTGTACTCCAAGGCAATAGGTACGTGCCACCTAATTGCTAAAATGTGTATTCCCCCTCAGGCTCACAAGATGAGGTTATAGTGACCAACTGCACACACTAAAAACAATAATCTAAATATTATTAGAAGATTAAGGGGTTAAATGCAATAGATGCACGAAAAGGAAAGAAATGAATTAAGGGCAAGCGAGAGATTTAGGTGATCTACTCCTACTGAGTCCATGGAAGATAGCTCAGGCCCAACGTGCTCGCCTTGGAAGCAAGACGATATGGAGCAACACAGGTTCGATCCCCTGGTCTGCGCTTAGGCACCTCTGGGTATTAGTGCGTTATAAATAACCACTCATATCCGATCACTTCAGTTCCTGCATTGTGTCATTGCTCTCCAGGGTTGAAGGGTGCGTTTCCTGCGGTCATCGAGCAAGCTTATTATTGGATCTTAGTGGATATACGTGAAACCATCGAATTTCGAAATGACCGCTTTTTTTTATTGTTTTTTTGTTTTAATTGGAGGGGGAGACCCCCCCCCCCACTTCAACCATTTCCCTTACCTCACCCTAATTTTTTTTTTTTTAAAATCCCCAAAAATTGCGAAATGATCGCTAAAAAGATGTAGTAATTTCGAAATTCGATGTTTTCTTTTCGACTTTTTCTGCGGATACCATTCTTAGTTACAGGGGCTCTGTGGCTGTGACATTGGTATCGAAAACTGTGTGTGTGTGTGTGTGTGTGTGTGCGCATAACCATGTCTACGTGTTGGCAGCGCTGCTCATTGTGCGCAGTTTCCCTGGATCTGGTATCCAGAAAAAAGTGTCTCCCTAATCTCAGACAGTGGATCACGGGAAATCCATATGCACCCTGAAGTGTTTGTTGTCGAAGCCGGGATTCGAACCCATGTCGGGACCAAGGTTGAGAGACTAGCCCACAACATCTCTTGAATGTCTGAACAGGATACCTGGGGAAAATGCTTGTTGTGATGGTACTCTGCAGAAAATGTGAGTACAGCTGTGTAGGTTTAAAAGTTGGGCATGCAACATAGAGGGAAACGCTCTTCTTCTGGAGTTTTTTTCCTGGTGTGTTACTAATTAATCTCCTGAACGATGTTTATTTTATTTATTGGGGCGGAGGGCTAAGAAAAATCTCATCGCTTCCTGAGCCCCCCTACTCATAACGCCACCCCCTCCAATAAATCCTGCCGTGCACACACACCCCCCCCCTTCCACCTGCCCCTGGTGGGAACCCCACCCCCAGTTAATGACTTCAATTTCCAGTTCTGTTTGTTGGGCGCTTCTATGAGGTTGCATCGTTAATTGTCGCTGTCTCCGATAGCCACCAGCATGGATATGTTTTGCAAAGGCTGTTCATATACTGTCCAGACAGTAGCATTTATTAATGCTCTAGTTGCCCTTAACAAAAATCATTACTTGCAATGTGTTGCTTGGTGCAACTAAATAAAGGACTGGTTGATTTTCAAATCCATTATGAAGCGGATGTGATACGTTTGTTGCCGGGAACACACACAGTAACAACAAAACATTGCATTTGGCCCTGTGGGTGCATTTAAATGTTTCATATTAGATTGAAGCAAATGGTGATAAAGTAATGGTTATAATATTATAATGTATTTTTTATATGGCTCATTTATCCATAGTTTCTTACATAGAACATGTTCATATACAATTATTATTACCCAATCGAAATTGGTATTTTATCGACCTTGGAAGGGTGTAAGACGGAGTCGACCTTGCCGGTATTTGAGCCTGTGACCTGCAGATCACACACAGTTTGCGGCTGCGAGCGCTTAACCTACTGAGCTATTTATTTATTTATATAGCGCGCAAGCAGCCCAGGGGCATTGAGGCGCTGTTACTTGCAATAACTTAGTTATTTTACGAGGAATAATACGAAGTGCACCCCATTGATATAGACTATCGGTAGTGAAACAAAACGCATCCGTATCCTGATCGTGCAATATTACATCACCATGAAAACTGGCTATCAAGTAAGACCTTCATCTCGTGGACCTTATGTATTGCCCGTAGGCTATGTATGCATTACGCTCCCATGTTCTCGGGGTTCTCACGGGCTTACCTCATCTAACAGAAGAAGCGTGCGTTCGGTTCTAAGAAACGTGCCACAGGTGTGCTTTGTGCTGCGGGCTACGTGTGTTGTTGGGTGTCTGGCTGTCCCCAGGGAAGCCAGAGGGAATGTGTGCCTTCGGCCGCAGGTTGAAATCCTGCTCTTCTTTGGGTTTTCCTGCTGAGTGGGAATGGTTGTGGGGGGTGCACAGAAGGAACGCAGAGGGGGCCAAGCGTTGACCGCAGTGAGACTTAATCCCAGAGAGGCCCCTCTAGAGACAGACCAGCCGTTTGGCCCTTCAGAGGGGACTGCGCCAGCAGGAAAGTGACAAAGTATGAGTGCATGTTGTTTATGCCAATTAGCAGAAACGTACACCTCGTCAAAAAGAGTTCCTGCGTTCTGTTACGCGTTTTTTTCATGTTTATTTTCTTTTTATTCATAGACACATAACATAGGCAAATCAAAGAAAAAGATAGAAAATTGCAAAATAACAATTTCCAGAAAGCTCTGTTGTGGCGCGTTCTTTGATTTGCACAAAGTTTTTGCACCAGATTGCTTCCTGCCGCCAGTGGCCGAATGGAGGCAGAAGCGGCTCAGAGTGGTGCTCCTCAACTTTTATTTTTAACTGTTCTATAGTTTTGTTTTAAAAAGAAAAGGCTCCGGAATGTTTTCGTTTTCAAATGAAAGCGTAGGAAGAAGTTGAAACTTGCACTTCGGTGCACTGCACTGAATGTTCCCTTAAACAGCAGCTGTGCTTGTTTGGGGGTTTGGATTGGGAGGGGGCGTGGTATTGGGGTGTGTGGGGGGTGAGGGCAGGCCAGCAGGGAGCATAGTTCCACTACTTCTTTTCATACGCTTCGGCCCCTGCCTGCCGCTTAAACACCAGATTCAACTACGGCATGCACTACTGCTTGACTGGCCGCTGAACTAGGCCTTCAGCGTGAATGGGTGACCGGATGCTGATCTAGGCCTTCAGCATGAGTGGGTGACTGGCCGTGAGTGGGTGATTGGCCGATTGGCCGCTGATATAGGCCTTCAGCGTGAGTGGGTGACTGTCCGTGAGTGGGTGATTGGCCGCTGATCTAGGCCTTCAGCGTGAGTGGTTGATTGGCCGCTGATCTAGGCTTTCAGCATGAGTGTGTGATTGGCTGCTGATCTAGGCCTTCAGTGCGAATGTGTGATTGGCCTCTGATCTAGGCCTACAGTGCGAGTGGGTGATTGGCCGCTGATCTAGGCATTCAGCGTGAGTGGGTGATTGGCCGCTAATCTAGGCATTCAGCGTGAGTGGGTGATTAGCTGCTGATCTAGGCCTTCAGTGCGAATGTGTGATTGGCCTCTGATCTAGGCCTTCAGTGTGAGTGGGTGACTGGCCGCTGATCTAGGCCTTCAGCATGAGTGGGTGATTGGCCGCTAATCTAGGCATTCAGCGTGAGTGGGTGATTAGCTGCTGATCTAGGCCTTCAGTGCGAATGTGTGATTGGCCTCTGATCTAGGCCTTCAGTGTGAGTCGGTGACTGGCCGCTGATCTAGGCCTTCAGCATGAGTGGGTGACTGGCCGTTGATCTAGGCCTTCAGCGTGAGTGGGTGACTGGCCGTGAGTGGGTGATAGGCCGCTGATCTAGGCCTTCAGCATGAGTGTGTGATTGGCTGCTAATCTAGGCATTCAGCGTGAGTGGGTGATTAGCTGCTGATCTAGGCCTTCAGTGCGAATGTGTGATTGGCCTCTGATCTAGGCCTTCAGTGCGAGTGGGTGATTGGCCGCTGATCTAGGCATTCAGCGTGAGTGGGTGATTGGCCGCTGATCTAGGCCTTCAGTGTGAGTGAGTGACTGGCCGCTGATCTAGGCCTTCAGCGTGAGTGGGTGACTGGCCGCTGAATTGGCCGCTGATCGGATTATTTTAGAGCTAGATAGAGTGCATGAAGCCCACCCTGCAACTTGGCTGCCCGAGAGGAGTACACGCTCTCCCTTTGTTTTAAGCTTATGTTCTGAGGTAGTGTTCCGGGAGTGGATCTCGGATATCTTTTGTGGGTGGTAGTGCAGTAATGCTTTTGTGCGGGGGTGGGGAGGGGTGGCAACTAGCTTATAAAATCAACACTACCTTAAAAATAACACTTTTACAGACTTGGGGGCAGTGCAGTGACGTCCTTGCAGGTTTAGATAGGTCTCTAGGAACCATTTTGATGGCCATTCTGGATGTCAAATTTTGTATGTGCCTTGTTAGAATAACACATACAAAATATCCCACATGAAAGAAAATAAAAAAAAATAGCGTAGACTGAATGAGCGTGATGCTAGTTTTGTTATACTCGCTGGTTAGGTCCGGTTATATCCGGGTACATTACGTCATGCTTTATTTTGTCCTTTCGCATTCATATCTAATGGCAAGCGCTTTGAAGCAGCTATGAGGTGGCAGGTAGCACTCCCCAAAAAGCCCCAATAAATGCATGCAAGGGGCACTACGTTTATGAAAAGGGCCATAATGCATGTTGTACACCTGTAAACATATGCTGTGAGCAGCCTCTTCCCCCCTGCTTGGACCCAAGACCCCTCTGCTGCCTTCCATTAACAAGGTAAAATAACGGCAGCCCATGTTTGGAAGGATAGATGGGGCTGGATTATGCAGATTAACCCCCAGAAGCGCCCCCTCTCTGCCCAAGAGGAGTCCTGCCTCACACATCACTAAACCCAGTGTCGCAATGTTCTCTGTAGGCCTCTAGAACCTCCAGGGTTAGGTTTTTGTTTTTCTTAGAGAAGCCAGAGTTCAAAACCCACCCTCATTTCAAAGTGCTATAGTTCCTCCCAGCTTTCCAGTCTACACTTTGCCAGTTGTGGCCTATGGAAGTAAGTATGTAAAAGGTCTTTGCCCTCCTGTTTTCTTGTGCGTGCCCAGGCTTCCCGTGACCCCCACCACCGTGGTAGGCTTAAAAGCCTGCCCACTGCTGAACCAGAGACGTGTCCTTTAACATTTTGCACACGTGTAAGCAGGGGACAGAACTGCTACTGTGGGGATTTGGCGCAGTATAATAACTTGGTCACCTAAATGTAAAATGTTGCCAGACTTAAAATTGAAAAATGTGTCAATTTTTCAGGGGGTCGTTTAAATGGCACATTTGCATTTAAAAGGGTTTCCAGGTGTCCAAGCTGCACACATTTCTCTTGCCTCTGAGCTGTTCTGGAACACATTCTCTTCTGTTTCACGCCAATGTTCGCCCTCCACTGCTGATCTCTCAGGCAATCTATTACCTGAAGGGCTAATGATTCTCCCATCTTTCTGGATGCCAGTCTAGCAACATATCCTAGAATGTGTCCCCAGATCCAGGGAAGCCCGTCCGACCCTTTAGGTGTGCACCTACAATCGCCTTTTCACACAGTTTATCATAGACCTAGCCACATCTGCCCTCCCGACTTTGCAGTCCCAAATTATTATACAGGAGTTTGCTCCATGGAATAATTTAAAAAGGTACTCCCAGTTTAGAAAGCCGCCACACTTTAATTGGGTGACTGGAACACACCTTGAGCCCGTCGCACAGCCAAACAATGCGTTATCTACTGCCCATTCATTACCACTCTGAACAATTTCACATAGTCCATCACCCAATTGTACGTCCAATCTCTTTAGAAGATGGCATATCGGCAAGGTTAGTGTCTACATTTTAGACTGAGTTCAAACTTCCTGAATTCAGGCCTTCCACTGTGCACAATACCATGGTGTCGCATTCGCTCCTGATCCAACGCAGCAGCTAGCCAATCAGGATGGGACCGTGAGGCACTGACAGCCCCTTTACTAGAATTGGACCAAGCAGCTACATCGTTCATATCACTCCTTAAACAAAACTTCTCCTTTGCCACTTAGCTCCGGAACAGCATTCCGTGCCACAGGGTAGTGGAAAAAACAGACCATATAAATGAGGAACATGGTCATCGTTGGGTAACCTTGGAGTCCGTTCCTTTATATTTCCCTGTTCTCGTCATATCACTGGATCATACGCAACGTGCAAGCCGAAGCCCACACACCATTTTCCAAATCCCACTGACATTCGGCCCTCTGCATTAAGGAATGACCTCATAAGTCAACTGAGAAGAACAAGGAACACACACATATAGTTTATCTTTACATCTAGAGGCCAAGAACAGTCCCACCCCCCCTGTCTTTTGTTAACAACCTTCACCTTCTCAGCAGTCCTAATCTTGGGCTAGGCCGCCTTCTGGAGTCGCCTTAGAAGCCTCAGAATTACTATTCGGGAACTTACCTGCTGTACCAAAAACAGACGCTGCACTTCAGGTCTGTATATCTGCCAGGATTGCGCAAGCACGCTCTCGAGGCCACCAGGCACCCAACAGTGCTTGATCTCTGACTTTTAATTCTTCCAAAACGGTCTTGGAATCCCAGAGTACATATTAAGCCAAAGGATACCTGGATACCTGTCTGCGTCTTCCTTGACCTAGATTTAGTGGACTAACATGCAACCAGACCGATACACAACACCCCCTGGCTTCCTCCCTGCTTATGCAACCTCCTTCGCCACCTGTACCGTCCTTCCCCGCCTTCCCTCCCTCCATCCCTTCCGCTTCACAGCGAATTGTGTAGAAAAGGAAAATGATCCGCGCTTTAATAAAAGGTAAGTCGGCCATTTGGCGCAGCAAAAAAAGCATAGCCGCATAACTTAAAAACGAAAGGAATACAAATAAGAAATGCAGGTTTAAAATGGCCTTGTTACAAGAAAGGAATGCCGCCACAATGACGTGGGACGCGGAAAGAACCGTTTCAATGGCTCTATGTCACAGTATTTATAATATGACATTTAAAGATGTGTTTGGAACATACATCGCAGCCAGGCAACAGAGTTAAGTCTGAAGGGGAGAAAGAAAGGTTCACTGTGTAACTGTCACGAACACAGCGAAAATGTCCAGTTATAAATAGGGACTTGGTGAGACTCTTCTGCAGTAGGAGGGGTTCCCCTGTGCGCCCCTATTAACTACATTGTTTGACATCGAGCTGTTTAAGGTACAGCTAGGTTGACAGTGTACAATGGATGGTTCTCCATCTTTTTTTTTTTTAAGTTAATGCTTTGCATAGATTTTTTTTTTTAAATAGAAGTATTAAGGCTTATTCTACTAATTTTATATATTTATTTTACTTCCTTTGGTTGCGCTTTTTCAGTTCTTACGGATTACATTAAATATGTGTTTTTTCCCCTCTGTTTTTAGCATGCAATATTTTCAGTGGACTATTTTAGCATAGAACCTTTTTGTATACTCTGAAAGCAATGTGTAACCTATGAAAGAAAGTTGCCATGGTCAATCTGCAGGAGGGCAACCATCCTGTGTGTCGAATGGACACCCCCAAAATATACAGCAGGGATAAGCAAGCCCGCTAATGCAAGCAAATCGTTCTTCGGGGCTTTAAAATGCAGAATGTGTGTGGGGGGGGAGGTAACAGGCCAAGTAGGGGAGTGGCGGGGCAGTATGTCATTTACAACGCGCCTGTGCACAAGTGTTTCTTGGTGCGACAAGACAAGCGAGGGAGAACAAGACAAACGATCTCACTAGGCCTTGTGTCATTCAGATCGTGCCCAATTGGATTGACATCTAAGCTATTCGACTGTCATAAAAGGTACATTGTGGTAAAACGGCTCTGCGCCTAACACCTAAGTAGACAATGTGTACCGGTTTACAAAAAAATATTAGAGATTTTTTTTTAGCTTGTACAACTATTCTGCTGTCTATACTTTGAAGAGTGGACAACTTTACCTGGTTGCCCAATTTTATTAAGTACAATCAGAAAAGATACTCGGCACGGACTCACAAAATAAATTGTTTTATTTCAAAAGGTGCTCTATGGTTGATGTCCATTATAGTTACTGGGTACCGTGTGGGTCGCACAGTGTATCCTGCTTTGGTATCGGGTTTGAAAGTAAGATTTGATAAGCAGGAGCTAAAACCAGCTCCTGGGTGCTCGGCATCACCTGTGGGCAGGAGCTACCGTTGGGGAACTAGTAGACGCTGCCTGGCGCATGGCAAATGTAACTTCCACATTGGATGCACACTTGAACTTTTTGTCCATTATGCATGATTCATTATGTTTTAAATGTGTATTATATGTGCCCCCATTCTTCATTATTCGCATTCTCAAATACTCAAAGATAAGGTCACATATGCATGCTTGTAAGGCACCAGTTGACCTGGGAAGCCAAAAATAGCTCCTGGTATCTGTTGGTTTCATGCTACCCAGGCTCTCGTAGGTTTATAAGCAGGAGCTAAATAGGCCCCAGCTCCCCTCAATTTCCGGCCCTACATGGTTCCAATACAAATGACTGTCCCAGTGGAACCCTTCCGACAGAAGTGCTTTGTATTGTGTCGAGGGCTTTTTTTCTGATTGTACTATCTGACCGACACCAACGGGTCCAAATGGGAAGCTTCAGATCATGGCACTATGCAGTCTGGGGCGTAGTCCCCCATGGGGTACATCTTGTTGCCAGTTGCCCTGAGCCTCTAAAAATGCCCTCTAGGAGCTCTCCCCAGAGACCCGCGACATCGCCGTTCACCATTGCGCAGATGTCGCACACAATTTCCATAAAGTCAGCCGCATTGAAGGGGTCCCACAGATAAGACTCGTAGAATCTATACCAAGCTCAAAATCCCTGGCCATCATCAATGACTGGGACCCGTCACGCCAACAGCCCATTGCCCAGAAAGCCAATGCATCCTGTGTGAACTATTATACAAAATGAAACCCTTCATAGCGCCCCCAGACTAAAGGCTTGCAGTGCACCACCAGACATGTTGCCCCTAGGCAGGGAGAGCGCAAGCTTCTCCAGTGTCCCTGCCTCAGCCCTCTTGCCTCTCCCAGCTGTACAATATGTTCTGCAAGACTCATCACTGGTGTCGGGATGTTTCACATATCCTCTGCAGGCTTAAGCAGGGTGACCAGACGTCCCGGTGTTGCCGGGACTGTCCCGGTATTTGGTGCTCTGTCCCCCTTTATCGAGATTATGTTCCTATTGGACACTGCACTTGGTCCCGGTTTTTTGTAGAAGGTCTTCGTAGCTGGCAATGAAGGAATGCACAATCTCAAGAAATGTTGCATTTTACAACTTAAGAAAGTGTTAGTTTGTGATACATTCACTACAATATGTGTTTCTTTGAACATTAACACTTAAACCCCCTTCTCCTCCAGGCGCTACTGATGTGTAGTGCCTTGGCAGCCACTTTTAGTTAGTCCTACTTTTATTTTAGTTGCCCTGTCCCAGATTTTTACTTGTTATATCTGGCTCAGGGGCAACGTACTCGCCTTGGAAGCAAGTGACATGCAGCAACACAGGTTTGATCCCTGTGTCTGCGCTTAGAAACCTCTGGGTATTAAGCGCGTTATAAATAACCTATCATACCCTTAAGGCGCTACACTGGCTGCCGATACCAGCAAGATCCCCTCCAAAGCACCTGCATTATGCTCTAGGCCCATTCGTCCCCCGCTGCACCTTACGTATCTAGAACGCTAGCCATTTTCAGGGGAACCGTGCTGTTCTGAAAGCCACATCATTCGGCAACTAGTCGCCACCCAAAGAAGCTGGGCAGTTGATGCTCCCCGGGCTACCGTGGCATCGGCCAGACAGCGAAGATTCCTCAGTGTCCTCGTAGAGGAGTGCAGAACAGGCACTTGTTTTCTGGCATCCAGCTGCCCACTGCAGAAGTGAACGGCCTTGAGGATGAAGTCATTCGAGAATTGAGCACGGAAGACGATGGCGTGTCCATACTACTGAAAATAAATGCACGTTATGAAACGATAGGGAGAGTTGCAAACTGTTGATCTCAACACAAAACGGTGTTTGTTGGGGGCAAAGAAAGAAATGGAGTCCAATAACCTCATGCTGTTTTTATTGCTATACTTTGCTTTTTTTTTCCAAGATCTTAGCAGCAGGAGTACACATTTCCTGTTGCAAGCTACTGGCCAGGCATAGAAAGTCACTCCCCTCCTGCACAGCACACCCTTTCTTACTCGCAACAAATCAGCTGTCGCTTGCCACTGGCTAGTGAAGAGTGCACATTGTATGCCCGTCTAGAAGAGTAAGGTCATGTAGATGTAGGTCTACAGTGTCGCCACACCTGTCTATGTGGCAATGCAGCAAGGCAGAAGAGCAGGGACCTGCCCCCAACCAAACACCCTGCGAGAGGGGCATATTGGGCCCGCTCTCCCCCAATCTGAACCTGCTGCCTTTGACCGTTGAGTTGATGTGGGAGAGTGCAGAGATGTAGTGCCCCTGCACTCTACCTTCACCGCCTCCCGCCCCGGCCGCACAGTCAAAGGCAACTTGCCTGAGGAGGTGGTCGGGAATGGTTGTTGTCAGTGTTGATCGCCAACCACCTGGTGGCCAGGGGACATAAGTAGGTTATGTTGATGTTGATTTGTACCAAGCCCTGCTGCCACCCAGGGGCAGTCACCAGGATCTGGACCTGTGATATAGCCATTGCGAGCAATTGTGGCAGTACTTGTACATTTGATGGCACAGCATGCAAAGGGGAGAGGGTATTGTGGCACAGCGAGTAGAGCGCTAGCTTTGACATCCGTCCAGAGCCTGCAGGCCAAACTCAGCCTTTCATCTTTCCGAGGTCGATAAATGAGCACCACACAACGTTGGTATAATCAGCAGAATCAGATACCTGAGGGTTCGTAGCGCTATATAAATGCCAAATGATTATTATAATTATTATTGTACTTTGCAATCGGGTGCCGGAAGTGGCTTTTGCTGTTGTGCGCCGATAATATATCGAGTACCCGGACAGTCGCTTGCAGTACCCACCATTGGTGCGAGCGCTTGGGCATTTAATGGAAATGCTTTGTGCTTTGAGCAAATGTTGGTAGTACCTGTGTGTCTGTTGTCAAAACCTGGCATGCGGTGTAATTCACTTGGCAGGTGATGGCAAGGCATCATGTATGGTGCCGGTGCCTGGCATCCAATGCCCATGGGCTTTGCTGCCAGTTCCTGGGAAGGGTTTGAGTAGCCAGGGTTTCAGTTGCATTTCCAGAGAAGCAGTCTTAAAGTTCCAGACTGAAAAGTATGGAAGTCGTTCTGTGTTTTTTGTTGTTGGGGAAATCTGAATAATTCCCTGCTTAAAAAAGATGTCAGAACATGATCTGCAGGACAAAGCAACCGGAAGTGAGTGCTCAGCTGAGAAGAACTGGACCCCCCCTCCCGCCTGCTTACCCTGGGAAATGCGAGCGGAGGACAGAGCGATACCTGCAAGTGTCCCCCCGACCATAGTTGGTGGCTAGGAAACGCCTAGGGAGACCCTCAAGGAAAATAAAAACACTTCTGATGCTCCAAAACTGGAAGCACTATTTCCAAGACACTCAAATCTATAGAAGTTTCTTTTTTTCGGGACTTAAAACATGTCCAAAAAAGGCTCAACAGAAGCCTTGTCTGCACCTAAGCTATTGATGGCAAATCTGGCGCCGGAGTCAAGTGCTTAGACTAGTAATGGCAATGCCCTAGGACAGCAAAGTAGCTCAGCGAGTTGTGTCCTTACGTCTGACCGCTCTACCTTCGTTCGGCTTCTAGTTTATGCCCCTCCCCGCCCCCAACACCCCCATCCCTCCTGCTTGGGAAATGTCTACCAGGTGCTTGAAGCCCGGCTGCCCCTACCCCACAGCATTAATTACTGATGGTCGGGCTTGATCCCCACGGGCGCATACGGCCTGAGGTGTATGGTCTCGGGAACTCACCATCACATCACACCTGCATTACACGCCCTGCAATGGCTGCCAGTAAAGGAGAATACCCCGTCCAGACGCCATGCCTCGTCCCCAAAGCAGGGTCCCCATTCCTGGCCACCGGTCAAGTATTTCCCGCCACCTGAATGCATGTGTTTTTTCTACCCAGATTAAGGAGCTATGGGGGCGGACAGCTGCCTCTATAGGCCTCTGCTCTCTGAAAGGCTCTTCTGCTACTGCTCCGGTCTGAGCAGTCATAATGGCCCTCTGGCCTTGGCTGCACACAATCTGAAAGGTTGAGGGCAATGTGGGGAGCTGTCCTTTTGAGCTCTGACTTTTTTTGTTTGGACGGATTTTTGTATACAGGCTTTAAAAGCTTGTTTGGCCTTGTTGAGTGCCTCGAGAAATGTTCACGTTTTGGACGTTTCTGTGCAGCCCTGTAGCATAGGTGCAGTAATCTTTCCCAGGCTCCTCGACCACTCCACCACCCCACCCTCCCACATCCCCCCCAAGTGCTATTGGTGAATGTGGTCAGCAGGTAAGCGCAACCTGCCCACTGCCATCTTGCCAAGGACACCAAAGAAGCATTTCTCCCTCGAACAACATTGAATCCCCACTTATTACCCTCAAATGGCCAACAGAATGTGAAATGGCTCTAGTTACCCGCTACGAAACCACAAATGAATGCGAATTCCCCGCTTTCTTATGCATCACCCTTTCCTTATACCCTCACTGCCGTCTTCTGCCTACTCAACCACCCAACCTCTTTCTCCTCAGGCAGTCTCTGGCCCCTTTGCCCAATACCAGCAACAAAAACAAATCCAGTAGAATGCCAATCGACCGACAGAGCTCTCGTGTATGGACAAGCACTTATTCGATAGGATTCACTTAAGCAAGTTGCAATACTGACCCAGGGCCTTTGGCTCCTCAAGCATCAGCATGCAACAAGGCACCTAATTATCTAGCCTTGATATAGACCTCGAGATGGTCGAAACACGTGTCAGCACTTTTGGTGAGTAATTCATAAAAGAAAAGAAAAAACCCATAATTAGATCACTACTACATGTGTGGACTATATCTATCAAAACTACAATGAACTCAGCAAGCGCTCATAAGGATCTGAACTGGTGCCATCCATGTAGGAACCCAACAAAAACCTACAAAAACTAAAGACGCAATATTTCATTTTACATGAATAGGGATTCCGTTTGTGAGGCCAAATGACCTTTCAGTTTCTCACAGCGGATATACAGCACAACAAAATAACATTGTAGGCTTGTTTTGGCTACAGGGCACTAATCGGGTCGACTTCCCTTCGGGGCCTGTCCTAGGATTTCTGAGTCCTAGTGTGGCAAAGGACCTGTGGGTCAATTAATTTGCGTATGAATTGACATCACAATGTTGCATAAGATGACGGGAAGTGCCTTCACAGGCTTTGATACTCAAGGCATCATGGAAAATTCTTTCAAAATATGTTATGAGAAAGCCAGAAGACTAATAACTTTGTGGTGTACACTATTTGAGTAGTGTCTATTAATATATATATATATATATATATATGTGTGTGTGTATATATATATATATATATATATATATATATATATATATATATATATATATTAAATTATTTTATTCATTTTACCAACATAAATTTTAACATTAAAATACAATTACAATAATCGATAACATTTCAACCATATGTGCTCAATTCAGCTTAAGAAACATGAAAAAAAGAGAAAGGGAAAAAGAAAGAGAGAAAAAAACGCATCTGATAACATCTTTAACTTCATCAAATCAACAATTCCTCTAGTAATTATACCTATTAATTCATTTTAATAGAGTAACCAAAAGGAAATGAAATGAAAATGTTACTTATAGTATCCTGCATCATATTAATTGTCTTTAACTTAATCCAAACCAAATTTCAGGAATTCCCCCCCCACCCCAAATTTTGTCAAGTCTTCTCCTTATGCTGTATACACATCATAACTCTTTCAATTCCTCATATCGAGTACATTTCCTCCAACCACATTTCCATGTTTGGGCAGGTGTTAGATTTCGAATGTCGAAGAATCCATTTTTTTGCAACCATAGAGCTTCTCAAGATCCAGGTCACTTGGTTATGTTAATATTATATATGGCGCCACCCTTTAGTAAACCATGAATGAGGCTTTTTTCAAATGGTGTACTGTGTCAATTGCATCAATTCTTGGGGCCGCCCAACTTTGGTCGATAGTCAGAGATTCAATGATTTGATCAGCATCACGCTTTGGTTAAGTGGTGAAGCTGGAATTTGGGCTAAATCGTAAATTACGCACATGGCAACCTTTTCCACCGTTTTTAGTACAAATATTTGGGTTTAATAGCTAAAAAAGTATACCAGTCACAGAATAAACCAGTCCGACAATATACCTGGCGATTCAAGTTAAGCGAAATTAGTATGTTTGTAGCTTTGTTTAGCCTTAACGGAGCACTGCATGTACCAGCATGCACCGAAATGTAAGCCTAAAAAAATGTCTGGGTTTTAAAAAAGTACTTTCCTTACTACCAAGACATAGACAGACAGCAAAAGAAAATATATTAGGTCACCGCATTGACACAGTGAAATAAAATACACCCAGTATAAAAGCAGAGTAACATAAGGTAACCTGCTTGTTGCTATTTCGCACAGTATGCAGCTATGTGCTGCCCTCCAATTTGATTACGGCAGAATTAGTTGAATTCGTTGACATTTTTTAGATAAATTTAGCCGCAAATATAGGTTTGGGGGGCCCACCGTCGCCTGGTCTGTGGCATTCTTGCTTTGGTTTTCTTAGCCCTTTAAGCAAGAAAATGATCCCCAGAGGAACTATACACCTCTGCAGATGGGGGGGAAGGCAGGTATTTTTGCCAACAAATGAGATCCCATCTCTGAGACCATCTGGATAACTTGGTTCCATCCCACCACCTCGACTAAAAGTCCAGGGGTCTCCAGTGGGATAGAGTGGGCAATGGATATCACCAGGTGCAGTAGACGAGGCACTGAAAAGGAGTGAGGGGGATCCTCTGAAGAGGAAGGGTGGAGTGGGGGTGATGCACGTCACCAGAAGAAGGGCGGCTGAAATGGGCAATCAGCATCACAAAGAGGCTACATTGTGCGCAGAAGAGTGGTTACTCGAGTGGCTGATTCATATCGCCCGCCAAGGCCCTTGTGGCGTGGTCGTGTGCATGCCCAAAAGGTGGCGGTTGATGGAGGAGGTTCCTGCATGTCGGCCGCGGAGTGAAGTGAGTGATTGCTTGAAGGTAGTTGAGTGGTTTGAGGAACCTGAATAAGCCTACCTTCTTCTCTAGATTTGATGGTTCTGGGACTCCAGTTACATAACTGTTGATGGAATGACATATTTTCCTTTTTGCATTGTATGGGGCCTGGGTACTGTTCTTATTGATGTGCATTGAATTGGGAAGTCGGTCTGCCATGCATGCTTGATATCCCAGTCCCGAGATGACCAGCCTTGCAAACAAGTCTCATGGGTTCCTCTGGAAAGTTGTACGGTTCGATGCATTGGTGGGTGCTCAGTGAACCTATATTCAATGTTGATGTTTCTCCTTTTGCAGGTGCCAGCGAGTGACGGGATCAGGCTAACCATGGAGGGGGCTCTCACAGCCAGAGACCGGGTGGGGGTCCAAGACTTCGTTCTACTCGAGAACTTCACCAGTGAAGCAGCCTTCATTGAAAATCTTCGGAAAAGGTTCAAGGAGCACCTCATCTATGTAAGTGGCTTGTTGTTTCCCCTTTCTTTTGAATTGACTGTCCCTGCACCCGCTGCACTCCTGCCCCACTTGGTATCAATGATCGTTGGCTTCTCCAGCTCCATTTGCCCTGGGCTGTCCCTTGCTCTCAACTTGCTCAGGTCAGTGAGTACTGACACCAGCAGATCTCCGTTATAGAAAGCGACTACTATTGACTTGGTGGTTGTGACAGGGTTCTGTTAGCATCCGTGGAGACAGGACTCTTATCTGCCATGTTGTTTGTGGCAGCATGCTGCCATGTTCCAAGTGGTACTGCCGTGCAGTGTGCCACCTTATTGTAACTGTGCACAGCCATGTTGTGTTGAGTGAAGTATCTCTGTTGTGTTATGGTATGTGCAACCATATTCTGCTGGGCAGAACACCCCAATGGTGCCACCAAATTGTGCTAGTCTGTGTGCCCATCAAGTCATGTTGGGTTCATGTGCTGCCAGGTAAATAGGTCTGTGTGCCACTGTGCCTTGAAGGACTAGTGCATCTGTGTTGTTTGGGACAGTGTGCTTTAATGCTGACACATGCAGTTTTTCACCCTTTTCTCGGGCAGGGTTTCCCTCTGTTGTGGGGTTTGAAATTGTTCAGCGCTATTTAGCCCCTGGTTGTAGCCTAGAAGACCCCGGGTAGCTTGACAGTTGACACCACAGCTCCCAGGTGCTACTTTTTGACTCATCCAGGCCAACTGGTGCTATAGAAGCATAACTCTGTGACATTGGCTCTGGGTGTTTGGGAATGTGTCTAAAGGAGCATTAGAACACTGTCGCTGATGGCATCCATAATCTCCAGAATCCAGAGGATGGTTCTAGGGTTTTTATTAGTAATTTGTACAAAGGGTATTTCTTATGCTCTTAGTGGACTGCCGATGGTTAAAGCTAATTGGGTCCCCTACCTGGCACCCCAACCTCCCGTGACTCACTCCACCCTAACCCCCAATCTAATGGCAGAGAATAGAGATGGGTGACTCCTACTGTATAATGTAACCTAACGTTAAGGTGAGGGCCTAAAGGCAGATGTCTTCTCTAACTTTTCCTGGTTCCCTACCATTACCAGTTTCTAGAAGATCATATTGGTCTGGGCCAAGACTGTGCCGGAATCTTCCCAGATGCTCTTCCTCTATTCCTGTCTTTCCCTCTCTGCCTTATCTTAAGACTTCTTGCTCTACCTCCTGTTCTCCTATTCCCTTCTGGTCTCGGTCTCTCTCTCTCTCTCTCTCTCTCTCTCTCTCTCTCTCTCTCTCTCTCTCTCTCTGTCTCTCTCTCTGTCTCTCTCTCTGTCTCTCTCTCTCTCTCTCTCTCTCTCTCTCTCTCTCCCTCTCTCTCTCTCTCCCCCTCTCTCCCTCCCCTTACTCCCACCTGTCTCTTATCCTTTCCCTCCTATTCTGTCCCTCAGATCTTCTTTGGTTACACGTCTTTCTAACAAATGCTTATATAACGAAAATTATATAATGAGTAAACACATTGTTTTGTTTTCTTTTTGGTGGGGGGGTCCCCACAAACCCGTTTCCCCACAAGATTTAACCCTTTACCCCACCCCCACATACATTTTTCGTTATGTTTTGGTTATATAATTCTCATTATATATTCATTCGATATAACATTTTCATTATAAAGACTGTATACCGTCTTCTTTTTTTTCTCTCACGCTCTTCCCTCCTCCACCAACTGCTTCCTCCTATCTGCAGTGTCCCCTACTCTGTCTACACTCTCCCTCTCTCACCTTCTTCCCTCCTCCACCTTCACTCTCCTGCTCCCTCTTCTATCTCCCACACCTCTCTCCTCCTACACTTTCTCTCACAGTCGCAGCTTTGCCATTTTAACTTGAGAACACTCTCACATTCAACACTTTGACTACATTCCCACCCAACATCTCACAGACTTCTCAGCACTCCACTCCACCTTCTGTTCTCCGCTTGCTCTGCCGGTTCTCCTCCACACCTCACCTAACTCTGTGGGCCAATCTTAGTCTGTTCTTTTCCCTGGGGCTGGGCACATCTTTATAAACCCCTCTTACCACCTGCCCCCTTTTCGTGAGCAGCATTTTGCGCAGTCTCTGTGGTTTGTTTAATGTGGTGTTTGTTCAGTAGCCTGTTTTTTTTTGTTGTCTTTTCTTTTTTTGCAGGCCGTAGAAGGTTGCATTCCCAGAAAACGCTGTTTGTCCAGTGCCATGAAATGAGCGGGGTACCCCCATGTAGCTGTAAGGCACAGGCCCTTAATCTTGGGGAGCTGCACAAGGGGTACAGAGGAGGGAAGGTGGGAAGAAAGGCGACCATAAAACACGCCATCTCCCCATTGCCCCCTGTCCTCTCCTGCTGCAGGACTCGCACGAAAAGCCTGACAGGGAGGGGACCCAAGACCCAACAAAAGGTGGTAATAGGCGGTGTGTGCCATCACCGAAACCCCTTCAAAGGGGGAGGGAACACTAACAATAGGAGAGGGGATAGGGGAGAGGCAGGAAGCCACGCACATCGGTGCAAAGTGGTTGTCGGCACAGGCCAGCCATTGGGGTGGCCAGTAGCCATATGCTGGCATGGCCTCTGGGCATATTTGCCCTATATAAGGAGGGCTCCTGGAGCAGTCCTGTAGACCCGCATGCCTGATCTCCTGCAGAAGTAGAATACGCTCACAAGACTCCTGCGGGAACAGATCCGACAGCACCGGGGAGAGAAGTAGGAGGCCGCAACAGCCAAGCTGCAGGAGGCTGACAACTCAGTATTGAGAATGACTCGTCGCCTGACTGGGAAGAAGGAGCCAAGCCCACCAATCCATGGACAAGCCCACCTTGCATGCAGCAACAAGGACAAGGCAGAGGTCCTTGCCGAGACACTGCAGGCTTTGTTCACCCCGAACAAGGTAAGTAGGCTCTCAGATGGAGTGGAGGAAGCAGTTGAGCAGCATCTCGCAGAAGACCGAACCGGGTTGGGAGCAGGGGATATCAAGGAGTGCACAAGCTTTGAGGTAGCAGGACTTGCAGAGAAGCTGGCGAACGGCAAGGCACCACGGAGCGACGGAATAACCAACCTGGCAATCAAGAAACTCCCACCAGCATCTATGGAACACCTCACAGAGATCTTCAATGCATGCATGAGGCTCCAGCACGTCCCGAGTTCCTGGAAAGAAGCAAGGGTCATCGTTTTCCCAAAGGCCTGCAAACCACTGAGGGATCCTGTGAGCTACCGCCCCATCAGCCTGCTCTCTGGATTATCGAAGCTCCTGGAGAAGGTCCTCCTCGCCCGACTCGGCGACTTCGCCTCCGAAAGAAATCTGCTAGCAAAGGAACAGTTTGGATTTCGAAAGGAGCATGCAACGACCCATCAGCTGCTGAGAGTGGTGGATACCATCAGCCATGGATTCAACATCAAGAAGTCCTCGGGAATAGTCTTCCTGGGTGTTGCCAAAGCATTCGACAGAGTAAGGCACAAGGGACTGCTGCACAAGATGATTGGCCTGGGATTTCCTAACTACCTGGTGAAGATGATAGCAAGCTACCTGGGAGACCGCACCTTCCATGTCGCCATGCGGTCTGAGATGTCCTCATCACATCCCACCTGAGCAGGCGTGCCACAGGGATCGAACCTCGGGCCCTTCCTGTTCAACCTCTTCACCAACAACATCCCGATAGATCTCCACAAGACCAACGTGGCGCTGTAAGCGGACGATGTTAGTCATCTCCCAGTCATTCAGCGAAAAGGAAGTGGCAAAGAACCTGCAAGCTTCATTGGATACCATCTCAACCTGGTACAGCGACTGGCAGATCGAACTGCACACCAGCAAGACAACTGCAACGCTGTTCAATAGAAAGAAGATCAAGGAGTACTCGCACGTCAGCCTCAACGGGGCAACCATCAAATGGGAGAGCAGCAGCCGCTACATCGGTGTGGTGACCCTGGACAGCAAACTCAACTGGGGTAGCCACATCCAGAATACTCAGCAGAAGTTCTGCAACATGAAAGATGGCAGCGCTGTACCCACTCCTGAAGACCAAGTCCATGCCCCTCTGGACAAAGATCAATGTCTACAAGGCGATCATCAGACCTACCCTGACGTATGCCTTCCCAGCATGTGTGACATGCCATGAGCGACACCGGAAGAGTCTTCAGCTAGTCCAGAACAAGGCCCTGCGGATATCGTCTGGAGCTCCAATCTTCACAAGGATAGCAGACATTCACAGAGATCTGGACATCGAGATGTTGGGCGAACATCTAGAGAAGCTGAGTAAGAACTTCTGCCAAGGACTGTATCAGAACCCAAACCCTCTGATCAGTAGACTCACTGCCACCACTGCAAACCCCTTTGGCAGCTACCCTCGGCCCATCACTGCAAAGACCCTGTGAAACCAGCACTACTGTGACAAGACCACACAGACCAAGAAGAACCCAAGCCCATGACTATATACTCAACACGAGAAGATGGAGTAATGAGGCTCAAGCCTCAGCATCCAAAAACACAGTGGATGGATTAAATCCAACAGCAAGAAGAAGAAAGCATGCAGTCCTGTAGAAAGAACACTTGGCTCGGAGTGCATCTGGATTTTGCGTCTCGCAGATCCATTTTTTCGTTTCCTTTCGATTTTGCTTTGAAAGAGTGCTTTTCACTTCGTTCGTGGTTCCGGGCTCATTGAAAAGCAGGTCTTTAGGGCACTAGTGGTTTTTTGCTGGGATTTGTTTCTCAAGGTGCTTTTCACCTTGTTTGGGGTCAGGAGCGCTAAAGAGAGGGAGTTGCCGCATTATAATACCCAGTGCTGGTCATTGGGCTGGCTCTCGGCGGATCCGAGATCCGTCACTAGATAAGGAGGCGGATCTCGGGATCCGGCCAGGGTCAGCTGCCCAAGACTTAAAAAACTAAAAAAGGAGAAAAAAAGCGCCTGTGACGGCAGCATTGCCTTTTACTGCGGCTTTGGCACTGCTGAGTAATGCACAATGCTCGCTGTGAGCATTGTGCATTACACACCAGTGCCAAAGCCGACAGTAAAAGGCAATGCTGCCGTCGCAGGCGCTTTTTTCTTTTTTTTCTCAGTATTCCAGCATTGCTGGATGTCCACTATGAGCCCTGCCCCCTCTAGACCACGCCCCCTCAGGCACCGCCCCCCACACCAAACTCCTCACCCACCCCGGCCCTTTTGTTGTGGGATCCAGTGTTGCCAATTTAGCGACTTTCTCACTATTTAGCGAGAAAGCACGCCCCCTAGCGACTTTTTAGGGAAAAAGCGGCTAGCGAGAAATCTAGCTACTTTGTTTCCATTGGTTTGGAGACTTACACTTTTTTCTAAGTCTCCAAACCAATGGAAACAAAGTAGCTAGATTTCTCGCTAACTGTGGGAGTAATAGTTTTGATCATTGTTTCTAAATACATATTCTCTAAACTGCATAACTTGCATCACATGTCATCAAAAACTCCCGCTTGCGTACTATTCAAAAAGTCTATTAAGCACCGCTGGAACTGTTGCTCTGCTTCTTCATGTCAGGGGCGAGGTGCAGGCACAGTGCGGCAACAGAAGAGAAAGCTTCAGGTCAGGATTAATGTACACTGGCATGGCTGCTTCTGTGGGCCACCAGACTGAGCCATCACTGGGTGTTGCAGGCCAGCAATGAAGTTCAATAGTGGAGGTGTCTGTGTGCAAACATGCTAAAGATTTCTTTGATATGCAAGTGGCCTGCGTGCTTGCACTTTACACTGCACACATTTGGATGAGTTATATTGTGTGTTGTTCCTTGTTGCACAATTCCACACATTGATCTTAATGATGGATTTTCCGACATGTCATTGAATCGGTTTATTCTTGTAGCCCGTGGGCCTTAGGACTCTATAAATACCACATGCATATACAAGGAGGACGTGGGGGATTAGGGCACCTGTGACATGTGCACTGTGGCTAATGCCAAGCAGCTGTACCCCTAGGTGGGGTATTTCAGGGCTGTTGTGTAGTGAAACATTAATCCTGTCTGATAGCTGATGCTTATGGACACTGCCTTGCGCACTTGATATCACTCATAATGCACATGGCAAATTATGCAAATTAGGCAATGACGTCATTTAGCTACTTTTCTTACTGAGGAGTTGGCAACACTGGTGGGATCCACCACCACATTTTTTTCCATTTCCAGCACTGATAATACCACACGTTTCAGCTGTGTTTACACAACGCTGGTTCACATGAGCAACTGGAGCACCACGCATTGCCAAAGCAGGCCTGACAGCAACAGGCTGCTAAACAACCTCGGCGAGTCACCCGGAACAGCAAGGGTAAATATAGCAGCACAGGCGCGCTTTGAGTGGCCCAGCAGGAAAGCATTTTATTATAGACCCGCTAAACACCACAGCAGACCAGTGCGGGCGGCAAGCCACGCGTTCTCCACAGGACAAGCAGATTGACCGCTTTTCTCACCAGCAAACAATACCTCCCCCAGGAGGACTCCGTGGAGCTCGGAGCGGGCGGCTGGAGGGAACCAAGAAGATCGATGGAAGCAGCGGTGCTCCCACCGGAGCAGAGACGTCGAGCGGTACAGAGGAATAACAAAGCGACAGGAGCCAGAGGTCCAGAAAAGCTGAAGCAGTCCCGGGCAAATGTATCAACAAGGGAGAGCAGCCCAAGGCATTGCCACAGCAACACACGGCTACGAAGCGCTCGTTCTGCAAAAAAAGAGAGAGCGCCCGAATTTTACAAGGCTAACTGCATTAAAAAGTTTACAAAGTTAGTAACTTGTCCGGGTCAATATAGCAATGCAATAGGAGAGGACCGCAAGAGCCCTAATATAGATTGCATTTTGCTACCGTGTTTCGCGTTTTTGGCAAGAAAACTACAAGCGGACTTTGGTCGCAACACGTTAATAAAACAAGAAATAAATGCATCAGAAACAGAAGGCCAGGTAAATAAGTCAGGCACATTGCTGGGCGACTCGTAGCAACGTGCAAATGTTGGCAGCAGATTGTGCGAAACTAGCTAAAAGAACAGAAATTCATCACAACGTTGGAAACCGAAGCAACAAACAGTCTACAGATAATTCCCGGAAAACCGTATCAAGTCGGGACGTTGCAATAGAGAGAGGGCAGCAACCGGTTTTATTTACAAGCTAAAATACAGAATTTCTTCGCAGCATGAGAACATTTTGCAGACAGTTCTTGACCAAACACAGAAACAAACGGGCTTCTAAAGGACAGCTCGTATGGTCGGCAGATCTAAGAAGATGGACAACAATGCTGGTTGGGTAAGCAATGCTGGTTGGGTAAGCAATGCTGGTTGGGTAAGCTGATCCAAGAGCATCGCACGGCGCTTTCACAGACAGCAAATGCGCATGGAAACAGAGCTCCGGTGGTAGGGAGCTTCAAAGCACTGGTCGCAGGAATGCATTGGATGATCGATTAGGCTCAGGGCAAGTCAAAATGAGCCAGCAGGAGCACTACTACAGAATAAATGCATCAGAAGAATAGGGCAGACGAAGCCAACAGCAGCATGCTCCGTAGAAATTAGCCCATCAGACGAATTGTATTTTAGGTAGGCCAGAAGGGCTGCTGGAGCAGCTGGATGGATACTCGGGGCCGGCATCGGCAGTTTCCCAAGTCCCAGCTAGGCAGACTCCCTGTCCGTAGCTCTGCAGGTCGTTAAGGTGCTCGGGGTGCAACTCCAAGTTCTTTTATCAAGGGGCAGAGACTTTTTGATATGCAGGATGGACATTTCCAACCCAAAGAGCTAACAAAGTGCCAGTTAACTGGCAATTCGACGATAGCTAAAGTAAGCAACACAAAGCGCCCATTAAAATAAATGGTTAAAATCCACGAGGCCTACTATCTTGACAGGCAAAATAAGTTGAGATAGGTCACTAAGCAAAGATAGTGCAACATCAGGATTAACAACGAGCTGGAAGTTGGTAACCCAGAAGCCGCACATCTAGTTTGTCTATTACACAAATCCTTTTATTACATGTATCAAATCACTGAAAGAACAGTGGGTTAACTAGATCGGCTAAGATGGCATTATCGTGCATTCTGGGACTTATAGTTTACAATTTAGGATGCAAAAAAATGTAAACCACAATGATTAGTCTTTTGGCTTAACGGTTTGCTAGAGGGAGTTTACAGGTCATGTTAGCCTTATTATGCAATTGGGTTTTTAGTAAGTAAACGCTATAAGACATGAGTACTGGAAACTTAAAAATCCAACGATTTGAGCCAAAGTGGCAAGACGGTAGAACAGATGAAGGGTTTAGTGAACCTGCGACAGAGATCAAATGATTAGCCTGGGAGGGACGGCTTAGCTTAGAACCAACATCCACCAGGCGCAATGTTTGGCTCCACAGGCCAACGGGTGCTGTACAAACATACCAACTTAGGCGAAAAGGGGATTATTTGAGGTTATTTTAGGTTACGATGGTTGTATACCATGCGCAGCACCCACCCAGGGGCTGGCATAAGTAGGCTGTGGCACGATCTGTTATTGCACTTTGCCATTAACCTGAAAAGGGGGCTCGAGAACATCCCCTGGGAGCTTAATCAAAAGGGAAAAAGTAAAATTAAAATAAATTATATAATGGTTCAGGAAAAGACTATATATACAGCCAAGCCCGCAATACTGCCAATGGCTAAATGCACTTGGGAGAGGTGGAGCTGCAGTGCTTAGTAGTAAACTCTCGACAGCCCGCAGCAAAGGGGCAGTTTTTTGGTTAGACTTTATCACGTTAGTTGGCGAGGTTTGGGAGGTTCTGACAGGGAACTGCTAAATCAGCTGATTTGGTCAACGCTGAACGGCCGGGCCAGAAGGAGAAATCAGCAGGCAAACACACCTCAGAGAAGGGTGCCTACATAAGGCCAGTCCCTGTCAGACAGCCCGAGTCCCCCCAGTCCCAAAGGCCCTGGCCCAGCACAGTGGAACGCAATCCGAGTGCCCTCTTCTGGAACATTTTGTTTGTGCTGCAATGAGCTTATCAAAAAGGAAGGCCTGAGGCTGCCGGGGTCCATTACTGGGATGAGTCCTCATCCAGAGGGCCCTGGGACTCGGATGCCTGCAAGCAGGTGCTAGACAATCCATGAATTCAGCAGTAGCTGGGTGGCATCCCTCCAGCCCATGAGAAGACTGCAGGCCTCGCCAAGGTCACAGCATTTAGTTTTAGAAATAGACCCACATTTAGGAGAATGCAGCCATTTTCTAAGGAAAAAATAGAAGACCTACTTGAGGCAATCGGGTGCTTTAAAAGAAAAAGGAACAGTCTGAGAATCAGTGTCTGGCTGCTAGGCCCAACTTCACAGTAGGGGTGATACCTCCAAAGAAGGTTTTTCTTTCAGAAGCTCTGAGCTAAAGACAAAGAGTTTGAAAATCATACCTACACAAAGAATTTCAACGGGTCGGGCATATGTCGCACGTCAATAAATACAGGGTGTGCGGGGGCAGAAAGCTTTCAATACTGGAAAACCTTCCCCACATAAATTGCCTTAAAGCTATGGGTCACACAGTTAAGCAACACAGATATGTTAAAAGTGGTGCTGTCCCTTGGCCAAAGGCTTGGCACAAACACAGGGGGGCCAGAACGATGGCAATACTGAAAACCTTTCCCACAGGAAACACCCTAAAAATAGGGGCCACAAAACATTTTTGAAGACAAGTGGGTTATGTGGGCCATTTGCCAAAGGCATGGCGCAAGCAAGGGTTGACACTGCTGCAAATCTTCCCCACATGGTCTGCCTTAAAGCTAGGGGTCGCTGAGTTGAGCAGTAAAGAGTTGGTAGTCTGGTCGGATAATATGGCTGGAGTTAGCATCAGCAACAAAAGAACATCCCCATGCCAATGGCTGCTGAAAGAACTAAGGGCAATAACCACAATTACTCTGAACAACAACATAGAAATAAAGGCAAAGCAAATTGCAGGAGCAGAGAAAGATATTGCAAATGCTCTATCTCGCCTACAGTGGGATGCATTATGGTGCCTCCAACCAGACGCAGACCAGATGATGACAGAAGTGCCAAAAGAGGTTTGGGAGTTTCTGACGGGGAAATCATAAAAACAGCTGATTGTTACACGCTGAACGGCTGGGCCCAGAAGGAGAAAGCAGCGGGTGACAAACGCACCTCAGAGCAAGGTGCCTAGTGAGGCCCACTCCCTGTCAGACACCCGGAGGCCCCCACAAGGGTCTTGATGGAGCTGGCCAACAAGACATTGGAAGAAAAGACAGCCAAACAATACAGTAAGTGCCTGGCTACAGTAAAGAAATTACAAATACTGCACACACAAGACATAAATGAGATGGAGGTCAACACATTTGTTGCATGGGCTGGTAGAAAAAAAAGAAAGCATGGGATAGGATACACCTATCATCCATAGCATATTTGATCTGGGGGGAAAGACCCAACCCACAGCGCACTGATAGATTATGCTTTCAAGGGGTGGGGCAAACTCGAGGGGCCAGCGAAAGACAAAAGAAGGCCCCTGAAGTTTGAAAAGCTAAATACAATGTTAAAACTTAGTCAAATAAGTTCACACATATATGAGACCAAGTATTTAGGGCAGCTTTGCGGTGGCCTACTTTAGGGCCCTCAGGGTCAGCAAGATTATAGCCTCCAATACAAAGGGCCAATGATGGTTTGGCATGTTAGATACATGCAAGGGGCAGGACAATAGAGATAACAAAAACAAGGAAAGGTAGTTTGATCAACCAAGAGGGCAGTGAAGAAAGGGTCAATCTGCCAGTTATGCGTCACTTAAATTATTTTTTTGCAACTCGCCCCACCACTGAGCTTTCAATTCTTCTAGTGGCTATGGCAGCTTTGGCCTGTCTTACGAATTCAAGTCATCTGTCCAATGGTCTGGATGCTTTGTATCTAAATGTGTATATCTTTTCATTGTACATTGTTTTACCTTCATTGTCTGTTGTAATATACAGGGAAGGCAAGGCCCTCATCCGTTTCAATTCTAGGCCATCCTCAAAAAATCTATTGCTATGGCTGGTTGGGACAGAGCAGAATATGGACCCACCCTTTCAAAATAGGTGCAGCAACATCTGCATGGAGTGGGGATGTAGGGCCACAAAGGGTCAAGAAAATAAGGGGCTGGACATCGGGGTATTTCAGAAGATGCATAAGGCCAGATCTAAGTTATCTCTCTCAACAATGAAGGGGCAGGACAGGAAGGTGGACAGAAGAAACCAGAGGCAAACTGCCTTTTAGAACACTATCACCAGCTGGTGGGCTGTGGAGAGCCCCAGAATACCTAGTAATACATCTGGGGGGGCAACAAGCTAGGAGAAATGGGAAGAAAACAGCCAACACAAGACATCTGCACATTCCTAACAGGGATAACAAGGAGCTGGAAAGAAACTGAGATATTTATGTCGGAAATAGTGCCATGGAGAGTGGCCTCGTCAATCAGAGCCATTGACATACCTAGGAGAAAGCTGAATAAAAGCATAGAAAAACTCTGCACAAGCAGGGTCCTGAATTATGCCAGGCACGGGAGTAGTGTTGCCTGAAACAGATCTATTCCACAGAGATGGAAACCACCTGTCAGTAAAAGAGATGGAGCTATTTCACAGAGGGATGCTGAACGCCTTAGCAAAAAGGGGATGTATGTAGAGCAAGGGTCTTTTGGGTGAGCCTGAGTAGCCGGCAACGTTTCAAGTGTGGCGGCATGCGCCTGGAAGGAAACTGCCATCAGGCACAGGAGTGCTCACCAGCCAATTTACAGGTCCCAAACACACAGACCTGGGAGCTCACACTGAGGGCACCCTGTGAGCAAAGAAGGGCAACTTCCAGTTCCTGGCTCAAGTGCCCAAAAGTACAGAACTAAGAAAACACTATACACCTGTTTGTTTGGGAATACCCACAATACTCTGTTATGTTTTCTTTAGTATTATGTTTTATGTATTTACTGTAGAGAATGTATGTCCCATAGGGCTAGCAGTTCAACAGCGTAGGGGTCTGGACACTAGATTCTCTGCAGCTGTATCATGACCGGTGGCTGCTTTTAGTGGTCCCCTGGTATTTTCTGCTGCTGCGCAGCATTGTGCCTCTTTCAGTCCTGAAACAAAACAAAAGATAACTCTGGCTAGAAACGAGGTTGCAAGGAATTGGGCGATTGGCTGTAATAGCAAGGTCAACATTCAAGACAGTCGGGTGGTTTGGGGCCTGGTACCCTGCCAACTCCCTCACCCCACCTATGGGGAAGGATTTACTTGGCATATGCCCTGGTAGTCAGTCAGCCTTAACCTCATCCACCACGGCAGGATCAAGCCCGAGGACTCTCTCATATTACCTAGAAGTCAATTAAACCAAAATGGGTCATACATAATTGACCAAATGGCATAGCTTGCCTCTGATGTGGAAGTTAGATTTGCAACCTGATCTTCAATCTTCCCCAGAGGTACCTCCTTACCGAAAACCCAATAGCTGCTTTTAACTCCTACTCAACAAATCCTTATTTCGATCCCTGCTGTTGTTGGGCAGTGTGTTGCCATGGCATCTCGGATAGAATGCCCTCATAACCGGTTCCGCCATGTTCTTTTTAGCAGTGTACCGCCATGCTTGGTATACAGTGGCTGAAGTGTAAAAAAAAAGTAGTGGAGGGCCATTAAGATTCGGATGGAGGAGACCGCACCCCAGGAGCTCAGGGAGATGAGGGCAGGTAGAGTCCACAGACAACCAAGGAGCAACCCACAACCTTAGCAAACTCAACCCTGGGGAGCGGGAGACCCTCACCACCTTCCCGCCCACAGATCACTAAACGGCAAAAGAGACATGCCACCACCTTGCGCAGAACCAAATGAATGAACCGCCAAAGGAACTCTCCTGCAGACAGCAAGGGCAGAGACACCCAACACAGATGTCCGAAACAACGAGGTAACCCCACTAACCCATCTGCTAAAAAACCTCAACTCTCCGCTTACACCTCTCACACCCTGAACAAACACAACCACTTTCTTGCACAGCAAACCGCATACACTTTGCCACACTGCAACAACAAAACAAACCACACAGAGGGCCTCATTACACGGAAGGCGGTAATGGTTAACGGCCACCGTTAATGGTAACGGTGACCGTTAACCATTACCGCCTTACTACGAGGTCCCTTAGCGGGTTGGTGCTTTAACGCCTGCTTTTTGCAGGCGTTAAAAACCAACCCGCTAAGGGACCTCGGAGCTAATTACGGCACCGAAAAATTGCGGTGCCGTAATTAGCGCCTTCCCCATTCCCATAGAGCCCTATGGGGCAGAAATGGGAATGGGGAAGGGCAATGGCGGAAGGGGGATTTACCGCCCCACCAACCTTGGAATGGGGCGGTAAATCCCCTTTCCGCCAAGGCGGTGCCAGTATTTTACCGGCATGAGCCATGGCGCTAATAGCGCCATGGCTCACCGCCTTCCGTGTAATGAGGCCCATAGTCTCGCACAACAGCACATGGGAGACTACCGATCCTTAATCCACATCCATGTTCAGCGAACGATGTTAGTGCGGGCATAAATGCCCATTAACATGTTCCTTCTGCCCTTCCCCCTTTTCTTTCTACCCCCCATACTCACTGGAACCCCCCCATTCAAACCCCATACATTGGTCTTTTCTTTCCTCCTTCCACCCTGAGACATTTTGTTTTACAATAGTTCTAGTAGGACTGAAGAAAAGGCATTTAAATGATCCCCATTATTGTCATTGTCGCCCTCAGCATGCACCTTCATGCAGCCTCCCCATCACCCCCCACCATTCGCACCTGTAAGGTTTTACGCGGACCTTAAACCGTCAGCAGGACACAATACGCGGGAGCCAGAGAGCCGTTAAACTGCTCTTTATTTCTCACAGGCAGTAACTGCCAGAACGTTCCCCCGAACCTCTCCCTAGCCCAACGTCACTCCCTCAACCCGGAATAGACCGCAACCGCAGTCTGTCCACATAACGATGTGGAAAGGCAAACGTGTAGGTTAAAGCAACCTGACATCTCCCCCCTTTTTAGTATTAAATGTCCTTGCCTTTTCTCATTCCATCTCTTCAATGAGTCTGTGAGGTGTCATGCAACTTCTTTGTGGTCGCCCCACATTCCTAGGAGTGCTGCCAGGCTCTTCATATTGTATCCTGTTGTCTTCTTCTTCTGAGACCTCACTGTCCCCTAAATACGGTTCATCCAGTGATCTTCTTTCATCACTGTCTTCACCTCCATCTCGGGTGAGTTCCGGGTTGGTCATTCTTCGTTTGAAATGTGAAACATTGCGGGTCACTGAGGAATGATCCTGTCTCTGTGCCGTGATCATAGTTCCCTTTTTCTGCCTCACGGTCAGCGGTTCTTATGCAAAGGTGGCATCTTCCTTTCGTTGTTTCGGTTGACACATCCAGAACTGGTCTCCAAGATCCATGGTTGACTCCTGCACTCTCCTTTTGTGATCCGCCGTTTCTTTCATCTTGGTCTTCGCAGCTTGATCGCTTTCTCTAGCTTCCTGTTCTAACAATGTTGCATGGACAGGACTGGGGTCTTCAGGTAAACAAGTTTTGACGGGTCTTCGGAACATCAGGTCCGCCAGGCATATCCCAGTCGTGCTCTGAGGCGTATGTCTATAGTCCCTTAAGAATTAATATAGAGCTTGTTCAAATGGCTTGTTGAGGATAGCGGGTATTTGTAGTGTTCTTTTGACATTGGCCATAAATCGCTCGACTATGCCATTTGCCTGAGGCCATCTGGGCGTTATTTTTCTGTGTTGGAAACCCATATACTTAGAGAAGTTCTCAAAATCTTGGCTCATGAATGGTGTTCCATTGTCAAACTTTATCAGTAGTGGAATTCCATACGTGGACAACATACGATCAAGGGCAGGGATGACACTTGATGCAGCTGTGCTGTCTACAATTTGTGCTTCCGGGAATCTTGAATGTTCATCTATTAAAACCAGCACATATGTGCCGTCTCTCAATGGTTCAAAGAAGTCTACCTCCAGTTGCTCCCACACATGTCCAGGTAGAGGAAACACCTGGAGCGGGTTTGGGTGTGGTGGTGGCGCTACTTGTTCACATGTTGGGCAGTTACCCACTATTCCTTCCACGATGGCGTCAAGCCTTGGGAACCAGACTTTTTGTCTTAATAATCGCTTGGTGGCAACCACTCCTCGGTGACTTTCATGTGCCATGTATATCATTTTGGCTCGTAGTGATTTCGGAATGAGTACCTTGTACCCTTTCAATACCACGTGTTCGTCAACTATGGAGAGTTCATCTCGTACTTGGTCAATCCATTTGATGTCCTCTTGAACCTCCTCCGGTTCATGTTTTGCTTGTTGCCTCATGTGTGCTTTCCTTTCCTCTTGTATGCAGTGCCGAACTATTCTGAGGGCCGGGTCCAGTTCTGATTATGTGATGTCTGTCCACCCCACTGGCAGGGGTTGTAGGTGATGAACTACATAGTTAAGGTACTCGTCTTCTATGGATGGTTGGGGGCTTGCTGTTCCTGTCGGGTGACGAGACAGGTGGTCTGCCGGATTATCCTCCTTTCCTGGGTGATGTTTGATGGTAAACTTGTAATCCTGTAGGCGCAAACCCCACCTGGCTATCCTCTGGGGCATTCTCGCTTTTGGGTCTCCATATATTGTGAGCAGGGCTTGATGGTCTGTCGTTATGGTGAACTCCTTCCCATACAGGAATAAATAAAAATATTCACACGCCCATACCACTGCCAAACTTTCTTTTTCCGCTTATGAATAAGCCTGTTCTGTGGGGGTTAAACTTCTGCTGGCATAAGCTACTATGTATATATTCATAAATAAAGAGATGGGACAACAAACATAAATAAACAATTGTAGGTATCAAGCTGGGAACCCAAACATCTCTCTAAATGATGTACCGGTACTTGTATCTTGAAAAAATAGATCAAGTACAGCAAAAATATACAATTTATTGTAAAGAGCATAAGACCCTAAATTAACACAACATTTTTGATTGTAAAAAATACAATTGTGTTTCTCGATTTTCATGGAAAATCACAATCTAAACAGATACGTAGACACAAATAAAGCAATATATAACAACATCATAAAACAAATGTGTCACAGACAACATCTATATTCCCGACATGTAACATGTTTCAGTTCTTGATGCCTTTATGTGGCTGAACTTTCTTCAGGGGAAAACACTTCTTTTTCGTTTAAAATTCTTTCAATATTGTGCAGTAGGGGTCCTAAGAACATTCACCAACGGATGTTATCAAACAAGCTGAAAAGTCTACAAAGATGGTATGAATAGACTCTCAAAGGATAATCAATTTCATCCCGCAAAGTAACCTGTATCTCTGAGGGCTGGAGGATACGCACTGCCAGTCCAAGTGCCAATAGTCAGTGATTTTGAAACTGGAAAGAAGGCCAGGTGCCAGGAGTGCATCATAAGCTACTATGTATACATTTGTGGGTGCTTCCGGGTCCTTTTGCGTTAGTATGGCTCCCAGTCCCACAGGGCTCGCATCAACTATTACTTCTGTGTCTCTTTTGGTGTCAAAATAGGCCATGTCTTCCGCTTTTGCGATGGCATCACACATTGTTTCAAATGCGTTCTGGCATTCCTCAGACCATGTATACGGTTGATCTTTGCGCGTTAATAGACGCAGTGGATTGCTGACAGTGGCACAGTCTTTTAAATAACGAGAACAATAACTGGCCAAACCAAGGAACGACCTCAATTCCGTTATTGTCTTCGGACGTGAGGCTGAATTGAGAGCCGACACTTTGTCAGGGTCTGGTCGCATTTCTTTGTTGGAAAAAATGTGTCCAAAGAAACATTAGGAGCCCTTTCCGAATTCACATTTTGCCTTGTTGAGCGTCAAGCCTGCCGTTTCCAGTGCCTCGCACACTCTATGAAGGGCCGTGTCATGTTCCTCCTGGGTTTTCCCAAAGACTAGTACATCATCCGAATAATTCAAGCAGTTTGGCACGTGCCTGATGACTCTGTGAATCTCGTCCTGAAAGATTTCAGCAGCAGAAGAAATTCCGAAACTGAGTCTCTTGTTCTGGAACAACCCTAGGTGAGTTACAAACGTTATGTACCTTGATTCAGGTGCTATTTCTATTTGATGGTACCCTTTTGTGAGGTCCAGCTTCGAAAAGACTTGTGCCCCATGCAGAAGATGGATCATGTCCGTGATCCTGGGTGCTTGGTGCCTCTCCCATTCGATTGCTGCATTGGCTCTTCTTATATCAACACACAACCGTATTAATCCGTCCGGGGACTTTTTGGGAACTGGAACTATGGGGGATACCCAAGGTGTGAGGCCCGAGAACGGATCAATGACATTAAGTTTGATGCGCTTATCTAGTTCTTCTCCACTTTTTGTTGGATGTTCATGGGTATTCCACGATAGTGTTGAGCGACTGGTGGAACAGATGTGAAGCTGTACTTTCCTGTGTTTTAGTTTTCCTAAGCCTTTGAAGAGATTCGGAAAAGCTTTTTCTACCGCATCCGTCCTGGCGAAATACTTGTGAGCCATTAGTTGAAATAATATGTGGACCAAACCCATTTCCACTGCCGTCTTGAAGCTTAAGATGCATCCACTGTTAGCTTCTGTTCTGAATATGTGTAGAGGAATCTTCGCCACATGAGACTTGTGCACACACCATGCTGATATGGTCCCTTTGCTGGGTAGCGGGGTCGTCGCTCCGTAGGGGTAAATGTCTACTGTTGCTTTACGTATTTCTGGTGGGCTAATGAGCGAGTTGTATGCTTGTTCACTTATGATGTTGACTGTCGCCCCGGTATCTATAAGAAATTCTAGGGGGGTGTTGTTGACTTGTAATGTCAGTGTGGGGCAGTGCTGGGTGGCCGTGGCATTGTTGAGAGCCCACACGTAGCCTTTTTTCCTTTGGTCATCTTCTGACGACTGAAATTCACTACTGGATGGGGAGCGCATCTCAATGTATCTGACAAACCTTCTTCTGTGGGGCCTTCTGGAACCATCTAATGGTCTTTTGTCATCTCGTGCATATAAGTTCCTTTGGGTTCTGTCCTCCCGTCTTGGTATCGTCTGGTCTCCATCCCCTCTTCCACCTGGTGGGCTCAGACGTGAACTTCTCCTTCTTTCTTGATGTCTCTGCGTGCTGGATGCTCCTCCTGGTGCATTCTTGCAGACCACTCGTTAATGGTCCATTCCACCACAGGCGGCGCATTGTTGTCCGATTGCAGGACATTCACCTATGTGTGGATACTCATAACCGCAGCGATAGCAAGTGGCATTTGCTCATTTTCCACTTTGGGTGGGGGCGGCATGCAATTTGTTGATGGTGTCCGTGTTGGGTGTCGGCTGTTGAATAGTGACTTTTCCTAGATTGTCTAACTGCGATTCTACTGCCGCTTCCATCCGGGCTAATGCAAGAATTTCTTCTAGTGACCGTTGTTTTTGAAGCAATTGCTTTCTAAAAGGTTGAGACATGCACCCTGCGATAACCTGTGATCTCAGCGCTTCTTCATTTGAATACTTGTGAAATTCACAGTATTTTAGTTTGATGCGTAGGCGCATCACGAAACTGTCCAACGATTCCCCTTTTTCTTGTCTCCTAGTGTGGAATACATGGCGCTCATGATCTATGTTGGTATGGGGAGCAAAATATTTGGATAATTTGCCGTTAAGTTGTCCATAGGTTACTGTTTCTACATTCAGCAGTTCACCAGCTATGTCTCTGACAGCTGGACCTACAGCCATGAACAACGTGTTTTTAAGTCTTGCATCTTCTATTAGGCCAATTGCTCCGGCATAAAATTTGAAATCACGTAGCCATATGACCCATCTGGGTCCCAGATTAGAGGTGTCTCTGACATCGAATGGGCCTGGCATAGGCATGTTTTGTGAAGCACTACTAGCTCCTTGCGTCTGTTGTGCGTCATCAGCCATTGTATCTGCACCCCTTGATGAAGATGCCACTGTGCTTGAGGGCTCTGACATGAATACTGGTTTTAAGTATTTGAATTCTATCTTCTTATGTAGTGAGTAGTTCCTGAACAACGTGTGTATCTAGTAGCACGTCTCCTGACTTAGTGTGGGTGTCTTGTGGGCCCCCTTTGGCTGTATTGTGAATGGTGACCTGTGATGCCACCTTTGTTAACTGACGTGATCGTGCACACTTGGTGTGGTATTCTTTGGCTTCTATAGGACCTCTCTGTGCCGTATTGGGCACCGTTGTCAGGGCCTTCCTATGTTGCAGCAGGGGTTCCTTTACTGCCACAAAAAAAAACCCTTTGGCAAAACCTGATTTCACCAATATCAAACCCTCAGATCCGGGCTTTGCTGTGCCTTTCCAGGCCCTCCTGGGTCGCTGAGAGGCCCACTTGGCCAGCGTGACACCATGAGAGTTGCAAAACGCAGGGCCTTCCTTAGCCCCTGACACACCTCTGTGGACTGATTTGAGGCACGCATGTCAGCGCCCTACTAAAGCACAACGGGATCCCTGCACCTCCGCTGTATCCACGTGGCAAAACTTTCCTATGCCGCTGTGTAATCTCTTCAATACACGGGCCACATGGTTTGCCTGCTGTGGTGTGGGACAGGGCTGCCACCAACGCTGTCTGCGTGGCTCTGGCTCTACTCCTGGGCTGGGGTCCTCTCACCTGAGGAGCGCCGACCTGCCAGGCCGCTCGACCGCGGTCCGGTCCCCAGTGTGCCGTTCTGTGCCACGAGTGTCAAGGTGCATCGACGAGCTAGACCGTTTGACCGCGGACCTCTAACTGGCACGGGTGGGTGTCGAACACCCCTCGTTGCCAAATGTAAGGTTTTACGCAGACCTTAAACCGTCAGCAGGACACAATACGCAGGAGCCAGATAGCCGTTAAACTGCTCTTTATTTCTCACAGGCAGTAACTGCCAGAACGTTCCCCCGAGCACCCCCCCTAGCCCAACGTCACTCCGTCAACCCGGAAAAGACCACAACCGCAGTCTGCCCACATAACGATGTGGAAAGGCAAACGTGTAGGTTAAGGCAAACTGACAGCACCTCTTAAAGAACATGCCCAGCTACACACACACCCCTCTCATTGCCTGAAAACAAGGCTGAGCCTACAGCCATTCATACGCAAATTGCTGTAATGCAGTTCTTTTTGGCTGCCTGGGATTGGGCTCGATATCTGGAGCAGTCTATTAAAATATTAACGCTTCATTCAGCACCTGTGAGATGCTTGGTGCAATGTTTCACAGGCTTCATATGCACACTGCTCTGGTTCGAGGCCCCGTGGGTGAAGTTTAAAACAAAAAGTATTTTTGTTTTAAGTTGTCATCCTGGATCTGGATTGTCGTCGCATAAAGTAAGGGAAAGATGAATGATTGCCCCAGAAAGTAAGGGAATGTCGTACCCTTTAGTTCCAGCCAACTTTGACTCTGCCTGTATAACGCTGACCCTGTCTTGCCCAGCTCTGTATCGGAATGTTCATCTGTATGATTTTTCGTGTGTCCCTCAGACTTCGATGGACAGACTGTGGCCTGATTGCATAGTAAGATCTGCTTCCCTCCTCCCTCCTCCCTCTTGAGTTGCGGAGGATGGAGGCCTTCACCATGGGTATGGCCTGAGGCTTTGCCAAGAAACGCTGGAGCTCCTCGCAGGCCCATAAATAGAAGTCCATTATGCATAATAACATTGCAGTGTCATGAGGGAGCGTGCGGGTTGCAGTACTGCACAATATAGTTTACTCTGGCCTGGCCCGTGTTTTAATGCTCTGTTTCGCTTGTTTGTTAGCGGAGGTCGCCAGCACGGTCTCGCAGCTCATCTTGTCCTGTGTGTACTCTCTGATAGCTGTAGTCTTGTGCTGGATGAATTTGCTTCTTGGCGTACGTCGTATTTTACCACGCTGCCTCCTCTTGCTCTAAATATAACATTCTTTGAAATGCTCATTAACTAACAGCATCCCATATATATACATTTTTTTGTATCATGTTGGTTTATAGAAGGGAGATGGGTCTGAACCAAATGCTATCGACCCATCCTTGTAGAGTCTCCTGCGAAGTGGTTTTGCAGTGTCATTTGTAATAGGCTAATGGAGTGCATTAGGGCCCATAATATATTAATAATGCCCTCTAGGGCCTTCGAGAAGCATTGGGCCGGCCAAGCAGGACTGGTACCTCAAACTGGATAATTACATCCTCGGACTTAAGTTTGTAATCAATTTGGGGTTCATGGACTTGACTGCCCCCTTTCATGGTGTAAACATGACGAAACCTTGGGCCGCCCTGATAGCTTTGGGGTACTGCTGTCTGTCTTACTTGAGATGCAATTAGGAGGTTTGGCCTCGGCTTTTCCAACTGTTCCTGTTCAGGGGCGATGAGCATTCTCGCATCCCAACTCTTCAACTGGCACACCCAAAAAAGGAGAGGGCACCGGTGCCCCGGAGTATGCTGATACTGTAGGTTTGCTGCCGCACACTTCGCATGAGTTGCGTGCCCTGCTACATGGATGTACTGATGTTATGGATGCAGTTGACTTCCAACTCAATGCTGTTAAGTCACATGTGATGCGTGTTGGCAAGGCAAACAACCCACTAGCCACATTTGGCCTCTTAGCAAAAAGTTTCTGTGGATGAAAACCTTGTGTTACTTAGGGGTGACATTTGCAGACAATTTAAGCTGGAAAACATACCTCAGTGACGGAGATGGAGGCAGATGTTGCTGTATAATTAAATAGGAGGCTGCGGAGTGGTTTTTACAGCAACATCCTGTAATGTCGAATGGCTCTGGGGTGTGGGGCTACTCTGATTCAGTGCATTTACAGAGCAAAGGGAAACTGTTTGTACGGGCCTCCTTTGATCTTCCTTGGCCCTCTCGTGCATCAACCTCCTTTGGTCTAATTCGATGTGCTCTGGCGCACCCAATGTATGGGGCCTCCTTTGGTCTTCTTCGTTATGCCCCAGGACACTCAACGCATGGGCCTTCTTTGATCTACTTCGATGCGCTCCGGCGCACACCCAATGCATGGGCCTCCTTTGATCTACTTAGATGTGCTCTGGCGCACCCAATGCATGGTCCTCATTTGGTCTAGCTTGGTGTGTTCTGACGCATCCAGTGCATGGGCCTTTTTTGGTCTATCTTGGCGTCCTCTGGTACACCCAGTTCATTGGCCTCCTTTGGTCTACTTTGATGTGTCCTGGCACACCCAAAGCATGGGCCTCCTTTGGTCTACTTCGATGTGCTCTGGTACAACAAATGCATGGTCTACATTTCGTCTACCTCTGTTTGCCCGGCACACCCAATGCATGCTCTTCCTTTGGTCCGCCTCGTCGTGCTCTGGCACACCCACTACATTGGCCTATTTTGGTCTACTTTACTATGCTCTACATTTAGAATACAGTCTGAATTACATCTCAGATGGGGCCAAACCGGCCCCACTCCTGACCTGAATTGGACTTGGAGGGGGTTGTTCACAGCATTCTATATGCTGTGATCCTACTTAGCTCGGAAGTGTCCAGGAGTAGTGAGTGGCTAAAGGATTGTAGAGTTGTTTAACCATTACAGGCCACTGCCATTTATATCCCTTAAATATAACTCAAGCCCAGACTAAGATCCTAGTTAAAAAATTCATCTCTTTACTGAATGGCGCTAGGGAAAATATTGGGCTAGCAAAACCTAACGTTGTGCAATTACCTTTCTTTAAAGTGGCATGCTAGCCGCAAACCTTGCCTGGATTGGTTCAGTAAACCCACTCAACGCACTGTTCTGATAATAGCAAGGACAAAGACGTTGTGTGCGTTTAGCGTAATCTCCAACTAGACAGGCTATCAATTAGATTCTGCTTGACTGTGTTACGTTATGTTAGTCAGCATTTGTATAGTGCCTTTCACATTGTTATGATCTTGGTGCACTGTGGGTTGAATGCCCTCGGGGACCGTAGTCCAGGTCAGTGGAAAAATAGGGTGGTAAGTAGTGCGTGTGTGCGGTCTGTATGTGTGCAGCTAGGCCACATATTATGTGGTGGGTAGCTGCATTCTAATGCTCGTAGTGGTGTGGAGATTGTGTGAGACCAGTATTATGTGAGCAGCTAGGCAAAATTGTCTTGGGTAGCCCTATTCTAGCAGAGGTGGTCTTTGTATATGAGATTGTATGCAGCTAGGCCGGTTTTCTTTTTTTTCGTGGGGTATATCTGCGTTATAAAGATCATTGAGGGGTGCAAGGTGGTGTATTATTATGTGTGCAACTAGGTTGAAGTTAATCATGGGGGGTAGCCACATTCTGTTTGTTGGTGCAGAGGAGAGTGTCAAATTGGTAATGTGAGGAACCTGAAGGCATCCTCACTTCCCCCTCCCCAGAATCCTCTAATCACGTGGCCAGGGAAAGGCCATCTCCTTTGGATCCCGACCCTGGGGGTGGATATGCGAGGGAGGTCACCTGGGTGGTGGAGATTGGGTAATGGGAGGAGGGTGCCTTTAGGTGAGATGCGGCATCCCCCATTTCCATTTCACAATGAATCTTCAGTCCATGAAGCCTTTATAGGGTATCGTCAAACCCCTTCTTTACCAAACAAACCCCCGGTAAAGCACCCCATAAAAGAACAGGGAAAAGAACAAGAGGGAGAACATCTCTTATGGGCAGACCAGACCCACATTCACCTCCTTTGAGTAGATCAAGAAATGGGCAAACTACATTCTACCCTTCGCCGAGTTCATAGATTATTACCACTCTTTCCCACAGTCATACATCCCACATATATCCCATTCAGGTATCTTTAAGACTGGGACGAGGAAGAGGCAACTAAGGGGAATGCACACTTCCACCTGTGCACACCACTCTGGTACTGGAGTCGAGGAAGAGAACTGTAGAACACCATTCTGAAAGTCAGGCATGTCCCAGTAATTGTAGTCTGGCAAAGGACTTGCACCTGCAACCCCTTAAGAGGCTGCAGGTGTATATAAAAAGGACTGACCCACATAAGAGGGGAGAACCGCCTGGGAAGCCAGGGCACTGTGCAGCAGGCTGGAGAGGAGAATTCAGTAAAAAGGATGCCCGTGGCTGCAGGAGAGCGTGAAGGACGCTGAGGCTGGAGACAGTCGCAAGAGAGTCCAGAGCCGTGTGTCCCCAGCTGGAGCTTGGGGACACAGCTTCCACTTTGCTGCAGGAGTCGGTAACAAGGTGTGGAAGAGGCGAGCGTGGCTCGCCAGTGGGCCCGATGTGAGAGAGGGGAGCGAGCAAAAGAAGAAGAGGATCGCGCAAGCAACCGCATAACGATGAGTGACAGAGAGCACTCGTACCGTGGGGTTCCGGGGGCTTCATTTGGGCCAGGGGGCGAACAGTTGAATGCAGATGATAAATTGGTCTGGAGACCCGATGGACATTATCAAGTGTCGAAAGAATTACCAAGTACTTAACCAATATTGAATACCGAAGTTGTGCACAAGTCAAATGAAAATACTGCACGAATGGAGAGCAAGTGATGTGTGTTTACAAACAGAATGAAATGAATGAAAAAGCATTTATGAATAATGTGAAAGCGAAAAAGTCAAGTGAAAACCTGTAATGAGAATTGGTGAAGCACGTGAAAGGCAAATAAAAAGCACTATTGGTTGGTGTGAAAGCAAGAAAATAACAATGATTTTTGAAAAACCAGTGGGTGTTTCACAACCTAGTCCCCGGGGATCCTGTACTCAAGTGGCCAGGGAAAGGCCATTGTTTTTGGATCCTGACCCTGGGGGTGGGCAAGCGAGGGAGGATCACCTGGGTAGGGGGTCCTCAGGGAGTGGGGGAGAAGCACCCAATGGTGAGACCTGGTATCCCCCTTTTTCCACAACCCATCTAACCCATGTTCCTGCTTATTTTATGAGAAACTACAGCTCCCATAATTCCTCCCCACTTTACATTGACAAAAGTATTGAAATGAGGAAGATGAGGAATGAGGTCAGAAAGATTACCTCCACTGACTTGAGAGTCAGGCACGTAGTCCTAACAATGCACACCTGCCACTTTTTAACACTCCCTGCGAGAATGAAAGGTGGCATGCACAGGCACACTCTGAGCGATGCTGGGCACGAAAAGGAACAGCTATTTCGGGGGTAATGCGAACCAGGCTGTGGAAGGCCAACGGGCTGATCAACAATTGGAACGATCGAGAGAGAGTTAGGGGAAATCCACACTTTTGGGAAGCTGTAAGCGTTTCAAGACTGAGGCCCAGTGAGCGGAGGAAGGAAACCTTGAAGGTCCATGAAAGCGGCCCACGACCCTCCCGGATGAATGGCAGAGTTGGAGAAGAACAGAGGAGGCGTTGGTAACAGCCTTGACTGCTGCATGAATGAAATGAAAGAAGACCAATAAACATGACCAGTGAGTTATCGAAGGCAACAAAAGTCTGGTTGGTTTTGAAAGCAAAAGGTAAATGTGAACTGAAAGTTTAAGGTTGCACGTGTGCTGATAAAACGCGAATAGAAAGGACAATTGCTGAATTGTAAAAGGAAAGGATCCAAAGTAACAGAGTGATCCTGTGAGGCAAAGTCGCACATTCGAAAGTCTCTGTGAAATGTTATAAGAGTTGAAAGATATTACAGCTGGAGCCAATGGAAAGAAAGTAACTGCGATAAAGGCAAGAAAGTTGAATACGAGGAAAGACAAATATGTGAACTTTGAAAATGCCAAGAGGGCAAATTATATGAACTTTGTAAAAGGCCAGGAGGGCAAACTAAGGAGTATATGAACTACAAGTACCAAGAGGCATTGGTGTAACAACATGAGGAAGATTGTGAATTGCAGAATTGTTGAAAAAGAGGTTGAGTTGGTCATGCAGAGGTCTATGTAAAATCCTTGCAGTTTCGAAGGTCTTCGACAGTGAAAAGATGCTCAAGATAAAACATGGAAAAGGGAACCCCCACAAAAAGAGACCGGCTCGAACCCGTACTGATGACGAGGCGGATGAAGCCTAAGGAAGGGATTGAACTACCAGAAGTTTGAAGCCCAAGACTGACTGTTGAATTCTGCAAGTAAGCCAAAGTGTGCAAGACTGATGGAACTGTGCCATCCACCTATGCTTTTTAAGAAACTCTCTAGACCCCCCGTGGGGCTGAACGTGGGGAAGGGAGTTGTTACTTATGCCACTGACATTTTTCTTGAGACACTATTTTCCTTTTGTACTCCCTTAACACATTTGTCATTTTGAGAAAGAGGGCAAGGTTAGGGTTTCTCAGTATGGGCCTTTATATTTTGACTAGACTGACTTGGACTTGTTTTTTATTTGTTTAATGGCAGAGACTACTCCCATTCTAGAGTTAGGGCCAGTTAGGAATTCTACCAACCCAACTAAAATACTAAATAAAGGTTTTCAAAACTTGCATCCATTGTTTTTGTGTCTACTGCTCGATACCATGCCTTCCTTACAGAACACACAGCAAAGTGAAGTGTGTGAAAGGCACGTGTTGGCAGAGTCAAGAGACTGACAAGAAGAAACAAGAGTGGAAATTGACTAATGTCACAAGTGCAGAAAGGAAACATATGGTGGCAAAGTAGTCCGATGAGAATCAGTGAACATTATAAAGTACTAAAGGTTATCGGTTGCGTGACCTGTGATGGGTGGACTGTGTGGTCCGACAACTGCGCCTAGACAGAGTAAACCTACCTGGAATGAGACAAGAAAAACAAGGAGCTTGTAGTTGTTTTGTTTCATCAGTCTGAAAGTGATTAAAAGAGAAAGAAAAGCTAAGTGAATGGTGAGGAAACGAAAAGGAATACCTTTCATACTGAAAGCTGACCAAATTGAATTGACTGTGAAGAACTTGGGGAAGGGATCCCTGAGGTTGTTTGAAATGGTTACTCGTCATCCACAGTTCAATATCTGTAAGGCAAGCAGCTAGGTCAGGGTGAGGGTCGGAGGTTGATTTCAGAATCCTCAGGATGATTTGTGTGTCATCGGCGTAGTTCTGGCAGGTGAAGCTGTGAGAGCAGATGAGCCCGGTCAGAGGGTTCATGTAAAGGTTGAAGAGAAGGGGTGAGAGGCAGGCGCCATGGGTTACTCCAGTGCTAACTGGGCATGCAGTGGAGAAGAAAGGGGGGAGATAGGTGATCTGCTGTTTGTTAGTGAGGAACAAAGCGATCCAGGTGAGTGCCGAATCTCTGATTCCTGTGCAGTGTAATCCGTCAAGGAGGATCTTGACATTAACAGTGTCAAAAGCTGCTGAGAGGGCAAGAAGAACAAGTGTGGCGCATCCTTCTGAGTCTGCAGTGACTTTGAGGGCATCCCAGATTGACATTAGTGGGATTTCTATTCTGTGGTGAGGACGGAAACCGGATTGCGCGGGTCTAGGAGGTTGTTGGTTTCCACAAAACAGCTGACCTGGGAATATGCAGTGCGGTCAATGAGCTTTGCCAAAAATCGGGTGTTGAAAATGGGCCTGTAGTTGATTGGTTGGAGAGGGTCGAGGGATGGTTTCTTTAAAAGGGGTTTGATGTGCCCGATTTTGAAGGGTTCTCGGAAGATGCCGGAGGTAAGGGAGTCATTAACGATGGACCTTGCCTGTTCTCATGCACATGTGGAGGTGAAGATTTCTTTGAGGAGTGAGGCGGGACAAGGGTCGAGGGGGGAACCGGAGGGCCATCTATCGACAGCAATTTCATGAACTCCTTGCTCCAGATGGGGGTGAAAGAGCAGAACAGAGGGGTCTTGGAGGGGAGGAGGGTTGATTCTTGTGCAGCATTTTTTTTTGCTGCAGGTGGTGAGGTTGGAAAGTAGGGTGTTGACGGTGGCTGTCCTGTGGAAGTGTTCAGAGAGGGAGTTAGAGAGCATTTGTGAGGAGGTGGTCGGGGCTGAGGTGCAAGTAGGTTTCAGGAATTGAGTGTTGATCCTGCAGAGCTCTTTGTTGCTGTTGCGGCAGCTCAGGATTCTATTATCGTAATATGCTTTTTTGGCCTTTCAGACCTCTGATTTATAATTTTGGTGATGGCGGCATACACCGATTTGCTTTGAGGGGTTCTGGAAGCTCGCCATTTGTGCTCGAGGGAGCGGTTTCCAGTTTTGAATGCCTTTAGATGGGGGGTGAACCACTTGGGGGTCGATCCTTGATGGGTGCGAATGAAGCTGAAGGGGGTGAGACGAAGGAGTGAGTCGTTGAGCCAGGAGTTGAGGAGGTCAATAGGTTGAGATTTATCTGTGGCTGTGAGTGAGGGGAGGGCGCGGAGTAGGACTTCTGAAAGGTCTGGTATTATTTTGACCTTGTTCCAGCACATGAACTGAGAATGAGGGATAGAGCAAGCCTTGAGGCAGAGGGACTGTTCAGAGAGACAAAGGTATGGCTGAGTGGTCTGACCAGATGAGGAGTCTGGGGGTGGATGTGGACATGAGGTTGTATAAACTGAAAATGGCATCAAGGGTGTGCCCGGCAGTGTGGGTGGGTCCTGTAATCTGCTGGTTAAGGTTGAGTGCCTCCAGACTGTCGACCAGTGGTTGAGTCATGGCGTTGTTTGTCACATCAATGCAGATGTTGAAATCCCCCAGTAGGGGGTGGATAACTAATGTGGCTGCTAGCGAGTCGCATAGGGTTTTTGGCGAAATGTCTGTCGTATCTGGATGGCCTGTAGATGAGTAGGAAGCTGTGGGAGAAAGTGGGCGGGAGAGAGAGTTTGACTATTAGGTATTTGCAGTTAGCTGTGCAAGGATGAGTTTCGGTGAAGCTGATGAATATGTGTGGTTTGTGGAGGATGGCTACTCCGCCTCCTCTGAAGGGTCTGTTGTGGGTGTTGAGTGAGTAGTCAGGTGTGAATGCTTTGTGTGCTATCGGTTTGAAGTTGCCTGAGAACATGTTTCAGCGATAAATATGAGATCAGGTTTGTCGAAGGTTAGGAGATCAAAGATGCTGTGTCTGTTTTTGGTCAAGAGCGGGCATTGATAAGGAGGCAAGTGATTTTTTTGGAAGTAGCAGAGGTGGTTCTTCCCCGGGTGTTAGTGGCTGGTGGGTCTCGGGTGATCAGTGTGGCTGGTGGGATGGTGTTGGTCACTGGGGAGGATGGTGTGACTGGTCGGACTGCGTCAGTTGGTGTGACTTGAGGGATGGTGTTGGTCAGTTTGGGGATTCTGTTGGTGGGAGGGGGTGTGTGGGTGGCGAGTCAGGAGCTGGAAGAGGGAGCGGGCGGTCACAGGCCTTTGAGAGTGGACCGGTGTCGGTTTGGAGGTTAGGTTGATAGTGATTGGCTCAGATGTCAGGGGGTGGCAAGTCGGCGTTCGGTGATGGCGGGCTTGTTGCTTTTGGTGCCCAGAGGATGGGTGGGTTGGTGTTGTGGTTGGTGCTGGAGGGGGGGGGGGGTTGTTCATGTTCAAAGAGGGAAGTGGAAGTCATGGTTATCAGATGGCACGTGATAGATGTGGTAGGTAGAGTGATCCAGGGTTGGAGAGGCGTGTGGAGCTGAGGGTGAGGGGCAGTCCCAGCCTCTGTGTTTGGTTGCTAGAGGTGTGTGCAAGAGGGTTGGGGGGGGATCAGCAGTGAAGGGGGTTGATGCAATCCTACGGGAAAGAGCAAGACATGCCATACTGAGAGAAGGGAAAGAAGGAGCAGGGGGTGTTCTGGTGGTGGTGGTTGTGGGGGCGAGGGGTTTAGTGGTCGAGAGGCCATGCTTGTCCACGAAGATGTGGATGGGGCAGGGGAAGTGGAGCTTCGGCCGATCGTGGTGGCAAGGGTGGCGGTAGTGAGCAGTGGGAGCGGGCTTTGCTTGTCGGAGCACCGACGGTTTTCCTTGGTAGGGGGGTTGGAGAGGGTGCGGGACAGGTCAGGAGTTACCAGGATAGTGGGTACGAGATCAGTGAGTGGAGGAGGTGTTGGATGTCTTTTGGAATGCTGGGGAGCTCTCCTGGTATGAGAGTTTGATGATGTGTGATGCATGGAGGTATGTGGGCTTCTGGCTAGGGAGAAGAGGGAAGGGGCGGGGCACGGCAGAGGATGGCGAGTTTCTGAACATTGGCGCAAGGATTAAACTATAAGATAAGATATTTTATTTATATCGCGCTTGTACACAGGTGTTTCAGAGCACAAGCAGGCAAAGGGAGGGGAACAAGGGAGAAAACAAAAACAACAATCTTAGTAGGCCCAGTGACATTGAGAACGCGCAAGTGCATGGGGAAGGGAAAAGGGAGAAAGGGCATGGAGGGGGGAGCAATTGGAAAGTGCAGAGCATAGGAGAGAACAAGATACATAATAAGTAAATAAATAAATAAGGTGATCAGAACCTGTGATAGTGCAGCCTGTGAGTGGCAAAGTGCAAGGTTAGTCAGATAGGGTGTATCTGATAAGTGCAGAAGATGAATGGAGGGGGGTGGGATTGTATGGGTTCAGATACAGCCCCCAGTGCAAAGGGTGGCCAGGAGGCAGTGCAGGAGGGTGGCAAGGTGAGCAGGTACCTGGGCCCGAAGGACAGAGGGTGGCCAGGTGCAACAGTGCAGAGAGAGAAAGCAGATCAGCAGGGGAGAAGAGGGGCAAAGGCAGAGGCGAAGAAGAAGGTCTTCAGGAGCTTCTGGAAACGTAGATGGTTCTCCTCAAGTTTCAAGGTGGCAGGGAGGCAGTTCCAAAGGGAGGCTCCAGACGAAGACCAGGATCTACCCTTAGCTCGTTTCTTTGAAAAACGACTGACCCTGAGGGAATTAGAGGTGGAGGAGCAAAGGGCTCGAGAGGGGAGGTATTTACCGAGGTATAGTTGAAGGTATTTTGTACCCAGGCCCCAGAAAGCCTTGTGGACAATGTAAAGGGTTTTAAATCTAATTCTGGCATCCACTGGGAGCCAATGAAGGGATTTCAGAGCTGGAGGGATACGATCCCAAGCTAGTGGCCGGGAGGGGTTGGGGGGGTCATGTTTTTTTAAGCTCCAGACGGCTCCTCTGGTCTGAGAGTTGGAAGCTGTGGAGTATGTGGATGTGGATGTGGTTGGGTGCAAGTCTTCCGGAAGGGTAGGCAGTATGGGGGGTTGGACTTGAAGAGGGTGTGATTGGAGGTAGTTGAGTAAGGGGCAGTGTTGGGGTGTATTTGGTGAGCCAAAGAGCTCCTCTGGTCTGAGAGTTGGAGGGTGTGTGGTGAAAGGTGGTGGTGGCGGGTCGTCTATGGTTAGGATTGGGATGGAAGGGTTGGTGTTGAAGAGTGTTTGGCAATTCAGGAAGGTTCCTGAATGTTGGTGCGAGTGTTAAGGTGGCAGAGGGCATGGGGTGTTTTTTGAAATGCCAGAGAGCTCCTTTTGTTTATGAGTTGTAGGGTGTGCGGCCGTGTGTGGGAGTGTGACTCTGGGCGAGTGTGGTTCTAAGGAATGAGAATTGTTTGAGGGGGGTGGTGGTCTAGTTTGTCGGTGTGCCCAGCTCGAGTGTGTGTTGGCAATCATGGTGGTGTAAGAAGTTTCACTTAGGTGAGTGGCTGTGGTGGGGGTGGGAGGGTTAGGACAGGTGTTCTAGGCCAGCCTGCTTTACCACAGCAGTAAAGGGAAGAGTACCTAGATTAGAAACCGAGCAGTAAGGGGAAAACACCTAGAATAGAAACACAGTGACACTATGACCAAAGAAAGTCTGCTTCACTTTTACTTCTTTTGCCCCTTGTATTTTCCAATAAACTCAACATGCATTCTTCTGGTCTTAAGAAACAGGGGCTTGAGAGAAGATGTCAGTGTCCCTGTCCCATTTCCTTGCTGTGCCGATAGCTCTCTTCAGCTTCATTAATTGAGCTTTGCTGGTAAGGGCTGATGGCTGGATGCAGATTTTTTCCATCTCCCTACCAACCCAAATTAAAACAGAATTTCTATTCTATTTCAAAGGGAAACTCGATTTTTTTTGTATCATGTAATTTTAGGAGGATGATGGTGGTTTATGTATATATCATTCTGTGTACTGCATTTCCTTATGAACCATGTTCTTCGAAATAGATTCCTTATATTGCCCTTGCTCATACACCGCACCTGCTACCCACATGTTCTGCATAATTGTCTGCGTGTGTCTCTGTTCACACTTGTTGTACCTGTGCATTTCATACGTATGACCCCACATGCTGCATCGAAATGCACTTCTAATGTTTAGATCTATGTCAACCTAAGACTGTTCTCCAGGAGAATGTGTCCCTTGATGTATTAGAGTTAGGGATGCCACATAAAGATGTTTCGCCTGTTACTCACAGATCCCACAACTGCCATCAGTTGCTTCGGGATAGTCTCGTCTCAACTCGCTTTGCTCGCTCAACCTCTTAGCACAGCATTCTCATGATAGCAGGCAGAATCCCTAAATCCGGTTGCCATGCCAGCAAGCGCCATGCCAGCAAGCGCCAAGTTCACAAACATGGTTAGACGCATTTGTACTCCCCACCCAACACTAGCAGCAGTGACAGATAATGTACAGTAGTAGCTGTCTCTGCCAAAGCTATTGTGTTTCTTGCAGTGTAATGTGCGGTTTTTGATGTAATGTTCTGACTATACACACTACTGAACTCAAAGACCACCTGTACGATGTTGAGGTCATAGCAATGGCAGGTCGGTCCCTTTACAAATGTCACATATCATTTTATGTTAATGTCATAGTTGCCATCTCAGCTCTTCCTGTGATGTGTCCACGTTTCTGTTAGCTGGTGCCACATGAACTGTCTCAATTCACCTTTTGTTTTCAACATGTTGGTTTCTATTGGCTGATGTCATGGTCTCGCCCTCAGCTTGTTAGTGTTTTTTGTACGCTCAAATGCCTTGCACGGTCTCACTTCCTCTTCATCTGGTTCCTTCAATAAATATGCACCATCTCACCATCTTCTTGCGGTGCCTGAAGTCATGTGTATTTGTTGGTGATCTGTGTTAACATCACTGTCTGCATCCAGGTATTTGCATATGTGAAAACGTAATGGCACATGATTAAACCCACCAAAAGAACACACAAAACAAAGTGATGGAGGGGGTGGGTAAGATAAAAAAAAAGGGTTGTACGCTTGGGTCTTCCCTCATCAAATACAAACAGCAACATTATATTTGCACACAGCACTGAAAGTATGTCCACCAACGTAACAACATTTATGAGGCTTGTGGAATCTGCTTCGATCACATGCTGTGCATAGGCCGACATCTAGTGGAAGCTGCGGAGTATTAGTTTGTTTTTCGAAACTCGAAAATGGGTGTCGACACAGGGCATGCCAGTAATACTATCCCTAGTGTGTGACGTCCACTGTACCCATGATCCCTCACGCGTGTAGGACCCTGAGATTGTTTTTTTCCGCCATACTTGTCAGAAGCATTGCGTGGAGTTCCCTGGCTTTATGCCATTTTTACAAAAAATCAATATTATTTTCCCTGTTCTTTCACTCCCACGTCGAGACATCGAAGATCGACGCCGGTCCGAAGAACAAACAATCGTCGAGAGCTGCACGACTGACTTTGGGCCTTGGGAGGCCTCTGGCCTCGGCCTGGGCCTTGGAAGACCTCTGGCCTCGGCCCTGCAAGTAGGGAGAGTGGGGGGTGGAAACATACTCTACACTCTTTATTTTCCTACACACACTAGCCCGCTGCCATAATGTGACATATGGAGAGTACTCCATTTAAATTTTGCCCCAAGTGCAACCACAAGTACCCTTGGGTTGACAAACACGCCACCTGTAATCTTTGCTTGCCGAGGGACCACCCCGAAGCTAACTGCAGAGCGTGTAGGCTTTTTAAAGATAAAACACTCAAGGACCGCTTCGCTAAACGTTGGGCCCACCACGTCAGGCAGCTCGAGGCCATGGAAGTGGTGGGTACCTTCAGTGATGGCAGCGACTCCGCCCATTCGGACGGTGAGGGCACAGGGGTGTTGAAAGACACCCAAGCGCTAGTCCCCGACCTCGGAGGATTGTCCGGGAGGGCAGTTATGGGGAACACACCCGGCGACACAAGCGCAACCCAATCTTCTTCTACACCTAAGAACATTAAGGCCAACCGAGACTCGACACGCATGTCGAGTTCACGGAAGAAAGAGACACAAAGAGAGCAGTCCACCGAATCGGTGTCCTCTGGGCGTTCCAGGTCGAGATCGCTGCACGACACACGGCAACCGTCAACAGTTGCCAAGAGTGCCTCGCTCTGTAAAGTAACAGAGGTACGTTCGTCAGAAGACGAATCCGACCTCCATCCCCAAGCCGCACACCCAAAGTCGGCTCCGACAGCCCGTTCGGCGTCTGCTTCCGAGTCCCGACGTGCGCACTCAAAAGAGAGAAAGTAGCCCCGAATCTCGACGCCAGGCGTCAAAAGATTCCGATAAGGCCAAACCGTCAGGGAAACACTCTTCCACTCATGGGAAAGGGGACAAACAGCAGAAACAGTCTACACATTCAACTTCTGCACCCCAGGTCCACAAGGAGAAACACAGGTCGTCAGATAAAGACAGATCTAAGACCCCTGTCCCTGTCACTACACCCAGGGTCACCCCTCCCACTCCTTACGATATGGGATTAGAAGATGAACCTCAACAGGAGGTGGTCGTCCCCAGTTCCAGAGAATGGAGCGCTGAGGACATAGACAGGGTGATGAGGAGAATGTCTTCCTTAGCAAATTTTTATGAAAGAAATCCACAGCATTTTCTTAGCTATACCCCTGACAATGCTACTCCTTCAGGATCCAAGGACCCCCAGCCTCCTAATAAGAGATCTCGGCTTGATACTCCAGCTCAGGGACTGCCTCCAGACCCGTACCATATTCACTCTTACCAACAGTATGGGGATGACCCAGACGTTTTGGTGCTGGACGACCAAGCTGGGGTCGAGTATTATGGTGATGACGAGGGCCAGAATGAGGAGGAGGAAGACGAGGTGGATGTCTATAATATGGACTCCCTGGTTAACAAGGAACCACAGGTTTCGGACTCACCTATAGATAACCAGCTCCTTCTAAATCAGGTCTTGGCTAAAGCTGCAGAGCACTTCCACATATGTGCAGGGGGCGCAGGAAGAGAGGGACTTGCAGAGGAGCTAGTGGGGGACAAAAGACCCATTGCTCAAGCCATTCCTATTCTCAAATCAATCCAACGTAGAAGTGATCCTTCCCTTCTCAATCCTAATCTCACTAAGGCTGTGAACCCCAGAATTGAGAAGATGTTTAGGGCCGCCCAGTCAGACCCTCTTTACATAAGGGGTCAACTCAAGCCCGACTCCTTGGTAATCACTAACACCAGAAAGAGAGCAGGGACACCTCTGTCATCATCGGAGGCTCCCCCAGACAAGGCGAGCAAAAGAATCTACGGTTTAGGAAGAAAAGTAGCCTCCACTTCCGCTTATCAGGCAAGGATCGCCAACACCACCACTCTGCTGGCAAGCTATAATTGCCACCAGTGGGAGCAGGTAGCTGCTCTCATTGACTCAGCACCGGAACCACTAAAGGGTCAGTTGGCCCAGATCGCGTCGGAGGGTAGAGCCGTGTCCGGTTGCATTCTAAAGACAACCTTTGACGCCACAGATAATGCAGGCCGGCTCATAGCAGAGAGCACTGTCATTAAAAGGCACGCTTGGCTAAAACAGTCAGGGTTTAAACCCGAGACCCAGGCAACCCTTATTGACATGCCGGTGGAACCGAATGTCTTGTTTGGCAAAGCAGTAGAGGACGCACTGAAAACTGCCAAAGACGAATATGATATACTAAAGTCCCTAGGACAGTTGACTAATAAGCCCACTAATCAAAGAGGGAATAGTAATTTTCACCGCTCACGCTGACAAAATTCCCAGAGGGGCTCCAATTATTCACAGGGACAGGGTACATCATGGGGTGGCAACCAGCAGACTACCCAAAGTTACAGCAGAGGTAACGAGAGGGGCCGTGGTAGAGGTAGAGGCAGCCCCGGCAGAGGCAGCGGTATGCCTCCCGCAAAGCAGTGACGTTCCGCTCAGGGTCCCTTCCCATGCATCCCCAGTAGGGGAGCGCATTTCCAACTTCACCCAAGCATGGGAAAGGATCACATCGGACAGATGGGTGCTGTCCACAGTGTCCGCAGGATACTGCATCGAACTGCTAGAGCGCCCACGCAACCACCCTCCACGTCAAAAGATACATTAACTGGACCACCAGAAGATCCTCCTCGAGGAAATCGTCAATCTTTTCGCAAAGGACGCGATAGAACTCCCTAAAAAGCGGGTATTGCATGGCAACATTGGACATGAAAGATGCCTATTTTTATAATTCCATGTTCCCAGCGCACAGAAGATTCTTGTGCTTCAAGGTGGACAGTCAGCACTACCAGTTCAAGGTGCTGCCCTTCGGTATAGCCTCGGCTCCAAGGGTATTCACCAAGGTACTGGCGGTGGCAGCAGCACACCTACGCAGGGAGGCAATCCCGGTGTACCCTTACCTGGACGACTGGCTCATCACGGGGGAGACCCCAGTAATTTGCAGATCAAACATCCAAAGGACGATCGACCTCTTCTTCGAATTGGGTTTCTCTATCAACGAGAAAAAATCAAGTCTGGTGCCAAGCACCTCCAAGCAGTTCCTAGGAGCTGTACTAAACACTCAAGAGGGGTTGGCCTTTCCATCAGAGGAAAGAATTTGGAATCTACTACTGCAAATTCCTCTATATCAGCCCGGTCACCAGATAAGGGTGCGCAAAGCGATGCGTCTGCTAGGCATGATGGCGTCATGTACTTAACTGGTCCCCCACGCGCGCCTGTGTATGCGACCCATGCAAGAATGGTTGGCGAAACAGTGGTCTCAGGCAAGTGGTCAGTGGGACGATCTAGTGGTCGTTTCGCCAACACTTGTACAAAGTCTTCACTGGTGGATAAGAGAGAACCTGTCAAAGGGGAAACCCTTTTACGATCCGGAGGTACAAGCTGTAGTCACTACAGACACGTCCCTGTCAGGGTGGGGAGCACACCTCCTCCACCACACAGCTCAGGGTCTCTGGTCTCACACAGTGGCCAAGAATCATATCAATCTGCTAGAACTCTTGGCAGTCTTCAGAGCGCTTCGAGCGTTCGAACCCCACCTGTTGAACCTGTCAGTACAGATCCTAACAGACAGTACGACAGCGATGTTTTACATAAACAAACAGGGAGGGACTTGTTCGCCAAATCTGTCCAGGCTTGCCCAGAAAATTTGGACATGGGCACTCAGACGGCACATTTACCTGTCATCTCCACATGTTCCAAGGGATCTCAATTCACTAGCAGACGCTTTGAGCAGAGATCCCCTCCCAGAAGAACATGAATGGTGTCTGCACAGAGAAATCGTAGAAGATCTCTTCTCACAGTGGGGTTTCCCCAAAATAGACCTATTTGCCACAAGCGAAAACAGACAATGCCCAGGATTCGCATCCAGGTTCCCCCAGCCAGACTCCAAGGGGAACGCCCTATGGATGAACTGGTCAGGGATGTTTGCCTACGCTTTTCCACCAACTCCTCTCATGAGGAAAGTGGTCAACAAGATGCACAGGGAATCGATGACGCTCATCCTAGTTGCTCCCATGTGGGCGAGACAACCGTGGTTCCCACACCTGCGCAGAATAGCAGCGTGCGAACCCATCAGACTCCCGTGCTGGCACAACCTACTACCCCAGCACCAAGGTCAAACAGTGCATCCTCAACCCGGCTCAATGAACTTGGCAGCATGGCTCCTGAAGTCATATAGTTTGGACATCTCAATTTACCATAGAGGTGCATGGACATCCTAAAGGAATCTAGGAAACCAAACACGAGGCACTGTTATTTTGAGAAATGGAAGAGATTCGTTATATGGTGCCAGAATAAGCAAATCAACCCCAATATTGTCACCTACATGCTCCACCTTGCGGATGCAGGGTTGGTATTTAATTCACTCAAGGTACACCTGGCGGCGCTGTCAGCCTACACCACCTCCCATAACAAAGTTTCGTGGTGGAAAGTACCAGTGGTTAAAGCCTTCATGGAAGGGGTAAAGAGACTCCACCCTCCAATTTCAAACCCACCACCTGGATGGGACCTTAATGTGGTGCTTGCTAAGCTCATGGGGCCACGCTTTGAACCCATGCATAAAGCCAGTCTCAAACACCCGACCTATAAAACTGCCTTCTTAGTAGCCATTACATCCATAAGAAGGGTCAGTGAAATTCAGACTCTGTCAGTGCAGGATCCTTTCTTTACTGTTCATGAGGATAAACTGGTTCTACGAACACACCCTAGGTTCTCACCTAAATTCATTTCTAAATTCCATGTTAACCAGTCCATTGAGCTTCCGGCCTTCTTCCAAGAACCCAAAAGCTCTGCTGATGTGAAACTACACACTCTAGATGTGCGAAGAGCAGTCCTCTACTATGTAGACAAGACCAGGCCGCTAAGAAAAACAGACCAACTGTTTGTCTCCGTAGCTACATGCAGAGAGGGAGATCGCGTCTCTAAGGGTGCCATCTCCAAGTGGATAGTCAATTGTATCCAGCTATGTTACTCCCTTTCTGAAAAGACTCTGCCTTTTACGCCAAAAGCCCACTCTACAAGAGGCATTGGGGCCACTCGGGCTTTCATTGCAAATGTACCCCTCGACACCATTTGCAAAGTAGCTACATGGAGCTCTATTCACACTTTTACTCAGCACTACTGCATTGACACTCATTCCAAGACAGATACTCAAGTGGGACAAGCGGTTCTAAGACACTGGTTTGCTCATGACCCTTCTCACATCCCACCTCCTTCTTCTAACACTGCTCGCTAATCTATGCACAGCATGTGATCTAAGCAGATTCCACAAGCCTCAGAAGGGATACATTACTCACCGTAATCGTATTTCTGATGCTTGTATCTGCTTAGATTCACATGCGCCTGCCCTTCCTCCCCTCTGAGAGAAGGCGCATGGATGCTTGTAGTCTTATCTATCGATCTGCTTGGATAACCTGTACTCGTGCTACTCCTCATGCTATCTCATGTCAGAAAAAATACAATCTGAGGGTCCTACATGCGTGAGGGATCCTGGGTACAGTGGACGTCACACTAGGGATAGTATTATTGGCACGCCCTGTGTCGACGCCCATTTTCGAGTTTCAAAAAACAAACTGTAAAGCTCCGCAGCTTCCTCTAGATGTCGGCCTATGCACAGCATGTTAATCTAAGCAGATACAAGCATCAGAAATACGATTACGGTGAGTAATGTATCCCATATCCTTGCCACCACACTCCGAGTCAAGGACTAAACACCATCATCAAAGTAAGCACATACCCGAGTCCCGACTGTTAGTAATGTATGTGTAGCAGGTCTCTAACTCTAAGAATGCCCCCTAATTGCTGGAGAGAGAGGATTCGGATGGGCAGGGGGACACTGAGAAATGTTTAATGGCTTTTCCAGGGGTGTCTGTAAAAATAGAATGCAAGGCGATTGGAGCCGATTGTACAGACTCTGGGCAGAGCGCTGCTAACAATGGGCAAAATATTGAAAAGACAATGTGTCTCTGATCACTCGTAGATCCATTGTGTCCTATCCCGGGGGCACATCCGCCAACCACAAAATTCCATTGTACGGTTGCTTGCTCATCCCAACATGGTGGTCACAGATGGCCATTCCACCCAGCAACCCTACTTCTTCCAAAGACTCTTGCAGCAACCCCCTCCATAAGCTAGAACATCGGAGCCAATTGGAGAGACGCCATTGCATGGATCCAGGTCTCGCTACTAGGCTCAATCATTGAGACCAGGGCTGCACAGCCTGGCGAAGGCCACATGGCAGAGGTACCACTTTTTTGCCGACCTGCCATTCCTCTCCACAAAACTGCACCCATCTGCAGCTGACCAGGGCCTACTGGAAGAGACTTGTGCCTTTGTCTTGATCTTTCTGGATTGTTGTTGTAAACCGCTCCTGCGATGGTTTTGGGCTTCCCTGCCCCACCTTTCCCAGAGAGTATCATCATTATCACTCCTTTGGGTGGGTCTGGGTTATCCATATACTCATTGAATATCCTATGCACAATCTCACCGACTATTCTCCTATTTGCTATTTCCCTTATAATTGGTTGCTACGGTCGTCTTTCTTTTTTGTTCCAGGGTTTTCTTCAAAGCATTCTGCACTTACAACGATAAAATCCCCCCCCCCCCCAGCCCCCTAAAAATGCAAATACAAGTTCTATCTTGTAAAAAACTCCTGTTAGTACACTTCGTGGTAAATAGATTTTCTGTGTCATAACTGCACACGGACTCAGCATTTGCACCCATGTGGCCATACCCTCCAAAGAGGGTGCTCAGAACGTAGGCATTATTAGCTGGTATGCAGTATTACGAATTACATTCTCACTTCTGTCGTCGACATCTTTCTTTGACGCGCACATCTTCCTTCGCTCTGTGATTGCAATAGAAAGAAAAAGGCTATTTCTAGCGCTCACCTCGCTTTTGTCATGGCAGCCATCTTGTTTTGCAGGAGTATTGAAAGCAAGCGTCCCCAACCAGCACGATCCTCCCCGCAATGAGAGACAATAATGGACTCTCCCAGAATGGGAATAAGGCCAAGACAAAGTGCGGGTGAGCGTAAATGGGAGTTTATCAATCGGAATAGGGCATGCAAAGAACTCTGCAAACTCCGAGAGCGCTCTGTCTGACAATAGCAAAGACAGGCGTATATATTTACAAAAAAAGTCATCAGAACCTACATACTGTAGGGGGCACAAGTTCAATGGGATTGGGTGGCGACGACTAGCTATAGGTGCTGCTGCGATGTGGTTGGCCTTGGCTGGAGGACGTCACTGGTCAGCCTCGTGGGATGGGCTGGGCCTGGCAGGTCTGCCGGGTTCATCTGGGCGGTGTCGTTGTGCCACTGTGGCCAGTGTCAGAGATGAATGTCTTTTCCTGACTTATTTGCCCTAGGCCATGCACACCGCAATCATTCAGTTATTGCAATATTATCTTCTTTAGTAAATCTTTCAATAGGTTATTCTACAGGTTAATGCAACATAGGAGGAATGCACCTTGAGAGGGGTTTGGTGGCCATTTATCAGTGCATGGTTACCAGTGTCCTGTTGGCCTGGTACCATAGGTCGTGGGGCTAGGTCTCAGGCGGTACATGTCTTTCTGTCTTGTTAGAAGTCGTTATGAATGTGCTGCTGTATGTTGCCATAGTATTGGGTGTCCTAATTTTACAGGGGCCATAAACCCAAGGTGATCCGGTGGGTTGTGGGGTTTAAGAGAGGGCGCCTTTGGATTTGTGTATTCAGGCGGAGGTTTACTAATGGCTGTAAATAATGCAGGTGGCGGGCCGTGGCCTTGGGTGCTGCAGAGGGGATTACAAATCTTTGAAGCGGCTCCAGCCTAGTTGGGGGAGGTGGAGCAGCGCGGCGCAAGCCTCTGCTCTTTCGTCTGGCAGGCTTCACCGGGTGGGAGGGGGAATGGCCTTGCATAAACTCACAAAGGCATCTTGCTCGTGTGTTGCCGATTTGCGGTGAAAGCATCATAAACATTCAAATAACATACAATACTAATTGAGTCATTTCAAGGCTCACATCTTTACATTGCTAATGCCTCTCGAATATAGCCAGTCCGAGCACATTATTTGTACACTATGTTTTAACAACTACAACATTGTGTTATATGCATATACATTTGCAGTTAGTGAGGTAGTATTGAGGTTGGTGGAGCACATAGTAAATGACTTGTCACTGTACATGACGGTAGTGGCACATAAGGGGCTTGAACTTACATACATGGAGGGTGCATTCTCGCGTGTCCTTCACATGAGCCCTCAATATGGTTGCATTTGTCTTTCTTTGCACTCTAGCAGCATTAGTTCGGTTGTGGTGCGGGACCGTGGGGTGAAAGCTTTTCAATGATGCACATAACAAATAACCCCCCGGGGCGCTTTCGTCATTTGCACACAACTGCAGTGGTGTGGGTGATTCATTGCTTATGCCATGTGAACATGTATTCTGCCATATCTGTACGTTTTACACATTTTCTAATCAAAGGGGTTCGTGGAGAAAATGCACGTATTGAAAGTAGTTTTGGAATTAGTATTTGGGAACTTTTGCTTTTATTAAAGGACCATTTTTCAGTTCTCTTTCCACCCAGGCTCTGCTGGCCGGGTCATGTTGTCATGCTGGGAGCAGCGATACACTGCGGAAGGTGAAATGTTACAGTGTTGGTATCTTACACTAGCTCATGTCCGTCTCGTTCGTGGGAACGGGCTCACAGCGGATCTGCCAGGGAGCTGCGGCCACAGGGATAATTGAAACTCTCCAAAGGTGGGGGCCGCGCTACAGTGCGCCGAGCTCACACCATCTTTATTAGACAAAATGGTTTCTGAGGCCTAGCTAAATTCAATACGTTTGGGCAATGTCTTCAGCAGGTGAGCCATCCACCACCTGGGCGCTGGTGGTACGGAGGGGACGCCCGATGAGTCATGGCCCTCACCTGGGGAGGGGATGTAGGCAAGGGGGGTCTTTTGGACCAATCCTCCCCTACATTTCCCCCCTTTCGTTACTTAAGTAACAAATTCTTCAAATCTTCCAATCTCCTGCACTCCTCTTCGTCAATTATTGCGTCATCCCATGCAGGTGTGCCTTTTATGGGCATCCATGCTCTGCACACCCCCTTAAGCTCTCACCTCTCCTAGCATACTCATCTGGGGTACAGGTCAGGTATATGCATCCGCTCTCTCCTTCCAAATCTACCCATACCTCCTCGTACCATTCTAGTATACGAGGCTCTCTAATGGTAGTATGCCACAAGTTGTCCACTATATCCTTGTCGTGATACCTAGGCACTAGCTGATATCTTGGTGTGTCATCTGTTCCTGTTTGTACCTGCACTTCCTGCATAGTTTGTATTGTACCACGGGTGTTAGCCATTGTCACCATCATCATTGCACCATTCGGTACTGCGTTAGCACAACATCGAAGACCCACCTGGCACAGGCAAAAAATAAAGAGGAGGAACACCACAGGCGGCATCAAAAATTTCACGGTCATTCCCAGCCATGATGGAACCCAGGAGAAGATATTGTCGAACCACGTGCTTTCTTCTGCTCCACCTTCCATTTTCATTCTTTCTCCTAGGTTGTGTACTGCTTCGATCACATGGGACAGGGAGCCGTTGTCTGCGTCTTCAGAAGGTACGAAAGTGCAGCAGGCACTTCCGATTTTTCGGCAAACACCTCCATCCATCGCTGTCAACAGGTCCAAGACATACCTGTTTTGCATGGTCATCAGCCGTAATGCTCTTAGTTCCACTTTTATTACGTTGAACCCTTCTTCAGTGTCATTTGCCAGCTGGATCAGCTCCCAACGTGTTATCTGGAGCCATTTTGCGTTTGCTCTTGCCTGGATACTTGGGATGAGTGAGGCAAAGAATGTTTCTGCGGAGCTGAATAATCGGTATCTGTCTGGGATCTGTGCCAGCAACTCTGACGATGCCTTTGATATGTAGTTTGATGCTCGTCTGTTTCGGGACAGCACCTCTTCCTTGTTCCCGGAAGACAGGACATAGATTTGTGACTCTGCAGTGGGGCTGGGCTGCGCTCTGTTGGGTGTTTTCTCGCGTCTTTTTGCTCCTATCAATGTGGCTTTCTGGTATTACCATTAGTGCTGAGTGTAGAGTGGCCATTGAGCAGCTGCCACTCCATGATTGTGGGAGGTGCAGGTATGCCTGGTTGCCACATACCCAATACGTGTCCATCAGGGCCGCTGTCCCTTTTCGTAAGTCTGGGATGGTAAGGGTCTTGTTACAGTTCTGGTTTGTCCCCATGGAGGCTTTCCCCTCTCCTTTAAAACATAGCTCATAGTCTATTTCCTTCTGCAGCTTGAAGGGTTTTTCAATGGCTGTTACCCTGGTTAGTTTTGAAATGTGTTCCTTCCATACTGGTGTGCACGTTTCTTCTATCCACTGCAATTTCTCTGGTGCCACACCCCTCAGCGCTTCAGCTTTACACATTACTTCTTCGTCCTTCCACTTGTTGTCTGAAAAAAGTGTCCCTTGTATTACAAAAAATGGTTCTTCCAGACATACCACTCCTACCGTCTTTGGGTAGCAAGTTTTCTCGTTCTGCAGCATTCTAAAAGTAACTTCATGTGCCTGGAAGGTGTTCTTAATTCTGCACAACGTGAGATGAAGGAGACATTGGGCATCTATAATAGGCAACTCTTTGGGTAACAATACTTTGGGCGTCCCTGAAGCATGGGGGATGAGGGAGCAGACATAACAACTTTCATTTGTTGTTTGTTTAGCTGTTGCACTCATGTCCGCATACCATTTATTTGTCTGGTGGGGGTGTCGTGGGTCTTCCATTTTATCTAGTCCTAACCCATAGTACTCATCATACTTCCTCCTCCCCGCTTCCCTTTTTTGTCTGTTATTTTTGTTCCTCATGTACTTTCCAGCTTCATGAGCGATGGACAAAGTGGGCCCCCCTTTCTCCTTCCCGCCCCCCTTTACCCAATCATCATATAATATTTCATGTGTTGCTGTCATTCTTTCATTTTCTTCCTTTCTGTTATCTGACAATGTGTTTTTGGCTATGGGGGCAGGCTGGCTGGTGGGGGTGTTATACAACCAGGATATGGCGGAGGGGTTTCGGTCATTTAAACTGCGGGCATTGTAATTAGATATTTTCGCCGGAGACACTGTGTTATTTCGCATTTCACCCTGTAGCCCTTCATTTTTTGAGATGACAGCATTGGATGGTGTGGTATAATAACCCCATACAAGTTTAGTTCCGTCCCATACCAAAAAATCACCTTATTTAGTATTTACACTTGTAGTTGCATTGATCACAGTAGTGCTGTTAATCCCTCCCCCCTTGTTCATCTCGATAGCTATGAACGCTATGAACCAATATGTAACCAGGCCAAACATGATTGTTAAAAACAATGTAATGCACACAGATAATCCACACTCATACGAATATGTGCATCTCTCAGTTAACAACTCTCTATATCTAATAAATCTATCCGTTGCAGGCTGCCCGTTAAATGCCATGGTAGCTCCTGTTTGAGATATAAAAGTGCATTAAGTGCATGAATGTAAACATTTTGTTGGCACTACCAGTGCCAGTATATATATATATATATATATATATATATATATATATATTGAAAGGGAATGGAAGCGGGTAGGGCTGTGGGGTTGGGGATGCACAGACAAGGGAGTAGACACTGTATAATTTTATCACATCATTGTTTACATACAAGTTCACAAGAGAAAACATTTTTTTTTTTTTTGTAATACCCTTAAATGCAAGTATACTTGTCAGCCACTTTCTCATTCAGGTGCATCTCTGCCACGCACACAAATTTATACTCAGACATTCTCTTTATTTGCATTGTTTGCTGTTGTCTGTGCCTCCTCATCCACCTCTTCCTGCACATTATTATATGCTTTTCGTACATTTGTCAAATGTATCCAATACTTCAGGCCCTTCACTTTTACAGCTGTGGGCGTGGAAAACACTACTTCGTATGGGCCATGGAACCGTGGTGCGTTCCACCGGCGCACAAAACTTCTGACATAAATGAATTCACCCGGCATCAGCTGTAGCTGTGTTTCAGGTTCCGTAATAGACCCTGTTGTGTTTCCCTCCTCTCTCGTAAAAGGTGGAGAGAGCTGCTTTGATATTGCGCGCGCTGCCCTTGTTAATTTTTTCAAATAGTCTGTGAACTCGTCTCCCAATATCGCAGCGCTCCTGTGTGCATCTGAGTGTTCGCGCAGTGGTGAGTGTGCTGTGTGCATTCGTCTCCCAGTCACTATTTCGTGCGGGGACAAATGGTGGTCCTTGCTTGGCTGATTTCTCAGCTCAAACAGCGCAAGGGGTAAACAGTAAATCCAGTTCTTTTTCAATGAAAAGCATAGTTTCGATAACCTTCCTTTTAACAGGCCGTTCATCTTCTCCACTACGCCATTACTTTGAGGGTGATAAATCGAGCACAATTTGTGCTTTATTCCCAACAGTGTTGTTACTTCCTTGAAGAGCTCATTTACAAAGTGAGTGCCGTTGTCTGAGCGAATCACGTCACAAATTCCCCAGCGCGGAAAGACTTCCCTCACTAGGAACTTCGCAGCGCTTTTAGCATTAGGTCGTGCACATGGGCCTGCTTCTACCCACCTTGAAAATGGGCATACAACCACAATCGTGTAACGTGCCCCATTACACCTTTCTCCCATGTCCGCGTAATCGATATGTAACTCTCTGAATGGCCCAATCGGTTTTGGAATTGTTCCCCTGAGTGTACGTAATGTCATTCCTGAATTGTATATCTGACATGTTGTGCACTCCAGTGTCAATCGAGATAAGTGCTCCTGAAGACAGGGCACGAACCACTCCTCCTGTATCTCTGCTGCAATGTGCTGTTTCGTGTTGTGTGCTGGGAAGTGTAGTTGTTGAAACGCTATTTCTAATAATTTTACTGGCATTACCACTTTCCCTGAGTTATTTTGTCGCCACAGTAAGTCTGTTGCTGATTGGCTGCACCCTCGTTTCACCCACATCACCTTTTCATCTGCACTTGCTCCTTCCTGTAACTCTAGTATTTGTGATATTGGCATTGCATTGTACCCTTCTGGAAGCTCCTCGTTTGTCTTGTGCTGTAGCATGTACTCACCTGCTTCATATTTCTGAAAGTAAGAGGCTTCTTTGGCCGCCGCGTCCGCTGCCGCGTTTCCTAAAGACACAACGTCTGTGTTTGACGTATGAGCTTGGCATTTCACTATTGCTACCACTGTGGGGTCTCGTAGGGCTTCAATTAACTCCTTCAGTAAGTCTGCATGTTGCACAGGAGTCCCATCTGCTCGTCGAAATCCCCTCCGCCCCCATCTGGCCAGACCTCCATGTACTGTTGTCGTCATATAAGCTCAATCTGTGTAAATTGTCACCGCGCACCCTTTAGCTGCATGTAGTGCTTCTATTAGGGCAATTAGTTCTGCTGCTTGTGCTGAGTAATGTGATGGAAGGCGGTACTGCACTAGTGTCTCATACTCTTCTAATCTCACCACTGCCATACCCACATGTTTCTCTCCCGTGTCCACATCAATTGATGCTGACCCGTCGACAAAGTACACTTCCCCCTCGCTCAAAACATTCTCGCACACCACTGTGTCCTCCCCTCTTTCTCCTGTGTAGGTTGCACAATCGTGTTCTTGCATGTCCTCTAGTGTCCACGCTTCCGTAATGATTGTTGCTGGATTCACTGTTCTGCATCGCACCACATGGATGTTGGCGCTGGACAGTATTATTTCATAGGCGGTTGCCCGCTGTGTTGTCAAGGTACTTTTTGATCTTTCCAGTATTGCAAATAATGAATGCTCCACAAACAACGTTACAGGGCATCCCATTACTATAGTGGCACTTTTCTCAATTGCGAACGCTGCTGCTGCGAGTGATTGCTCGCACGCGAAATGTCCTTGCATCACAGCATCCAAAGTGCCACTATAGTAAGCCAAAGGTTTGTGTCCGTCTTTTGTGTCAGTACAGCTGTCATGAGTGTCCCCTTGCAGTGTGAGAACAGGTAAAACTCGCGCCCATAATCGGGATTTGCGAGCACTGGAGCGCTTGAAATCAACTCTTTTAATGATTTAAAGGAGGCGCTCATTTCTTCTGACCACTCTATTTTCTTGTTCTCCTGTTGCGCCTCCTTGAGCGCTTGCAGTAAGGGTCTGGTGTATGCTGCATAATCTAATATCCATGCTCGGCAATAGTTGCACATTCCCAGGAATTTCTGAATTTCCTTCACTGTTGTGGGTTCTCCTACTGATCTTATTGCTTCTACCCTGTCGGGGATTATTCTTTTTCCATCTTTTGATATTAGCTGTCCTAAGTATAGAACTTCTGCCAGACAATATTGTAGCTTTTCCTTGTCTACTTTGTACCCCTTATTAGCCAACAGGGTCAGGAGTGTTATCGAATCTTTTCGGCATGTTTCTTCATCCTGTGCACAGACGAGTAAATCGTCTACGTACTGAATAATTGTGCTCTCAACTGATAAGTTTCCTAAGTCTTCATGTAGTATGCGGTTGAATATGCTTGGGCTCTCACAGTATCCCTGTGGTAATCTACAATGTTCATATCTCTTCCCCCCTAGGGTAAATGCTGTCAGGTATCTGCTCTCTTCAGCCAGGGGGATGGAGAAAAATGCGTTTTTCAAATCCACCACCGTGAAATGTGATGCCGTTTTTGGGACGCTGCATAATATTGATGCAGGGTTCGGGACCAAAGGGAACTCCTTCTGTATTACATCATTTAGGGGGCGTAAATCCTGGATCATCCTCCAAGACCCTCCTTTTGCTTTTTTAATTGGGTAAATGCATGTGTTACATGGGGAGTTTGAAGGCACTATTATCCCTTGTGCCAGTAGTGCATTTATTGTCTCTTTTATCCCTTCTTCAGCTTCACGGGACAATGGATATTGCTTTACTCGGGATAGAATTGCACCTTGTTTGAGCTTTATTATCACTGGCTGTACTCCATGCAACAACCCTACGTCATGGGGGCCTGTTGTCCACAAATTATTTGGTACGAGCCTCATGTCATCATCGAAGAATGACGGTGGTGCTCCCACCACTGCCATCAGCTGGACAGGGATTTCTCTAGCTTGAATCAAAATGTCACAGGGCATTGCTATTTCCATTACTATTTCACCATCCCCTTCCGAATCTGAAAAGAGATCCTCATCAGTCAAGTCTCTTAGGGCAATATTGGCATTGGTACACAGTACTGTACGCCACTCACATCCTTCTATATCTATTCCCATCACAGAGATCCTTTTCGCAGATACCTGTACAGCGTGCAAGTCTAATGATACCTCTGATCCTGGTGCTGTGTCAGGGTACACTATTGGGCGGAAGAGGAACTCTGCTGGGATCCTCCAATCCATTCTTCTTAACTCAGGAATTATGAGGGCCAGTGTCTTTAGTCCTTCAATAAACATTCTCTCGTCCACTGGCAAACCACGTATTTCTGGTGTGGTTGTGTGAGCCTGTAATACCAGCATTACACGTAATGGGCATATTCCTGGTGTTCAACACACTATACCTCTTTCAGTAAATGATATTGTCATGTTGAGTTTGCTAAGAAGATCCCTCCCTAGTAAATTTATTGGCGCGTGTTCATAATACAGCAAGGGTGTTTTTACAGTTTTACCCCCCACCGTCACGTCCACTGCTTCTGTGTAAGGAACTTCAATTACAGCCCCAGAGAACCCCTGCGTCTCTAACTTCCGGTTAGATAACGGGAACCGGCCCTCTCTAATACATGATTTCTCCGCTCCCGAATCCACCATGAATATGAACTGCTTGTCTCCTATCTGCGCCCATACCAATGGTTCCTCTGCTGCATTGTAGGTGGTAGATAGATATGGACACGCAAGTGTTCTCTGTGGGCTGTCCTATGCGGGGTGTCTCATTGCCCCCCCCCCCTTGGTTGAACACACTCCCTGAAACCACTGACACGCCACTATAGGGGGCTGGTGCTGGTGCTCCATTTGATGTTGTCGTGAAAGGGTTGCCTGGCGTGTAGTGCATATTGTCATTGTTTTGTGGGTGATTCTGTGTTCTGTATTGGTGTCCCTGTTGTTGCTCATTGTACCCCTGGCCTGCGTTTCTTTGTTGTGGTCCCATTGGGAGACCATATGGGCTCCCCGGATGGGGATGGCCATAATGTTCTGCCTCTGGAAATCCGTTGCTTGGTCTGCTTCTGCACTCCCTAGAGTAATGTCCCCACCTCCCGCAGTTCCAACAACTTCCTTGCGCACCTCTGGGACCCTGCCATCCATTTCCTCCCATTCCCCCGTGCCCCGGTCCTCCTCCTCGCCGGCCCCTGTACCCACCTCGTCCCCCTCAAGGGGCCCAGTCTTGCCACTGCGGACCTCCGCCCTGCTCCTGCTCGTTCCGCTGTCCTGCTCCTGCCCAATTAGTTGCCATCCTTCCTTGTATTGCCACCAGCCCCTCCTCTTCCTCATCTCCCTCCCTGCTGTGTGGGAGCGCTGCTACTGCGACCTTCACCAACTTTGTCTGCACTAGTTTTGCTTCGTCTGCCAATCTTTTCTGCGCCACCTCCTTCTCTCTTTCTTTTATTCTCTTACAGTGGTGAACTATTATGCTCTGAATTTCAGGCCATCCTTTCGCTTCAATACCTGCTATCTTGTCAAGCGCCTTTTGCACCTCTTTTGGGAGCCCTCATTTTATAATGAAGAAAAATAACGATGTCGATTGATACCAGGGCGTGCCCGTTTCTGCTCTCCACATCTCTTGGACCCGAAAAATGTAATCCATAGCATCTTCCCCGTCATTCATTGTACACTGCATTACTGACTGTAAGTCTGGGGTATCTGGAAACGTTTCCCTCAAAGCATCCCACACCCTTGCACGCACTGTGTTAAAGGAGGCACCATCATGGCAATTGCAGTCTTAACGTTACTCCCGGGAAACCAGCTTTGACCCATACTCTGTCAGCCTGATCCCCTACTGCTGATACTAGCAAGCTCTTCACGTCCCCTATTGCTAGAGGTACCCCGGCTGTGTGTTTCTCAAAGGCATATATCCACTTGCTCGCCCCTCCTGACAACGGGGGCACTAACTTTAGTAAGTTAGCCTTATCCATCTGAGCCCAGGGTATGTAATTCGGCCTCCCTCCTCCCCTATGTATCAGCGGGAGCTGCAACTTGCCCTTTGTCGTTGTATCTGTACTCCCCTTCATTCCCGATTTTCCTAGTGATGCCATTTTCCCCACTCGGTTCCTTAATCGCCCTGTCCACTCCTTATCCAGTGTCCTCATTGAGCATGCACCATCCAATCCTTCGCTTCCCCCTCCCATTGCCATACTTAACCTTTCGCTTTCTTCCAAATCATCCCTTATATCGCATAGTAGCTCCTCCCTGTCCCCTATAGGCCTCTCTTCATTGTCAGTACATCCCTCTCTTTCCTCTAGTTCAATTATTCGGGTGGGTTCTTCCTGTATTCTGAACAGTATCTCACCTTTTTTCCACCCTTCTTCAAAAGTTCTACTCTCGCTTTGTGCTCTAGACGCACGCTCTGAACCTGCTGCATTAAGTGTGGTCCGCTCACATATGCTTTTTATTCTCGAGAGCTCATCTTTGGCTATAAAGAGCCTTGATTCTAGATCGTCTGTTAGTTTTTCTATGTCCACCCTTGGTGTGCTCGCCTGTGCTCGCTCCCTAGTACTCTCGTATGGCGGGGGTGCCGTTGGCCTTTGGGTTGTAGTAGTTGTCGGGGGAGGCACATAAGTGGGGTCACTGTACCCCTCTGCGGGCACTGGCTTGTTTAGTATTGGGTACAAACTTATTACCTCTATTGGTGGCTCTTCGTCTGGCAATGCTTTATCATCTTTTTGTATCATTAGTGGATTGTCAGTGGTAGATGGTAGATCAGGATTTAATTCTCTTGCCTTAGGCGGTGGTATCTCTTCAAACAGCCTCCAGAGATCTAATATTTCTCTCCTATTATGCAACTGCTTCCCCTTGTATTTCAAACAAATACATGTGGCTACCATATCTAGGACACTCTTGTCAAATGATCCCCCTTCGGGCCATATCTGGGGCAACCCCTCTCCCTTCAACTCTGTGATCCATTGGTCATGATATTTCTTAATCCGCTCCGCGTACCCAGGTAGGTTCTTGCAAATATGTGATAAGGGTGTTTCTGCCCCCATACTTTGTGCCCTCCTGATACTTGTGTATTTCTATGTATCTCGATATCTCAATATAAACGTATCACCATGTGAGTCCTCGTATTTTATGTCTTACTGAATCGTGGGGGCCTTCGTGTTCCTCCCCCCGCCTACACACCATAAGAATGGCTGCACACAGCCTCTATTCTATTCTCTTTTGGGGGGGGGCACGTACAAGGGCAAACCAAATTGTAATCTTAACCCAGAAATAAGAAAGGTACACACTCACTTCACCTTATTACTCTTGTCTTTACAATGCTTTGTCTGGCCACACTTACCATGACCACTCAATGGCTATACATTTATGACCATTTTTACACACCCATCACACCAAATTATCTCCTGACGCATACGATGTGCACACACCCCTCTGTAACACTCTATTCACAGTTCAATTATATATATATATATATATATATATATATATATATATATATATAGATATATATATATATTCTTCAATTTTAGGGTAAAACTCTCTGTCTCTTACTTTATCTCTTAGGTTTTGTACTAACCCACTTTTTATTTTTTCCCGTAACCCTGAAGAAAAGAATAGAAAGAATTGCAGTTACTAATATATTCTCCGTGTCTCCCTTTGCCAGACACCTTTATCTTATTTTCCACTTCTTCATATATTCCCAGTACTAGTCAAGATAGCACTATGCGGCGCCGCCTTCCACCCCCTCTCGGAGCTAGGTTCCCGTCACTCTTATCTCTTATTCACCTCTTAATCCTGATGGCCATATGCAAAGAAAAAGCAAAGAAAGTTTAAGATGGTCCTTAGTAGACCCACGTGCCCCTTTTTACCCCGTCTCGTTCCCTGTCCTAAATTTCCCCCTCTACTCCCTTTATGATCGCTCGCACTCAATACTCACGTGCCCGTCTTGAACCGAGAGTCTCCGAAACTGGGTCCGTCCAGGCAGTGCTGCCGTATGCTCAACAGTCAGCCCCGGCTCCGGCGAGCGGTACTCAAAGGGGATTTTTCAACCGGGATCCCGTACCCTCTCTCTGTTGAGTGCGCACTTCTGAGCGTACCGGTCGCCGTTGGCGGGTAGCCTCCCGGAGCCGGCGCACCGTGCGTATCCCTTTTCGACCGGAGATTTTCGTGCCAAAGGGGACGGTAGGGATATGTTGGGAGAAAATAATAATCACGCTTTCGGGGTCACCACTGAAAGCAAGCGTCCCCAACCAGCACGATCCTCCCCGCAATGAGAGACAATAATGGACTCTCCCAGAATGGGAATAAGGCCAAGACAAAGTGCGGGTGAGCGTAAATGGGAGTTTATCAATCAGAATAGGGCATGCAAAGAACTCTGCAAACTCCGAGAGCGCTCTGTCTGACTATAGCAAAGACAGGCGTATATATTTACAAAAAACGTCATCAGAACCTACATACTATAGGGGGCACAAGTTCAATGGGATTGGGTGGCGACGACTAGCTATAGGTGCTGCTGCGATGTGGTTGGCCTTGGCTGGAGGACGTCACTGGTCAGCCTCGTGGTTTGGGCTGGGCCTGGCAGGTCTGCCGGGTTCATCTGGGCGGTGTCGTTGTGCCACTGTGGCCAGTGTCAGAGATGAATGTCTTTTCCTGATTTATTTGCCCTAGGCCATGCACACCGCAGTAATTCAGTTATTGCAATATTATCTTTTTTAGTAAATCTTTCAATAGGTTATTCTACAGGTTAATGCAACACAGGAGGAATGCACCTTGAGAGGGGTTTGGTGGCCATTTATCAGTGCATGGTTACCAGTGTCCTGTTGACCTGGTACCATAGGTCGTGGGGCTAGGTCTCAGGGCATGGGACAGGCGGTACATGTCTTTCTGTCTTGTTAGAAGTCGTTATGAATGTGCTGCTGTATGTTGCCATAGTATTGGGTGTCCTAATTTTACAGGGGCCATAAACCCAAGGTGATCTGGTGGGTTGTGGGGTTTAAGAGAGGGCGCCTTTGGATTTGTGTATTCAGGCGGAGGTTTACTACTGGCTGTAAATAATGCAAGTGGCGGGCCGTGGCCTTGGGTGCTGCAGAGGGGACTACAAATCTTTGAAGCGGCTCCAGCCTAGTTGGGGGAGGTGGAGCAGCGCGGCGCGGGCCTCTCCTCTTTCGTCTGGCAGGCTTCACCGGGTGGGTGTGGGAATGGCCTTGCATAAACTCACAAAGGCATCTTCCTCGTGTGTTGCCGATTTGCGGTGAAAGCATCATAAACATTCAAATAACATACAATACTAATTGAGTCATTTCAAGGCTCACATCTTAACATTGCTAATGCCTCTCGAATATAGCCAGTCCGAGCACATTATTTGTACACTATGTTTTAACAACTACAACATTGTGTTATATGCATATACATTTGCAGTTAGTGAGGTAGTATTGAGGTTGGTGGAGCACATAGTAAATGACTTGTCACCGTACATGACGGTAGTGGCACATAAGGGGTTTGAACTTACATACATGGAGGGTGCATTCTCGCGTGTCCTTCACATGAGCCCTCAATATGGTTGCATTTGTCTTTCTTTGCACTCTAGCAGCATTAGTTCGGTTGTGGTGCGGGACCGTGGGGTGTAAGCTCTTCAATGATGCACATAACAAATAACCCCCCTGGGCGCTTTCGTCATTTGCACAAAACTGCAGTGGTGTGGGTGATTCATTGCTTATGCCATGTGAACATGTATTCTGCCATATCTGTACGTTTTACAAATTTTCTAATCAAAGGGGTTCGTGGAGAAAATGCACGTATTGAAAGTAGTTTTGGAATTAGTATTTGGGAACTTTTGCTTTTATTAAAGGACCATTTTTCAGTTCTCTTTCCACCCAGGGTCTGCTGGCCGGGTCATGTTGTCATGCTGGGAGCAGCGATACACCGCGGAAGGTGAAATGTTACAGTGTTGGTATCTTACACTAGCTCATGTCCGTCTCGTTCGTGGGAACGGGCTCACAGCGGATCTGCCAGGGAGCTGCGGCCACAGGGATAATTGAAACTCTCCAAAGGTGGGGGCCGCGCTACAGTGCGCCGAGCTCACACCATCTTTATTAGACAAAATGGTTTCTGAGGCCTAGCTAAATTCAATACGTTTGGGCAATGTCTTCAGCAGGTGAGCCATCCACCACCTGGACCCTGGTGGTACGGAGGGGACGCCCGATGAGTCATGGCCCTCACCTGGGGAGGGGATGTAGGCAAGGGGGGTCTTTTGGACCAATCCTTCCCTACAGTATATTTGCTTAAAATGTGTGCCCTCTCCACAAAAAACTATTTACCAACAAAACACAGAACCAAACCATTAGCCAGATTGCTAATGACAATAATCACCTTTGCAGTGGGCCATATTGGCTGATGCACTACGTTCCTTGGTAATAGCCCTCGCTTCGCTCAGGCTGGTTCCAGCTTTTACTGTCTGCCCCTGGAGGGATGAAGTATTATTTCTGTATGTGATCTCTTTGCATCATAATTTAATGTAATAGTTATTCATTCTGTGCCATAGTGGTCTCCTAGCACCAGGGCTTGTCCGGAGAGAGTATTGTGGCCAAACCGTAAAGTAGTTGAGTAGGGCTGCTACTCTGGCTTGTAGGTCTCTGGCAGTAATCTTGCCTGTAAGAAAATATTTTAAATGATTGAATGCTACGCATCGTTTTTAAAAACGTCAATGTTTTGTTTTTTTCGTTTTTAAGTTCTCTAAATCACTATTAGAATGATTCCCTTCCCCCTATTACTTAATCTATGGTCTTAAATAAGAATGTTCTTGGAACAGAGCTATAATTAGTAACAGTCCACGTCTGCAGTCGGTACTTTTCGGAGGGAAACACTGATTTAAAAAAAAAAATAGTTTACTGCAGATTTTAGAATTCAACCACATATTTTGACTTTTCAGTTGATTTTCTTTTTGTGACATTGGAATTTCCCCACGTCCCCGAACCTCAATACAGAGGGAGTCTGTTGTGATGTCATGTCCTGTCACCGTTCTTTTATACTCCGTCATTCACCGCCGTGGTGGTCTAACCGCGCAGAAGCTTGTTCAACAGTGGCATACCGTGCCCCCACAGCGGGAGTCCTGCCTTGAGTTAACATTGGACGGCGGCAAAGGAGAGGTGAAAAGGGGGCAGGAGTGGGGGGTTGAAATCGACAAACAAGAACATTTTAATAGAGTGAGAAGGGTTGGCCTGAGCTTGTGTTTGTATGGATGAATGTAGTGTCAAGGTAGTAAGAAGCGAGCCTCCCATTGAAATCCAAAACGGTCAAAAAAAGCCGGTGTTCCTTAGTGGAAGGCCATATCTGATACATTTTGAGAACAGGTGTACTGATCTAAAAGGGCCATTTTTGATACCTATACGGGCATTAAGTCACTCGGTGGTTTGAATCGCAATCTGCCCGAGCATCCTTAACACACATGTGGACTAGATTTTCCAAAAAGGTGATATCGTACATTAGTCAGAGCCCACAAGGGACAGAATGGGAGTGCCCAGCCAGTTGTCAGAAGTGACAGATCCCAGGGTGGGCTTGCGTGGTAATTGAGTTGGCGTCGTCGCTAGGCCTGGAAAAGATCCGGGGCTACGTTTTATGTCTGGACTGTAGGGACTTGGGGCTAGCCAGTCTTTTGGTTGGAGCTTCATGTTAGGGCTACAGCCAAAAGACCGGGGGCTATAACCCCCTCAGCCCCTCCTACTAGCAACGCCTCTGAGTTGGACACAAGACGGAAGAGTGTAAGGCATGAGCGGGATATGTTGAGCGGTACCCTTCCTTGGAGTGCCATACCTGCATGGCCCCACGCTGGGATCAGGTGTACTAGTGGGGGTAAATTATGCACATTGCTGAGGAACTCCAATTGCTGTGGAAAACCTCTTCATAATACTTTGGGGTCTAAACCTATTGATCTATTAAACCTCGCACCGCAAAACACCCCCCACTTCCCTAGAAGGAGGTTGGGTAGTTATCAGTGGAATTGAGCCTTTGAATGAGGTTCGCAATCAGCAGTTTTACGAAAATGCACCCCTTAGTAATACTGAGTAGGATGCAAGCAGATTGACTGAATGTGGAAGGAGTGCATGGCTGCATACAAGAGTCCAAAGCGAAAGGCTGGCAGGACCATGCTATTAGGGAAGCTAACAAACCAAAGCAGTAGTCGTCGCCTATGTGGTTCCCAAAGAGCTAGGCCCGGAGCATCAACAAAATTGGATTCCGATTGGTATGCAATATGACAGTTTAATCTACGCGAGTGCCCACAAAATTGAGAACATTAAGTAGGGAACAATTGGCAAATGCTCAAGTAAGGGAATTCCTGCAGATTGGCCCCAAATGACATGCGTCTTTGGTTTTAGTATTGCATAAAGGTGTGTTCAGCCATCAGTCAAAAGTCCTCCATCAGCTCCCCTTCAGCCCACACCCCTCCTCACCTGAGACGTTTTTATGGGAAGGCAAAAGGGGCACTTGCCCAGGGCTCCCACCTTGCCCCACAAGGCAGCCTGATCTAAAGAAGTAAGATTCATTTGTTCACCAGACTTAAATAGCACACATCAGGATATTGTATGGCATGGCGCTGGGGCTCTAAACCTATTGCCTGTTTTGGCAAGTACATTCTGCCTCGATCAATTCCTCATGTAATGCTTTCTGTGTTCACTGTTATATATATAGTTTGTGTGTTCCTTGCGGCACAACTCCTCTAGCATTCTTTTCTTCCTGTGGGAATTATATTGATCACGTGCAATAGCCAAATATTTGAAATTGAGTGCCGCAATGGTTCAGAAGTTAGCTCAGTGTGTTAAGCACTCATTGCAGAGATATGTGTTCCTATGCAAGATTAGAATAGCACATTCCTGTAAGGCTGGCTGAGCCTTTCCTATGTCTCAAAGTTATAAACCTGCCTGAGTATGTACTTGGTTTTGCAGCACAACAGGTGCTATTATCAGCAATGCACCTTCACCAGATAGGGGTTGCTATAAAAACGAACATGCCATCCTTATGGTGAAGGTCTAGAAATGTGTTTGTTCCGATGGGGTGTTGTAAAACCTAGGCAATCACCTCCAACTATGAGCATAAACTGTTAGTCCAAGAGATGAATAAGTATCCACATTTGGAACCGAAGCGTTCATGCTTGTAGCCTGGCTTTGCCAGCAAGCAATACAGTGATCCATCCTGGTCAAATTTGATCATTTCCCGTACATTACTGTACTGTCGTCTGTGAACTTTGCCTCCTTGCATGCTGGTGGCATCGTTTAGCCCATTACTTGATTTTTCTTCTTATGTAGCTCATTTGTGTGGAAGGAGTTGTAGACAGAAGGGAGCGGACCAGATGGGGCAGGACTCTGGCAAACATATTTTAAAGTCTGCTTGTTTGACATAAAAAAAGCTTTGCATTTTTCTAAAAGTCAAAGGTTTTTAATGCACGTTTATAAATGACAATTTCACAAGCCAGTGTTTTGGAACTATGTAAAGTTTTACAATACAAAACACCAACCCAGATTAAATCCGTTAAATCACACTGATTGTTATGCTGATACATATATACATCTCTTGATGATGGAGAGAGTGAAACTAGAATCATATTGTGCGTTACACCCTTCTATAATATTTTGTTTTTAAAAATGGTCATGTTTGGTAATGTGATTGGTGTACTTTCCAAGTCAGTTTTATAAAATGAGATTATTTTAGTTCATGTTAAGAACTAGTTATGAAAGTGTTCAAATGCAGAAATTGCAGAGTTGGCACACATCCAAGATTCACCCCTTAACCAGTGTGTGTGTAATGCTGGGCATCTAATTTAATCTTGTATTGCCTTGCCTCTCGGAATTGCCAGTCCCTAAACCTCTCAAAATTGTCAGCCCTTCGGAAAGATTTCCTTCACAGGGGATGATCTTCAACACAGCCTCACTCATAGTTTCACTGGCTATAGTGTTGATTCAACTATAATAGTGAACATTGATATATTTCACACCACAAGCACTTTATTCTTTTGATCTCTAACGGCAACACTATTTGAAAATCATATCCCATTTATAATCTCGGTCTGGATACAGACACCTTCCTGGTTGCTTCTAATCTGCATCCACTATTCTTGCTTTGGTATGTGTAGCTTTCTCATTCCTACCAATTGGTCTCCTCTAGCCATGCTTGAACATTTCTGCATTCTATGAGGCAGCAAATGTGAGTTCTCTTTCTATTCTGGGTTACATGTAGCTTTTACATACAGTCCTGCATTAATGCTACAGGCCGCATACCTTCCTGGATTCTATTGATAAAAAGTCTCCTGAATCTGTGCTAGAACAGAAGTAACCTCTTCGTAGACTGATAATGTTGGCCTTCAAATGGTACTTGTTTATCATTCTGATTAGTGCAAGAATGAAGAGTTTAAGGGGATTTAAAGGGAGTAAACATCCTTATTTGTAATACAGTGAGGCAGTATATCAATTTATGGGTTGTGATTGTGGCAGGGGCGGGGCAGATATTCTTGATCACTTAATTCCTTTGGTTTGGTGGAGGGGGGCCCCAAAGATGTACGTGCCCAGTGCCCCAGAAGTGCTTAAGATGACCCTGCACCTCACCCAAATCAGGAGTCCCATGTCATAATCCCGAAGTACTAAGCGAAAATCCTGTGTATGCTACAAAGCTATTAATTAGCCACCCTTCTTTTGAAAATCACACTTCAAGAAATCTTGACTGTGTGCCGAGTGTACTTTTCAGCCTAACAGCATCTCCACCTCTCAAGCCCTCATAAGCCACTGTTGCACCCATCCAGTCATTCTGATCCCAAGTGGCATATTTCTAATGGCTGAGAACTATCCTCCTTGCTTTGGCCAAAGCAAGAACAAGAGGTCACCGATAACCTAGGATACCACCAACTGGAGTGGTAATGTTTGTCCTTGCAAATCTAGACCCAATAGGCAACCAGCTACAGGCATCGGCCACAGAGCCGGTCCTGAAACAGGGAATGGAGAATTCCTGAAGCTTGGATAGGATGATACGCAAAGGCATAGAGAATGACAGGCAAAAGAGGCTGACTTCGGAAATAACAGAACATACATCTAGTGTGGGAAGCCCGGCAGAGAGGGGGAATAACAACAAATCCTCATAAAGCATGCCACAGAACTGATAAATATGACTGCTGAATGTAAGGATAATAGGAAAATACTCGAGCTATGAGGGCCTATTTATTTATTTATCAGCGCTGGCCCAATCCAGAGGGTCTCGGAGTGCCTTACAAATATCAAAGATTGAAATGTTTTCAGGATAGGATAGAAAGATTAGGATAGGCAAGGAGTAGTAGTGGCGAGGTGAGTTATGTGTGGGCAAACAGGTATATTTAGAGGCTCTTTCCGTAAGTCGTGATTGACGGTGCAGTGCAATGTTAAGAGCAGGGGTCAAGTCCTAAATATTAAAGTGGGGGGACTCAACAAAGGTAATGGGTTGTGACGTTGCCAGAAATAGCATATCAAGGGGAAGTATGTACATTTCATTAAATTGGCTTTGCATAACCACTCAAATAGCACAGGACGAATGGCATTTGCCTTTCATAAAACACGCACACAAAACCAAGAGAGGATATTTTCTTCTAATAGTGTTCTTGAAAACGTTAAAAGATGTGCATGTTTTAAACTCCAAGAGCCAATACAAATGTTTTCCCTGGGACTTGCAGTACCGAAATGGGACGTTTTACCTTTAGTTGTGTGCTATTTTTCATCAGGTTATATAGTGCAGTGGTGAAGTGTCCTGGCTGCAAACCTGTCGACTGTTTTACGATCCCAGACTATGGTTCGATCCCTGGTCAGCTTGGCTCCAATGCATAAATTCAAATAAGACATTCAATGTTCTCATTTTAGCAGGGGGGGGACTGAGTCCCCCCTCTGAAAAAAGTGGCTGGACTCCGTCCCCCCACATGTACCCTCGACTTTAGCCCTGGTTAAGAGATGTTCCATACCTGGGGTGCCCAGTGGGTAAATGCTTGTTTTTATGTGCATGTCTGTTTGCAGAGTGCAAAGTGTTCTCTTGTTTTTGTGTGGGTGATGGGTTTGAGGTTGTTATGAAGATAAGACTGAGTTTTATGGTGGATGGCTTTGAAAACAATGCAGAGTCCTTTGGAGACAATTATTTAGGGTAAGGGGAGCCAGTGGAGCTGGGTGAGAGCTGAGGTGATGTGTGAATGTTTGGGTAGGTGGAAGAGGGGTCTGGCTGCTGTGTTTCGTATGACTTGCAGGGGTGCTGCTGGGAAGTCGAGTGAGGAGAGCATTTCCGGAGTCCCATTTGGAGAGAACGAATGCTTGGACTGCAGTGAGGAAGTCATTAGGAGGAGGTATGTGTCAGATCTTACGTAGGAGGCGTAGTTTCAGATTTTTATGTTTTGGTGACAGCAGCTATGTGGTGTGTGAAGGAAATATGGTCGATGTAGAAGCCAAGGCATTTAGCAGGTTTGGAGAGGGATATGTGTGGGTTGGCTGTGGTGTGTTCTTTGATCCAGGGAGTGTGTTTGGGTTGTGTCTTTGGGCGGGGCCGATGAGCAGGTATTCCCTTTTGAAAGGGTTGAGCTTGAGGAAGTGGATCCAGGTGGGGAGGGTGCAGAGACCGCTTTTGAGGATGTGGAGTTGTGAGTGGGGGGTGGATATTTGGAAGTATATTTGTGTATCATCTGCATATTGGTGGAAATGGACATTGTGTTTGCTAAGGGTCTGTGCAAGGGAAAAGGGGTCATGGAGACAGTGTATCCTGTCAGTGTGTCTCTAGGACGGTGCCTGGGAGTATCTTCCTGTGGGATAGGATGTTGAGTATGGCATGGCAGTGATGGCATGGTCATTTTTGGGCAATATGGGGTCGATAGGTTTTTTTGAGGGACGAGATTTGTCCAGTTTTTAGTGCATATGGGATAGGGCCATGTGAGAAACAGGAGGTTATGATGTTGGGTCAGTGTGGAGCGAGGGTGGTGATGCAATTGGACGTGGCTTCAGGTGGGCATGCATCATCCAGGATGAGTACAGGTTTTGTTTTGTTAGTAAGGGTGATGTGGCTGTCTCTGTCGATGGTGTGGCAGGTGATCCAAGTGTTGAAATGTTTGGGGGGTGGGAGTGGGAGAGCAGAGGGGTGGGCTTGACTGATTGTGTGTAGTCTGGAGTTGAAGTATTCCATGTGGGAGTTTCATACTGCAGTGAATAGGGGCGTGGATGGTGGTTTGGAGAGAGATGTGACAATGTTGAATAGTTTCTGTGTGTGATTGGTGACGGGTTGGAGTTCTTGTTGGTAATAGATGGCTTTAGCATTGCTTGGGGCTATTTTGTATTTGTTGCGGCACATTTTATCTGGTGTTCTGGTGGCATAGGTTCTTTTGCCAGGGTCTTTCTAGGCGTCTGGCATCCTGCTTGATAGAGAGGAGGGAGCTGTTGAACCATGGTCTATGGTGGTGGCTGCAGGGCATTTGCGATTTGAGGGGTTAATTTTGTTGAGTGTCTGTGTGAGGATGTTGGAATTGTTGATGAAAGTGGAGCTGTGTGTGTGGGGGGTTACGGGGAGGAATGAATGGTGTTCAGGCTGGTCTGTAATGTGTTCGGTTTGTCTGGCTGGGGGAAGGGGCATGTAATAGAGTGAGCGTGTAGGGGATATCAAAGTGGTCTGCCCATGACTCCCAGATTTGATTTTCAACTGAGACATGGTTTTTGCTTGAAATCAAAAGGTCCAGGGCGTTGCCAGCTGTGTGTTGGGTAGGTGACGAGTTGTGTGAGGTCATAGGGCATGAGTGGTGTGAGAATACTCTTTAGGATAGGGTTGTTGTCTAGATAGGAACTACCAGAGTTGACCTAGCCATGGTAGATATTGATGCAGGGTGAGATGTGGTTGTTAGTTGTGAAGTCAGTCCAGTCGGTGTGGAAGTTAGGGTTGTGTGTTGGGCGGCATTAAATGAGGTAGAGAAAAGTAGGATTTGGATGTGATGAGGAGAGTGTTGGGATGCACGTTCAGATCCCAGCCCCCCTCATACGATTTAGATTGCGGAAAATCTACTAACACGCATAGAGGTGGGTTCATGGGGGAGGGTGGAATCTTGTGGGTAGAGGTCACTTGTGGCAGACATAGGTATTGTGAAAATTCATATATATATATATATATTTAAGGGAAATTAACCACCTACTTTGCGGTACATATTCATAACATGAACTAACACTGTATTCGAGAGTAGGCCTAAATCATTGCAAGCAGTGTTGGAAACGCAGAACAACAAGGCCTTTTCTCTTGCTCAATTAGCACGCTCCAACCCCCAGGCAAGGTAGGGAATATGCACGTACACACATATACAAATGTATCCAGTTAAGAACTTTGTACATTTAGGCAGGAATGCGAGCAGCCAAATTTCAGTAGGGCTGTGGCTGAGTTTGAAGGCCATACTCTAGTGAGTCAGGGCAGAGTTCCTGAGCTGCCAAAGCACAAGCTGATATTTGGGACACTAGCGCTGCCCAGAATGCTGGTAATTACATTTGAACTACAAGATGCCTAGGAATAAGACTCCTAAATCTGTCATGGATTAGATGGATTAGTGGGACATGTAGGGATTCCAGGCCTACCTCTTCGGAGGAGTAGCTGATAACGGGGGAGTAGAGAACAACAAGGTCTGTGATTTGTACCAGGGAGAGCAAAGGGCAATGTCAATGCTTATAATATTGCAGCGGGGAGGCATGATGGGGGCGTCTGCGTGTCTGGGATGAGAAAAGTGTGGCGTTGTTAGCAAGGACCAGGCTGACCTCAAAGTTGTCTTCTGAGCTCATGTTGTTGGCCAGGTGCACATCACATGGTTTGATCTTAAGACAGAGTGGTGCATTTCAAAGTTTAACCAATCATTTTATAGTGACCCAAGGTGAAGAGACCGTTGCCCAAGTGTAAAGAAGTTGGAGGGGAAGATGATACAGCCAATGGAAGATGGGTCTATATGTGAATATTAGCTTGTAAATAGGCGGTAGCCAAAGAGGGTGGGGGGTGAACACTGTATATTGAAGGCATCACAAATGACGATTTTCAGTTCTAATACGATACTGGCTTTGATGAAGGCAGAGAGATCTGTGATAGTGGACTTATTTCCTTTTGTATACAAAATTAAGCTCTTGTTCTTCTCGAAAAAGAGTGCACCTAGCTTTTTTGCCTAGTGGGTTGTTCTTTTTGTTCCTGGTTGTTGTGAGGTTACCCTACGGGAGCAAGTGAAAGAGTGCTTCATAGGATTTATATTTGGGTGGGAGGGTTGCTAAGTGTGCATGACCCTTTATGCATGAGCATGAAGGTAATGACACCACCTTATTTATATGGGGACTTTCTCTGTGGTGGATGAGATAGAGTTGGGGAAGCATGTCTGGGATAATAGGTGTGTAGTGTGGCTTGAGCCATGTTTCTGCAAGGAAGTGTGTGCTAATGAGTTAATGGGTTTCATGGGTGTGAGCAGGGGCAGGGTGGTAGTTGAGAAGAATTAAGGTGTATGCAATTAGTTGTTTTAGTGAAGTGCCATGGGGTGGAGGTTTGAATGTTGGTTGTGTGAATGTTATGTGCTTTATACAAGGCATGTTTTGTGGCAAACTGGTGCTAACAGGGAACAAAGAATCAAAAAGGTGCATGATTAAGTGGCAAAATCTATAGGGGGCGTGGATATGAAGAAAGAGGAGCTGCATAGAGCAAAGCAGAATGCATCCTATTTTAAATTGAGCTAGCTCGCTGGGACCAACCCCAAGCTAAAATGCCAACCTCATTCTGCAGAGGAGTCTAGAGAATCAGGAAACTGCTATGTTGAGAAGACTTCCTCACTGGCTGAAATGGCTAATTCTGCTTTTACATTTCAGGTGGAAGGAATTCTTCCACGTCTTTTCAATCCACCATACTTTGCTTGTGTGTGCTCAATGTGCCCCAATTACATAGGGTGGAAACTATGCTATACAGTACCGATGATCCCTAAAAAGGGGAAACATGTTTGCAGTTGTCTGGATCCTTGAGGGCGATCTATCTGGGGTTGAAAAATGCTATTGGGCCTCATACTCCTACGTCCCGTTCCCTTTCCCCCATACTTTTGGGACATTCCGTCCAGCGGGACGGCACTCGAGCACTTTTTAAAGCATCAGAAATTAACTTTGTTGTCCTTTTCTTTTTATGCAGGGCCACATCGCGTGACCGTAGCCCTGACTTCCTGAGCTCCGCATCGCTCTTCAGTCCTTTCCTCTGCGCGGTCAGGGTCAGACTCACTTGCATCTTGGCACATTTTATCTTTTTGTTCCCTTGTCCTTCATATTCCTGCTCCGGTTCCACAGTCTTCTTTCTTCTCTCTATGCCGGAGCTTCTGGGATTCGTGTCCTGTTCTTCGCGCAAATGTCATTTTGCGAGGGCGGATCCCCAGTCTCTCTGTCTGAAGTGCATGGGCCCGGAACACTGGTGGGACTTTTGCTTCTACTGTGACTCCCTCTCCATCCGTGCAATCCAGCGTTGGCTTGTCAGGTAGGAGGCGGTGTTCCAACGTATTCCTCCTCTGCATTTACAGCAGTTAAACGAAGAAGAAAGGAAGCACCAGTAAGTTCCTTCCTTTTTAGGGCACCCCAGCCAGGGGACTCCTTTTTGGGGTCTTCTGGTTCTGGAAGGGGCCCAAGTGGCTCTGGTACCAGGGATCTCCGTGAGGTGTTCTGAAAGGGATCTAACCTGGACTCTCAGGGTTGCTCCGAGGTCACCTGTAAGGGGGGTGTCGGGACCGGCTCTTCATCGGAGGTTCCCCATCTGGGGGCTAAAGTTAGGCTGAGCATTTCTGGTGTTGTTTTCACTGGTGTAGTTCCTGAGGTTTCCAAGTCTGAAACTAAACGTATCAAAACTAGTCTCAAGGTTTCCGGTACAGCGACTAAAGGCACCAGAGTTAACCCCAAGGATCCCAGACTAGGGGCTATAATTAAAACCGGCAAGATCGAGGGCCCCCTTCCAAAGGCTGTTGCTACGGGCAGTGACCCTAAGCCTGCCCACAAACAATCTGTTGGTCGCTGAGATCCTGCTGAAGGAACAAAGAAGAAAGGCAAACACCTTAAGTCTTCAGGTACCAGCCTCGCTGAGGTTCCCTCACTGAGGGCTAATTCTTCAGCAGAATCTCAGGGGTCTCAAAAGCGCTCTAGATCTGCTAGCGCCGGCTCTGCTCAGGTTCCCTATCACAAGGCTAAAATTTATAAAAAGTCCCCCGATGCCCCTTTGGTGACAATGGCCTCACTGACACCTGTGACGCAGTTCACTGCAGGCAGTAACAAAATGGCGGCCCAACCCACGCAGTCTGCGGTGGCCTTTTTGACAACCTCTCACACCAACTTTCACAACGGCTAGTACCGAGGGGCCTGTTTTTGGGGCAGAGCAGCCTTTTTCACGCAATGTGGACAATGGGAATCTGTTCTGCCCGCCAATGGATTTGCGTGCTCATTTTCCGCTGCCCACACACAGTCTCGCTCCCTTCTATGTCCGCACCCTTAGTTTACGTGGATCCAGTTGGTGGAGGGCCATCCTGGCAACCAGCCTCTTTGCAATCCTGGGGGTATGCCCCTTCAGACCAGCCTCTACCCACTCCTGTGCCTAGACGTTCCTCTGAGGACATGTTGTTTGGCAAATTCCAGGCCCTTAGGCACTCTGACCCAATGAAGGCATACTTTAAGTATCTATTCAAAGAAATGTATCCTAAGCCTACCAAGCCGCAACTACTCCTCAGCAGGTTCCGGTAGTGCCGCCCCCTCCTTTTCCGGTGGGGCCCCCTCCTCCACTACCACCACTGCCTCCACTTTCACCTATACTTAAGACTCCCGTTGCACAGTCAGGTCTGCCCACGGGGTCTGAGGTAGGGCTGTCACGGTATTAGTTTTATGACGGTACGATAACCTTCTTGCAAAATGACGGTATATCATGGTTATCGCAGTATAGCAGGTGGAGTTAACCAATCTTAACAAATATTTTCTAAAAGATCATAAATTGTCAGATTTATCATCACAAACAAAACCAGGCACCGAGAGCCAGAATTGGGCTTTTCAACATACTTTTCACTGAAATGCCACCCCTTGCTTCCATCAAACACAAACACATGTGTGGAAAGGAGGAGGGGGGAGAGCCCTGCTGCGACTGGCAAAGCAAACTGGCTACTGGTGAAGATGAACGTGTTGCCATATTTATAACATGCATGCCCCAGATCAATGGAGGCTGATGGTAGTATAAGCTTGTGCGCATACTCACACACGCACGCGCACTCTCTTTACGTTACAGCCTTAAGTTTACTTGTGGGCCAAAAGGTGTTCAGTAATCAAGGACATGTCACCCTTTGGTATGGCAGCAGGGAATACCCACAGAGATGAGTGAATTTTGCAGTGTGACTTATTATATGCTAATTCAATGATAGAACCAGGGACATCCCCCATTGTCATATGTTTAGCAAACATACATTATAAATATATAAACCCCAAAGCCGCCAACCCAAAGTAAACCCTTTTCCTTCATGGCACTGTATTTATTCTTCCTATTGCTAACATATTGATTTTGTGTCAGGCACGTGTAGTTTATGGAATGGCATTAAAAACTGCTCCAACTGAAACTACTTGGCAGATGGCACATCCAACAGTGCAAGACCAAGACTGTGCAGCACTTGCTTACTGCAGCTTTCCAAATAAGATTGAAAAGCACACTTAACGGTATACACGGTATACCGGTATAAACAATGTGACGGTTATTATTGTTCAATTGAGTGGTTCACGGTATCTTTAACGGTATACCGTTATACCGTTACATCCCTAGTCTGAGGTGCCACGTGCTGCGGATCAATTTTCTGTTCCCGCCGCATTGGATGAAGATCAAGCGGACCAGGATAGTGAGGACCCGCCCCTCTCTGTCAGAGTCTTTCATAACCGGGTTGTGGATGTGATGGCATTGCTCGATATTCCGATAGCCGAGCCTGCGGCTCAACAAGGCGGTGTTCTTTCAGGAGTTTTGACTCTTTCGACACAGGAGCACACAGACCTCTCCTTCCAAAGCTGAAGCCCGCGAGGTCTGGAAAAAACCGCATTCGGAGCAGCACTTGAATAGGAAAATTGACGCTCGATACAAGCTGCACCCATCAGAAGACATATCCTTGACTGCATGTCCTCTCCCTTCATCAACGGTGGTGGCAGCAGCTATGATCCAATCTAAGCCTTCCTCGACATCCTCTACGGCAGCTTCTGAAGTCCTTTCCAAGGAGGATAAACTTCTTGATGCCATTGGGAAAAAAGTGTTTTCCAATTCGGCTCTCTAGATGTGCCAGGCAAATACGGAGGTCATACTGGCAGCTGCAAATCTCAATCTGTGGAAGGAGCTTGCTGAGTTTCAGGAATGTATTCTTCCTGACAGGCTCAAAGATTTGAAAGACTGCTTATCCGATGCCAGAGTACTGGCTCAAGACCTGCTGGAGGCCGCAGCCCATCATGTCGGCACTTCCGCTGAGGCCCTTATGGTTGGAGCAGACATCTCCCGCCAAGCGTGGCTGCATGCTACAAAGGTCTCCAAGGAGGTTCAGGACAAATTACTTGATCTTCCCTTCGAAGGTAAAGAACTGTTTCACTCCTACACCAATGAGGAACTCACTAAAACAAAGACAAGCAAGCAAACAGCAAAATCTTTGTCGCTCCTTGCCAAAACCCCAGCTAAAGCAGCTTATACTCGGAGGACGGGGACCCAAGCAAGGTCCTGCTCAGGTTTCAGAGGGTTCCAGGAGTGCCGTGCAAGCGGGGCAGAAGGTCCCTCTGGTGGGCCTCGCCGCAATAAACAAAGTGGCCGGTTTTCTGTCGGCCCTCAGCTCCCTCTTCAGCAACTGTTGCTCTCTGCGCCGTTAAACCAACTAAATGTTTTCCATCGGTCTCACGAGACTCTGGTGGGAGGACGAATATCGTCTCATCTGGAGGCGTGGCAGACCATCATAGAAGACTGATGGGTTTTGTCCGTCGCCCGAGCGGGCTTCCGCTTGCCCCTCCCTCATACCCCACCCTCCTCTTCAGCAGACTGGGTCGCCCTCTCTCAGAGCTGAGGTACAGAAACTTGTAGACCTCCAGAGCAGTGGAACCTGTTCCCTTGCGGGAGCAAAGGGAGGGCTATTACTCACGTCTATTTAAAGTGCCTGCGCACTATCCTCGACCTCTCCAACTTCAATCTCTTTCTACCTCAAGAGAAAATCAAGATGATTATGCCCAGCCAGATAAGGTCATCTCTCCGGAAGGGCGATTTAGCTCAGTGTGGTAGATCTGCAGGACGCTTACATGCATATCCTGATCTGGGGCCCACATCGTAATTTCATGTGGTTTTCTGTGGAAACAGAACACTTACAGTATCGAGTGCTACCGTTTGGTCTCGGCTTTGCACCACTTGTCTTGATGATGGCGATCATCGCAGCATTCCTCAGACTGCAGGGAATTCATGTATATTCATATTTGGATGATTGGCTTCTGCGCATTCCTTGCCCACGGGCTGCAACAGGCAATCTTCAGTCACTCTTCCAGCTCCTGTTCCAACTGGGGCTGCAGTGAACTGGTGGAAATCATCTGACGGTTGCTCAAGACCTAATTTTTTCTCGGTTTCCGTTGGGATACGGTCAGTGCCAGAGTGTTCCTGACGCAGGATAGAATTGCTGACCTATGGGCCACGTGCCAGCTTTTCCTTCAGTCCTCCCGCATGTCGGCCAGGTGGTTCCAGAGACTCCTGGGCCTTATGACTTCTTGCGTGTTAGCTCTACCTCTTGCAAGACTGAAAATAAGGCGCACACAGCGGTATCAGGTAATAATGTCCCCATACATAATGTCGCTGGGAAAAGCCATTGGCGACCTTATATATGGTGACATTATTTATGGGGACGGGTTGCGGGGATGTCCCCTTCTAAAAAACAAAAACACATATGGAGGTATCCCCCCGCATGTTCAATGTAACAATGTCACCGCAAAAAACAGCTACTTTTTTGTCAGGAGACATTTTTACAGGGACATTATTACATGGAACCCACACAGCTTGCTCTCCAGAACTGCTGGTCTCAAGCTGTGGACCCAGACTCCAAAATGATTCTGGTTCCATCCTCCATGACGGCAGATCTTCAGTGGTGGTTATCCGCCAGCAACCTTTCGGTAGGAACCTCCTTCCAGGAGGTCTTCCTACAAGTCACGGTTACAGCGGATGGTTTGGGTCTATTTGACCTAAAACATTTGACCTAATCACATTTGATCGAATTTATTTGACCTTTCTTTCAGTCTAAAATGCGAGGAGACCCCCCGCAAATCCCCCTACTGCCCCTCAACCTAATCTATACCCTTACCCACCCCATATATATATTTAATTAAATTTGACTGAGAAAATGGCCAAACAAATGCCATCAAATGTTTTTAGGTTAATTATGCCAATACCACAACAGACTTATCCATTCTAGGGTGGGGGGCGACACTACTTCACCATGAGGTGTATGATCTGTGGACGCCCCAGGACAGACTGTCCCATATCAATTACCTAGAGCTTCTGCCCGTTTTTCTAGCATTAAAAGCTTTTCAGCCATCTATCAACAACAGTGTGGTTCGAATTTGCACTGACAATTCCGTAGCAATGTTCTACATCAACAAGCAGGGGGGCACCAGGTCCCCTCCTGTGGTGGATCTAGCTATCCAGATTTGGAATTGGGCGATCCAGCACAATGTGTGGCTGCAGGCCGTGCACATTCTGGGTCACATTAATGTTGCGTCAGACTCCCTGAGCCGCCAATCTGTGGCGAGTTACAAGTGGGAGATGAACAGCGATGTACTTACCAGGATCTTCCAGCAATGGGGTTCTCTAGTGGTGGACTCCTTTGCAACCTCAACGAACAGGAAACTTCCTCTTTATGCATTCAGGGAGGGTCTCAGAGTATCTTCCTTGGGGAACGCTCTTGAGATCCCTTGGGACAACATAAAGACCTATGCCTTCCCGCCTTTGTTTTGTGTCCTACAGTCTGTGTATACAGTGTTATTAGTAATATTTACTGATTATTATGTTTTTCATGATATATACTTTGTTGATATGATCATACATTCTTCCCGATCAGAATTGATCAGCAGACACTGTGTCGACTTTGTGAAAATCAAAAAGCTCAATAACAGGTTCACACCCCTCTGAAAAATGATCTACTAGGTGGCCTTAATGACGTAGAAATGACATTCAACCCCAAGAAGAGCAAGGTGGAGAATGTGGACCCAAGCTTGTGTGAAATGAATGTAATATAGCATGGATGCTGAACATCTCCCTTTCCAACCAATCAGATTTACACTAAAGAGCAGAGAGGCGGCTACTTTTCGTAGGTGGCCCCCGCGAAATAATGCCAAAGTATAGGCTTGCAAGTGGGATATGACCAGGTTTTAACATAAGCAGGTGAAAGGTCATTAAAACATCCGCCTCAGCAATATTCACAATAGTAGATTACCCACAGCAGCTCTGACTACCCCAGGATAATGTTCTGGCCAATTCACATGAAACTAAATAAAGAGTTAAACAAGTGCAGCTCTTAGCCACAGAATCGGAAGCGGGCAAAGCCCCTCTCCCATTGAAAGCCAGCATACTGTCAATTAAAGGCTGCTCAGAATAAGTCTCATGTAGTGCAGATCAGAATCTGTTTCACAGATCCAAGCTTCAATTATCACAAAGTTGAGCATCCATTAATCCGGGAGAGGCAACCTATTCATCTTAAAAGCACACCTGGTAAAGATCAAGCATGTCCACAAGGACTTGCAAGTATTACAAACAAGCCTAAAGCATTCCATTTGGAGATGAGCTGCTTCAAGCAAGCAGCCAGACCTCAAACGCCAATGTGGAATGCATGGCCCCGTCTGTATATTTGCAAGGCTCAGAAAGGAGCAATGGGCTCTAATTGGTTAGTGATTCCTAAGAGTTAAAAAGCATGCAAGGTCAGCCGAGATCAAGCACCAGTCTTTGGAGTGGTATGGTCTGTCACTGAGCAAAGCGGGCCAAGCCCAAGATTTATCTGCAGTCCTTTTAGAAGGACGATATGTAGCTAGACGAAAGGGTTCATGACCTAAAAACCTCGTGTTTAATATGCCTCAATAATCGGCTGGTAAGGCACTGTTATAGAAGGCCACAAGCAGGGCAAAGAAGACGTAAGTGGGAAAAGACCAGAAACGGCAATTGAGGCGTGGCTAAGGTCAGCATCCGCCTTTCAGGTTCATCCGGAACAGTTGGAGTGGAGAGACCCAACGCAGGAGCAGTACAACAGCCCCTTTTGCAGTTGGTCCGGATCTGCAGGCAGCAATTGAAGCCCGGCCAAGGGCACATCAGCATCCTCCTTGATGGTGAAAGCGAAGACTGGTCAGTTAGGAAAACCAAAGGCCACCAAGTCCTAAAGAAGGGTGGTTTAACTGTTCCCAGCAGGTAGAGTGGGAGAGCTAGCTTTAAACATCGGATAACAACACTATTAGATTTGATTACTTACCCTTTTGAAATAACGGAAATAAATACATCTAGCGAATTCAATTTGCTGCAGCTTGGTGGTTTTTCGAAATTACTTTGAGAAATGGTGTACATTTTTACTATAGGGTCCTCTTTCTTTCCAGTTAACCCTCCAAATACTCTTTTGGCAAACATTTTAACAATATTTCCACGGATTTTCAAACATTAGTCTGCAGGTTTCTCCTGCTTCCTAAATGAGTGTTGTTGAATGGTGATGGTCTCAATTATTTTTCTCTGGTATTTGTGTAACTGCCATGTAATTCTGTAGTCTCAGAATTCTGTTTTCTATTTTGCTGGCCAGGAAATGGACAAACAAGTCTGCCTGAGTTTTCAGGAAATGAAGCTCTTAGCTTCATAGTTCCTGGTGTGAGATCATGCTGACTGCTTATTGGTTGAGTGGTCCTGGAATGACGTGGGGTATGCTTTTTTAAAAAAAAATATTTTTTATTATATTTTCAAAACCAAACAAAACACACATTACAACTGTTTCAATACGCAAAGAAAACATCATTAGACCATCACATTTCCATTAGAACTCCCCATCTCTCCCCCCCTGAACTAGAGCCAGTTCTCACATGTCGTCTACTGGAGCTTTATCGGGTAGCACAATACTTGAGCGGTCATCATCCGAGTCCTCTGTTCCGTTGTTACCCTGGTGAGGATTTGCCATAGAGGCCACCAATTGCCGCCAGGCCAGCAGGGGCCCTACTTCCTCTTCGCCCTCCCTAGTGACCGCTTCAAACCAGACCACAGATTCAGCTTCTACCCTTTTTAAGAGGTCTGCCCACCATAGCTCCACCCTAGGTCTGTGGGCCGCCTTCCAGCCCATGGCAATCCTGCGCTTGGCCAAAACATAAACCAAGTCCTTCATCTTGCTTATGTGTTTTGAATGTCGGGGTCTAGGAAAAAGCCCAAGCATGCATGACCAGGTCGATTCCACGTCCAACATCACTCCCCCGCCAGCCAGTTTCGTTTTAACCTCATCCCAAAACCTGTGCACCTCCGGGCAAGCCCAAAACATGTGTAGCAGCCCCGCATTCACCTCCCCACACCTGGGGCATTGCTGCGTAGCCGGTCCCCCAAACTTTGCAATTTTCCCGGGAGTCAGATAAGCCCTATGGGTAACGTACAATTGAAGTTGTTGGAATCTCGCGTTCCAGGACACCTTTTTATGGTATCTCTGGACCCACTCCCATTGCCCGTCTGTCATGGGTCCTCCCACCTCCTCTTCCCAATCTTGTCTCATTTGGAGCAATTCCTTCCCAGCCCTTACTCGCAGGAGCTCGTATATCCTCGATATTTCATGCCCGCCCTCCGATACATCATACATAGTTTCCAGGGAGGCATCGGGATCCTCCGCAAGCACTGTCTCAGGCCATCTTTCTCTAGTCTTTTTCACAAGCCTAGCGTAAGTTATATATTAGCCACCATGCACCCCCGTCTCTTCCTGCAACCTCTGAAAGTCCAATGCCTCCCCTTCCTACCATATGTCTCCGAGGGTGGCCAGGCCTACCTGTTCCCAGTATCTACGGACCGATTCAAGTAGTTGAGTCGCTCCCGCACAGCGCCACCAGTGGGGCCGGCTGGGAGTACGGCTCTGAATCCCCCATCATCCTCCATGACCTTTGCCAGATCTCCCAGCCCAGCCTCAGCAGCCGCACCCTGCCCACCAGCTTGTCCCTACGCAACCACACCACTTCCTTCAAAAAGTATGGGGCTGAGTCCCCACGCAGAAGCCTAGCCTCTGCCGGTGTCTTCGGCCGAAAGCCACCTGGCCACATACAGCAGCTGCCCCGCCAGGTAATAGAGTTCAAAATTTGGCAGGCCTATACCCCCCCTTGTCACACGGGTTCTGGAGCTTGCACAGAGCCACCCTGTTCCTGGAGTTACCCCATACGAAACCCCTACACACGCTATGAAGTTTCACAAATAGGCTCCTGGGTATCAAAAACGGGACATTCCCAAAAAAGTGCAGTCTAGGCAGGCCACCATCTTGAGCAAGGCCGCTCTCCCCATCATAGTCAGGGGCAATCTAGCCCAAAACACCATGCTGTTCTTGATCCCCTCTATCGCTTTTTCCATGTTATGTTTGTATTCCGCCTCGATCCTGTGGTAAATATTTACTCCCAAATACCTAAATGTCTCAATCTGCCACGGTATTGGCAGGATAGGCAGCCTCTGTAACGGGACATTCCTATATCCGCCCAAAGGAAACAGACTAGACTTTCTAGGGTTCACCGATATGCCCGAAAGGGTGGTGTACCGTTCCATTACCTCCAACACATACTGCAGATTTTCTTCCGGATAACGCAAATAAAGAAGCATGTCATCCGCATATAGTGATATCAGGTGCCTACCACTTACAGTACTTATGCCCACCTCCACATATTGTTGTCGCAGGCATATTGGCAACGGCTCTAATGCTAGTATATATAGCATGGGTGACCAGGGGCATCCCTGTCTGGTCCCCCTGCTAAGTTAATCAAAAAAAGGAAGGGACATGTCCATATTACTTAAAACACAATATGTTACCCACAACAATCTGAAACCTACTTACATAGCCCATTCACCAATTCAAGGTTATGTTAAGTTTAATGAATGACATGTATTCAATATTTAAAATATCATATTTAATTCATTTGCTAAACAGCACAAGTATCAAAAAACATTTTCGTAAAAAAATGCATTATATCACATAAAAAATATACAATTTAATAAAAGTGGTGATAACACAGCACATATTCAAGTTCAAACAACTACTAGAACATTCTCAACAGTAGCTAATTCAACTGTTCTTCTTTCCTACTGTGCGTAACAACGTAGCCCGACTTATATAAGTTTCTGTCCTGGATGTTGCTATTAACTGGACATTCTTCAGGGGCAGAAAATTGTCTTGTGCTTCTTGTAGACTTCTCTCTATGATTCCAGTTTCTAGAATTGGGGGTACATATAAAAACATATTACTACATTGACAAAGTAGGTTATTTAACTTAGCCTAGCTCGTCCTAATCACCATTAGGATGCATCAAGTATATATTTAATCAAATACTGGTGCTTCAAACTTGTATCCATTTAATGTTGTACAAATTTAAAAGACAATCGCAATTTTGTCCTTCACTGTTCACAGTGTTAGAGAGAGATATCTAGCACCTATCCCACCATGTTCTCATCAAATCATGCTCCCCGATGAATAGTATACTCATCGAGTACACACATCTATTCTGAACCCTAACTCAAGTCCTCACACATTCTAATAGAGTATGGCCTCACCTCCATTCACAAAAACGATTTTTCTCTCTGTTGGGCAAAGTTCCAGGGTTTTTCTCAAACCCAATTTAGATAAACAGTTCTGTTTAAAAAAACAATCAGATAAGACACTCTGTGAGTTCCTGAATGTACACAAGGTAGACCACACAGTAATAGACAGAAAGGAAGGTTCATACCTTTGAGACCCTCGATTTAAGATATTACAAATTTATGAGGTCCGGAAACATATCCAACACTTCCTGGGCCAAAATTCTATTTTACTTTGTAGCATTCCATGGGAAACAAACGTCTTCCCTAGAGTGTAACAAACACAAAGCCTCACTTTAGTAAGACATTTCAACAGAAATGTACTTTTCAATCAAGAATTACCAAGCATAAGTACCCCTGCTTACCTTTACAGTAGCTCAAATCGAATTCCATCAACAGCGTATAGTTATTTTACCGCTAACCTGCTCGAAAAAGCGAGCCTCTCCATTTATATTGCGTGCTACATTTGTGCGCACATTGATGACGTCATCACGTCGAAATGTGACGCGATGACGTCATACATTCCGCGACACGCCATGCCGTCGCCACAACAAACGTGGTTACCAAGGCAATCCACGAAAATGTCAATAAACATGGCTGCACGCCCCTTTATTGACATTTTCGTGGATTGCATGACGTCATCAATGTGCGCACAAATGTAGCGCGCAATATAAATGGAGAGGCTCGCTTTTTCGAGCAGGTTAGCGGTAAAATAACTATACGCTGTTGATGGAATTCGATTTGAGCTACTGTAAAGGTAAGCAGGGGTACTTATGCTTGGTAATTCTTGATTGAAAAGTACATTTCTGTTGAAATGTCTTACTAAAGTGAGGCTTTGTGTTTGTTACACTCTAGGGAAGACGTTTGTTTCCCATGGAATGCTACAAAGTAAAATAGAATTTTGGCCCAGGAAGTGTTGGATATGTTTCCGGACCTCATAAATTTGTAATATCTTAAATCGAGGGTCTCAAAGGTATGAACCTTCCTTTCTGTCTATTACTGTGTGGTCTACCTTGTGTACATTCAGGAACTCACAGAGTGTCTTATCTGATTGTTTTTTTAAACAGAACTGTTTATCTAAATTGGGTTTGAGAAAAACCCTGGAACTTTGCCCAACAGAGAGAAAAATCGTTTTTGTGAATGGAGGTGAGGCCATACTCTATTAGAATGTGTGAGGACTTGAGTTAGGGTTCAGAATAGATGTGTGTACTCTATGAGTATACTATTCATCGGGGAGCATGATTTGATGAGAACATGGTGGGATAGGTGCTAGATATCTCTCTCTAACACTGTGAACAGAGAAGGACAAAATTGCGATTGTCTTTTAAATTTGTACAACATTAAATGGATACAAGTTTGAAGCACCAGTATTTGATTAAATATATACTTGATGCATCCTAATGGTGATTAGGACGAGCTAGGCTAAGTTAAATAACCTACTTTGTCAATGTAGTAATATGTTTTTATATGTACCCCCAATTCTAGAAACTGGAATCATAGAGAGAAGTCTACAAGAAGCACAAGACAATTTTCTGCCCCTGAAGAATGTCCAGTTAATAGCAACATCCAGGACAGAAACTTATATAAGTCGGGCTACGTTGTTACGCACAGTAGGAAAGAAGAACAGTTGAATTAGCTACTGTTGAGAATGTTCTAGTAGTTGTTTGAACTTGAATATGTGCTGTGTTATCACCACTTTTATTAAATTGTATATTTTTTATGTGATATAATGCATTTTTTTACGAAAATGTTTTTTGATATTTGTGCTGTTTAGCAAATGAATTAAATATGATATTTTAAATATTGAATACATGTCATTCATTAAACTTAACATAACCTTGAATTGGTTAATGGGCTATGTAAGTAGGTTTCAGATTGTTGTGGGTAACATATTGTGTTTTAAGTAATATGGACATGTCCCTTCCTTTTTTTGATTAAATAGATATTATATCCCCACTGTGTAGGAGGGATTTTCACTGTAGTGTGGGGCAACCCGCGTATGAATTTATGTTTATTATCCCCCTGCTAAGTTGCCAGGTGTCTGAGACTGTGGACCCCGTTTTGACTCTCGCCATCGGGGTGCTGTAGAACAACTGGACCCACCTGAGGTATCCAGGTCCCATTCCGTATCCCCTCAGGACCGCTTTCAGCCAGGGCCATTTTACCGAGTCGAAGGCTTTGACCGCGTCTAACGACACTATGGCCAACTCGCCCGTATCCTCCTCAGTTTGGTCAATGATATGGTGTAGCCTCCTATGGTTATCGGTGATGTTCCTGCCTGGAACATGTCCCGTCTGATCTGGGTGTATCAACTTCCCAATCGCCTTCTTCAGCCTATTAGCCAGCACTGCTGTGAGTATTTTGCTGTCTTGGTTGAGCATGGACAACGGTCTGTAAGACCCACACTCCACAGCCGGCTTACCTGGTTTCAAGAGTGGGATGATCACAGCCTCGCGGAGGGACAATGGGAGTTCCCCCCTCCTCATAGGCCCCGTTGAAAGTGGCAAGCAGTGGCTGGAGTAGCTCCTGCTTATATGTTTTATAAAACTCACTAGGCAACCCATCCGAACCAGGTAACTTGCATGTGGGCAGATTCTGAATCACCACCTCCAGCTCATCCGAGGTGACAGGTGCGTCTAACTCCGCGCGTTCTAGGTCGTCTAGGGTGGGCAACTCTATGTCCTCCAATGTGTCCAGTATGTCTTGACACATATCCTCCCCCGTGTCCTCGTACAAGTGTCTGTAAAACTTGAGGAACTCCTTGTTTACCCCCTCTTGGGTGTTGCAGATGCAACCTCCCTCATCTCTAATCTCACTGATCACTGAGCGGGGGTTCTCACTCTTATATAGCCAGGCCAGCATCCTGCCCGGCTTGTCGCCCCCTGCGTGTATCCTCTCCGTGTATTTCCTATAATTGAGTCTGCACAGCCTATCCCAAAGTGCACTGCAGGACAACCGTAGCTCTTTTATCTTGGTTCTGTTATCATGGGCAGTGTTCTCGCAACGTGTGAGATCTTCCAGCTCCCTTTCCGCTTCTTGGAGTTCCTTTTCTATACCCCCCTGGAGCCCTTTAGCTTTGGAAATGGCTACCCCACGCACCACCACCTTGAACGCTTCCCACAGTGTGCCCACAGAACGTACGCTTCCCGTATTTATATCAAAATATTCTTCGATGGCATCCCTCACACCCTCCCGGAACCCCTCGTCCTGCAGAGTCTCGGTCCTGAGTCTCCATGTTGGGATCCGCGGTCTTGGGGGCTGGTGTCTCCACTCTACTACCAAGGGGGAGTGGTCAGATAATACTCGGGCCTTGTATTCCGCTCCCACTATGTCTCCCACTATCTCGGCCGTTACAAACATATAATCTAGCCTTGTGTGCATATCATATGGCGCTGCGTAGTATGAATATTGCCTATCCATAGGATGCAACCTTCTCCACACATCCTCTAGGCCTAGGTCTTTCAGTAAGGTTCCCAGCGCTTTAGCCGCCGGCGCCGTTTTCCCTGCCCTGTCCATTGACCTGTCCATCCTGTGATTCAGGGTACAATTAAAGTCCCCCCCCCCCACACCACACCACCGTACCCCCTGCCAGGGGGCCAAGTTTACTGTAAAGGGTCCTAAAATAAGCGGCTGTGTCGTTATTGGGGGCATACAAATTTATGATATGCACTTCCCTGTTTTCCAGGAGACCCGTTACCACCACCATTCTACCCTCCGGGTCTACTGTAGAGCCAAGCACCCGAAACGGCACATGCGGCGCCACCCAAGTAATAACCCCTCTAGCGTACGCCGAGTACGCATCACCCACAACATTGCCCTTCCATTTCCTCCTAATCGCCTCCAGCTTCTCCCTAGTGAGGTGGGTCTCCTGCAGTAGGGCTGTGTCTATAAGCATCCTCTTTAAGTACAGCATCACTTTATTTCGTTTCAGGTAGCTGTTAAGGCCCCGTACATTCCAGGTCACAACTTTGAGATTACCCAATGCCATCTGTTCGGACTATCACCATCCTAACCCTTCCCTTAATGCTGCCCTTGCTAGTTCGTTTTCCGGCTCTCTCCCTACTATTTACAAACAAAATCCCCCTTCCCCATCCCCCAAATCCACACCACAGCACACAACTCCCCTCCTCCCCCTCCCTACCAACCCCCAACAGTTGCCCAGCTCCATCCCTGGATCTCAGGCCTACCCACGTCTGGACCTGTCTCGTATCCGAGAACAAGGACCCCGCAGGGCGTCCCCAATCTAACAGTGACCTAACTAAGTATACTACTATTGGGTTCAGAGGGTGCTTCTCAGGAGCTCCTGGTCATCTATTTAGGAGAAGTGCATCCAACGGGACCCGCCAGCAGATACAGTGACTTCCTCCCCACAAGCACAATACCATTCTATATTCCAGTCCCAGTGTCATGACTATGGCACCATGGGTGCCTCCGCAACGTGCTTCTTATCTCCAGCCGCTTCCTTCTGGACATCCGGTTCCTGAGGTCGACCCTGCATATCCAGCCAATCCATCGCTTCAGTCGGTGTCTCGAAGAAAAGGGATCTGTTCTTGTAGAACACCTTTAACCTGGCAGGGTAGAGCAACATGTAGCGATGGCCTGCTTCTCTAAGCCTCCTTTTCACCGATCCGAAGTTCATTCGACTACGCTGTACAAGCAGCGTATAGTCTGGATACGCCGTTATTTTCGCTGACCCCTTTCTATCATTCCTCCTTTCCGGAAAAATTTGAGAATCTTCTCGCGGTCACGATAATTCAAGATCTTCGCGATCAGCTGCCGCGGGGGGGCTCCTGGGGCCGGTCTCCTGGTCAAGGCCCTATGCGCCCTTTCAACCGCGAACCCCTGGGTCAACTCCCCGCCTGTAATCGCCTGCAAAAGCATGGTTTCAACGTATTCAGTGGGGTTCGGTCCTTCCATCCCTTCCGGTACAACCACTATGCGAATGTTATTGCGTCTGGCGCGCCCCTCTGCTTGCTCTGCTCTGTCCTCCAGATTGCCTACTCGTTGCACGAGGGCATGAAGCTCCTTAGCATGTGCAGCGCACGCCTCCGTGTTCGGGGCTAACTCTTTCTACAGTGCCCCAGTGCGCTCTGCGATCGTTCGCACGTCCTGCCTCAGCAGGTTCACCTCTTCCTGGACCGCTCCGATCTTGAGGTTCAGGCCCTCATGCAGCTCTTTCATGGCTAGGCCCAACTCCGTTTCCCAGGCTACCTTCAAGTCAGCAATTGCTGCCAGCACCTCCTGGATAGTACCCCGTGGGTCCGCCACCGCCACTACTTTTGCCCCCCTCCGCGCCCGGGGGCGACTTGGCGTAGGCCTCCATCGTGGGCTGCTTGATCCGGGGTCGCACCACTTTGGAGGATATCCTGCTGCGTCAGTTGGGCAAGATCCTGCCGTGCTTCTCTTCACACCACTGTCCGCGTGGTCACAAACCACCCACTGCTTTCCAAACCTGCGCCTGTCCGCCGCACGTGCCCAGAGTGGGCTGTGTCCTCCCACGTACTCACGCGCCCTCGGTGTTATGTTACCGGGCTCCGCCGTGCATCATCCATGAACAGCGCTCAAGAGCGCTCACCCATCCCCTTCGTGCCTTCGCTTCGCAGGCACAAGGCCATCCGGTGTGTAGGGCGGTCACCAATGTGGCACTCCCGCACCCATATTCAGGGGGCCCCTGTGTGCTTCAGAGGGGGCCCTAGTAGGTATCAAAGGATCAACAAAAAGTCTTAAATCAGCCAGTTTCGGCTGATCCGCGCTGACGTTCCAAGGCGCAGGCCCGGCGTGATCAGGCCAATGCACACTCATATGGTGTGCTGTGTCCGTGTTGGACCCTATGGTGTCACAGCATCCACTTCACTCCGTGTCTCCAAGGGGGGGGCCAGCGCACCCCACAGCGCCCACGACTGCCCTCCTCTCAGGCAACCCAGCCCAAGGGTATCCAGAACGCACTGAAGATCAGCCTCAGTCTGTCGGCAGTCTCAATGGGGTTTTTCCCTTCTCAGAGTAGGTTCGCAGTGCCAAGGTGCCTGCAGCAACAGCCGCTCCCACGATTTCACCACTCACAGGGTCTGCGGCTACTTTGTTGCCGATGCAACAATCACGCGGCCTTTCCCCTCCGGCGCTGCCACAATGTGTCTTTCTGGGCGCCAACGACTCCGCCGCGGGCCCAGTCACGGCTGGCTGTTCGCTCTGCAGGATCCTGTACCCTTACAGCCCGTGGGTTAAATCCACTTCAGGTTTGTGCGTCCTCCGTCGTGCGCTCTCCTAGTGCTCTCTCTCCGCTTCCCAGTCTGCCCGCGGGCGATAATCGCAGAGTTCACCGCAGGGGCCTTGCCAGTCCTAGACGGACGATTGCAGCGGTGCTCTTGCGATCTCTGCCATCTCCTTTGTTATAGCCGCCATTTTGTCCTTGTCCCCGATCCGGGACCCGCGACAGACAAATAGGGATAGTTCGGGATCCGAGCCTTCCACACACACCAGACTCAACGGGTGTCGCCTCAATGTTCATGTACATACTTTTCTTGGTATATTCTACTCTTGTATGTAAACATTCAGAGCCTGGACTAATGTACGTTCTGACTGTTGTACTATGATGCTTGTGTAACGATATGTAACTCTGCTGTACAGATGATTATGCGCCCAGTTACCTGAGGGTTTGGATGCGCTTTATAAATAAACAAACTAAACTAAACTTCACACGCATGGATGTAATTTTCCAGCGCCAGCTGGTCACCACACGCGCACCGCTCCCACAGGATCATCTCGGGATCAACAGAGCTCCACACGAACACGACCTTCTACATGGCTGTCCAAGCCACGCCCCCGACGTGGGGTATGCTCGACTGTAAATGGTAGTTGACATCCTCTGAGGGGAGGAGAAATGAGTGACTTGGTGAGTGATTGCTGACTGCAGCCAATGGCTGTAGGGGCCTTCTGACTGGATAGGGAAGCTGTGCTTTTTGTGAGAAGGTGAGTGGGCTGTGAGAGGTGTGGACACATTTCAGGTGAGTGAGGTAACAGAGTACCCCGCACTGAATGGGGGTCCCAATTAGGTTCTCCTCAGATTCTCCCCTCTCCTATAGGGTAGGAGAAAATCAAAATACATAATAACTGGAAAACTGACATTATGCGGATCAATGCGTAGTGAATGAGGTGCCTTGAGATGGTCATGAGTGAGGCACCCAGGAGAGGAATACACATTGCTATGTATTGATGACAGACCAAGTGGCTTTTAATGGGTAAAACGGGTACAAGGGGGATGTACACCCTGGACTCCAAGGGGATCCTTGAGCATCTGAACTCTTACATTCCTAACTGAAAGACATTCCTGAGGAGAGATGTATGGTGATTAGCAGCCATGCAACACTAATTTCAGGCAACACGTCCACAGGGGTCCCTCGGTTGCCTCAGGTGTTGCCCGACAGGCATCAAATGGGAGGAGTAGCATAGCTCTCTCCTGTCCCCTGTCCCACCACAGGAGAGGTGTATATACAAATGTCTTCATTCAGCCCACTACATATAGATTGTCACCCAGGGTTCTGTTGCCTGACCGGTAACCCGCTTTGGAGAGAAAGAAGGTGCACCCTGTAGTAGTTTGTAGCTTGAGATATTCTGTGTGGAGGAATAGAGGCTGTCTTCCACACCCTGGTGAGGCCCAATGCTTTACAAACAGGAGAGTGAGGGGGTGACACTGAGGCAGGGCTGACCATACACTAACAGAGCTTTGAGGGTTCGTGATTGTGGCCCAACCATCCTGATTACAAGAAGTGGAGTGGGACCAAGACCGGGTGGCCTCTGGCTCTGCTTGGCTATAATTTGATCACAATTTGGATCTATAGCTATATATACATATACATGATTGCCGGCAAAGTTATTTACTATTTGTATCCTAATGGTTACAGTTTTGTCCAATTACGGTGCAGATGGTCCTGTGTTTATGTGCGCCTATTTGATATTGCCTGCTGATAGCACTATATAGGTTGGGTCCTGTTGCACGAAACTTAATAAGTGGAGACACTTCTCACATACACCGAACACCATGAATTGGAGGGTCTGCATTTTCCATGTGTCCGGGGGTGGGGGTGCGCAGTAGATATTCCCAAGAACTTAGGAGCACCCCTAATCACCAGTGCATCAGACAATGCCACCGCGTGAGGCTCCAAGGGCCTGTGTTTGCCCTGTCTGGGGTGTCACAGGCGTTTGGGGGTTGAATTTACATGGAGGGTCCACAAATAACTAATGTACACAAACCTCCAATTCGATTTGCATGTCCACTTTGTCCTTTGTTCCCACATCAAATGTTTCCCTCTAATGAGTAAGGTCTGTGGTCCAGGAACCCAGAAGAACACACACTGGCGTGTAGGATTATGATATGTTAGGAGCCTGCAGGGACTCCATCGAATCTGGATTCTGTTGCCGCCAGCTCATCTCAATTCATCCTCAGATGAAGGCACAGGCATGTGACCTGCCCATGATCTCCTCCCTAGCAGTATCCTTTGATTTGGAGAGTACAGAAGAGCCATAAGGCCAAGGCCTATAGCAATGGTTCCAACATGCCCAGCTCCCTATGAAGTGAATGACTCTGCAAATAGCAGATCAAATATTGAACGGTCAGGCTGGACTTCACAGCAACGAAGCGATAGTAAAAAGACTTAGTACTTTCAGAATATTTTGAGGGAATTGCTGTTGATAAATTGTATTGTGACACCAAGAGTCTTCAATAGCACATGAGCAAATTTGATGTCCGAATATGGTGTCCCTGAAAGGAACTGCGCAGCTCACGGCCTTGAAGCAGTGATGTATTTTGTGAAACCCCCTCCACTTGTTCTGTAGCCACTTATGCTTTGTAACCTGAAGTCTCATCTACTGTCTCCACTCCACTCTTGGTCTTTCCATGCCCTTTATATATAGCTGGTGATGAGCACTGCCACCATTTCACCCTGTAAAGTCTGCTCTTTACAGTTTTTGTCAGGTGAAGTCTTGTACTTCCTCACCCCCTCTTCTGCCTGTGCGTTGTTAGCTGAAGTAGTGTGAACAGTCTTGCAACTTCTCTTCTGTGCAGTCTACTTGTCTGAATTCATTTGTGCGGTCAACGTTCTCTTGATCTGTGCATGCCTGTTAGCTGGATTTGCTTGGACAGTCTGATCCCTTCTCTTGTTCTGTGCCTGCTTTGCTAGCTGAAGGTGTATAGACGGCTCTACCCCTCCTTTTTTTGTGAATGCTTGTTAGTTGAAGTCACGGGGATGGTTCTCACCCATGTTCTTCTCTTCGGTGGCTTATTAGCTGAAAGCATTATAAACCCCAGATCTAACTTCTTTAGTTTTGAGCGTGCTTGTTGGCTGAAGTTCCATGGACAGGCTCACAGGTCCTCTTGTTCTGCACTTGCTTGCGCTGAACTCCCGTGGATGGTCTCGCCACTCTGTCCAGTGCATCTAAATTAACTGAAGTCGAGGGTTTGGTACCACCCATGGCCTTTATCTGTGCTTGCTTGCTAGCTGAAGTCACGTTGTCAATGTCGCCCATCATCTTGTTCTTCACATGCTCATTTCTGTTGGCTGCAGCCACAAGCAATGTCTCACACCTCCCCCCTTCTCTCCTCAGACATACATCGGATCGGTCCTGGTCTCGGTCAACCCTTACAAGGAGCTGGAGATCTACAGCAAGCAGCACATGGAGCGGTACCGAGGAGTCAGCTTCTACGAAGTCTCGCCTCACCTGTAAGTGACTCTATCTTTGAGAGAAGGCACAGTAGAGTAGAGCTTTATTGCAGAGAAATTAAATACAGTGTGCTCCCACGTGTGCTACAGGCTATTACCTTGGCCCAGTGACAACTGGCCAAATTGTCTGCTAGCCTAATGCTTTAGAAAAATCCTGTTACACTTATGTGCTGGTGTAAAGGATGCAGTAGCGCTTTGAAAGTACCTCTTAGTAGGGCACTTGCAAGAATACCACATGGGCAACCTGATCAAGCCATTCAAATGGGCGTCCAAGGTACACTACACCTCAGTCACAGACCACTAGCGCTCTAGTACACACAATGGAAGACTGGTTTACTGGCAAACATATGCTCATTTGGTGAAGCAGGTATATTTAAGATAACATTTATCAAAATGCCAAGCATGTGCCTTGTATAATGTGATGGAGGATTACCTTCACTCTTTTTACAATCCAAATTCCGTTGCTGTACACCCTCTCGATCCCTCTGCCTCCCATACGGCTACACCAGGTACTAAAGTGTGTATGCACAACACTCTGTATTATAGAAGGAGTTTATTTGTATTGCTCTGATTATTAGGACTTGTGGTGTTTTTAATTATGTTCCTGTGATTATTATGATTGATATTAATAGTATGGTTATTAGCTGATGTGAATTGGCTGGATTGGAATGCATTTGCACCTTGTGGATTTGACAGTCTCCACATTCATTTGTTCTGGCTCTGATTCACTTCAGTGAAAATCCAGGAAAATTGTTAAATGGATGTTTGTAAATCTGGGGCGCAGGGAGGTAGGGATTCATGCAATTGGGGAGGAGCTTGATATGATTTCTATAAGAGGAGCCCAAGCTGAAAAATAATTTGTCTATTTCATTTCATTCCAAGCAGATGGATCATTGCGCGTTTTGTAAAAAGAACATGCTTTGCAGACAATATGAGAGTCTTGCCTAGAAGGCCAATACACATCTATTTATGTCTACAGATTTGGAGGCTGTGTTGCTGTCCAAGGAGTTGACTTAATGAAAGTAATGACATTTGGTCCATCACATCCTGGACCAAAGAGCACAAGGATCCTTGTAGGATTTCTTCTTTGGCAAATGACTTCAAGCTGATTACAACCACATTTTTAGTTGCCGGTGAAGCCGGAAATGTTAATCATGCCTCATAATGGGCAGGTGCCAAAACTCACAGCGTGGAATCGGCAGTCCATTTCCAAATCGGTTTTGCTTAAAAAAGGACAAGTAGTACATGGAAATACTAGACCTCAGACTAAGACATTGAATCAATAAGAGGGAAAAACTAAAAGAAATACAAAATCCGGTTAGCGTGTGTGAGCAGTAGAAACCTCCAGGCCATGAGCATATCGGGGATGATCTAACACACATTGTGTATATCACACAACACAGATTTCGTTGTATGTTAAAACGCACATTGGTAAAGCCCACTGGCTTTGGCTTTTATATTGCATAATGACTTTGTGTTGCCAGATTTTCTCCTAGTATGCCATGTGTTGACATCTGTGACAAGTCGCTCTTGGAGGACATCACATATTTCTTAGATAAAGGACTGAATCCAACCCCTTTGAACTTCTATGTTTACAATTACCTCACCAGGGCATTGAGAGGCCTGTAAAGAGGCTTCACACCTGTAAGATGGTGTATGATAGCGGGAGCAGGCAGAAGGAAGCTGAGGAGCAGGAGAGTGTGTGGTTATACAGTGTTCCTCTGGCGAAGTTCCATTCCCGTCCAGCGGTGGGAGTGGCCCTGATCAGGTCCTGTGGGGGCGAACAGCAAGCTGTCCAGACGTGTCCAAGATGCCTTAAGAACCAAGCTACTGAGATGTTTGCCAGAGTGTACCGCAGACAGCCGAGAGGTGTGCGGGATGCCGTGAGCCTCAAATCGCTAAAAGGTTTGCAAGATGGTGTGAGCATCAAGCCACTGAATGAAACTCTTTAATAACTAAGCTGCTAACATACGTGTGAGATGCCAAACACCCCCCATTGCCCAATGGTGTGCAAGATTCCATCAATCCAAGCCACTAAGAGATGCGGTAGATGCCAGGAGCCCCAAGCCACTGAGTGGTGTGCGAGATGTCATGAGGGCCCGATGCTTAAAGGTCCTCTGCTGCCAAAATCCTAAGACACTGAGTACAAAAGTGTTGAAAGGCTGATCAACCACTGGTGTATCCAGAATAATGGTGAAGAGTGCGACTAGGTGAACTAGCACCTGGAACCCGCAAACAAATGAAGTAAAGCGGGGCAACGCAGCCTTGTGAGACTTGGGGCGGAATCCCCAAAACAGTCAAGTTTTGATAAGGAACTCGTTGAGAATCCCTGTGATCTTTGATGAATAAATTCACAATCTGGAAAAACATTAACGAGAGTGAAAATCCTAAAGAACAGAGAGCAAATACTTAAAACAATCTTCGATGGAAACTGTTTAGCTCTGTTTGACTTTGCCTCTCCTCTGGAAAATCCTGTCACAGACGCATCATAGGTCAGACATTGCCATCAAATTGCAGGTACTCGTTCATATGACAAGAATCTTCATAAAATTTCAGGTGCATCAAATGCCAGGTATTGCTGCTATAAATGCCCAGGTACTAGCATCATATGCCAGGCATTATCGTCAAATGCCAGACGTTCACACCATAAAAGAATTCACATGGGAGGCATTCCCATCTTTTTATAAAGAGCTTTTCACTGAAAGATTGATTTGGAAAAGTGTGTGTCCGCGCGCGTGCGCTGGGGTGAAATCCCGATGGGAGGAAAAATGGGAGTTCAGGGGGGTTAAAACGCTGAATATAAAAAAAAAAGGGAAAACAACATTTTAAAGATCTCAAGAGAAAAATACCTTTACAGTGCAGGTTTTCTGAACAAAAGAAAATCGGTCAAAGTAAATCAGTCTTGTTCTCATGAAGCCTTTAAAAAAGGTAATTTCACATGTGTAAGGTATGCAAATCATATGCGCAGGTACTCCCATCATATGGCAGGTCCTTGCATCATATGCCTCTTATGGAACTTCCATCTAAATGGTTTGGGGTAGGGAAAGGGCACTTCACTACACTCCAGCTACTTTCAGGGGCATACAAGCTTTGGTGCATCCCTGATCTCCCCTTCCCCTGCCCAGTGCACTTTAACAAAGGCAGAGGGTGAGAAGGGTGGCCAGGTGGTTTACTGATGGTGGGATAGGAGCACACCATCCCTGCTCAATCCCTCTCCTTGCCCGCTCCTTGCTCACCAAAGCCCGAGGTGCCAGGGAAACAGCTGCGACCATGCAAGAGAAGGAGTTCAGCATACCTCTTCGTCCACTACCCTGCATGCCTCTTCAAGTGCCATGTTGGCTGCTTGGCAGAGATATCAGATAGAGGTAGACAGAATAGAGAGGCACCACTGGAGGGTGACTTACCTCTTTTCACCCATTGGGCTTCTGAGTGTGACTGGTCAACAGTAGAGCCAATCACAGGACTGCAATCTACCCTTTGTTCTTCTTTAGGTGACCAGTCTTGGCAGCTCTTCCTTCTACCACTGATCACATCCTGATGTGGCTGTCAGGTCTGGTCTTCAAAATCCAATGCAGGAGCTGCTGAGCCCCACAATCCCACCAAGATGTAGCACAATCAACCACTAGGCAACAGCTGAGCCTGTGACACCCCAGGGGGAAAGGGGAAGTGGAGAAAACAAAAAAACTCAGACACTGGAACTGGAACTCCAGGCTCCTTCAAGCATCTGCATGGAGAGAATGTAATTACATGTTACTAAACACAAAAACTCACCACCCCTTGTTCATATTTCCAAATCTAGTAATATGCTTTTTACCTGAAAACTCCTCTGCTTAAGCCAAGAGGAGAATTGGATTAAAGTCCTCACTTATGATGACACGGAGACTATCCAAAACCTAATCCCTTATTTTCTGAAATGGAGTTCTACTTGACTACTTTACTTCATAGTCTCTTCCAAGAAAAAACCCAGAAATAACCAAGTTGAAAACTTGCTGTTCTAGTTACACCTGACTGGGTTTGAACAGTTTATGGCTTTTAGATTTGCTTGCAATAGATTGTGTTCATGGAGGACTTGAGTATACAGATACTCCTTTACAATTGTGTTGTGCTTCCTTCTGACACATTAAGAAAGTGTCCAGAAATATCTACGAGTCTGACTTACTGCTCCAAAAGCACTAATGCTCCCTAATGGTGTTGATAGAATCATTAAATTACTGGAAGATTGCGTGCTCCTTATTGGCCTTCTTTTATATCCTTTTGAATCACTTGTAGTCTTGCCTTTGAAACAGATATTGCACCAACTCACTAACAATTAAATTCTTAAAATGATGCACTGTCTTTAAAAATTCTGGAAAGTTTGTAATGTCAGAAATATATATTTATGAACCAATGAATAGTCTGCTTCCGTCGCCGCGCATTCGCGCTAAAAGGAAACCAAACTAGCCAGCAGATAAATAAACGAACTGCATCCGCTTACTGAAAGGAATTTACGATCCGGAGATAACAAGAAAAAAGGTAACGCTACGCTTACCGAACACTCCAACTGTAGGTACAGATGTTCGCTTCGATCTCACCTCAGGAGTCAAGAAAAACCGTTTAGGCTGATCTGCGTCTCGATCTTCAGCCCTGCCTCCCTCATAAAGCTGACCGCAACATCCTGCAGATCTCACACGTGACCGCTACAGCGTCGGACAAAAGTAACAATGTTAGAAAAAATGCTAAGCTACACTCGCTCTGCTCCGAACGCACAAAATCACATGCACAAAAAAGGCAAGTCATTCAGATCTCACTTTACTTAACAGCTTTATCTAAAGTTCCAAAGATTACCTGGCACTGTACTTAAACAGATTGTTATTTTCTTGAACACCAAACTAGGTAAATAATTATCTCAAATCAAAAACTTGAAAGATGAAGAAACAATCCTCCTTTTCTTCAGAGATTAATCCTTCAGATGAAAACTTGACCTTGCGTTCTTTCCTAAAAGATTGAAAATGATATTTCCAAGGCTTCTGGGCCTAAATTACTGGAGCTTGAACAAACATGACTGGCTTTCTTGAAATCTCTAATGAAAGGCAGTTTAGAATGTTTGGAACTGTCCATTGTCAAACCTTCAACCAATCACTGCTCCTGCTCCCTTCCCTCCATCTTGGCTTGGGAAAACACAAACATCCTGAAAACTTAAGTTAAGGTCAAGGCAACACCAAAGGTTTTAAACTAGAGACAACAATAGATTTAAATAAATTACTAAAGTGTAATTTACCAAACTGAATCTATTTACCCAAGACTAATGTGTACTAAACTGTGTCTTTTTAACCAATGTTTATTTAAACAGAGACCTGACAGTGGCCTGGGCAGCGGGATCAATGCCCTCCCAAGCATAGCTTTTCTTAGAGAGGGACTTTCAGCCAATGCTCACATTAAATGAAATCACAAGATGAGATGAGGCTGCAAGGCTCAGAAAGCAGACTTTAGGCAGATAAAATAGAGTTGCTGCAAGAGTCAAATGGTGCCCTCTCCACTGCATACCCCAGCCCTCTCTCTTATGGTATTAGTCTTAAGCCCCCCTGGATGGCATTTATCAGATAGGCAGTACTTAATAGTTTGACCTGTAAATATTGTCCATCGTCACCGGACGGACCACAGAGTGACCTTGTTTTACGCACTCTGTTCTATGAGAGGGAAGTAATCCATTATCCACTTTGTACATGTTTCCATTTTATGCCAGCCACATGCAAGGACTCATGGTGTGGGAGTCATGGCAAGCAGACCTGGCGATACTGTTGGAGTATACAAAGTGGCCTAAGGCTTGCACCAATATTTAGAAGGTCTCTAGGAAGCTAGATCCAAAGTACTATAACTTAACCAACAACAATTCACCTGTATAGGATGAATCCTGCCGTACCAGCCACCTTTTCTGGATGTTATCCACCTACAAACATTTTCCTTCACGTAATGTGGGAACCCCCAATGATAGGAAATTCTTTTTGGAGTATTTTACAATATTTTGGAGGTTTAGATAAGATAGTCCAATTTGAGCTAGCTCGGTGTATACTAGCTTTGTACACAGAGTAAGGCTGACAAATTGCTACATGTATTGCTCCAGCCTAGTTATGTACCAAATGCTACTGTGAAAAACCAGAGGGTGTTTCACAACCTAGGCCCCTGGGATCCCGTACTCGGGTGGCCAGGGAAAGGCCATCGCTTTTTGATCCCGACCCTTGGGGTGGACAGGCGAGGGAGGATCACTTGGGTATGGGGTCGTCTGGGAGTGGGGAGAAGCACCCGATGGTGAGACATGGTATCCCTCTTTTTCCACAACCCATCTAACCACTATCCTGGCTTATTTTGTGGGAAATTACAGCTCCCATAATTCCTCCCCACTTTGCATTGACACTACTACTGAGCAGAAGAAGATGAGGAATGAGGCCAGAAAGATTACCTCTACTGATTTGCAATGGCTCTGTCCTTGTAATGAGGCCAGGCAGAGTCAAGCACGTAATCCTAACTATATACACATGCCACTTGCTAACACTCCCTGTCAGGATAAAAAGTGGCACACACAGGCATACTCTGAGCGAGGGTGGGTAAGAGAAGAAACCGCTCTTTCAGGACTGAAGCGAACCAGGCTATGTAAATTGGGAGGCCAAGGGGCTGATCGGCAGTTGCGAAGAACAAGAGAGAGCCAGGCGAGAATGCCACTTTCAGGAAGCCGTAAACGTTCCAAGAGTGAAACCGAGTGAGCGGAAGAGAGAAACCTTTAAGGTGCTTGGAAGTGGCCCTGTAACACTCCCGGGTGAACGGCGGAGTTGGGGAGGAGCAGAGGAGGCGTTGGTAACAGCTGTGACTGCCCCATGAAAGGCATCGATGCAAGTAGACCAATTAACATGATCGGTGAGTTATCGAAAGCAGCAAAAGCCTGGTTTGTGTTAAAAGCAAAAGTAACTGTAACCCAAAAGCTGAAGATTGCACGCTTGTTGATAAAATGCGTAATGGAAAGGACAATTGCTGAATTGTAAAAGGAAAGGATACAAAGTAACTGAGGGGTCCTGCGAGACGAAATCGCACATCCGAAAGTCTCTGTGAAAAGTTCTTAGTTGAAGTGTATTACAATGGGAACCAAAGGCAAGAAAGTAACCGCGATCCCGAAACAAAGTTGAATAAGTGAAAAGCAAAGTATGTGAACTCTGAATATGTCAAGAGGGCAATGTATATGAACTTTGATAGAGGCCAAGAGGGCAAAGCAAAGAAAATAAAATCATAAGAAGCCAAGAGGGCAAATCAAGGAAAAAGAAATACCAAGAAGTATTGGTGTTGCATGTGAACTTTAAAAGATGGCCTGAGGGCAAAGTAAAGAGAATAAGAAACTACAAGTACCAAGAGGCATTGGCATTGCAAGATGAGGAAGATTGTTGATGGTAGGGTTGCTTAAAGAGAGGTCGAAGTGGTCATGCAGTGGTCTACGTAAAATCCTTGCAGTTTCTAAAGTCTTTGACAGTGAAAAGACACCTAAGACAAAACATCGGGAAGAGAAACCCCACAAAGTGAGTAGACAGGCTTGAGCCCGGCAGAGGGAAGCCTGTGCAGAACTGTGATAAAGTGAATGTGAAAAGAGAGGCAGGCTCGAGCCCGGTGCAGGGAAGCCTTTGTGGAATTGTGGGAAAGTAAAGGTCAAAAGCTGGACTGTGTATTTATGACACGGCGGACAAAGCCTAAGGAAGTCATTGAACAACCCGAAGCTTGCTTGAAGCCCATGCCTGAACTGTTGAATTGTACCAATAAGCAAGTGTCCAAGACTGATAGAACTGTGCCATCCACCTATCCTTTTTAAGAAACTCTCTAGACCCCGTGCTGCTGAACGTGGGGAAGGGAGTTTTTACTCAAGCCATTCTGACATTTCCTTTGAGACACTGTTTCCTTTTGTATTCCCTCAACACATTTGTCCTTTTGAGAAGGAGGGCAAGGTTAGTTTTAGTATAGGCCTTTTTAGTTTGACTAGACTGACTTGGACATGTTTACTTGTTTGATGGTCAAGACTACTCCCACTCTAGAGTTAGGGCCAGTTAGGAATTCTACCAACCCAACCAAAATACCAAATAAAGATTTTCAAAACTTATATCTATTGTGTCTGTATCTACTATTGATACCATGCCTTCCTTAAACTACATATCGATGTCATGGAATGATCCCACAGATACACAGGAGAAAAATGGCATGCAGACAAATCCTGTTTCGTGGTTTCAGAAACTGAATCCATTGGTAGAATACGGGGCAGCCAAGCGGGAAATGTTAGCACTATTCTAGACAGGAACGTGATGATGTCCAGAATGTTCTAACACTTAGATATTTCACACTAGAGTACTGTGTACATGAGTTGAAGCTATTGTTCCCGTTCGATGCAAAACTTCACCCCTGGCCCAGACTATGTTGTGCTTCCCTCGGGCCTAATTGACTATAAATGGAATTTAAGTGCAAGGTGGGATGTGGGTTTGGGGCAATGTGATGAGTAATTTTTGATTCCTTTGCCATTCTTTTTCCAAAATTGTTGGCTTCGGATTTGTTTACATTATTATTGCTGATTATACAATACTTGCCCTGTGCTTCGTGTGAAAATATTTGTTTTAATCCATGCAATTGAACAGGAAGTGTGAAGATGTAGATGGCTAGTCACCTGTACTCTGTTTACAGTGTTGACTGTAGGAGTGAGGTGTTTCAGAAGATGTTGCAGGTACTTTCGTCATGCTTGTAATATGTGGCAACCTTGTCTTGTCATGGCTGAGTCTTGTTGGGGGAAAGGAGGGGAGTAGTTGTCTCTTGCAGCACTAAACCAGGTGGGGAGCAGCCCTGGAAGGTTAGATGCTGCAAGCTAGATGCAACCCCACTCACTGTAATGGCCAATCCACCCATGCCTGTTGGTAGCAGTGGTTGAGAAAATCAGTGCAAAAGTCTCCGAAGGGGACAGAGCCGGATGAAATCTAGGATAACGCAGTTATAATTTTGGGCGGAAATATTTCAATAAAGATACATAGCTTATACTTTATCTCTTTCAAGGTGGGTTAAACAAGTTTATAAATTGAAAGTATTCACTCTAAGGTTGAAAGCATTAGTTGTTGCCTAACCTGTGGAGTCACGGCACGTAATATCCCTGCCAGGGTTTTGTATGGTCTTTGGATTATGCATAGCTGTCCCAGAGGGATGCTGAGCCACTCTTTTCAACTGCACTACAGGACAACCTTAGGAAAAAAAAGGGGTGATCCAGGAGGTCTTTTGATTGGTCAAACAGAGATTGTCCTAAGGCTGCCCTATTACTATGGGAGGAATCTGACATCGGGGTCAGAACTACTTTGGCCCCCTCAGAAGAACTGACAAGTGCTCCGGCACTCAGCCATCCGGAGGCCCAATGGGTCCCTCCAGACGGCGGTCAAATGTTTTGATGTTCCATGCTTTGGGTTCTTAGGCCTCTTACTGCCATATGTCATATACCTGGCTCCGCTCAGGGCTGCACAAATGGTATTTCAATGGGTATTCCAGCATTATCAGGTAGTAGCTGGAGGTAAATCTTGGGGGCAAAAGAGCAAGTGGTAGCCAGGGGAGCTAAGGTACTGTCTGCTACGGTGCAGCACATACCACTCCGTTTCTTTGGCAGTGCATCTCCAGTACGGGTGTACCGAATAGTGAAATTACTATTTGGCTGAATAGTGAATAGTTAGCCCAAGTATTCGGCAAACGCCGAATAGAGAGCTGCACAGTTCACTATGGGCAGGAAAAGGATGCAGCAGCCAATATGCATGTGGCTTATTGGCTTCTGGAGCTTTCCCTTAGCAGTGGAGTTGCTCACAGAGCTTCTCCAAAGGAAATCCTTGGAGACTCTCCATGAACAAAATACATGCTGTGCTCCAATGAAGATGGTGCTTGCTTAACAGAGTTCACATTGCAGAAGAGAGATCATTGAAGGAAAAGAAAGGGGGGCGGGGAAATGGAAAGGCTGTAGGAAAAAGACTAAACTAGGCGAGGAGCAGTGAAGAAAGGAAGAGAATATCAAGGAGTTAAGAGAATTCAGAACAATCAATGAGATCCAAAGACTTGAGAAGGAGAGGAAACATGGTCAAGAGGAGTATGTGGTCAAAAGAAAAGCTTAGGAGGAACGTGAAGGTGAAGTTTGAATGTGTAACTGTGAGTACTGCTATGATCTCTGGAGGCAATCGAATGGCATGTTTTTCCAATAGCCTACCCTTCCAATCATTCCCTTGACATGCAAGTACTAGTACCCCATCATGATTTCAATTGCCTAAAATGTATGTATAAGAAGGCAGACACTAACAATGAAACGGCAGTATCCACCAGGCAGAGATGAATTGCGGGTGTCTATCTATAATTTTCTTATATTGGGCCACATGCCCGAAGGCCTCTGGACGCTCACAAGACAGACCATGTTAAACACAAATGAGAGAAACCGAATCGAGTCCATAGCAGAGGAGGAGGCGGCGAGTGTTTAAAGACTAAATCTATCCCCTATAAAAAAGAAGTGTCTTAGGTTGTTTCTTGAACCTGGTTATTAAGTCACATGCTCGTAATTCCATGAGCAGTGAGTTCCAGATGGTGGATGCCCAGGCAGTGAAACCTGCACCGCCAACATTTTTTAAGGTGACATGAGGTTGGAAGAGGAGCAAATCATTATTAGATCGAACAGTGCACCTAATAGGAGCTTTGTGGACTCTTGAAGAAAGATATGGAGGTGCCTGATCTAAGAGATATTTGAAGATCAGAACTGAGCCCTTGAAAAGTATCCGCTGCTTGACAGGAAGCCTACGAGACTTCAAGACCTTAGAAAGCCGCCTAAGTTCATATACTGCACAAACAGCTCCATTTTGTGACACCTGTAGCTTTTTGATTTTGGATTTAGAGGTGCCTACCAGAAGACTGTCACAATAGTCTAATTTTGAGTTGACAATCGCTGCGATTGTCCTCAGACAAGCAAGAGACAAGCAGACTCCAAGAGTTGTTACAGTTTCAAGATGCAGCAATGGCAATGTCATTTACCACAAAGCAATTGTATCGGTGTCAAGATTTTTCAATTTGTGCTGGGTACCAATGACAAGCAATTCCGTTTTGGAGTCATTCAAGGCCAGGGAGTTTGAGGCCATCCAGATTTGTATGGCCTTGAAAACTTAATTTATTCTGATTGTGTCTACAGTATAGACCCTAGATAGTTTGAACACAATCTGGGTATCATCTGCATAGTTTGCAATGTAAACTCAGAGAGGCAAGGAGATCGCACAAAGGTTTGGAGTAAACGTTAAATAGAAGTGGTGACAAAAAGGATCCCGGAGGAACACCGCTTGTAAGGAGGGTTCTTGAGGATTGAGCATTAGCTTTCACTACATTAGCTGTCCTTGGTCCGAGAAAGGATCTAAATCACTTAGCATCCCGAGTAGTACATATACCTACGTCGTCAGTCTTTCCTCTAGAAGAGCATGATCGACTAAGTCTAACACTGAAGAAAAAGCCAATAAAAGGAGCAGGGCAGCATTGCCTTCCTCAATGGTTTCCGTTATGTTAGATTTTAAGTCCAACAGGGCGGTCTCAGTCCCAAAATTAGTACGGAATCCAGATTGTTCATTCGCTAAGACGTTATTATGTTCCACAAAGTGCTGATACTGTTTACAGGCTATTTGATCAATTATTTTTAACAATAAAGGCACATTCGTTATGGGTCTGTAATTACCAGCGATATTAGGGTCCACATTTTCTTTTTTTATAAGGGGCTTTATCCAAGCCTCCTTGATATTTCCTGGGATAAGGGCCTCTTGAAAAGAATGATTAACAAAGCTAGTAACCCAAGGGACAAGCGTAGTAGCAGAATCCTTGAAAAAACGTAGCAGGGAAGGCATATCCCTTGCAGAATGTGGTTTGAGCTTTTGTATAACCTCCAGAACCTCATCCTCTGATACTTGATAAGGGTGGCATCTGAGAAGGAGGCATCATAGGTTAATGTTAAAGGACATTTGTACCACGCATTATCACCACCGGAGTGGTCCCCTGGCGCTCTGACGGTTCTGAAAGAGGAAGGGAAGGGGGGTTAGTGGGAGGAAGCTGGAAAAGTGCAAGAGAGCAGTGATGTGCTGTTGGCGGCCTCAGCCCGGTGGGTCTGTTGGCTGGGCCTGGGGTGTTTGCGGCCGGCAGTCGCCGTGTGCTGTTGTGCGAGTCTGTGTGTTTTTGTTTTGTTGTTGCCATGTAGTGAAGTTTGTGCCGTTTGTTGTGCTGTAGGTTTGTGGTTGTTTGGTTTAGAGTTTGAGAGGTGTATGCAGAGGGGGAAATTGTTAGTGCAATTGGTTAGTTGGCATCTCTATCCTGAGGCGCTGGGTTTGTGTAATCTCCCGAGTTGGGGCTCGGGAGCACCCCTGCGCCTCCGTCCTGATCTGGGCCCATCCGGCCTTCAAGCGCCCCTTCACATCTGGCCCCTCCTTCACCAGCCTCCCTCGCAGCCCTACCAGTCTTTCATTCCAACTCATACAGCCAGTACACCTGCCAATGTCCACAACTCAGCTAGTGTGGTGATTGCCAATATCCCGACATTTCCACAACACTGTGCTACCTGGTGGCAACTAAGGGGCGAGTGTGGGTGTTGGGTAGGACTAGGGTGGGGTTGTTGACTCTGTATCCATGGGTGTCGCCTGTGTTCCACTCTACCCGGCGCTACCCGTCCAGGTGCCGTGGGAGCTTCCCAGCCGGTTCTGGGAGTTGTTCTTGCCCACTCCAGTTTAGTCATCACTTTTCCTTTCTGTTGTTTCAGTTTTCAGTTTGAGTCTGTGGTGTTGAAGAGCCAGGTTTTTAGTAATTTCCTAAATTTTAGGTGGTCTTTGGTGTTTCTTATTTCTTTTGGGATGTTGTTCCAGGTTTTTGTGGCTAATTGGTAGAAGGAGGTGCCTCCAAGTTTTTTCTTGAGGTATGGTTTTGGTTCCAGGCGGATTTCGTTGCTTGACCTGAGGAGTCTTGTTGGCTTGTAGATTGTTATTTTCTTTTGTAGGAATTCTGCTCATTGTTCATTGATTGCCCTGTGCGTTATGCACATTGGTTTGAAGGTGATTCAATGTTTTACTGGGAGCCAGTGTAGTGTTTTTAGGGCAGGGGTGATGTGTTCTCTTCTTGATAGTGTGAGGAGTAGTCTGGCTGCTGTATTTTGGATCCTTTGCAGTTTCTTCAGGAGGTATTCTGGTATTCCGAGGTAGAGGCTGTTTGCATAGTCGATTCTTGCATGATGAGGGCGAAGATAGTGAGTGTTTTGTGCGTGAAGGAGTGGAAAGGTAGGATTCTTCTTACTGTGTGGAGTAGGAAAAAGCATTTCTTGACTGTTTGTGGTTCTAGGGTTAGGGTGTTGGTGATGGTGCGGTTCCCATTTCTGTTGGTCACGGGATGGCGGTTTTGTTCTCTTGGTCTTTGGATATGATCATGATTTCTGTCTTTCCCGGGTTGATTTTCAGGTTGTTGGTATTTATCCAGTTGAAGACTTCTTTTAGACACTCGGTTAGGGTTGAGTGATCGGCTTGGGTGTCTTTGATTTTGTAGATGATTTGAGTATCATCTGCATAGTTGTGGCATGTAATGTTGTATTTTTTGAAGATTCTGATAACCGGAGTCTGGTAGATGTTGAAGTATAGTGTTGATAGTGAGGATCATTGTGGCACTCCACAGTCGTTAACTCATGGAGTGGATTTGAAGGGTTTAATCCATACGGTTTCTCTTCTGTCTGCTACAAATGATTAAGTCCAGAGTAGTGCTGTGTCTGTTATGCCTATGTCTTCTAGTCTTTTGGTTAGGGTGTCATGACTAACTGTGTCGAAGGCTGCGGAGAGGTCGAGTAGAATAAGGGCTAGGGTTGTGTTTGAGTCTGTTAGATTTTAGGTCGTCCCAGATGGATAGTAGTGCTGTTTCCGTTCCTCTTGAGGGTCTGAAACCGACTTGAGCTTGGTCTAACAGGTGGTGTTTTTCTACATGTTCTTGGGTTAGTTTATATACGTAGGTTTCCAGGAGTTTTACCGGGTAGGGAATGTTTTAAATCGGCCTGTAGTTGGAGAGGTCTTCTACGTCGCCACTTGTGTTTTTCAGAAATGGTTTGATATATGCTTATTTGAAGGTCCTCGGTACAGTTCCTGTTGCTAGCGATAGGTTCAGAAGGTTTCTGTAGTATTCTGCTGGCGTTCCTTGTGCAAGGATTGATTTGAAGATGTTTGGGGACAGGGATCCATGGGTGATCCAGCTTTCTTGCTGCGTTTTACCAGCATTGCAAATGCCTCTGCTGATATTTCAGGAAAGTATTTGAGTTTGTGCTGAGGTTCTGTGATAGGTTCGCTTGGTAGTATTTTGTGGTCGGTTGGTATGTTTTGTATGGTTTGTCGGATGTCATTGATTTTTTTCTTGAAGTGGTCTGCCAGGTCGTTGCATAGTTTCTCTGAGGGGTTTGGGGTGTTGTCGCAGCCCGGTGAGTTTCTCATCTCTTTAATGATGTTAAACATTTTTTTGTGTGTTGGTGGCATTGGTGATCCTGTCATCATAATGCCTCCTCTTCGCCTTTTGAATTTCCTTCTTGTATGCGGGATTTGTCTCTGGAACACAGTTCTTTTTGTCTGGGTTGTATTCTTTCCTCCATTCCAGTTCCATTTTTTGGTTTTCCTTTTTCATGGTGCTTAATAGTGGGGTGAAACATTTCGCCATTGCTCTTTTTTTGATTGGGTGAATGGTTTTTCTGGGGCAATCTTGTCGATTGTATCTGCAATCCATTTGTGTAGTAGCTCCACTTTCCCGTATAGGTCAGCTAGCTCTAGTTCTGTAGTCGAGGGTTTGGTTAACTCCAGTTGTTCAAATAGGTTGCTTTCTTTGACGTGTTTCCAGTTTCTTTTGTGGTGGTTGTGAGCTTAGGAGGTTGGATGCAGACTTGAATAGCATAGTGATCACGAATGGGATGATGAGATGGTCACTCCACAATATTTGTATCAGTGGTGCAGTGGTGTTGAGTTTTTCCTTGGTGAAAATTGCTTCGAGGGTGTGTCCTGCCGAGTGTGTTGCCCCTTTGACTAGTTGTCGTAGTTTCATGGTAGCGAGTTGTTCGATCAGTGAGTTTTGGGAGTTGCCGTGACTGTCTTCAAACCAGATGTTGAAGTCCCCCAGGATGATTAGGTGTTCGTGGTTGATGGCTGTTGCTGATGGCTTCTATGAAGTTGTTAATGAAGGTTGCATCATATGTCGGTGGTCTGTACACCAGGATGAATGTGACATTGGTTTTTGGGCTTGCTGTTAGGTGTTTTACCACGGTTTCGCAATCGAGGATGTTGAGTGGTTTGTCTGTTTTTATTTTCAGGTGTCCTTTGAATGCTATTGCGATGCCTCCTCCTTTTTTGTTTTTCCTGTTTATTTGAAGGCATTTGAAGTTGGTTGGAAGGCAGTTTTGGAGTGTGATTTTTGTAGTTGTCGTCCAGCCATGTTTCTGTGATGAACAGGATGTCAATGCTGTTGTCATCGAGTAGGTCGAAGATCTATGTTGAGTGTTTTGACATGGATCTTGCATTTATAAGATTGCAGTGGAGGTTGGAGGTGTTGTTTGGTTTGGACTTTCTTGTTGAGGTTGTCTTCTGATCAGTGTTGGGGTTTCCTTCCTGGTCGATCTCTCGTTGAGGTCTAGGTTTTGGGGGTTCAGCGTCTTTGAAGAGTTCTTCTAGGTTCTGTCTTGGGTTTTTGTTTTCATCAGGTTCGTCTTCCATGAGTTGTGGTTTGGAAGTTCTTCTTGCTTTGGTCATGTAAGGTGTTATCGCATCGGTCATGTATATGTGGTTTCTTGGGTTGTTCATCCTTCTTCTACGCGCTTGTGTTGGGTAGTTTGATGTTGCTGATTCTAGCGTTGGGTTGGTTTGCTCTGGTGACCAGTTGTCAGCGAGATAAGAAGTTAAGTAGTGGGATTTGTCTCTTCTCTCAGTGTTGGTTCGATTCTTGTTCCTGACTGCGGGGGTGTGTTCCGTAGTTGTGGTTCTTTGTTGCTTTTCCGGAGTGTTTGTTCTTTCTTCTCTTTTTCTTTCCCTCGGAATGGGTCGTTTGCGTGGCCTTATAAGATAGAGAGTTGTTTAGTCTTTATTTGTTTGCTGATGTCCGGTCGGTTCTGCTTTGGTCTGGTTGTCTTGTGGTGTAGTAATGGGTGTGGAGGGCTGCCCGCTAACAGTTAGTGCTCTGTCTGAAGATGGTATTTCCGGTTGCATATGGCAATATAGGATCAACTTTGGCTGGCTGCAGCAATTTGACTTGATCCAGAATACAGTTTGTGTTTTATAGTTTTTTGGGTGAAACTGTCTTGTATGCGTTGACACCAGTCTTTCAATGATAATAGAGGACTCAACTGTGGATCCCTTGAGTTGTTATAGAGCTGAGAAAAGTTATTTTGATTTTGAATTGGCTTTATCTATTCTTTCATTCAGGTTTTTCTGTTTGGCTTTGAAAATGTCCTCCTTAAAGCTCCAGACTGCTGCTTTATATTTAGTCGGAGTCGTTGCACGGGTTCTTAGGCCAGTAACCTTCGGTATCATGTTTCAAACCTCTGGTATGTAGAACATCTGGGGTGAACCATTTGTTGAGATTGGTTACTTTATTCTGTTTAGTGTGTCTCAGAGGGGCGAATGAATCAAAAACCTCATTACTAACAGCTCTAAAAGTAGATGTAAAGTCATCAAGAGAGAGGCTTCCGCCAATAGATGGAAGAAGAGGTAGCACTCAGGATGTAAAAGCTTCGGTAGAGACTTTTTTGCAGTTGCGTCTCTGTGTGCAGGGTTAAGGTACTTTCGAAAATTTAGTGGGAAACCGTGTAGATGGGATTTCAAAGTAAAGAAATGAGTGATCAGACCAGATACATTGTGCGACTGATGTGATTTTCAGGATTTGGTTTTTAGAGAGGATCCAGTCCTGCGTTTTTCCCCTGGAATGTGTCGTGGTATGAACAAACTGGGAGAAGCCAATAGTTTGAAGTCTTGACAGTAGTGAAAGAGCCTCATGATCAGCAGGATTATCAGCCCATAGGTTGAAGTCCCTGAGAATAATAAAAGGTGTGATAGCCTTCGATATACCTCCAATGAAAGATAGGAGTTGATCTTCAAAGAGTGGTGTTTGTTTAGGAGGTCTGTATAAAAGTAAGATTCTAAGGGAATTTATTAAATTAATATTAATTTTTCCAAATATAGCTTCACATGATGCTGCAAGAGAAGGGTGAGTAGATATATGCAAATGAAGCTCTTGTTTGTACAGTATAGCAACTCCCCTCCTCCCTCCACCTATAGTACCTGTTGGATCATTATGGACACACAGGTAGCCTGTTGGAGTAGCCAACTGTATGGCATGATGAGCTGTTTCATGTAGCCAGGTATCAGTAACCAACAAGATGTCGGCATTAGTTTCCAAAAGATGGTCTGCAATTTCTACAGCGTGTTTTAAAAGGGAGCACGTTTTAATCGGACAACATTTCAGTGCCTTGTTTAATGCTCCCGAAACATCTGCGATGCAGTAAGATTGGAGGAACTTTCAGCGTTATTAGGCAAAACCTGATATTGGACAGGTGGTCAAGCAGTAATAATCAAATTCCATATTGGGGCAGAATTGCGTGGACTGCCCAATGTATTGGTAACCAGGGTGGGCGGGCGTATTGCTGAAATTGGGATCTTCCCATGAACTTTCATCTAAGCTGCCCTAAAACAAGCCTTGCGATTCCTTTGAATTGCTGCAACAAGGGTACATTGTGTCAGCATGATTCAGTAAAAAAGATCGATATCAGTGTGAGCGAATTAAAGGAGCATCGAGTCACCTTGCACACCTAGCTCTAACCAGCCCAAATCGGCTTGGACGCGCCGGCGCGCCTAGCTGCGTCTTCTAAAGAGGGAAGAACTACAAGTCTCGTGGGAACTGTAGTTCTGAACCCAACAATGACGATGTAAGCAATTATGAGCCAATGGCCGCTTCAACAAAGAACAAAGCAGTAAGTGCTTCTTAAAGTACAGCAGGCTCAGGAAAGATACTAGATAATAAAATCTAGGTAAAATAAAACTTAGCTACAGTATAATTAAAAAGTGGAGTTAATAATTAAAAGGAACAAGTTTAAAAAAAGGCAATCAATCAAGAACATAATTTAAGTACCAAAGTCAGCACGTAACAACCCAGCTGCCCATGTAGCATCCAAATCCCCTCTAAGCCACCACCAACTGGCAGTTCCCCACATTCCATTTCCTAAGCAACCTAACCGTACCATTCCTTCTCCAAACCATTAGATACAACACATATTGCTGCTCTCAAAACCCAAAATAACCACAATTAACAACAATAATAGAACCTATGTTAGTATAAACTGGAACGAGAACTATATGTACAAACAAGCTGCATTGTAGACACAATCTCATCAATGCCCATCCATAATGGAATCTCTATACCTACTAGGCGGTTTCCTCAATCTCCCTGGACTCTCACCTGCTTTAATCTCCAACCCCTCTCATACTCTCCTACCAACTCTCTCTCTCTCTCTTTCTCTTTCTCTTTCTCTTTCTCTCTTTCTCTTTCTCTTTCTCTCTCTCTCTCTCTCTCTCTCTCTCTCTCTCTCTCTCTCTCTATTTCTCTCTCTCTCTCTCTCTCTCTCTCTCTCTCTTCCTCCCTCCCTCTCTCTCTTTCTCTCTCTCTCTCTCTCTTTCTCTCTCTCTCTCTCTCTCTCTCTCTCTCTCTCTCTCTCACACACTAGACCATTTTCCTCATCACTCCGCCTCACATCTTCTCTGCATACATCTTACCCCAACTCGGGTGGTTCTTTCTATGTACTCTCATCATCCACCACCTTATGCATCCATTCCATAGATCCTTTACACCTGAACACTCTTCACATTCCAAATAGATCCATCTTCCACTCTAACCATTTTAGTGAAGACTTCTATAATCATCATAGGTTCTGAAAACTTCGACATCCCTTTCTCAACTAACCTACCTTTTTTAACATGCACCAAATCACCAACTTTAATCACTCCATCATACTTCATCTCCAACCTCTCTCCTTCCACCATTCTTTCTTTTCCTTTAATTATCTTCCTAATCTCTCTTAATGTGAAAACATATTTCTTAATCATCATGTTCACCCAATGCAGAGTTAACTTGGAATTCAACTTCCTCTTTTGCATCAACTCAAATGGTGAAACTTCCATTGCCCTATTAGGAGACAACCTGACACTCCAAATCATCTGTTTCATCACCTTCTCCACATCCATGCCATTCCTTCCTGCCATGGTTTCCACCAATACCCTGTTAAACCTCTCTACCTTCTCCTTGCATTCAGGATGATAATTCGATGTGAAACTCCGCTTGAAACCCTTTCTCCTTAGCATATTCTGCCATCTCTTTACTCCTAAATTGTGGTCCATTATCACTCACCACCATCTTAGGGTACCCTTCCTGCCTAAAACGATGTTCCAGAAATGCAAATATAGCCTCTGTTTGCATACGCATTACCATGTACACTTCCGGCCAATTCGACAAATGATCCACCATAACAATAAGAAACTTGATCCTCAGCCCCAAACACATGATAATGTTACAACATGACAATCCCCACTCGTTCCCATATGCCTTCTGGTAACTTTATTTGGCTAGTCTCCCTTTTAACTGTTTTCATTGCTTTATCTGAATTATTACATGGCCAACAATTTCTCCCTACCCTCTCCAAGAACATGTCCAACCTTGGCCACCAGTACTTTTCCTTGGCCTGTCAGTTAATACCAGCAATGCCTGGATGCCCAGCATAAGCCAATTCTGCCAGCCTCCCTCTTAACGGCATCAGTGGCACCAAAGTATGCCCCCTCAACAACACTTTTCCTTCCATTGACAATTCATCATTCACCTCCCAAAATTGCCAATGCTCTTCTTTTATGCCTCTTTTCTCTGGCCACGCTTCTTTCATCCACTTCTGCACATCTTTCTCCATTTCCATTTCCCATCACTCTTGCGACACGGCACCATCTCCTCTCATAAGCACACTATCTACCACTTAATCTGATTCCTCCTTCAGACTCTTTCCATGTCAGTGGCATCCTTGACAGGAAATCTGCCACCTTATTCCTCACTACAGACAACATACTCTACCATGTAATCAAAATCGTATGCTATAAGGCTCAATCGAGCCAAACGTTGAGTAGCTCTTCGCATCCCTTCTACTGATAACACTTCAACCAATGGTGTGTGATCTGTCTTCACCACACACAGCCTCCCCCATATGTTATGCCGGAAATAATTCAGACCCCAAACACATGCTAATAATTCCCACTCAATGAATGAATATCTGGACTCCGTGTCGGAGACTGAGCGTGAAGTGCGACTTATAACCTTTTCCACTCCTCCACTCTTCCGCTGCTCTCAGACCCCACATGCTTGCATCTCCCATTATCGTTGTTGGCTCTCCCACCCCAAACCTCCCAACAGCATTGTCAAACAAATGTTCCTTTTTATATATTCTACAGCCACACCACAATCCTATGTCCACTCAAACCTTGCATTCTTCCACAACGTCTCTCTTAAGGACATTGTAATCTGTGCAAAGACCACAGTTCCTCTTTGTTGCATGGAGATGGTACATCTCTAATTGCTATTTCTCTGAAAGGCACAGGAAACCCCACTCTCTGGAAGAGGGTATTAGCAACAGAAGCTAGTCTCGAAAAGAACATCCAGAGGATACAGTTTGAAATTCTCGTATTGAGGATTTTATTAAACCTAATACATTTCTTGTTATGTGAGTTGAATCACAGTTTTATTTTGCACTCAAACAATTATTTATTTAACATAGCAGCAAAATTGATTAAAAACACATCATAATTCCATAAAATTCATACTCTTGAATCATTCACACATTTGTCCTCAGCCATACACCATACATCAGCCCATTCATACACAACATCAATAAGTACAAAGTAAAAACATATGTGAAACATCACAATTCATTCACAATCCAATTATTGTACAAAACAATTATTATATTTTGTAAAAAACAACAAACAGAATGACCACAGTGATTCTTGTGGGTGGTCAACAGTTCGGATAGGCAAAGAATGGAAGATCTTCACAAATAGCCTTATCCACACTTTCTCTACCGGTTTCGACGTTTAAACGGTTTTTGTGTTACGTCTTCATCAGGAGATAGTAATATATTTTCTTGAAGACACCAACAGAAGTCAATCCGTGGTGTATTACCGCTGTCATAAAGATTTTTCAGCCTTCAGATAGAGGATCCCGCTTTTATAGAAGAATGTACTTAATACTTCAATCCCAGCGGGTCGAGTCACAATAGACCTATTGGTGGTGCTAGTGGTGTTCAAAAGGGCTGTTGCAATTACCAGGAGAGTGGAACCTGGAGCCGACAGCCGACGACGTGCTGAACCTATCTTCGGATCAAGTCATGCACACAAACTTTCCCCGACCTTCAATCGACATCTCTAATTGCTGCCATCACGCCCACTTTTGATTTATTACCCTTGATGTTTATGAAGTGTCCCAGATATTCCACTTCCTGTATCCCAAATCTGCATTTGAATGCTTCTACAGTAGTTCCACTGATTTCCAATCTCTTCAGTACTTTGTATAACCTCCTATCATGTTCTTCTGCTCCCTTGCCATAAATCAAAATGCCATCTTGATATGCCATTGCTCACTCTTTTCCTTTCAAGAAATGTGTCATTGTCATCTGGAATACTGCCGCAGCAGACGCCAAACCAAAGGGTATCCTATGATACATGAACATTCCAAAAGGCGTAATAAATGAAGTCAATTTCTTACAATCTTCAATCAACTTGATTTGATGATAAGCCACTGCAAGGTCATGTCAAGTGTCGTGAACACACTTGCTCCACTTACACAGTTCAACATTTCTGAAATATGAGGCAACTGGTTTCTGTCTACCAAAATGTTCTTGTTCAGCCCACGTAGGTCCACGCACATGCAAATCTTTCCTGACTTCTTAAGAGCCACTACTATGGGACTCATCCTTTTGGATGACTGTATCGGCTCTATTATACCTTTGCTAGTCAGTTTATTGATTTCTTCCTCTCTGTGCCTTCAATGCCAACAGTATAGTGTGTTCCTGCCTTTATGCCCAACTGGTTGCGCTCCTTCCTTCAATATGATAAAATGTGCATACACCTTCAGACACCCTATTGATGGTGTGAATACTTCTGGATATAACTCTTCCACTGTATTCTCTTTCATCTGTATGCTCAAAAAGGGTTCCAGTAGTGTGTGATCTAACTTAATCTTCAACGCTTCTTGGTCCCGCAATCCCTAGCAGTCTACACCTTTCGTCACGATTTGAACCTTCACCACAGCCAGTCAGTCTCTAAATTCTGTCAAAGCCTGTAAGTACCCAATTAACAGTATCTTAGTGCCTTCAAATCCTCCTGGATTATTTATATCTGGGTTGCACACCTTTATCTTCACTCCAGCTTCCGCCAATTCCTTTGCTTTTTTGCATGTTATCATTGTGTACAGTGAACAACTGTCGACCATCATGGACATTGGTATATTCTCAATACGTACAATGCAATTCAGACACTTCATTTTGTTGAACTCTTGTGTATTGTGAACTACCACTACTCTTTCCTCATCTGAATCTTCCTTTTTGTACACATGCCACTTTCTTTTTCCGGATCCACACCACTGCAAATTTCCCTTTGTGATGCATATTGAGCATGTCTTCGAAAATGCTGGGCAATTCTTCGAGGATGAATAGTGTCCTACTCTTCCACACTTGTAAAATTTTCATCTCTCGTGGTCCCGAGTACCTTCTTTTCTCCTGCCATACCTGCTGCTGTCGGTAATTTAAACTTTCTACTATGCTTACCTTTATTCTCTTCATTCTCTTTTCCCCCTCCGACTAAGTTCACTTTTGACATGCTTTCTTTAGGCCATGTCGCTCTTGATTACGCACTTCCCTTTATTTCTTCTTTCCTTTACCACCTTTGCACACAACTCAGTGTTCTACTTTTTTTGCAATTGCCATGTTTCCTCCAGGAAGGGATCCCCACCCATCCATAACCGCTTCAGAGTCAATGAAGTGTTTGTATGTATGATGATCTGGCTGTGGATGAATTCCTCCTACGCTATGCCATAAAGCTATGTGACATATATTTCTGTAATTTCTCCTAACCTCTGCTTGTGAGTAAAAATCGAATCTATTTATAACTATGTTCGTTTTTGGGGCATAGTATGCATCCATTTGTTTCAAGGTATACTCATAAACATTACGTTGCCATTTTCTGTCAATGGCAGTTGGGGAAATTCTCAAAATGTTCTCTGTCCTTTGGGACCCAGGGCATGAAGCAGCAACTTCTTTTTCTTTTCATCTGTCATCCCTTCATGTTCTATTGCCCCTAAATAGTTGCCCAATATTTTTTCCAGTTTTGCCGAGTTATCAGCGGTTCCTATAGTTGGTAGGAAAACATGCTGGGAGCTGGATTGTAATAGCCTGCGTTTCTATTTCTTGGGGATTCATTCTTTCCGTCGCACTTGCTCCTCTCGATCATTTGTTCGGCTCACTGCTGTACCCAGTTGTCGTCCAGCACTGTTGCCTAGCAGCCGGTGGTAGGGCATCCACCACTTCATAGGGCGCTTTCCTCTAGGACCTGACACGGAATGCCACAGGCAATGTCCACACGCCTGTGGAGTGCCTGCGCTCGAGCTGGACGCTTGCACTTGATTTGACTTCCTAAACACCCCAGACTCTGAATGAGGGTCCTCACCTCCTCCTTCATCCCTCGGTGAAGTAATGGGCAGGACTGGTAACGCTTGTACGCTCGTCTGGCGCTGGGCTGCTGCTCCTTGCTCCCACTCGTCACCAGTATGAATTATCTGCCAGGCGGAGACCAGTTGTAGGTAAGTGTCAATTTATTAAGTACTGAAGTCAGCACGTAACAGCCCAGCTTTCCATGTAGCATCCAACTCCCCTCAAAGCCACCACCAACCGTCAGTTCCCCATTTCCGTTCCCCCAGCAACCTAACCCTTTCATTCCATCTCAGAACCATAAGATGAAACAGAAACATTTTACGTTAGTTATTCCCAGACCTTTGTTAATAACGGCGCAGCCCGGCACTGTCTGTATCCTGTCCTTCCATTGCTCTGTAGGACAGCCAGGTCAAGTCAACATAGCCCAAAATGTCGGTGGGGGAGATAAAGTCTGATGTACCCAATGGCCGTTCCGCCACTGCTGGGCAAACGGGCTCTTATGAGATTGATCACTTCCATATGCGCCCTCACTTTGTTCGGGCTCACAAGAGCCTGCATTGGCCACAGCTATGGGATTTAACGTTCAAATAATATATGTTATGTAATTCAGTACTTGGGGACCTTCAGAAGATTGTGTGGGAAATACGTTTGTAAAGGGGCAGAGTACAGTAGTGGGTTCTGCAGTGTCCATGTGTGGCGACGGAAGGGACTGGGTCCAGCGCATGGGGAAGCTTCTAGATGTGTTCTTTGGAGGCCCACTGTCCAGGGAATACTTTGTGGTGGATGGGTTTGCTATTAAGTGTGAGTTTGTGTGGTAACCCAGCCTGAAAGGCACAGACCTTCCTCTTGAACCACTGGCCAGCAGAAGGTTTTCTTTTACATACAGACCTACTCCTATGATGCAATAATGCACTAAGATGCCTTAATGACTTGCATTGCAGTATTTTATTTTGATTTCACGACCGATCGATTCTTGGTGCCTAATGGTGATTTAAAATCTGAACATCTTCACCTCCTTTCCTAAGAACTCATAAGACTCCCTGGCCGTGCATAAATCTGACCCCAGAAGCAGTGTCGCGGCAGCGCTCAGGGCAGTGAAAGAGAAATGTGGCACCCTCCATGCGCCCCATGTCAATCCCTTGAAAAACTCGCTCAAACTGACGTGGTGGGGGCTAATGGCGCCCCCTCCTGCCCCCCCCTACCCCCGGCGGTTGCCCGGGTGGCCCTGCCCTAATGCTGGTCCCGCCCAGAAGGCACCTTCCAGCAGCACTGTTTACGGATAGTGTCTGCCCACCAAAACAAATTCACAAATATGACACAGCTAAGTCTGCGCATCTGTGAGGTGGCAGCCGGCCCAGAGACTCACCCCAGGAGCTTAGAGGCGCTTATAAACATGCTGATCAAAGCGCTGGCAGCACTACCCACTTTATTTTGGATGCTTGGTAAAAAAACTTAATTTCTCTGCATGGCACTATCCTTATATTCTATGTTTTCGCGAACCAATGTCTCTTTAATTTTTCCTTGATGGACCCTGTCTTTGCAAGTCACACACTGCCGCTCTGCTTTGTTTTACTGACCAACTGTGTACATCTTAGTCTGCTGTATCCACTCTGTAAACCGGAGGGATAGTGTACTGCCTACATTTGAAAATCAAAACCCCTGAGATGTATGCCCCGCCTACAGCCACACAAGACTCCGCCCTTTTGCACGCAGCTCCGCCCACACACTCCGCCCATATGTCAAAAAGGAAAAACTCGGTTGTTGTAGCTGTCATTAGAAACATGTTTGCAGTTTGATCCTTATAGTGGAATGCAATAATGTAATTAAATTGGCTATTCATAACCACCCAAATTGCATAGGACGAATGGTATACGCCTTCCATAGAATCAATACACACACAAAACCAAGAGAGGATATTTTCTTCAAATAGTGTTTTTGAAAATGTTAAAATGTGTGCATGTTTTAAACTCCAGGAACCAATACAAAGGTTTTCCCCAGAACTTGCAGCACCGAAAGTGGACATTTTTACCTCACAAGAAGACAACGCAACACTAGAAAACTGCCTTAGTGAAACATACAACTCGATGAACTTAAACTACCTTAAACTCAACCCAGGCAAAACACAAATAATGATCATCACAAAAAACAGAGAAGACAACCTCTACATCCCATAGCCAACCAAACTTGGCAAAACCCCAGCCCCATCATCGACTGTAAAAAACCTAAGTCCTGATGGACAACAAACTCACTCTGGAGCCACAGGTAAATGCCCTAATCAAGAAATCTTTTTTCTCCTGCGATCGGTTAAAAGGATCCTACCATTCCTCTCATTCACCAACAAAACTACTGCCATCATTGCCCTCATCATGTCCAGACTAGACTACGCCAACAGCCTATATCTAGGCCTGCCTGAAAGACTCCTAAATAAACTGCATACAAAATGCGGCGGCCAGACTGCTCCTTAAACTACCTAGAAGAGAACACATCACACCAGCGCTGAAAACGCTACACTGGCTACCCATCAAGTTTAAATCCATGTGCATAACCCACAGAGCAATCCACAACCAAGGTGCAGAGTTCCTCAGAAGAAAACTAAACGTACATCACACTGCAAGGCCACTCAGATCCAGCAGTGACATCCGCTTGGAACCCAAATCATACAACAAGAGTAAACTCAGAGAATCCTCTTTTTCTCACCTCACCCCAAAAACCTGGAACGAATCAAAGAACATATGGAATACAAGAGATCACCTACAATTCAGGAAACTCCTCAAATCATGGCTCTTCCCCCCATAACCTGAAAGAATGCCGATAAGGACATACACAGAAGAACTAGGCCGAGTAAAGAACCTACCCTGACTCTCTACATCATGAACCCTCATAAAATAAGGACATACGGACCTGTAACATTCCCACTTATTGATAAAAACCAACCACATCAATCATACAATGAAACACCCCAGATCAATCGGGAGAGCAGGGTATAACCTAGCAATAGCACCTGGCACCCTCTAAGGCACAGGCAGCAATGGAATACCGGAAAAAATATAAGGGCGATCGCTTTTCATTTTTGTTAATGGGGGGCCTGGTTCAGGAAAGCAAAGTCTATGTGAAAAAAGGGGGAATGGAAACCAGGCTACCCCTCCCTATTAGACGCACAAGGGGGAACCTCTACTGAAAGCTAGTAATTATTAAAGCTAGCTGTTGAAAATCACACTCATAATGGTACAGGTAAAACTAATTTTAATTTCAAAGAAAACATGTTAAAACACAGTATGTTGGTTGATCAATGTTCATCATAATGTTCCAGCCTGCCATTAAAGCATTAAAATTGATCACAGTCAACATAACGCCAGTTCCAACAGTGCTATGCCAATCTTGCCCACGCCTGTCTCTGTATGGCATGGTGTGCTATAAGTGCAGCTTCAGATCCACCAATAATGACATCATATTTAATGTATAGCTTTATAGGGTCTGCAATAATTTGCAAAGTGCATCTTCAAAAGCCCCAATAGCACCCTTATATGCTTGTAGAGTCTCGACATGCAATGCAGAGCCCCACGAGTCCAAACTCAAAGGACCTAACCCCACCTGAAATTCACAATATGTAAGGTATGGCCTCACAGGCCATGTTCAGGTACTGCCATCATATTGCAAGTGCCCATTCAAGTGTCCCGTGATGACTTGTCTGGTAAGTCATTGTGTGAAAGGTATAGCCTTGTAGCAAATGCTATCATATATAAAGTGCAGTCTCAAGTGGCCCTCCAATTCTGTCTTCATAGGCCTGCTAAGTAACCGATGTGTAACGTTTAGAATAACTGAAAAACTGACTTCTACTGAGGACCTACAAACGCAGAACATTGAAGCTTTTTTTTGGGCAAATCACAAATCAAGTTTGTCAGCTGTTTGTCTCGCTGAATTTGCAACGTGCAACTTGGAAACCTACATTCTTAAAGTAAGACTGAAACTGAACATCTCACAATACAGAAAAGCATTAACGTTAATAAAGGTTCAAACAGGAATTTTTGTGGGTTAATGCAAACCTGTCAATAACAATATCCATGTTTATTTGGGCTGCAAGTTCGAATGCAGTTGCCAGTGTGGCAAGATCTGATACCCTTCCTCAGTCATTGTTGTGCGCATATATGACTTTATTGACTTTGGTGCAGAAAATATTCTTTTGCATGATGTGCTACGCACTGGCAAAACGCAAGCAATTTTACACAGTCAGTGCAGTTCTGCTTCCGCACAACCAGGGCTCAGGTCCCATACCTGGCACCCTGCCTCCTTACCACCAGAACCAATTCCCCATGCCTAGCATCATGCCTCCCAGCCACCACCAGAGACAAAACCTCATTTATAGCATCCTGCATCCCTGTCACCAGAACCCAGGGCCCATAATTAGCATCCTGCCCCACAACACCAGTGCCCAGGCCCGATACCTGACATCCTGCCTCCCACACCCCACAGTGCAAACCCCATATCATCTAGGCCATGGCAATCCTGCACATCCCTCCCTCTCCCCCCCACCCCCAACAAGCCACTTACCTCGGCAGGTTCCACTCCTTGAGGTGCTGATGTGCAGTGTGGGGGGACACAGGATAAAACCCTGGTACCAGCAACAGGCAACGTAGAGCCTAGAAGAAGCAGAACGGTCAAGCTGTGTGGCAGTGGAGTCACTGGATTGCTGCCCTGTGGTTCAGATGGTTCTCATGCCAGCAAGAAGGCAGACTAGATGATCAAAGTGAATTTGGGGCCGGCAGCGAAGATGGGTGGGGTCTGCAGCAGAATTTCACGGTTGTGCTGGTGTTAGGAAAGATTTCGTAATTGTAGGTAATTTTCCTTCCATGTGGCAACCCCTAAACTTTTTGCTGTTGTTTTTCACCTTGTTCTTGACTTTGCCAGAGAACTGCAGCCTTCTGCTGCACTCCTCTGGGCTTTCGCTCCTTTTCTTATGGGGAAACTGACATGCCCTTAAGACAGTCAGTACCGGGGAACGCTGTTTCCCGTAGTTTCTTTTATCATGTTGCGGCTTTAGTGCAACATGACACAAGAGGGCACTGTAAGCTAAGTTACAGCTCTCTTGGGCCTTCTACAGGCCCTAGATACTCGTTTAGGATTGTATTTGATCGGTGCAAGTCATTCAGGGACTGGAATGGTGGCAGCGATCGTTTTGTGTATTTTGAGCTCCTTTTGGCGTTCTAAGCGCGTTTTTCGCACTGAACACAAAATGGTGGCCTGGCTCCCAAAATGGCCAGACCACGAGGCTCCTTTGGTCCTGTCCACTGACCGTCTTGCTCCCTTCACCTTCCCCAGGTCGAGCGACCCGGGGCCTTCCTTATTTGGGCATGTACTTTCCCGCGAAACACGGATGCTTTCGCGGGCTTCTACATGTCTTTTGTGTGCCTCCAGGGTGTGGGCTGGGATGTCTGGTCCCAATACACATCCTGGGTGCCAGAGAGTCTAGGGTGGTGTGACTGCCTGGGACCACCGTGGTCCGTGATTGGTCCACGTATGGTATGTGTGTTGATGAGCGGATCTCCCATTGGCTCCCCTCCGTTTTGGCGCGAAGGGAACCGTGGATAAGAGGGGCTGGAAACACCACTACCATGTCGATCTCCTGAGTTCTCACGAACGAAGGAATACAGGAGCCAAGTATCCTGCAACCACGAGGCTGGACCGAGGAATCGCTGGTGACCCGCTGAAGGAATCCTCCTTTGCACTGCTGTCGTCCTGTGAAACCCTTTCCTCCTTTGATCGAACCAGAAGGCCTGTACTGGTGCTTCGACCTTTGGAATAGCAGGAACAGCTATTCCCGGCGACTTCATCATCTCCTGCCAGTAAGCCTTCGGAAGCGTCTCTGGGCCATCCAGTTGACTGACCAGCTTACAAGGGAGTCCTGCTCTGTAACCGCCGCCAGGTTGTGTTGTATCTCGAGTCCTTGTCACTCTCCCACGCTTCGTGCACTTGGCGTTCCCAGGTCTGAAGGGAGGAGTGTACATTTGGCTCGGATACACACGGCCGCTCCGTTGCCCTGTGGTGGTGACAAAACTGTGCAGGTTTCTTCGATTGGGACGTCTTTTTTCTCTACACGACGACGAGGCATTCCCGGCTGTTCTGAACCTGCCAGCTGCTGAAACTAACGTGGAGAAGCCCTGGGTCTGCTTGCTTCGGGGACCGGTGAGTAGCATAGCTAGGATCTGGTCGCCCTCCTGCAGTAGCCCATTGCTTTTCCCCGCTGTGTAAAAACAGCACCCTTTTGTCCGTACTCGCGCTCTGCTTCTGCTCGCTGTGGAGGCTGCGCTTGAGTCGCGGAACCTGTTCTTCTGTTGTGCACTAACCCGAACTGCCTGACTTCCTCCGAAGAGCTTCTCCTTTTGCCCGTTGGCACCAGCGTGTGCAGGTACTTTGAGCACAAGGCTCCACTCTTCGCAGGGCTCGGACTTCCATCTAGTTAGGTGCCTCTGAAGGCGAACTGAGTCTAAAGCATTATCGCACTGCCTGTTTTCCTTCCCTTGCAGGTGGACTACACATTTCGTGCATATAACGCTTGCGACTGTCGTATTTGTATATATATTGTGTTGATATGGTATGTGTTGGCTTAATATTGTGATATTGTGATTTTCTCGCTACGGTCGTTGTTTTAAAGGCCTTAAAATAAATGTGTATATATTTTTGATATAACAACTGTTTGGAGTAGTTTGTAAGCGCTCTTGCTTTGTGTGCTCATTGCGGGCTTTCAGTCACCCTCACCCCTCTTGAGACCTAGTCTTGACTGCCGCGATCGCTACCTTGATTGGTCTGGCTCGTCCAGAGGTTACCCTGTTCCAAGTAATTAGGTTGGCCTTCTGAACTTCTGCGCCACCAGGACAGAGTTCAGAAATCCGTCTTAACAAATTGGTGTACAGCGGTGGGATACGACTGAAGGTATCCAGTGTTGCGCTCGAACTAAGGCATTTCAGGTTATTCCAACCAGGACACGTAGTGAATTGTTGTAGTATAACTTTAAAAAGGCCATAGTCCTATCTAACAGTATGGAAACAAGTACCTTGTTAACTTTAAATGCTTCCAAATCAGAAACATTGAAGAAGATGTGTGCGGAGAGAGGTGTTTCCTCTCAAGGCACGAAATTGGAAATGATCCAAAGAATCGTGGCGTGGCAAGAAGCGCAGCTTGACGCTATAACTTCTGAGGACAGTGCGGAAGGTGGTGGGGCTGCTCTCACTGGTAGAACCGACGGTTCTGCCGCCGCACTGATCCATCGCGACCACGAGGACAGGGAGGACGAGATGTCTAATGTTTCCTCTGCCAGTGCTGATGGGGAGGCTATGCTTGAATTCAAGAAGCAAGAGCTGCGGTTTAGGCAGCAGGAGCTTGAATTCAGCATAGCCAAACTAAAAATCGAACAGGCAGAAAAACAGAAAGACAGGGATCACCAGTTGGAACTGGCCAAGCTTCAGGTTGCAAATGGGTCCAAGGGTCCTGGACATGGGTCTGGGGCTTCCTCTCATCCACGGTTTCCGAAAGATCTGCTCAGTGTGTATGAAGAAAGGAATGACATTATGGACTGGCTGAATGCGTTTGAGTATGCATGCGAGGTTCAACAAGTTGACAATGCTGATAAGATTGCATGGTTACTCAGCAGACTGCCCCATTCTGGCTGTAGTGCCATTATGGAAATGTCGAAGGCTGAGCGAGCTGATTTCGCAATGTTAAAGCAAACTCTCATTTTAAAGTTTGGGAAGACTCCGGCCCAATATTTAAAGCGTTTTCGAGAGTATAAGACAAAGGAAGGTTGTACTTGGGTATCTTATGTCGCTGAATCTTTGAAAAATTTAACTGGCTGGGTCGAAGGTTATAAGGTTTCTACCTTCGAAGGCATGATAAATCTTGTCATGCTGGAACACATTTTTGCTTCTTCTTCCCCGGAGCTTAGGCAGCATTTGGCCGATTCGAAGGAGATAGATCCTAAGAAGCTGGCCATTGCAGCAGACTTATGGGTGTCACATCGAGTGTCCCATAAGGACAAAACTCATCCTGGTAAGCAGGAGGAAGGGAAAAAGTCCAAAGATATGGAGGGTGGGGAATCTGCTAAATCTTCTTCCCAAAAGGGCCACAAAAAGAAAAACAAGGGTAAGACACAAGAGAACTCACAGGGTAGTGGAGGTCCGCCTCCGAAACAGAACTCGGGTTACAATAAGCCTCCCTACGTAAACAGACCCACTGGGGCTTGTTTTTCTTATGGAGCAACTGACCATGTGAAGGGGGATCCCCGGTGTAAGGTTAGACCTTTGGGGGTCCACTCCGCTAATCTGGCCTTCTCCTCCTACGAGGAAGAAGAGATTACAGGAGCATCCTTCTCCTCAGACTCATTTCCCAGCGGGATAGAGGCTGAGGTAGTTTTAGTGTCCCTGGGTTCCTGGGAGCCTAAAGTCGCAGAGGCTTATGCTAGGATTCCGGATAATACCAAGCACTACTTTAAAGACAGTGTGCTGATCAACGGAGTGGATACTCCAGCTCTTAGGGATAGTGGGTGCAGTCGCACTGTAGTGGATTCTACCTTGGTAGACTCAGAGGAAGTTGCCAGAGCTACTCTGATGCCCACTAAGTTGGCTGACGGCCTCCTCCGTATGTTTCCAGTAATACCTGTAAATCTTACTTTAAATGGTACAGCAGTCAGGATTCCAGTGAGCATTCAGAGAAACGTCCCGGGAAAGGTCTTGTTGGGTAATGATCTCAGAGCTTTAGGGCTCGTAGGAGACACTGCCGAAAGACCCTACACACGGTCTCAAGCACGGGCAGCATTGGCCAAGTCCAATACGCCGCCCCAGCCAAAGGGGAAACCCAAGGGGAAAGGAGTCAACAAGTCACGACGAGGGAAAGAGAATATTCCCCCGAGCTCGCCTACCACTGCGGTGGAGGAAGTTGGTCAATCGCCCGGGCCTGACGAGGAGGTGGCGATGCCTGAAGTATTCGACCCCAACGATCATCCTGAACTAAAAGACTTGTTAGTTGAAGGAGGTCCTGATAGGGACGAATTCAGTAAAGGCCAACGTGAGTGCCCATCTCTGGAAGGCCTAAGGCGACAGGCCTGCGCCCAGCTTGAGGGTGAACCTCCTGGGACGCATAGGATTTATTGGGAAGGTGGACTCCTGTATAGCGAGCCCACAGAGTCTACAGAAGGAGACCATAGGAGGTTGGTGGTTCCCCTTGCTGTTAGGCCCTTCCTCCTGCAGTTGGCGCATGAAGTTCCCCTTGCTGGTCACCTTAGTATGAAGAGGACCAAGCAAAGGTTATCCATGCACTTCTACTGGCCCAAGATGGGGGTGCAAGTAGAAAGTCACTGCCGGAGTTGTGCCTCCTGCCATTTGTCTGGTAAGGTTGGCGCGACAATCCAAGCTCCGTTGGTACCGCTCCCAGTTGTGGGGGTACCATTTGAAAGGGTAGGGATCGACATCGTTGGTCCCCTTGACCCGCAAACATCCTCGGGCAATAGGTTTATCCTGGTGCTGGTCGACCATGCAACCAGGTATCCTGAGGCCATCCCATTGAAGACTGTAACTGCCAAGTCAGTTGCAAAAGCTTTACTCTGCATATTTACTAGGGTTGGCTTCCCTAAAGAAGTTGTGTCAGATTGTGGCAGCAACTTTATGTCGAAGTATATGCAGGCTATGTGGAAAGCTTGTGGGGTCACCTACAAGTTCTCTTCTGCATACCACCCCCAGACCAATGGTCTGGTGGAACGTTTCACCAGAACGTTAAAGAGCATGATTGGGGCTCTGGAGGAACCTCAGAGAAGAAAATGGGATCTTCTTTTACCATGCTTACTGTTTGCCTACCGAGAGGTACCACAGGAGGGTGTTGGCTTCATCCCCTTCGAACTTCTGTTCGGTCATCCCGTACGGGGACCCTTAGCCATCGTCAAAGAGGGATGGGAGATGCCCACTCCCCCTGTTACTACCAACATAGTTGATTATGTGCTAGGGCTCAGAAAACGGATGGTACTTCTGATGGGCTTGGCTAGTGATAAATTGAAGGCAGGGCAAGCGCTGGTGAAACATTGGTACGACCAGAAAGCTTCCCTCATCAACTTTACACCTGGTCAGCAAGTCCTGATCATGAATCCCATAAGGCCTCGAGCTTTACAGGACAAATGGTCAGGCCCTTACACAGTGGTGGAGCCCCTGGGTGAGGTTAACTATTTAGTGGACCTTGGAAGGCCTGGACAGGCTCCAAAAGTGTTTCACGTGAATAGGCTGAAGGCTTTCGTCCCAAGAGTCGAAATCGCAGCACTGCTACTGGCGTCAGACGTTGAGGAAGAGGAGTCTGAACCTCTCCCCGACCTGTTCCAAAGCGGTCCTTCAGATAGCTCCTTTGAGGGTGTCCGAGTGGCCCCTCACCTGACTTCTGATCAGCAGGCTGAGGTGAAAAGTTTGCTTAGGCAGTTTTCCCCCCTGTTTTCACAGTCGCCTGGTTTGACACCTTGGTGCAAACATAACATTGACACAGGAGACAGTGTACCTACCAAAAGTAGGGGATACAGGATGTCAGACAAAGTACGGTCTTATATTAAGACCGAGGTCAACAAGATGTTAGACCTTGGGGTGATTGAACCCTCTAGTAGTCCTTGGTCCAGCCCTGTGGTGTTGGTTCCAAAGGCAGGCACTTCTGAATTGAGGTTCTGCGTGGATTACAGGGCTCTGAATGCTGTCACCAAGACAGATGCACACCCCTTGCCTCGAACAGATGAGCTGGTGGATACTTTGGGTGCCTCCAAGTACCTCAGCACGTTTGACCTCACTGCTGGCTATTGGCAAATAGCTTTAGCAGAACATGCCAAGGAGAAGACAGCATTTTCTACTACAGACGGCCTTTACCAATTCCGGGAAATGCCGTTCGGGTTGAAGAATGCACCTGCCACTTTCCAGAGGCTTGTGAATCATGTGTTGAATGGGTTGGACGAATTCTGTCTTGCATATCTGGACGATATAGCAGTTTTCAGTGCCATGTGGGAAGACCATGTGAAACACCTCGGGATTGTGCTCCAGGCTCTTCAGAAAGCCCACTTGACCATAAAGGCTAGTAAATGCCAGATTGGACAAGGCTCAGTGGTTTACCTTGGACATGAAGTAGGTGGAGGGAGGATACAGCCTCTACCCAGTAAAGTACAAGCAGTACAAGACTGGCCTACCCCCACTACGCAAACCCAAGTGAGAGCCTTCTTAGGACTCACGGGGTATTATCGCAATTTTGTGGCAGACTATGGCACCATAGCTGCTCCTCTGACTGCCCTCACAACTCCGAAGAAACCCAAGAAGGTAACTTGGACCGACGAGTGTGAGAAGGCCTTCAATGGCTTAAAAGACTCCTTGTGCCAGGTCCCTGTCCTTAGGGCCCCGGATTATCAAAGACCTTTTATCGTGCAGACGGACGCCTCTGACACTGGGATAGGAGCTGTACTATCACAAGTAGATGAGAAGGGTAAGGAACACCCTATCGGTTTTATTAGTCGCCAGCTTAAGGACAGAGAGCTCAGATGGTCCAAGGTAGAGAAAGAATGTTTCTCTGTTGTGTGGGCCCTAAGGAAGCTGAGGCCCTACCTCTATGGGACCCTCTTCACTGTGCAAACTGACCATAAGCCGTTAAAGTGGCTAATGAACATGAAGGGGGAGAATCCAAAGTTGCTTAGATGGTCCATAAGTCTACAAGGCTTCGACTTCACTATTGAGCATAGGCCAGGTGTCCAACATAGCAATGCTGATGGGTTGTCCAGAATGTTTAACCGACCGGAACAAGAGACTCATCCAGGGGTGGATTAGTTCCCCCTGTCCATAGTCTGGGAGGGGCGAGTGTTAGGAAAGATTTCGTAATTGTAGGTAATTTTCCTTCCATGTGGCAACCCCTAAACTTTTTTTGCTGTTGTTTTTCACCTTGTTCTTGCCTTTGCCAGAGAAGTGCAGCCTTCTGCTGCACTCCTCTGGGCTTTCGCTCCTTTTCTTATGGGGAAACTGACATGCCCTTAAGACAGTCAGTACCGGGGAACGCTGTTTCCCGTAGTTTCTTTTATCATGTTGCGGCTTTAGTGCAACATGACACAAGAGGGCACTGTAAGCTAAGTTACAGCTCTCTTGGGTCTCTAGCCTTCTACAGGCCCTAGATACTCGTTTAGGATTGTATTTGATCGGTGCAAGTCATTCAGGGACTGGAATGGTGGCAGCGATCGTTTTGTGTATTTTGAGCTCCTTTTGGCGTTCTAAGCGCGTTTTTCGCACTGAACCCAAAATAGTGGCCTTGCTCCCAAAATGGCCAGACCACGAGGCTCCTTTGTCCTGTCCACTGACCGTCTTGCTCCCTTCACCTTCCCCAGGTCGAGCGACCCGGGGCCTTCCTTATTTGGGCATGTACTTTCCCGCGAAACACGGATGCTTTCGCGGGCTTCTACATGTCTTTTGTGTGCCTCCAGGGTGTGGGCTGGGATGTCTGGTCCCAATACACATCCTGGTTGCCAGAGAGTCTAGGGTGGTGTGAATGCCTGGGACCACCGTGGTCCGTGATTGGTCCACGTATGGTATGTGTGTTGATGAGCGGATCTCCCATTGGCTCCCCTCCGTTTTGGCGCAAAGGGAACCGTGGATAAGAGGGGGCTGGAAACGCCACTACCATGTCGATCTCCTGAGTTCTCACGAACGAAGGAATACAGGAGCCAAGTATCCTGCAACCACGAGGCTGGACCGAGGAATCGCTGGTGACCCGCTGAAGGAATCCTCCTTTGCACTGCTGTCGTCCTGTGAAACCCTTTCCTCCTTTGATCGAACCAGAAGGCCTGTAGTGGTGCTTCGACCTTTGGAATAGCAGGAACAGCTATTCCCGGCGACTTCATCATCTCCTGCCAGTAAGCCTTCGGAAGCGTCTCTGGGCCATCCAGTTGACTGACCAGCTTACAAGGGAGTCCTGCTCTGTAACCGCCGCCAGGTTGTGTTGTATCTCGAGTCCTTGTCACTCTCCCACGCTTCGTGCACTTGGCGTTCCCAGGTCTGAAGGGAGGAGTGTACATTTGGCTCGGATACACACGGCCGCTCCGTTGCCCTGCGGTGGTGACAAAACTGTGCAGGTTTCTTCGATTGGGACGTCTTTTTTCTCTACACGACGACGAGGCATTCCCGGCTGTTCTGAACCTGCCAGCTGCTGAAACTAACGTGGAGAAGCCTGGGTCTGCTTGCTTCGGGGACCGGTGAGTAGTATAGCTAGGATCTGGTCGCCCTCCTGCAGTAGCCCATTGCTTTTCCCCGCTGTGTAAAAACAGCACCCTTTTGTCCGTACTCGCGCTCTGCTTCTGCTCGCTGTGGAGGCTGCGCTTGAGTCGCGGAACCTGTTCTTCTTCTGTTGTGCACTAACCCGAACTGCCTGACTTCCTCCGAAGAGCTTCTCCTTTTGCCCGTTGGCACCAGCGTTTGCAGGTACTTTGAGCACAAGGCTCCACTCTTCGCAGGGCTCGGACTTCCATCTATTTAGGTGCCTCTGAAGGCGAACTGAGTCTAAAGCATTATCGCACTGCCTGTTTTCCTTCCCTTGCAGGTGGACTACACATTTTGTGCATATAACGCTTGCGACTGTCGTATTTGTATATATATTGTGTTGATATGGTATGTGTTGGCTTAATATTGTGATATTGTGATTTTCTCGCTACGGTCGTTGTTTTAAAGGCCTTAAAATAAATGTGTATATATTTTTGATATAACAACTGTTTGGAGTAGTTTGTAAGCGCTCTTGCTTTGTGTGCTCATTGCGGGCTTTCAGTCACCCTCACCCCTCTTGAGACCTAGTCTTGACCGCCGCGATCGCTACCTTGATTGGTCTGGCTCGTCCAGAGGTTACCCTGTTCCAAGTAATTAGGTTGGCCTTCTGAACTTCTGCGCCACCAGGACAGAGTTCAGAAATCCGTCTTAACAGCTGGCGAGAAGGCAAAGCAGAGGAACCAAGTGGACCTGGGGCTGGCAGGGCAGATGTGTGCAGGTGCAAGGTATCCAGTCCAGATGCACTCCACACAAAAAGAAAAGAGCAAGCCAGGATCACCGCCATATTTAAAGGTGCAGCGCCCACACCTACTTGCTCCACAATGCTTTGGGGGAATGTACATCTGGGCATCACCAGTCAAAAGTCCTCATGATGTTTGTACCCGAGGCATCTCCCTGGCTGTGCGTTTCTACGTTTACCATCTGTTTTCTGCTCTGCAAACTGGGACTGGTCTTCAACTGCCGCCTGTCACGGTTTATTACATGGCATACGCGAGCCAGGGAACTCCTTCCCCTGCAATGAATGTGGCGCACAATGAAACTCTTTTTATTTGTTTAGTATACTACGGATTCTTTTTGAGAAGGCCTCCAACCCGTCTCGCACCCAACCTCCACAAACACCCCGTGTCACAATGGACTAGGAACCAGGCTGGTGTGTATAGATAAAATATTTATTAATTTATTATTTATGTCAAAGGAAAATCAACCAATTACAACAGCTACCAATGTTGTGGCAACACAAAATGCAATAATCTCTACAAAACAACCAGGTTAAGATACACTGTCACAATTACTTTTTTTTTTTTTTTTAAATGGCTGAACAGAAAAAAGAACAATTCAACACAATGATAAAACTAGCGTTAAGCACTCCCACTGCAACACTCAACCCCCCAAACATCAATGGGACTTGATTCCTTTGAATGGAAGGGAGTGACAGGGAGTCAGAATACAGGGGGAAAATCGGTGTTGGTGTGGTGCCCACAGAAACAATGTGGGGAGCCAGCAAAGCAGGGGACAATACGTTTTTGGAGCACCAATGGAAGAATGTATTTTTTTTAAAAAATGTTCTCACAACTGCTATGGGAAAGAGATGGAAAACAGGGAATTTGCTTGCTTATGTTTGGAAAGTCAGGCAGAGCTTTTAGGGAATACTAATCCGCACACAAGGAGAAAGTTGATTTTTAGAATATGCAACACGTGTGTAATGGAAAGGGAATGCAAATAATCTTTTGACCGCGCAATAGGGAAAAAGGAAAAAAAAGCAGAAAATTGTTTTTTGGGATGCTAAGCTTCGTTCCAATGGAAAAGAAAATGCGAATGGAATTTGTTTTTTACTGAGGCTGCAAATGACAGGTTGGCTCTGGGAAAGGGGTTAGCTCACAATAGGGAAATCGGTTTTGGTTGAGGATGACAAATGCAAAGAGGAATGACAGTGGCAAATGGACATTTGTTTAGCAGGGCACAATTTAAACACAGGGACACATTCGTTTTTCAGATCACAATGGGATTAATCCTTTTGGGCAAACCTTTATAACTATAACAATTAACAAAAAGACTGGGAAAAAGATTGTTGGTTTTGAATTACACTAATCTCGATCCCGTGAAATTCAATGGGGGTATTAATTGATTTGCTTACAAAAATACAAAGGATTTACATGGACAAATGAGGGATTTTTCAAGAGGGTTATGCAAACATACGCAGACAAACAAGACATTCTTCTATGGGGAGATGACTGAACTACACGGGCAAACAAAGGATTCTTCAATGGGGAGATGACTGAAATACCCTGGCAATTGGGGGTTTCAATGGGGAATTTTCAATGGGGAAATATTGGATGCACTGCTACAAGAATGAAGGGATTGTGCAATTTAGGGCTGGGGTTACTGATACTTACAAAGCAAGCCTTTGTTTAAGGTTCAGGAAAGCCAGCTGCACCTCAGGACACTCTGGAAAGATAGGGCAAGGGACTGGTCACGTCACTATCAAAGATGGTAAGTTTCAGCAGCTTTCTCTCCGTTTTACTTTTTCTGTCCCCCTGGTTTTTGTGTCTCCCAGTCCTAGTGCAGCCCACCTTATATAGCATCACCAATCATACAATCTATGGGAAGTACCCTGCAATAATCCCTGTTTCTTGTATTAGACAGTTACCCTCTCTCTCTCCGCCTCCAGTCAGGATTGGTTTAGGGGTTTGGAGCAACATCTGTCTCTTCCCATTTGTCATCATCCTTTGTTCTCCTTTCCACTTTTTGGCAAAAACTATTTATTTATCACAACTTCATAATTATGCTAGCAACTACCATACTAAACATTTTCTGTTTTAGTTAATCATAGGGAATAAGAATAGCCGACCGCCAACTCCGTACGATGTAGCATGGCCATGTGTCACATTTTTGTCATTTTCATAAAATGTACAACAGTTATGAATATGTAAATTATCAAGCATATTCCTAATTTCATTTTCCACCTTTTCACCAACTCTGACATTTATGACATGTTCAGATCAGCCAGAATCCTAGTCTAACTGGCCATTACAATTCCCAGAGTCACAGGTAGATGCATTTTATACCCCCCAAACCCGCTTGGAAATTACATGAAAATGTATGTAAAAATGAAATCAATCCACAGTATGGTTGCTGCACAAAATGCCTAAAATGAAATCGTCTTTTAAATCAATTGTGAGTGTTCCCGTTCAGCAAATGTGATGGCTGCTTCATCCCCCACCGCCATCTGTCCCCCTGTGCTAACCTGTAACGAGCAGTTTTTATTGTGTCTCTTTGAAGTTAGTGTGTGTGCTCTTTGAAGTGGGTGCAACAAGGATTCACACCTTTTAGTCATGCTCCAGCCAAGGATGGCTTTCTCTTGAAGTCCTTGCTTCCCTAGTCAGTAGGTCTGGAGGGTACAGAATTTTGACGCCTTTAGCAGGACCACATTTTATTGCTAGTTATTAGATGTGAGATGCAACATCATGGCTGAAGTGGGGCTTTCCTTTGTGAAGTTTTGCACCCAGCCAGAACAGGTTTTTCCTGAAGACTAAAGTGTCTTTAGTCAGCCCACACATCATGTTTTGCTTTCCTGATATTTTTCTGTGAGCAGTTATATTTTCCCCATTTTGGCTTTTTAATGCTGTTTTTATTTGCAAACACATGTGCGGGCCGTTTTTGCTTTCAATGTTGAAAAATCCTGTTTTCCATGTTACAGGATTCTTTGATTCCTCCTTTAAATCAAACTGCTTCGTGTCAATTGATAATGACAGGTGGTAGGACCCTTTCCACATGGTTCTTTAACTTTACATGAAACAAAAGCAAAAGCCAGGCTGTTTTTGTTGCAGTGTTTAAATGCTTGCCATTCATGTGAAAGGGACTTCTGTTTGGGACCTTTAAATGCACCCTACATGCCTGGTAGGGCGGGGGAGTGGGCAAGGGAGGGGCATGAGATTTTGAACAGTAGGCTGGTGCTCTCTTCCCACACCCTTCTGGCCCTACCTTAACAACGCCACTGAGGTGTATTAGGGAGACTGATGCTTGGGGCCCAAAGAATATGGGCAGGTGTGGGCCAGGGTGCATAAACCTGAAAAATAGGGGCGAGAGTCTGCATCAGGATCTGAGCGGGAATGTTTACCTTTATGCCCACTAGGGATATCAATACGCCAAAATGCCTGCTGTGGCGGAAGTCACCTCACACACGATGACATCACTATCGAACTTAAACCAAGCTCTCATCAGAGCCCTGTTATTTTTCTCTCGCACTGTCCCCGTCACCTTCTGAGCCAGGGGTACCGCTTGGTGCCTCTGGCGACACCCGCATGGCATTTGTGGTTCCCACCAATGTATTCAATTGCACGAAAATGTGCTAAAGGAATTCATGGAATCAAAGTAAATACTTCTATATCCCCAATTGTTTGTGCATTTCGTTGCTTTTCCTGACAAGAAATGCATGCTCAATATGACATGACATAAACTAGTGGTTATGGTCACTTAAATGCTTGGGTCTATTAGTAGTAATTGCTTTCAGTGCCTTTAGGACTCTATGCAAACCGATCTTAAGTGTTGTCTTTTTTTTGTTGCTATTATGATGTGTATTGTGATGTGTATACGTATGCTGCCTCTGGGGAGCCATTGGGACATTGTGTTCCCCACACAGCACACAGCACAACTTCTGCGGAACATAGGGCCCTAGCAATTCGGTCTCATAGGAAAGTGTGCAGGGGAAAGGGCACTTTTCACTAAAAAAAAAAGTATCAAAATACAATTTTATTCGGTGGTTGGACTAGGTGGTTGGACTAGATCACTGGTCAATTCTTCACTCCAGTTTCTCTTTGACTTTCTTCTAGTAAGAGAGTTTATGGTTGAATCCCTCTGTGAATCTAGGCTGTTTGCTCCTGCTCTTCACGCTGTTTCTCTCCTCCTATCGATTTTCATTTCCATCTCCTCTATCCGAGGACTGGTTGGGCCCGGCATGAGCACAATATGCTGTCCAGATAAGCCTTGGCACTGAGGGACCACTGAGCTGGTGGCTGGTGCATTATAGGTGACTATTACGCGTTTAGTTAATGTTTCCACTGTAGAGGTCTGTGTTTCATCTGGAAGTCAGAGAATCTAACTGTGATCACTCAGCCTTTCATCCTTCTAAATATGGTATTCTCACCCATTGATTAAAAACCCCAATCAGTGTTTTTTGTCCTGGCAGGTTTGAACCTAAAATGGTGAGTTTATGCAGAAATCTGTGTGGCTGGTGCTTGACCCGTGGGGTTAGCAGAAAATAACTTTATATTTCTAGGAACCTGCTCAGAGCTGCTTGTGAGACCCGCTATATTAAGAGGTGCTTTGTGGTTGGATGGTCCCTCTAATGGTCGCCTCTTCTCAGTGGGAGTTACTTCTTTAGCCTATCCTGCTTCTCAAAGACTTAAAGTATTTCACATTTAACCTCAAATCCACACCATTATGTTTTGCGATGCTTGTTGTTTCAAGGCCTGGGCAGATCTGTTGCATTGCACAGAGAATACGTGCTGGCAACTTTTAGAATTCACACTACCTTTCCTTAATAAGCTGCAGGCAGTGGTGGAGTGACCATCTGGTATACCGGGATTATCCCCTGTGGGCTGCTTAGGAAGGGGCTGTTTTAAGTGCTAGGGTGCTACGGGGAAATGGTTCCTCAAACACAGCAACTTCAAAGTTCGCTTATAGACAGCAGGTTGCAATCCACATGTTCACGGGCACGTCCCAGCTGCCACGTCCACAGGACCGAACAGTAATGAGACTATCGACCAAAATTTAAAAAAATAAAACATTCTGCACATGCGAAGGTGAACTTGTCATCCGTGCAATCAGTCACCGCCGTGTGCTAGATTCCCCTGTGCACTTCAGCACCACAGACAACTAGCAACACAACACAGATATTCAGTTAAATACAACAATTTTAATTTTTGTATTTGCTCCGCTCACTATGGATTACGCGCGAGTTCCCTCATTATATTCCCTTCTTTAACTTTGTTACAAAGTCGAGGGGTTATTACACAGTCGCAGACATAGAGTTTAATTCGATTTATTTGGGAAATGTGCAGGATTGGGCCTAAGAGAGAAAAATCACCAAAGGAATAACTACAATAGAAAAGTGGCGCGTATGGTCCTGCTTGGGGTTTTCTCACGGCCTTGCCCTGCCATTTACAGTCTCTGGTTGTAGACTCTTAAAATTCCTGATTTCTTGCTAATGCCTATGGGAGGCTTGAGTGTGTTGTGGACCTTCCCCCACCCCCTTTCCGGTCTGGTGTTGACTTTCGAGCAAAGATTGGCCGAAAGTCTAAGGCTGAATGGAGGCCACCCACGTGCCCCTGGCATTCTCATGGGCTTCCCACCACCTCCCTTCTTCTGGGTCATGGCTCCTTGGTTCACTAACCCAACCTTTCTCTCCTCAATGTTCTGCCACATGCTCGTGCTTGTGGGGCTCCTCCTATTTCCTTCTCATACTTTTCCTTGGCCATTGGCTTCACCTGCACCTCCTCGACACTTTGCCACATGCTCGTTCCTCCACCCACTCAACGATTTCCTCTTTCAGAATTACGGTTTGCCTCAGATCCCTTCTAGACAATTGATATTCTTTGGGCCTGACCTTTCCTTTCCTCTCCTCCAACCTCCCTCACATAACTCCCCTCTCTGTTCTTGTCCTCCTCTGTGTTCTAAACCAACTGCTATGCTCTAGTCTTGACTACCTCCTCCCCTTTGCTCTTGGCTGCCTCCTCCCCTTTGCTCTTGGCTGCCTCCTCCCCTTTGCTCTTGGCTGCCTCCTCCCCTTTGCTCTCCTCCCCTTTGTTCTTGGCTGCCTCCTACCCTTTGCTCTTGGCTGCCTCCTCACTACTGTTCTCGGAAGCCTCCTCACTATTGTTCTCGGCTGCCTCCTCCCCTTTGTTTTCAGGTAGTTCCTCCCCTTTGTTTTCAGCTAGTTCCTCCCCTTTCTTTTCAGCTAGTTCCTCCCCTTTCTTTTCAGCCAGTTCCTCCCCTTTCTTTTCAGCCAGTTCCTCCCCTTTCTTTTCAGCTAGTTCCTCCCCTTTTCAGCCAGTTCCTCCCCTTTCTTCTCAATTAGTTCCTCCCCTTTCTTCTCAGCCATCTCCTCCCCCTGGTCCTCTCTGTGGTTAGCCTCTACCTCTGCTCTGTTGTAAGCCTCCACTCTCTTGTAAGCCTCCGCCTCCTCTGTTTTGACACTCCGTCTCCTCTCTGTTCTTAGACTCCCTCTGCTCTCTGTTCTGAGCCTCTGTCTGCTCTTTGCCTCCATCTCATTTTCCTTAGCCCATGCCTCCCCTCTGTTCTTAGACTTCACCTCCCCTCTGTCCATACTTCTAAGACACTCCTCCAGCCTTCTATCTCCTTTACTTTTCAACCTCTTCCCTTCTCCAAATACTCACTCTCCTGTTCTGAATGAGCACCTTATATCCCCTGACCATGCTGGCAGTTGGGGCTCTATGGGTTTCACCTGTGTGTGCCTCATTCTGAGCGGTTAATTGTGTTTCGAAGTACATGTTTACTAACTCTGGGCAATGGGGTGGGGCATCCACCCGTGGTCCTCGATATCAGGCGGGCACCTTTCATGGAGAGGAGTACTCCTGCACCATTCTGCTGCACCTTCAGTGCCTCTTTGACTTCCTCTCATCCACAGACCTTTACCTCTCAATGCCTGGTCGATGTAAGTTATGTGAGTGAGTGGGTGGGGCACTGCTCCAGCGTGGCTCTTGTGTTCTGAATCAGACGGTAAGGTGTTTCTTGCCAGACTAGGTATTGGCGAAGAAATCGTGCTATTGTGGGAATCGAGGGTGAATTTCACACCCCCTAGAGGTCTGGAGGAAACCTCCACAGGGCAAGTCACGTTTCCTCAAAGGGACACCACCGCATACAGAACCAGATGGCAATCACTTGCCTCCTACAAGTGGCACGGCTGGAGTAGCCAGAGGATCTTCACTACACCGCCCCTGTGTGCAGCATCACCTGGCTTGTGGCAGCCCGCAGCCCCCTTGGCATCGCCACCAACCACCTTTAGCAGGTGACTAACTCACCTCTTGGAGCTATGGGGGTCATTCCGAGTTTGACAGTGCTGTAAAAAGTGGCTGTAACGGGATTACTGTCCCTGTTACCGCATCACTAAATTCCGACTTTGGAGGTAAAGTGGAGGAAAAACGTCCAGCAATTTGCCTGGAAATATTTCTGCCAGTTTACCTCCAAAAAATGGCTGAATTAATACTGGTGGTAATTCTGCCAAACCCCAATAGTGTCCAATGGGACTCCAAAATGGGGAACACCACCACCTCCTAATATGGAAGATTTACCTTCAGCTCCGTGGTTGTTTCTGGGCGGTAACAGTCATTCTGTTTGGCGGATTTATTACCTGTAAATCCTTCAAACTCCTAATGAGACCATATATATCTTTTGCTACCTTCCCTCCTACTTCTTAGTTCGCCTATTTCTCTTTCCATTCATGTGTGACCTCTTTTTTTTGTTTTTAATTCCTTCACATCCTTTGCCCTCTCCTCTCAATTCCTACACTTCTTTCTTCTCTTTCTACTGCCAGTTGTAAGCTTTCATCTTCTTTTCCTCTTTCCAGTCCCGAGTTTTCCTTCTTTCATTAACACTCATTAATACCTCATTTCTCATCCCCTCTACGTTTGTTTTTCCTGGTTTGTATGTCTGACCCTCCATCAATTCCTTCCCTCCTTCTCTATTCCGGAGTCATTTACTTCCTCCTATTTCTGCTTCCTCTGAAACCTTTCTTTCCCCTCTAAGGATGAAAGCCTTTGGAAGAAATGTGAAGTTGGGTGCTCGATGTCTCTACAAGATACCTACACAAACCTGTCAAATCTGACCTCTAGAGTAAAAGAGTGTGGTCTCTCAATTGCCAGAAGTTGTAAAGACTACTTGGTGAACATCAATCTGAGCGGTACTGAGACTGCCCTACTTGATGTCCGGGACAACTCATTTTGGAATCTAGATGACCATGATGTGTCACTTTGATTTTGCTAGGTGTCTCCGCAGCATTCTTCCTCCTGGACCATCAACCTCTTCTTTCAAGACTAAAATCTGCGGCCATGGTCTTGGGGTCTGCCTTGTGCTGGTTCTCTTCCTTTCTTTCTAATAGTCGCTATTGCCTCACCTTGGATGTCCTCACTACTGAGTTTACTCGAGTGAAATATGGGGTGCCACAGGGCTCAGCCCTTTCTCCATTACTGCTCAACCTTTATGTTAAAACCTTTCCTGGCTCACTTCGCAGTTTGGGTGTTGGATATCATTGTAATGTAGACGACATTCAAATATTATTTTAAATGACTGTCATTCTGTCCCATGACCATGTTTCTTTTGTCTTAAGATCTTGTTTACAAATTCAAGAATGGATGCAAAAGAATTGGCTTAGTTTAAATGCTGCTAAAAACCGAGTTATTAACCATCCCGCCACACACTTTTTGTCAACTGATACTTCCATCTGTACTTGACTCTCCAACAATATCTGAACTTTGATCATTTGACCACCATTGCCGGGGCAATAGTTGGATTAGGATAATTTACCTTTATACGGGTATACTGAAACATTTAGGTCAGACACTCAATGTTTTTCACAATAATACTGCTAGGTTAATTTTGAATGCCCCCTATATTTCCTATGTTACCCCACTTCTGCATCCACTTCATTGGCTGCCTGTATAATTTTGTAATGTCACTACTTTGGTGCATAAATGCATCTAGGCAATGCTCCTTCCTACCTAGTCAACAACTTGAAGATGTACACCCCCACTCATACTCATCAAACTAGGTAATTCCTGCCTCCAAGTCAGGGTTTTGCAACCTTTGGCTTTCCAGATGTTTTGGACTACAACTCCCATCAGCCCTAGCCAGTATAACCAATGGTGCGAGGTCATGTGCGTTTGTAGTTCAACACATCTGGAGAGCCGCAGGTTGCAAACCATCTAAGCTGTCCATGACTAGTCAACAGGAAATATGCTGATGGTTGAATGATTTTCTGTTCAGAGCCGCAAAACCCGGAATGCCCTGCTGTCTGTCTCTTTAAGATCTAAGCCGAATTTAAGTGTTTTTAGGAAAAAGTTAAGAATGTAACTTTTTTCATCTTCCATTTCTTGTTCAACCATTTCCTTATGTTTTATTGGTCTGCTCGATGGTGCTCGTATGCCTTCGCGTTTGAGCGCTGTATAAATTACCCATACCATAATACCTGAGTAACAATTGCTAACTTAGTTTCCCATTTGTAAAGCATTGAAAGCCAGTTGTACACATTCATCTCAGCCTGTGCAGAGGCTGCTGTCTGCACGAACTGAAGTTATGGTAGCCTACCTTTGCCCGGCCCACTTTTTGTTACCCCCACCACCATTACCACTGAAAATGAAATTGGTGTTCATGCGACGAATTGTCAAAATGCCATATTTAAAGTGCACCTAACTAGTCCTTATTCTAAGGGCATGTGGGGAGGAATTCTTGCGACTTAGGCGTCACTGGGAGCAGGGATTTCTGTAAGCATTAATCAGCAGAAGTCCACTAGCAGCGGGGAAGTCTCAGTGTTGCAACAACCTCACTGTGCTTTCCCTTTAGTAAAATGCCTATCCCTTCCTATCAGGCGTGTGCAACCCGCAGCTCTCCAGTTGTTTTGAACTATGACTCACATGATCCCTCACTATTGTCGACCCTGGCTAGTGCTGATGAGAATTGCAAACCAAAGGGGAGTCAAAGGATGCAGTCCTCTACTAGTCTCTGCCTGGAGGAAAAGGACACCTGAATTGAGGAGTGAAGGGCTGCTCTGCTGGAACATCTCTGAAAAGCAGCAGAGGTCATGCCAGTCCCAGGTGTATTCCTGACATCCCAGTGATGACCAAAGGTGTTGATTTCACAGAGTCAGGAGACAAAACAATCAGCACGTCTTCGGCATTGCTGTGAAGAAACACTAGAGAACTGCAAAGACGAGTGTCAATTGCTTGGCAGCCATGTTGAACTGTATTTTTCTATTCATTAACCCTCTTTCTGTGAAATGAGCTGTCAGTCTAGCCCCCTGTCTCACAGCCAGGTGCGAAAAGCATTACAATCAGAGCTGTGCAGATAATTTTGGCTTCCGGCTGTGGCCCATAATTATGGTTTACAGGCACATACCTAACCACATTGGCTGCAGTGCAAGATCATAAAGCTTAATAATGCCATTTTAAGTCAAGTGATAGCTCTCGGTTAATTATGAGGGATTAATCAGAAACTGGGATTCTGACTAAAGACAGATGGCACTTGCAACCTGACTGGACTCATTTCAAAATGGAGCCGCAGACGGGGCAGCAGTGGGAGAGGTCATACATGCTGAGGAACTCACGGGGACGCAGCAGAAGAAGCTGAGATGCTTACTGAAGCAAAAGAGCTACCACGAGGAGCTAAGAGGGGAAGCACGGAAGAGGGGATCAAAGACACTGCTCCAGCTGAGGGGTGTCCAGAATTTGCATAGAGGATTCAACCCAAAAGCGAAGGATATTAACGTTTGGGAAGATGGGAATCAGAAAGATCACTAAAATTCATGGACATCATTGAGTGAGACCAACAGCGACGGCAGGGAGGAAAAGGGGCACCCAATCCAGGAGTACAGCTGAAGGTTTAGAAGCAGAAGAGGAGGGCGCATGACGCATCCTTTTGTTTGTTTATTTTGCTTCTGTAGCGCCTTATGCCAAGGCACTTTACAATAATTAATGTAGTGATAGGCTAGAAGAAATGATGACAATAATTAGCAGGATACAACAGAAAAAGAACAATAGGAAGAGAAATACCAATGAGAAAGGCATGAATGAACTGATGAACCTGTAAACTGTAAAGATGATGTCAAGCAACAAAAATGAACAGTTGGAAGGTCAAAACTGGCCCCTGCTCAACCAGATAATACAATTAGCAGATAGACAATATAAAAATATAAAATGCAGGAAACGGAGGGGCTCAAGCACAGTCCCGAACCCAGGAACCGTTACAGATGTGTAAGAAACTCAGGTGGAATAATGAGCAGAGAAACAGAGGAGGCTTAAATGCTCAAAAATATCAAAATGAGCACACATGCATGAAGGATGCACCCAGGTCCACCTTAGGCAAGGACCTACTGCAATTCATCCATCTTTCACTCAAATGCAGTTCAGTCTGCCCAGCTGCACGTTTATAACTGCTTCAAATAAAATCCTAAACCACGCCCCATCTCATGAAGCCACAAAAACTCGAGACTGACGTAAATGGTAACAAGGTGACCTGGGGTCTTTGGACAACCAACAGAAATATGCAAAACAAGCCACTAAAAGAAAGACTCGAGTTCCCAGAAGCAGAGAAAATAGTGTTCAATATCAAGCGCTGAACCCTGAAAGGATTGGTGGTGAGCTGCTGCTGTATCCTTGGTTTGCCTGGGTCTCCCTTTCCTCGTGACCTGCGCGAGCCACAGAACGTTCGGGAGATGAGTTAGGCAGCGAGGCTACGACTGTTCGCCCCGACCGCCTCTCTCCCTAGGCTCCAATTATACTCAAATATAATACTTTATAACGTCCACCTGAGGCCTTATTTACTTTCACAAGTGGCGACGAGCTTCGGAAAGAGAGGGGGGGGCCGGGGGAACGCGAAGCGTTTCCCCCCAGGGTTGTTTTGGGCGCTGCACAGCCCAGCGAGCTGGCCTGTGCACAGAACGCCGCCGGGTATTTAAGGGGGCAGGGAAGGTTCGAGAGCAGGCGAAGTTTAAGGACAAGCATTTTTGTCCCTGCCCGCCCACTTTATTAGATCCTTGTAAGGGTGTGAATTTCTGAGAGAGGAGGGTTTTTTATTGGGGTTGTTCGATTTTTTTTCCCCCACATCGGGTTTCTGGGCTGTTGGCAGGAGGTTATAAGGGCCGGAAGGGGACTGGTAGTTTTCGTGTGACAGGCTGGGGCATTAATTTGAGGAAGTTATGTTGTAAGGTTTTGTTGCTCATGTGACAGGTCAGGCTGGCAGCAGGTCATAGGAAGGAGGAGTTTGGTGTAGAGGGGAGTTGAAGGGGTATGAAGTTGCTTGATGCCGGGGACATGGCCCCTTTGGATGAGGGGGGAGGGAAGCACAATGGCGAATAGCGCGGGAAAGGCTGGGGGTGGTGCTGTTTACACTAACTGGCTACCCCGGTGGGGCAAAGAGGGGGAACAGGTATTTAAGATGGAGGGGCATGGCCCCCGGGAGAAGATGGGAGAAAGCGGGAAGGACGGCTGGAGAAGGAGAGGGTAAGGAGACGGTAGGGAGCAAGGGATAGGTAGGGAGGAATTTAAACTGACTTATTTATTTAATTGTTGGGGGAATTGAAATGTTTAATTATTAATTTGTTTGGCAAGTTGTTAACCCTTTAAATGCCAGCGACGAGCCGGCTCGTCGGTAAAAACTGCTCCAGGTTGCCACCGACGAGCCGGCTCGTCGGTGGCACTTAAAGGGGTTAATGAGGGGGGAAATGTTGGCGGGTTTGGGCGGTGAATACCGCGATTTTAAAAAAAAACCCATTGGCACTGGGGGGGGAACCTCAATGGCACTTAAGAGGTTAAAAACAGATGTGTTCGTCTGTAAGGCCAGGGGCCAGGTTAGCGTTGATTTTTATGCTTTGGCCTGTCACATTAAAGTGACCACTACAAGCGGGTCTGGGTGTTTTGTGCAGTAAGCCCAAAGGCATGTCTGCGGTAGAAACTGAGCCCTGTTTTTGACACGTTGCTCTGCATGGCGACGTGTTACAGATTGCCAAAATCAAACTCCTTTTCCATTCTTAATTGGAAAAAACAGTATTGATAATACTCCGCCGCCATGGGTACTTTTTGGTGGGTCAGGGCCCATGAGAATAGCGGGCCGTGTGTCACTTGGATTCTCTCATAGTCGCCTATTCTGAGAAAACGTCGAAGAGTGGCTGCTTCCGATGGGTCACTTTGTTCATCTGTCTAGGAAGCTGTGCTTGTGGTGCTTCCAGGCTGCTGTGGATTAGGGCTTGGAGGGGATGCTGCAGAGTGGAATGTTGGCTCGCGTCATGCTGCAGAGTGGAATGTTGGCTCGGGTCATGCTGCAGAGTGGAATGTTGGCCCGCGTCATGCTGCAGAGTGGAATCTTGGCCCGCGTCATGCTGCAGAGTGGAATCTTGGCTCGCGTGATGCTGCAGAGTGGAATGTTGGCCCGCCTCATGCTGCAGAGTGGAATGTTGGCCCGCGTCATGCTGCAGAGTGGAATGTTGAATTGTGTGATGCATGAGCGCGGAATGCTGGAACTTGTGGCGCGGTCCGTTTAGGGTTGCTGGCCTCGGAGGGGGAATGTGGCTGGTGGGTTTCCCTCTCTGATGAACTATGTTGAAACTGAAGATTAAAGACAACCCGTTTCTATACGTTTCGCCCCCAAGTGTCTCCTGCATGAGACGGGACTGACTGCCTGTCTTCTTCCTTTCTGTCTTCTGTTAGCTATGCCATCGCCGACAACTCCTATCGCTCCATGCGCACAGAGAGGCGAGACCAGTGCATCCTGATCTCTGGCGAGAGCGGCGCTGGCAAGACCGAGGCCACCAAGAAAATTCTGCAGTACTTCGCCGTCACGTGCCCGGTCAGTGACCAGGTGGAGACCATTAAAGACCGGCTGCTCCAGTCCAATCCTGTGCTAGAGGTAACTTGCTGAAGCCCAGGTGGAGCAAAGCGCAGATTACGCACAACTCACAAATCTGGGGTATAGAGGCACCTTGTCTGCACTCCTGGTATGCACCCGCGTCTGTAAAGGTCACCAGAAGCACACACCCCTACCAAAGTAATGCAGTGCACACACGCCTGCCTGCTGGGAGTCTCAGGCATGCACACGTGTGCTTTGGGCTGCACACACCGCTGGGCCCCTGGCTTACACCTACTGCTTTTCTTAAATGCACACAGAACAACAGCATTCTTCAGACAAATGCAGCTCCTGTGTACGTACACACACACACATAGATGTACAAATACTTACTGCAACCCCCAGACCGCAAAGGCTCATGTGACACAGAAATGTCACAGACCCGCACCTACCGAGATACCGAGAGGCACCAACACTGATTGTTGGCGCCAATTTCAGACACAACCACATCTACTGTACACAAGCAAAGGTGCCGACACACGGCCCCCAGAAGCGATGCCCAACATCGGCTTTGGTCCTGAGACAGCAACAAACCTTGATCCCGAGGGCAGGGCCATTTTTTCCTCTGCTCCTAAGAAAAGTCTTGGCAGCATTTCTTGAGTAATGAACGAGGTTGACCTAGGGCACTTCACCCGTTTCTGACCCAAATCCCACGGAACCCAAGGGCTTAATAATAATGATCAGAGATGCGCTGGCCAGTTCATTTAACTATCTCAACTGTGCTGTCCTTTAAACCGAGAGCCTATTTGCCTGGGTTAGAACCATGGCTACATTTTCGGAATGCCCCTCCATTTGGCCAACTTGGCTGCATTGTATAAGGCCAAACCAAACCTGTTCATGTTTCTCCACCTAAGCTTTCTGGTTCCAGTTCAGTCTTTCACAGAAGAGGCCATCACTGCAGCTCTGACTACCAGTTCCCTGACTCAAGGCGCTGCTTCGATTCGATGCATGGCAGGGGGCTGCTTTTCATTCCGTGCGCAGAGTGAGCCTGATCCGGCTAGGGCCCCACCCTGGGTCCTCGTTTCAGCACAGACAGTGCCTTGCCCCTCAGGAAGCAGTCGGCCAGAGACGATTCCTTTGCTTTGCTACGAGAGATCAATGCTTTGTCAGTACATTGCGGCCTTTGCTCTAATTCTTGCATGCGTTTGGAATGTGTTTTTATGGTGTCTTGCTTTAATGCCTTTCTTTGCGTTATCCACAGGCATTCGGAAATGCGAAAACACTTCGCAATGACAACTCCAGCCGGTTCGGCAAGTACATGGATGTGCAGTTCGATTATAAGGTGAGTTCACGTTCTTCTGAGAAGTCAAAAGATTCCAAATAATTATTTTCACAGAAATAGACGTGAATGCCAGTTATTTCGCCTGATCTGGGCTTTAATACCTTTGGTAGCATTGAATGCACGTAATTGCGTGGATATGGCTGGGGAGTCAGTGACGCATCTCCTGTTTGCATGGGCAAATGCCAGAGAAACTGACATTCTGCAGCTGCCTAATTTAATGCAAGGTAAGCATCTGTGCACTGTCCTCGAACACTTGCAACTTGACTTGTGAGCGCATTCCCATCAGCCACAATCGACCCCCTAACGGGGCCCCAAGTTACCAGCCATGCTCACAGTGACCCAGAGAGACAAGTTACTCCACTCCGAGAACCAGTGCTCGAGTTCTCATTGCCTGTCGCCTGCCGAACTCATTCCCAGCACCGAGTCTTTGCAACTCACGCCCACAAGCAGGCCTCTAAAACTCCCACCTCTCATCCAAGCTACTGCACACCTACGTGCATTTAGAAACCCACTCTTTCAAAATTAGCTCCCAGCCTAACACACCTTCAACATAAATGTACACGACTTGTTCTGCGTACCCCAGGGTGTGCAGGATACTCAACCGGATTGGTCCATTTGAGCACGCACCAGCACACCTCGAGATGTACCCATCTCTCATAGTGGATGCAAGAAAGCATCCAGGGCTACTATTGCCAACTGTGATTAGATGTTTGAGACTCGATGGGGGGGCTCTTTCAGCAACCTTTGTAGTGTGCACAATATCTCGCCTCCGCCTCCAACACCCCATGCCATTTTACACACATGTATCCATCTGAGGCCCTAACACACATTCCCTGTGATGTACTTGGTTGAGTCTACAGCAAAGACTACTCCTCACAACTCTTATCAATCTGCTTGATACTTTGAGGTTATAAAACCAATCCCTCTTAGTAACTGTGTGCTGCCCCCGCTCCCATGCTTTCCATATGTTCTAGATCTCCGTGACCGCTGTCATGGCAAGCCTTGTGCTTTAAGACTACTGTCCATTCGTAACATGACCTGCATCTGAAAGAAAGACCCACGAGCGCAAGTCCATCAGTGCTTCTCCTTCAGCCCTGTCCTATGAAGTTCCTCAAACTGACCACAAAAGTGATGGGTGGAAGGTTTCGAATGAATCTAAACCACTGGCAATTGCTCTGGGCAACCTTCCACACCACCATTTTTTAGCCCGTCTGCGCCATTGCAAAAGGGGACCAGCCATGTGCAAATCAGGCAGCAGCTGCTGCCACCGAAGGTAGCAGCCCAGCCCGAACTGCTAGGCCAGGTTCCCTCTGCACAGGAAAACCAAGCAACCCCAGACATGTTTCGGCCTTGTTGGACCTCCTCAGTGAGGTGCAGCCTGGTTCCCTATGGCGCAGCGAGCAAGGGACCCACGTCTGGGCATACCCTCTCTCACAAGGAGAAACAAACTGACCACAAATGTGATGGGTGGAAGGTTTTGAATGAATCTAAACCACTGGCAATTGCTCTGGGTATCCACTCTCTTCCCAGGCTTTTTATCTTCCTAGAGTATATGAAGTTCCCTGCTCAATATCACGAATGCTTGCAGACAACTTCCTCAGGGTTCAAGGCAGCTAGTGACAGAGCAGTGCCTTGATTCCAGTCAAAGAAGTAAAGATGGACTGGTCCTAGGATAATTGCAACTCCAGAGGGACTAAAACGCACATCATTCCCCTTGTTTCCTGCTTCCATAAGAATCAGACCCTACGTCACTGCATCACCGTCCCTGCAATCAGTGGCGGGATTCCTGGAGACCTAATGGGCAAAGTCAAGTCCCCCAACACGTTTCGAGAGTTCATCTCTTCATCAGGGGATCATCTTCAGACCCCTGATGAAGGGATGAACTATCAAAACGTGTTGGGTTACCTATTAAAACACTTTTTGTATTATGATGAATACTTTTGTATCATTTCATTGAGTGAACAAGCTCAGAAGCCTATTTACTAATATACTTGTGTATCTTTGACAAACATACCTTACTCTTTGTTTCTGCACAAATGGAAAAGTTGGTCTTTCTTGGCCTTAGATAGTGTGCAGGGGAGGCGGGTTCCCTACACTGGGGACTTACTCGCTATGGTATACTTGTACAGCCCATATGTCAGGGCTGCCTTTTCTCCCTCACAACTGTAACTTCTAGAACCTGTTGCCTAACAACCTTTATATAATTTTGTTTCCACATGTTTATACTAAGGTGTGCACTGTGCAGGACATTCAGCACTCCTCACTACATAGCATTCCTACAGGCCGACAGCACTGGCCTAGAGAATTATATCCCTGCCGGGGATCCTCAAAAGTGATCATGACCCTTGGGCTTTTTATGGACGATAGACTAACATTAGAACCACGTTAAATGCATTGATAACAAAATGTGTCTACGCCTATGCTCGGTCCAGTGGATAATGCCTTTCCTCACCTTCCCTCACAGAATGGCTCACTGCCACAACATTGGTATTATTAAAAATCAACAATGCACACAAAATATACCTCGGCATGCCGGGTTACCTTACTAAGAAACGGCAATGCATCCAGAGCACAGCGGCAAGACTTATCCTTAGGCTCGGCAGAAGGGAACATATGGCAGCAGCTCTACGGTTGCTCAACTAGCTGCCATTCAAGAAAATAATCCACTACAAAGCACTTGACTCTATCCCGTAGAGCTCTTCAGGGCCTCGATCTGAATCCAATACTCGATAGTGACTAGAGAGAAAGCGGGAATCGAGCAATTACGTCCTCAAAGACACCACACGTTACACTAGAAAAGGATATGGGGGGGATCAGTGTTCTCTCGCTTCCCAGCAAAACGCTGAAACTCCCTGCCAGTCGAGAATCACTGGACACTCAGGATCACTTGGACACACTTGGACACTCAGGACAACTTTGAAGACCTGGCTTTTTAACACCGCCACCCAGTCTGCCTCACGCCCGGCAGTCTGCAATAAAATGCTTCTGAGGCACACTCCAAACCGCTAATCCCCTTTTGGTCAGATGCACTGTACGCAGACTAAGTAAGTCATCCTCACATTGAATTGTAAGGTGTCCCCATCAGACTTCAAACAACACACTGCTGCACCTCTACAACCAACTTACATACTACATCTCCTGGCCATTGCATGCTCTAACCTGGAAACATGAGGCACCCCTCTGGATATGAAACCAAGGCCTCTGTGCCCAGGACAATTAACCACCAGAAACTGTCTGCACACATCAACGCAACAGCAAAGCTACCTAGAGTCTTCTCCTCCCTCTAACCTAACCTGTCCCCCTCTTTCAGACCCAGCAGAGCTCCTGCAGACCATACACATTTCAGCAGTGAGCAGTGTAAACCCCAGTAAAATAACATCGCATGACATAAAAGGAGCAAACTGTGTAGTCCAAAATGTGCTTGGATGCATCCTTTCAGAGCAAAAGGAAACCAATTATTCTGGTTTGGTTTAAACCAATTGGAAGATATGTGGAAATACTTGTGCCAATGACTCTTAAGCAGTGTGATTTTCTATGGGTTGCATCCCACCAAATCTAATCTTTGCTATTACAGAAGGGGTGCAATCCTACCCACCTTTGGCCCCGCCCTGAAAGGGAGCAGTCGTTATCATCATCATCATCAGCAGCAAAGCTTTATTCAGCATAAAAACCATTAGCACTGATAAAAACAAATAAAAACATTATACAAATATCACAACAAGTTAAAAAGAGAATACATAATAGAAACAAATTAATACCCACCATTTGGGAAATGATGACACCATTGTCATATCGCATTGTTGACGCAAGCACGCGCCGCAGCCTCTCTGTTAAAAATAATTCCCATAAGTCTTCTTTTACTGCATAATGCTATTTAGAGTACCATACACTCCAAAATGGCCATGCCACTATATGTTTGCCAGTCCATGGGCCATTTTGTGCTTTAGCCTTTTTTCTGCCTTCTTGAGTCCAGAATGGGCTTATATGGCTGTATATGGCAAGCCCTTTCCCGGTGCAAACTGTCGGTCTGTTTGTGTGGCTGGATGTGGGGTCTGGGTCTGTCCGGACTGTTAGATAAGAATTAGGAGACGGTCAAGGAGGCATTGTGTTCAAACCTTTTATTATCTCAGCGAAAACATACCTACACTATCCCTTAAGTGTTGGGAACTGGATTCTTTTCTATGCAAAAAGGTGTAAATGGGTGCTTGTCAGGATGTCTGCTGCAACACAACAGAAAAAGTCACCTGTCTAAAACCTACACTTGACACAACTCTGACCCTGCCACTGTCAAATAACCAAAATAAACTGAAGCAATATATTTGTGCCTTGGCTCTACTAACTGAATGGTGGCTAGTTTCTGACTCCCCCTTCTTTGGTGAGGCTTCTTTACTAAGAGTTCTGCCCGCTGCACAGTTTTACTGGTGGACCTCTGCACGGGTTTCTGGCTGTCCACCCCACCTAGGGTTTTGGAATCTGTCTCTCCACCTTGGGTTCAGTGTTCTGTCGCCTCCTCTTTCGTCTTTGAGCTTTCGGTTAGCCTTCCTTTGGTATTCCACTTTCTAACTGCGATCTGAGCTTCAGTTTTCCTCAGTCTGCCTTGGACTTTCAGGTTTTCTACCCCGCCTTGGGGTTCGACTTCTCTCATCCCACCTTAGGCTTTCAGATGCTTTACTCAGCCTTGGGGGTGGGGGCGGGCGGGGCAAGGGTTGGAGGGGGGTTGGTCTCTTAGCCCACGTAGGGCTTTCTCAATTTTTTTACCTCGTTCTAGAGTTTGACTTCTCTCAGCCTGCCTTGGGCTTTCACCGTTCCCTTTCCCTACCTCCTGCAGCCACTGCAAACCTTTTCATATGAGTGATGCTCCTTAGGAGACTTTGGAATGTACCGCCGTCGGCTTTCCTCCTTCATTTCTCTTGTGCTGTCATGGCCCGGCCAGAACTTACTCTCTTGTTCTTCAGGCTCCCTTCAGGCCCTGGATGCCGGCGTCTTGATGTGCCGGTGTTCTGCCTTTCCTGTGGCGGCTGCTCTGCATTATTTCTTGGAGCCGGCTTCTTTCGGCTCGGGTGGGACTCGGAGCGCTCTGTGGGTTCTGTTACTGACTTTCTCACAAAGCCTGGTGAACACTTGCGTGTATCCTGCCACACCTCCCAAGAAACAGGTCCTCTCCACTCACTGACTCGGTGGGCGACTCTCCCTTTCTCCTGGTTCTATTGGTCTTTAGTCTTTCTCTCTGAAGGGGGTGGGGGGTGCAGTACTCCTTCAATCAGTGTGAATGTTGTGCATTTCCAGTGTCAGAAACCACACCAATCATCCTCACAGGAAGCTGTAGGTTTTCACACAAAGTAAATTCCATATAACCAACAAAAATATTGGGATCTTGGGAATAGGGTGGGGGGAATTGCTGATATCCCTTGTAGGAGATCTCCTGTCCTCTAAGGGGGGGAGGTGGGTCACCCATAGTGTGAGCCTGCTTGCCCTGTCCCCTAGGTGGTGGTAAGCTTAGCGTTTGCAGGAGAAATCCTGGAGTCATTCGACAGAGCATCATTGAAGCCAAGACCCATACAAAAAGGTGCAGCCTGCTGATGATCTGATAACGCCTGTTGCAGCCAACCAGCATTGCCTCTAGCCTGGTGAAGGCCTGCTCCTCTCTGCAAATCTCCAGAAGGCCCCTGTCGGTGCTTCCACCCCTGAACTGGTGGGAACAACCTGTCCCAAACCTGCTTTAGGATCCGTGCCTGCTGCGCCTTTAGAAGTGTCGGTGAGCCGCCCGATGGACTGAGCAGCTCCCTCCTGGACTACCTCACTGCACTGGTTGACATACCACATTCAACCTTGGAAATCTGCAGACTGTCAATGTGTGGAGCAAGATGCCTGTCCCTGCAGTTTCTGCCTTCCTGACAGAAGAGAAGCCATGCAGGGCCTGTTTCTTTGTTCTCGCCACGAGTATCGCTTGTCGCCGCCTGATCGTGGTGACCACCGCTGCAACCCACCTTCATGTCCTGGAGGTCAGCTGAGGTCACCTGCCTCTGTTGAGTTCTTCATTCTGTCGTGCCACGGATGTCTAGCTGTCCAGACTCCAGAATCCATTCGGGAATCATTGACTAGCCAAACCCACACCAGATGGCAAAAGTGACCTGTGTATCTTCGGCCCTTGCAACTCCATTGACCAGACAAAGCCTAGAAGTAAGTGGGTCCATCCGATTCAGGAAACTCTGAAGTGGTTGCTCAAGAAGTCTGAGTAAGGGGGGTAAGTTTGTGTGCCAATGCCTATCCCCCCACCATAGTGTTGTATGGGTGTTAAAGTCCTAACCCTCCCTCTCCCTTGCCTGGCTAAGATCGGTGGTGGTCTGGTCAAGGATACACCACCCCCATTGGGCTTCCCCTAGAGTAGTGGGATTGGGAGAGGTGCCTGTTAGAACTTTACTTACCTTGCTCTTCTAATTCTGGAACCCTTATCTGCAACCATTGGCTTTGGCAGCTCTTGTTTGTAGTACATTCTCCTACAAAGCGAATCTTGTGGAACTGGCGACCTTTGGGCACTAGACCCCATTTTCTAGCATGGCAGGACTAAAGAATTCTGGATCTACATCTGGGCTTTGATTCTATGTCCTAATAATTCACTCTCCTTCTCTTCTCACATCTCAGACATCTCCAGAAAATCCAATTACCAACTGCACCTCCTCAGAGATATTCTACCTTTTCTTACTTTTCCCCCAGAAGCTCATCACCTCGAGAGCCCTGGTTCTCTCTAGGCTGGACTATTGCAACAGCCTCTTTCTCAATTTTCCTACTTCTACTCTCCGTCCTCTACAACTCATCCAGAACAGAACTGCAAGACTTATCATTGACCTCAAGCCCTGGGACTGCATCTCTCCAGCACTGAAATCCCTCCACTGGCTCCTCATGGCTGCAAAGATCAAGTTCAAGATCCTCTGCATAATCCACAAGGTTTTCTGGGGCCGGGGCCTGCACTATCTACAACGCTCTCTTCCTAAATACTCTCCCTCTAGAGCTCTCCGCTCGTCCTCCAACTCGCTGCAGGTGAGCCGCTTCCACAAACAGAGAGTTGGGGGGTAGATCATTATCCTCTGCAGGTGCCTCCCTCTGGAACAGCCTCCTTGCCTATCTCCATCTTGAGCCTGGAACACCTTAAGTTCCGGAAGCTCCTCAAGACTTTCCTTTTCTCTTTCTCCTTCTCTTTCCCTCTCCCTTGCTAACCTCCTTTCCCTTCTCTCTCTCCCCCCCTAACTCGGTTCAGTTGTTGCTGACTGGTTGCCTGGTTCACCTCCAGAGCCTAACAGGTCCCAGGCTCCCCCGCCCCCCCAGTCTTTTGCACTTGCCTCCGGGCTGCTGCACTTTTTTCAGCATTACTGCACTTTCAGATTAAACTCCATGAGCAGGGCAACCTCTCTGTGCTTAACCCAGCGCCCTGCTGGACCGGACTAGTTTTTGTTCCTCCCCTCCCCTGCACCTCCGTATGTATGTATGCATTACCTAAATGTTCTAGGATCAGTTAATTGTCTGTCCTGTCCCTCCACCCCCACCATTTCTCATCCCCCCCTCCCGAGCTTGGTCGCAACTATAACACTTCATGCACTTACGCTAGGAGAAATGTCGTCAGGCCTAGTATCCTAGTTTTCTTTCTCTGTTTTGATCATTCGGAATCTTCCAGGCCTAAGAATGATTACTGTATTCCATTGTTCCCTTCCCGCCTTGAAGCGCTTTGAAGCACTTCACCTGTGTAAAGTGCTGTATACATAAACTATAAATAAATAAGTACAATTACCTGTCTCCAACTGATCCTAAATTGCTATTTGTTCTTTTTCTCACTTGCTTCACCACACATAGTTACTTAGAGTGTGGATTTTTACATTTCTTACTATTGCATAACTGTTATAAAGGGAAAGTGTAAGTGTTCTGTTAGCAGAACCCCCACACAGTGAATGTGTATACATGTACAGTAGTAATTGTGTGATAATACTTAACTGAGGTTATGATTGCATAGTGTATTGAAAGGCCTAATAAATAAGTGTATATCTGTGTACATCTTCTGTCTAACTTGATTTATTGGTGTGCTCCCTCCCGATGTCCAATCCTTACAGCACTGCTATCCTGCCTTGATTGAGTTTGGCTAGAAAATAGTGTCTTCTCCCTGTTCACTGAATAGGGCAGCCTCTCAGAATCCACCTCCAGTGTTGATTCTGAAAATCTGTCTTAACAGGCACCCCCACCCCACATCGCACTCACTTTGAGGAGACAACCTCCCCTTCTGCTCGTCTCCTTGGCCTGCCCAGAGGATTCCCTCTCAGAGAATGACATTTGTGGACTGGTCATGCATTGTGAGGTCTACACAAGGTCTGTTGTGTGATAAAGGGTGCAGTTTCCATTGGATCAATACGTGGGGCCACTGCAGCAAGACAAACGTTGGACTAAGGGTTGAGTTCTGCGTCTGCAAACCTAAGCTCCCAGTGGAAGTAGACTTTTTCTTGGAGGAAATACTGGGTAGTTCGAAAATCATTCCCAATGGATAGGAGGAGCATCACCCTACCCCTGCAGACCTTCATTGGTGCAGTCTAGGGAGATCCTGTCTGGAACCTGTGTCCTCAAATACGCTCCTGTCCTACGTGTTTCTTGCCAGGAGTATGGCAAGCACTGGCACCTAGATGTCACTCTGAAAGAAAAGAAACAATTCTTGCACGGCTGAGCTTGTTGGGTGCCCTTCTCTGGTATATCACAAGCCCACCTCAAAGTGGCTAATAAAGCACTGACCCACGAGTGCATCCCCAAAAGTTAAAACAGCTAAACTGACAACCTATAGCCCAATTTTGGGCTTCTTGAGATGCCCTCGCAACCCTGGTTGTCCCAACAAGACCCAGCGCCCCAAGCCTTGGTGCTGGAGATGCGTACCCCAATGTTGGACGCAAGACCATTCTAGCCATTCCAAACCTATTGGGACCTGCAATAGCTTTTGTGGGCAAACGGCTACTAGAACCAACTTCTTGCTGTGCTGGTCCTTTTCCAAGATCCAGGCATAGTGCTATTTGAAAAACCCCAATACCTCCAAAACAACCATGATCTAGAAACCCAGACAACTCTGAGACCTCTGAAGGAGTCTAACTGGTATGATCCACCTACCCCATTAGCCACCCCCTGTTCCCTTGAACCCCCCCTCCTCCGTACCCCTTAACCCCTTCCCCTAGACCCACCATCTCACAGGCGCCAGGTCCCACTTTCTCAAATGTGCCACTAACGCCACTGCTTCTCAGGAACTCTTGACTGAATGGTCTTAGTGCAACAACTCATCTCATTTCAAAACTCAAAGGGACAAAGGTTGTTCTGTCCAAGACCCTAACATTTGGATTTCACTTTTGGCCGACATCCATAGTGTTTCCAATTTCATAGTGTTTGTATAAGCAGCTAAAAAAGCAGTGTTTCTGTAGCAGATTTAGTGGGTTATTCCTGTTTGGGGACTTGTAGTGGCTCACCAATACTTTGCCTAGAGGCAATTTAGTTTGCCCTGTGTTTGTCTGCACAGTCTATTTATAAAACTCTAACCAAATCAAATCGTGATGTCGACAGTGCTCATGAAACACTGAGAACCAAATTGTTCAGCCTGGCCTCCCCTGAAGGTCTTAGGGCTCCATCCTGTGGTTTACCGTGGTCAGATCCCTGTACTTTTAGAAGGATATCCTCATTGGATTACATTGGCCTCCATTTATTCCAATGATCATTTCTTTGGCACCCTGCCTTTTTAGGGATTGCCCAGGGAGGCTAGAGTTGCAGTGGTTCCAATCCCGCTATCCCCCCAACCCCCTGCTCCTCCTGTCTGAAGACTGGGTTGACTTGTGATCCTTGTTCTATACCCTTTATCACTCATAACATCAGAGTTGCCAATATTCTTCAAAATCACTTACACATTGTGCTTTTGAAACGTGCAACTTTGGAACAGCAAGGCCCGGAGATATGGGATGCGTACCAATATTCTCGGCTTAATCTGTATTATTTGATTGAAATGTTGTTGAATCATAAATATCCTTATTAAGCAGTGACATGACTACGCCCATGTTTTTGCTGATAGTTATTTATATATGTTCCCCAAAATATATGGTGGTTATCCCCAAATTGGTCCTCACACAGTATTCTGGACCTGCTGTCGCCAGTAGCAGAGTCTAGTTAGACATGCTCTCTGCTGACCGGTTGATGTTTAGTATTTGAATACTTCTCCAAATTGAGCAATTTAATAGAAGTAGCATGCAAGTCATGGGTATCTATAATCAATACCAAGGGTACCTTAGAAGCTGTTGTCCTTAATTGGCATGTATTGTGTTTCTTCTTGGCTGGTACCTAAAAGGATGATTTCATTGGCATCTAAAAGGAGGTTTTCAGTGGAATTTAAAAGGATGGTTTCAGTGGCATGAGGAGATGTCTTCTGCACAGTAAGGGATTTTGTGATACTCCAAGACTGCGGGTAAGCCTGCTCGTTCATTTGCATATATTTGTTTCTGTATTTAGGGTGCACCTGTCGGGGGCCACATCCTTAACTACCTCTTGGAGAAGTCCCGCGTGGTTCATCAGAATCATGGTGAGCGGAACTTTCACATCTTTTACCAGCTGTTGGAGGGAGGAGAAGATGACTTGTTGCGAAGACTGGGACTGGACAAGAATGCACAGAGCTACCAGTATCTGGTGAAGGTGAGTGAGAATCGGAGCAAAGGGGATCAGGGGGAGTCAGACAGGACCAAGGCAAAAGAGAAAAAGATACCAGACAGTTCAATGGAAGGGAAAGGAGGGGAGAGCTAGAAGTAGTATCATGGGAGTATTTAGAGCTTTCAGCAGTGTAAGGGTCGAGAGCGAGTCCGGAATTGTATAGGAGAAGTCTGTAAGTGGAGCATAATGTAAAGGAAAAAGAAGGGATATGCAGACAGTATTAAGAAGTAAAGAGTGAGTTTGGGACAGTATAGTGGATTTAAAGGAATGATTAAGCAATATAGGGGAGAGGCAATTTAGGTCTATACAAGCAGGCCATATTAATGAAGATGGGGTGCGAGCTTGAAACTGTATAAGTGAGCAGAGGATACAATGGAGCTGGAGAGGCACAGTGACACCAAAGAAAAGGAAAGATGCAGGTATTAACGAGAGGGGGAGGGTGCTAGAGCAGTAGGGAGGAGAGGGAGCTGGGAATCAGGACTGGGAGTCGGGCCTAGTTCGCATACGGGAGTGGAATAAGCTGCTGACATTACAGGAGAGGAGAGTTGGATATGTCAGAAATAGGGAAATGATAAAAAAATGAGGCGCGTGCTCTAGGGGATTACAAGTGGGGGAGTGCACAGGCTGGCTAAAGTGTAAAGAATCCGAGCAAGCTTATGGCAACAATGGGGGGCAGAGCAAGAGCCTGGTGCAATATAAGTGAGAAAACCAAAAAGGTTTGGAGACCAGACCTGAGCCAGCAAGAGCTGCATGACATCGTTACCAGAGGAGACGGACATGGCAACTGTGTATGGGATAAGGGAGAGAGATGAGGTCAGTATAAGAGAAGACTGAGAGCAAGGAACATCACGAGAAAAAAATCAGAAAAAAGATTGGGATTGTAAAAGAGACAAAATAGCTGTTGAACGTTGATGAAAGGGAAGATTAGGTAGATTACCTAGTTTGAGAGAGAGCTTGCCACAGGATAAGGGAATTGATAGCTAGATATGGTTTAATCAAAGTCAACTGGAGACAATCAAAGGATTTGAGAGAGCTGAGGGCATGGGGAGAGAAAGCTGAGGACAGTGTATGCGTCTGCGAGAGAGGTGGGTAAAGGAGTGGAAACAGCCAGGGCAATACAAAGGTGAAGAGTGAGGTTGGTGGAGTGTAAGGGTAGAGAGCTGGTGAATGTAACATGGTGGATGAGTTTGGTACAGTGTGAAGGACAGGGCGTGTTGGTTATGTTCTAGGGCAGTGAAAGCAAGGGACATAATCAAGTAGTGAGATCTCTGTAAAAAGCTTAACGGTCTTGATTTGTTCTACCCAAGTAGCAAATATAGATCTTTCCAACGTTGTGCACCACTTTGGTTTTCTTGCAGGGTCAGTGTGCGAAGGTCAGCTCCATAAATGACAAGAATGATTGGAAAATTGTCCGCAAGGCACTGTCTGTCATTAACTTCAGTGATGATGAAGTCGAGGTACGGAATGCAATGTCTTTCTTCCTAATTATTCCCTCTGTCCATCTGGTTCCATGCAAGACCACTCCAGAGCTGGATGATCTATGAATTCTCCAGAGGTAGCAGGTGTTTTTAGAGGCAGGAGGGTTTGAGAACACTTCGTAAGTGGGTGTACAATACCTCTCCATGGGTGCATAATCCAAGGTCTCTCCTAGCTGAGCAGTCAAAGATTTCACTAGAGCCATAAAGGCCAAAACATCATTAGAGCTGTATGATCCAGAGCTTCCCTAGAGCTGGGCGGTCCAATGCACTTCAGCCACTGGACGGTTCATTTCTCGCAGGCATATTACAGTCCAAAGCCTTTTCAAAACTGGACTACTGTCAAAGGTTTCTAGAGCAAGACATTCCTAGCTGTGATGATCCAAGCACTCTCGAGAGCTGAATGGTCATCTCTTTGAGAATCTGTTGCCTGGGGCTTAACACAGTGGCTTTTCTATGCAGAGTCTGGATTTAGGGCCAAGCGCTATTGTGCTATTGTATGCTCAATGAAAGTACTGTATTGATCTGTTGATAGGAATGTTTGTTTTTCAGTGGTAAGGCATCCTATGACTATAAAGGGGAATCTACCTTTCCATTTGTGGAGGGGAGGGATTCAGGGGAGTCATCTTGTTAGTTTGCATGTAGGTTTGATGGAAATACACATACCGCCTGCCCCCTTTTCTCCATACTGTTGTGATGTCCCACGGAATGAGGACAGGTCTCGGGGCGTGTTGCTAAGCAGCATACAAATTAAATTATTTAGTTACGCGAGCATGCCTTGTGCGGTACCTCCCACGCACGCCTCCCCAACCACTGGTCCCTACTACAGTGAGTAACCTTTCTATATTTTTGCATGTTCTGGTGAAAGAGCTGTGTGAATTTCAGTACTTGAGCATAAAGTTGTGTGTGGGGCTCGTAGAAAGCCTGGTGAGATTCTATAGGTCTTGAGTGTGTTTGAGGGAAAGCCTCTTGTGGAATGCCTTTTGTGGGTTTGGGGAAAGCCCTGTTAAGGTTTCTAAGAAGATCTCATGCTGGCTTGGCCGAAGGTCATATGTGGGTTTGGGGCAGTAAGCCTTTTGTGGGACGGCATTTTATTGGTTTGTGGAAAAGTAATTTTGCTGGTTTATGAAAGACCATGTTGTTGGATTGGTGAAATGTCTGTTGTGGGTTCGGAGTAGCCTTCTGTGGGTTTAGTAGAGGACCTTGAGCTGGTTTAATAGAAAGTCCTAAGTGAATTTCGGGGGAAAGGTCTCCGCTGTGTTTGAGGAAAGTCTCTTTTTGGTCTATTGTCAGAGTGGAGACAGGGTTTGTGCCATTTAATGGAACATTTTTTAGTTTTGGGGATGATACCTTGTGGTTTTGGCAAAGGTCCCTGGTGGTTTTGCGCAAAGCCTCTGATGATTTCCTGAAAGCCTCTTGTGGGTATGGGGGCAAGATGCTTGCTGGGCGTTTGGAAAATCCTGTTTCAGAAAGGCCTCTTGTAGGTTATGAGTAATGACTCTGGATTTTTGAAAGGCTGCCCGCCGGTTTGGGCAATGGCCTATTGTGAGTTCGATGAGAGGACTTGTGTCTAAAAGTGCCTCTTTTTTGTTTGGGGCCTCCTTTGGGTATGAGAAAAGCCTTTATTTGTTTTATCGCAATTTCCCCTTGAGAGACATAGGCACTTTGAATTTGAGGGAGCCCTTTCTACGGATGAAAGGCTTCAATGGGTTAGAGTAATTCATATCCTGGCATCAAAGGGGTTATAGAGAAGGTGAGACAATTTCTCTGGATTGGGGGAAGGGTCTATGGTGGTTCGAGCGGGGTCTGTCATATAGCTGAGTGGATCTGCAAAGAGGCTGAGCACAATTTCTGAGGTTAAATATCTTTAGTTAACACACAAGTTTGCATCTGGGGCAAAATTAAAAGGGTCAGATATCAGGATAGTCTCCTCTTAAAAGTTCCAGAAGTGTCAGATTGTCCTCATAAACTTCATGAGGTCCAGGACACGTCCTGGTGCCCATAGTCTTGTATTTTTTCTGTTGTTCTTCCTGCCTGCTTGCCTACAGTTGCTGGTATGATATGGTAGATATGGTATATTTTATTTATAGTGCGCCTATACACAAGTGTTTCAAGGCGCGACGAGGCATGGGAGGGGAACAAGAGAAGACAAGACAATGATCTTTCTAGGCCCAGTGACAAGGAGATTGCGCAAGTGCAGGACCGAGGAACGGGAAGAAGTGCTGGGGGAAAGGGAAGGGTGGAGCAAGTCCAGGGCAAAGGATCAAAACATTGAAGGAAAAAAAATAAGTGTGGCCAACAGGTGGCAGTGCAGGGGTTAAGTGCAGACAACAAGTATTAGATAGTGCAGGTGGGGGAACTGTAGGGTTGCAGATACAGCCCCAAGTGCAGGGTTGCCAAGCAGCAGTGCATGTGTGCAACTGGGGGACCTTGATTGAGGCTCAAATAACTGGATTTGACTTCACCAATTTCCACATGTGGGCTTGAGCGAGCTCCGTAACCTCCCCCTCCTAGGGTCCTGGCCTTTCTCTTCATTACCGCTGGATTCTGCAGTAGGGAAACTAATGCCATGTCATTGGGTAGACTGTACTCGCTGCATGAGTGTCTTAGAAAAACCCAGTATTCATCAGACATCATCAAGGGGTTGCTTGGTGAACGCCACAAGAAATTCTGCTGTCGGTGCAGGCTTGCGGTGTGAGCGACATGGAAAAATGCACTGTGTCTGAGTGGGCTCATCGTGGGAGCACTGGAGAACATTCTAATGTGACTCTGGTGTCTGAGTGTTTGCTGTTAATGACAAAAAGATGTATTCCCTCGCTCTGTGTTCATGTTTCTTACACCGGCACCATTTATAAACTACCCTGCTGCAGGAACTCATAAAGTGACACACGTGGGGAAAGGGGAACGGCTTCTGTTACTAGTTCTTTAGGTTCTTTGTTTAAAAACACGCTGTGAATAATCCAGCGGCTGAAAAAGCTGCTTTTAAAAATGTACTTTTTAATGTTTTTATATGTGGGGAGATCCCCTGCATTCGCCCCATATCCCCTTTACCTTTAAATATTACCCCAACCCACCCCCACTTATATATGCGTTTTAAATGGCGGATTATTTGGCTGCAGGATTATTCTGGTGATTTTATCACTGGATACGGTTCTTTGTTTCATTTTCTCAGAGATGGGAGCTGTGAACCTTAAGGGGAACACATCCGTAAAACTAGTCTCATCACTGTTTCCTTCCCTAAAACAGGGACTAAGCAGAAGGGACCAGGACATCGTCCCATACCAGCCCAGGTCCATCATCCACTAACTTGGGGGGAAACATCTGGCCCCCTTTGTCACCTCATTAGATGTCCCCCAGAACCAGGCAGGGGACTTTATTAAAGGAAGGTACTTTGCAATTAATGTGAATTAATTAATCTGTGGTTCGGGCGGTCTTGACTTGCAGGAACGGTCTCTGTTTTTGTAGGGTATCTATTGTGTTGGTGATGGATTGTCCTGTTGTAAAAAAAAAAAAAAGGGCTTCTTTTGTTGTAGGAAAGCCCTCTTGTGATGTGAGATTAAATATTGAGTTGGGTGAGGGTTATCATTAGAGTAAAGGGTCGGTTTGGGTTGTTTTGTTGTAGGGAAAACCTCTTTTGCTTAGTTAGTCGGTAGGGTATGACTGACCGCCTTTGCTGCTTAGAAAGAGTTCTTGGTGCATTTTTGGGTTATGTTATGTTGGGGTTCTATTGATGCAATGAAACCCCCCTCATATTTGACTTAGAGCAATTATGTTAGGCCTCTGTTGCAGTAGGTTTTAGGGGAGAACTCAATTTGCAGGGTTCTTGTTCCCAAACTATGTGCCCCCCCCCCTAAACCTTTCACTGGTTCCAGGGGTTTTCTGCATTCTTTTTGTTGCTAGGTGGACTTCTTCTCAAGTACCCTGTCACTGCAAAACTCTTTCTGGTGTGCTGACTTAGTAGCATAAATGGCTACCAAGGAGCACCTAAGTTTAGTCCCAGGGTGATTCTATCACTTGAAAGTGTGGTGTGGATTAAACTTGTGGCAGCTGTAATATAGTTTTGTTTGTATAGGGTTGAAGCCACGTTTACCACTTAAGAACCCCAATGTACCCATATCGTATAGAGGATACTAATGTATTTTTCAAGCCCATTTTGTTTTGTGGTTTTTGTTTGTCTCTGTGGACACTTATGTGTTTTATTTTTCGAGATCAGTACACCCCATCTTAAGTGGAGTGCTGAGGGGTGACAATGTACCCCTTGTCTCGCCTCTCCAGTAACTTTGTGTTACTGTGACAGGTCCATCTGTTCAAGCTGGTGGCAGTGTACCATTTGCATGACTTTCTGTGAACTTTTATTGCAGGCTATCTTCGCAGCTGCAGTAGGGGACACAAGGGACACCATTTACCCAAAATGTTGGACTTAATTTTTTCAGCCCTGAACACAATGACATGTCCTTTCTGGGTCGGTCTTCTACCTATCTGTATGGGGGAGGATTTTCTTGTCCCTTTGTCTTTGCCTGGCTTGAAACTCCCCTGTCCTTTGTCCTGCAGTGTGTCAGACCGAAACCAGTTCAGACTGGGAGGCTGGCTATTGGACAGCCACCCCCAAGTTTGAATGGTGCATGGGACAGGATTGGTGGGCTCAGCTGATATTCCTGATAAATTCTTTGGTCCTAGGGCTGAAACTCGGAACCCACCACTGGAACAGAAGATTCCAAAGGAGGATGAAACAAGACTCCACCAGCAACCTCTAACGACCGCCAGAGCCAGCTGAGTAATGGCTGCAGTCCTGACCTCCTTGAGACAGGGAAGATCCGAAGAGGAAGACTTCCTCCCATGACCCGTTGGGCCTAACCAGTCCCAAGACAAACATTTGCACCATCCCCGGAAGAGCTGCAACCTCTGCGGCCTGCAAATTCCCAATACCTGTGGTCATGTTCTGCTCCTTTGTGCATCATCTCTAGAGGTGGATTTTGCATGCAACTTCAAGCGCAACCTCCTAGACATGCATCAGCTTGAATCATCCCCCGAAAGTCTTCTCAACAGAGGCAAGGACCGAGACACAGAGAAGAGTTGACTGCTGCAACAACCAACCACTCCACCGAGCCTGGAGAAGGTGCCAACAAGCCCGAACTGTGTAGATCCTTTGCTGGGCATCCATCTGCACAAGAGCTGTCGCCAGATCCCCAGAAGTCGTCTTCTCCCGTCACCAAGACCAAGAAACCTGTGACTGGGTCTACTGTCGACCTCACCACTGGAACCATCCTTCTGGCACGGGTAGTATAGCTCAGTGGCAACGAGCTCGTCTTGGAAGCAAGACGACGCGGAGCAACACAGGTTTGAATTCCGGGTCCGCACTTAGAAACCTCTTTGGTATTCAGTGTGTTACAAAAAACGAATTATAATTATTGCTTTTTCATTCTATGGTACTATCTCCATCCTGGTTCAACTTATCTGGAGTCTGCTTGCTTGATCCTGTGGCTCTGGGGGCTGCAGATAGCTTCCCTCCCAGGTGCCATTAGAGTTACATTTGGTTGCACAACCCATTTTGCTCTTGCGGTAAAATTGCCTGCCCTAGGACACTGGTCCTTGGGGCAAATCCTTCAGGCGGTCACCAAACCCTCCCTGAGCTTCTTTTTAACCAACGTTGGCCCTTATGTGCAACAGTAGTGAATCCTGCTGGATACTACATCTTTGAACGCTGTACTTTACCTTCCCGCCTTTTCCTTGCCTAACCCCTGGTCACTGGTGGCCCAGTGACCCACCTGAACTTTGAGAGGCTCATACCAGATAAGGTTGGACTTGGGTAAAATTATCAAGAGTTTGAAAAGTTTGCGCATATGTTTAAAGTTGGTTGATTATGATTTGTTATCCTAAAAGCTATTCTAAACTTACCTGTGGAAATCTATGGTTTATCTATTCTGAGAATATTGCAAGTGATCTTCTACTGTAAATATGTTTTCCTACTTACCTGAACTTAGAAGAACAGTGTGCCTCGGTGTATATAAAAAATATCTATTTTGTTATATAACTCTCCAGTGTAATCGTTTTTTTCTTGAACCAAGGTGTGCTCTGAGTTCTGTGTACCTCCTCCCTCCCTAGACTAAGCCTGACTTCTCGTCCATTGATACCATTCCTTTGGGTAGTTCAGGCCAAACCTAAGAAGTGTAACCCTGTTCACCCAAGGTGGGCTTTCCTAAATTCTGTCACAGACAGCAACCTTTTGTAAAACCACCCTAACACCACCATCCCAACAAAATGGGGTCACGCACAAGGAGAGACGCAGATGTCGCAAAGTCGATTTCTTTAGCTCTCGGACTGCCGCTTCTCTGCAAACGCGTGTACTGGCTTGCTCGCATACAACGCCTAGCTGTGGAAACACGATTGTCAAGTCTTTTTGCTTCCTCATGCGCTTACCCGCACCTTATAAGCTGCTCAGTTAGATTTAATCCACGCAGCCATTTTTATACTACAAATGTCCTGCACCTGCGTCAACGGACACATATGAAGACCTCAAACTACTGGAGGCAACTCTTTAACACCAACCTCATAATGTAGAGGGTAGGATTAACTATTTGCGCTTCCCAATCTTAGTGATGGATATTCTTTGTCTTGTCAATACGTTGTTCTCTCTACAAGTATTACTTTAAACACTTATCTTTGGTGTCTGCAACTTGCTGGTAAATCTGTGAATTGGCTGAAATGCATTTGGCAGGTTTCACCTTCTGGAACTCTTTCAAATGGGGCTTCTTGCATAGCCCTTCTTGCTTAGGATCTGCAACCTGCCACCATGACTTATTTGGATCAAATGTAGTTTAGAACCTTTCTAAAGGTTCTAAACTACCAGACCTGCTAACTCCAATCCTTTCTCCTTCATCCTGGATTGGAATCAAACCTCCTTCCTGCATACATTCTAGTTAAGGAAAACACATAGTTGATTTCTGCATCTACATTTCTATACTAAAACTTTTTTAGACCTTGAATAGGGAACATCCACCCACCTTGTGAACCAAATTTACTTTGCTGCTACCTCTCTTTCCTCTAGTGGACCTGACCGTTATGGACTGAAGTTTTTGTGCAAATAAGCTATTCAACAAGTCTGCTTTTTGTACAGTTTTATCAAGTTTTATTGGAATAGTTTATTATCTGTTGTAATTATGTAGTGTAGTGTTTAATACTGTTTATTAATGCTTGCATATTTTTATGGGTCGCCCGAAATAAAAACACATTGATTTTATTTTTATTTAAAAATTCTTAGGAACGATTTTATTTTTGCTACTTTCTGCCTATAGGCTTCTATTGGACAACCTTTATTTTCGCTTTGTTTTTAACGCTTTTTAGAGGCAAGCAAAGCCTCTAGCTTTACTTCCCTTGCCTGTTTTTCTCATTCTTGTAGGGAAACTGATCAGTCCCTAAGACTATCAGTACTGAGAGGCAATGGGCCTCATTACAAGTCCGGCGGTAACCCTGTCGGTGCTAGGTGCCGGTAAAATGTTGTTCCCCATTGCTGTGGAGTCCAATAGGACTCCATGGGAATGCGTACAAAGAAGCACTGGCACTGTTGTTAATCTGGAAGACTCCTCCCCCACTTCCTGCCTGCCCAGACACTTTGGAGCCTAGGTGGGGATACCTACTGGTTCCCACCAAAGGCAAAACACACACACAGACCTCCCCCTCCCAGAATGGTAGAAGGGCTAACAATGAATAACCACGTTCGTAATGGACGAAAAAAGAAGGGAGGCCCCAAGTTGGTACTTGGGGACCCCTATTGTGCACTACCGAAACTATGGACATAACCTGTGGTATTGAAAATACACAATAGTTGGTAGAACCGGTCCACTGCCACCAGCCATAACTATGTGATTGTCTTTGGAACTAAAAAAATCACAGGAGCAGAGAGAAGGTGGATACTAAGTATCCCTTTGGCACTCCACTGAAGGTGGTGTGTGCCAACCTTTCAGACTATAGAGTTGTGGGAGAGATACTAAGTATCCCTCTATCCTTCTATCCTTCTATCCTTAAGAACTGTAGCTACTTGAGGATATAGAAAAATAATCTTAAAGGAGGACACTAAGGGTCCCCAGCAACACTGTCCATAAGGAGCTGTGTGCTGCAGTTGTAAAAACACAGATGCCTTTAAGAGCGATGGAGCAGACAGACTCCATAGTACAGGTAGAATACAAAGACTAGAGTTCCAAAAGACAGAGCCCACAAGAATTAATGAGTCGAAAAAGGACCACTCATTCAGGATTGAAAGAAAAAGGTCCAGAAGTCCAGTGAAAAGTCACATAGACAATCTCCTATGTATGGCTGGTGGCAGTGGATGTGTTCTACCAACTATTGTGCACATTTTCTACTGCAGGCTATGTCCATAGCCCCGGTTATACACAATAAGGTCACCCAAGTATTAACGTGGTGGCTTTTTCTTTTTTTTTACATTACTAGCATGGTTGTTCTTAGTCAGCCCTTCTTCTACCGTCCTGGGATGGGGAGGCCTGTGTGTGTGTTTTGCCCTTGGCGGGAACCCTTGGGTGTCGTCCCCACCTAGGATCCAGTGTGTTTGGGCAGGCTGGAAGTAGGGGAGGAGTTATTCACTCCCCTGCCCTTTCTCTGCCTGAATGTCTAAATTGAATTGGCTCCCACTGGGGGTCTGGCTGTCCCGATAGGATAGCCACCTGCCCCATCCTGTAAATTACTTAGAGAGATTGCAGAAGAGTGTGTGCTGGAACTGTATAGAATGGCAAGTCGAGCACTGGAAACTATATTATCAGAAGAACACAACCAGAGACGCCTGCAGATCCTTTGCAACACCATGAGGCGACCACTGCTGTCCTGATGCTGTTTTCTGCACGACAGAGGAACTCCTAAGAGGATGACTCCTTCCCTGTGACTGGTAGGAACAACCAGTCCCAAGACAAACTTTGATTTGAGCCATCTTCCGAGGTCCTGTGAGTTTCCAGAGTTGCAAAATCCCAATACCAGGATACCTGCTGCCCATTCCGAGTGCATCGTCGTGGAAAGGCCAAACTCATTGAAGTCTTTGTTGAGCCCTCAAGAACACTCCAGAGATCTGATCCAACCTGCCCAGCAGAGTGTGAGGCTGTGAGAAGTGAAGAAGTTTAAATGGGAAAATCGTGTCCTTTGTTAGTGCTGCAGAAAAGGCACCAAAACCGCTAAGTGGCCAGATAAGTTGCTGAAAGCCGCTCCAGATGTCCTCCTTTTAGACTGCTGCTGAGAGATCCTGTCCATTGTCCTGCCTTTTGTCACCAGATGAAGAAATCCAGAGGTCGGGTCCAGCGCCGCCACATCGAGGCGAATCCAACCACAATCTTTTCTTCTAAACCTAAGATACTGTGGGAAGAAAGGTATTCCTTACCTTGATCCGTGAAGTCGCTCCAGAGCATTGGAGTGCACATAGAGGTGTCCATGGTATCCCCTTCCTACCTCTGACTCAAGCCGCTGCTTGTGTCCCCTTAGCGAGTCCTTTAACAGCGTCTCCAACATTGACTGTGTCCTTTTGCATCATAGAGACTAGAGACTGTAAAGTATTCACAGGAACGTTCGTATTCTGCTGCTTGTCAAGACTTTAAGCCCTCTCCAAACTGCCTTTATCTAAGGTTGCGTTTTGGAACTGAAAAGACTTTTTGTGTGAAGAAACTGCCTCTAAAACCTTGGTAACTGCTAGTATTGCACTAACCAACACTTTTCTTTCCCAAAAGTCACTACTTATGCCTGTAAAACTGAGATCATTCCCACCAGTAACTCTTCTTCCTCCTTCTTCCCCCTGACTCTGGCCTTCCTCCATGGGCTCTCCCCCTGCTCCTTCCTCTAAAGCCAAAAACCTTGGAGTCATCTTCGACTCCTCTCTCTCTTGTTCCACTCTCACAGTCAGGACATTGCCAAGAAGTCCCACTTTCAGCCCTTCCTTCTCAAAGGCATGCTCCCTTTTCTCACTTCCCCCAGAGGCTCAATATTACCAGAGAAAACAAATTACTCATGTTCTTTTGGAAGAATTATTCTTATAAAGCTTGACTATTGCAATAGCCTCCTCCTGAATGTACCTTTTTCCATTCTGCGACCCCCCTCCAGCTAATCCAGAATAGGGCAGCAAGACTTATCCTTGGCATTAAGCCCAGGGACCGCATCTCTCCTGCCCTAAAAAGTCTTCTCTGGCTCCCAGTTGCTGAACGGATTAAATTCAAATCCATCTGCATCATCCACAAGGCTGTCTGGGCCCGGGGACCACACTACCTTCAACTTTATCTCTCGAAATACTCTCCCTCTAGACCTCTGCGTTCCTCTGGCACCTACTCTTTGTGTGTAAAGCTTTTCCCCAAATGGAGGGTAGGTGGCCGATCGCTTTCATCTGGAAAAGCCTCCCCTCCCTCTGCGCCTTGAGCAGGACTTTCTTAAATTCTGGAAGCTCTTCAAGACTTTCCTCTTTACCTCCTCCTCCCCTTCTTCTCTCCTCTGCTAATTTCACAGTTGCTGTGATTTATGTTGCGGGCTCTCATGCATTCTCGGGGCCCCTGACCTCCCACACCCAATCGCCCCAGCTCCCATCTACCCTCAGCACTTGCCCTGGCACTCCCTCCACCTTGGAGGCTCACACTTATACCCAACGCGGCTCCAAGCCATGTAGCACTCTCCATACCATGCACTTGTACCATGCACTTATCTGTGGCTCACCCACAAGCACAAACACTCCAGCACTACACCCCTCTGACCTCTACCTTGCTGCACTTGCATGTACTGAATATTTACAAGGCATAGAAAGGTTCGACCTTTCTTCTCTACTGGTTTTAATATTTGTATGTTTTTTAATGTGTTTACTCCCTTGTTCCCTCCCTTTGCCGTGTGGGCGCTTTGAAACAGTATTTACTTGCTGTATAGGCGCCTTACATGTGAACAATACATAAATAAATACATGTATGCTTAGTAAATGCCTTTACTGTATTTTTGCTAAGATCCGTGAGTGCGTGTTACAGATAATACGATAGAACTGTCATTACTGCCAAAACTGTAACAAATGTAACCATGAGCAACTACAAACTAAGAAGTGGCCTTTGAAACGTATTCTAAAGTATTCTGTGTTTTGGTGTATTGTGCTAAGTGATTTAAAGTGATTCTTGTGTAAATATAATACATCTATATTTTAATATACATGTATGTGTAAGTGTTTCTTTGATGTGCTTTACTAACTGTTCGGTGTACTTACCTACAGCTCACATCTTCCTCTTAAGATAAGCCTCACTGCTCTGCCACTCTACCAAGGTTCGAGCAGTAGTACAGACTGATTCTAAGAGTTGGGGATCTACAAACCACTGGGATAGCTTACTAAAGGCTTACCTCCTAGTGGGACTTTAGGAAAAAACTGTACTTTGACTCTTGGACTGGTGGTTAAACAACCGGTCTCGACCCTGATCGAGGATCGACCCCTTCTGAGCCTTTGGAAGTGTCCGTGGACCAACTGGTGGCCTGACCATCTCTCGCCTGGACTACATCACTGCAGCTGTCGCCATTCCGTGTGTATTCTTGGAACCTGGTGGATCTTCAATTTATGTAACAAGACACCTGCTCATACATTTTCAGCCTCCTTGCATGAACGTAAGCTGTGCTGAGCTTGCTCCTTTGTTAGTCCATGTAAAATCACCTGCCGCCGCCTGACCGTGGTGACTCCTATTGTACCACTCCCCCTTCAGTCGCTGCAGGTGTCCTCGGGGGGTCTGCCTTGCAGAACTCTTCATCTTTCTTTGTTTGGGAGTTCTATTGGAAGCTGCCTGGAACCGATGCCTAAGCATTGTTGGCCGACCGAAACTAAATGCTGGATCTAAAAGTGACCTCTGCACCCATGACCCCTGGGCCTTCCTCAACGGGACCAAGCACAGAAGATTGTTTCTGCCCCCCACCCCTCTTCTCCATAGGGTTACATGGGTGTAAAGTCCTGTACCTAAATCGGTGTTTCCCGACTTTGGTCGTTGGAGCCCTGGTCAAGGATCCCTTCCTAGGACTAGCCTAAGGACTGAGATTGAATGATTTTACTTTCCTGTACTTTATCTAACTGTTTTACTCTTAGTAATTATAACCACTGGCATTGGCAATCTCTTAATTAAGCAATGTGACCCGAGCGGCAGGGGCATTACCAACTCAGGTAATGCCCCGGGCCCATAGTTATAGGCCCGAGCGAAGCGAGAGTCATATTGCTTTTAGTATCCCGTCCCGCAAGATTTGCGTGACCGGGGCACTAAGCATTTTTTTCTGTCCCGAAACATTTCGGGACAGAAAAAAAAAAACGACCAAGAAAATGGCCACCGGGAAAGGGAAAACAGAGTCCGTTTTCCCTTTCCATGGCGGGCATCGGGAGCGGACGCGCTGTGAACAGAAGTGTTCCCAGCGCGTCTGCTCCAGAAAAGAAAAAGGAGAAGGTAAGTGGGTTTGGGAGGGAGGACGGGGGGGGGAAAAATAAATAAATAAAAACCTTACCTGAGTCCCTTGCGGTTGGCGAAGGCAGCCTCTCAGCCGTGGGGAGGTTCGGAGCGGGGATGGCCCCTCTTCCAGCCTCCTCATTGGCTGAGGGGCTGCCACGCCCCCCACCGGGTACAATGGCTGTGGAATCTTGACAGAGGGATTCCTGGCCGGGTAATGCCTCGGCGAGGGCCAAGCCGAATGGTTGTTTCATTCTGATTGCGCCCTTGCCGGGTACTAATAAACCTACCTGTGAAGTATCTACTTTGGAATAGGTGACCTTTGGGCACAAGGCCCCAAACCATCTTAGGGTTGGACTTTAGAAGAATTAGAGAAGCTGTTCTACAACTATCCTGAAGTGTAAATCTAATGCATATGCATACTTACCTGTATTACACTGCTCATTGCATCTAATGCTATTCTATTTCTCCTAAGGGTGAATGTATATATCTGTTTTATAAATGTTGGTGGTTCAATATTTGACTTGAAGTGTTACTTTCTTAGTGTGTATTTTAAAATCCTATTAAACTATTGCATAATTTTCAGCTTACATGTATAACTGGAATTGTTGGTGTTGCTCTGTGTGGACCCATTGTAGCCCTAGACCACTCCCCCACCCTTCCCGAGACTAAGCCTCGCTGCTCTGCCAGCTTACCTTGTTTGTGTTTCACTAAAGTCTGTGTCTTCTTTGTTCACCATAATCGAGTGTCCTCCCAAAACTTACCCCACCCCCATCACCAATATTTTGGAAATCCATCGTAACAATGATGCATATCGCTTTAAAAAGAAATCTATTATAGCTAGGTATAGCTACAAGCATGTTTTTTTTATCTTCCCTTGCCATTGTCATACAGTTTTCAAATCTATAAAAGGGAAGTGTTATGGGAGCAAGGCTTTAAACTGTGGGCAGGCCTTCAAGTTCAGTTTTTGCTTCAAAGAAATGAGGCACCCCTATGGATAGCTGAAGATGAAAGGCAACTATAGAATGATCGACCGCATTCTGCATCGCCTGCTGAAAGGCTTTACGTGCCCATTCAGTCATAATGAGCTTTCCCTTCCTCTTGAAATGGGAAAGGCCCAACACCTTGAAATGAAAAGCCAACCAAGGAAAACTGCCCGAAGTATCAATCTTTACATGCAGCATACTACTCCACAGCCACCGACCTGAGACGAAGACTAATGCTGTGACCCCTCCCCTATCTCCCAGGGCCTCCCTTGTACCGTTTGTGGGGGGAAACAACCACCTACCTTATGTACTGCAGGTCCCTGCTGAAGGTTTCTTCATTTCCTGTAGGACTTGAACATCGTAGCTATTTATTTTGCGGGGTGAACTGGGAACGGTTTGGGGATAGTAGTGGGAACCCAGTTTGATCTACTATTTTGTTGTTCCTTTGAGCCTGTTTCTTACACTATTTTTTAAAATGTTTGTATATGTAAGTAGGTGTTGCACATAGAATTTTTTTTATATAAAATGATTATTACCCAATTGAAATTGGTACTCATTTAACGACATTGGAAGGAGGAAAAGCTGAGTTGGTTCTGCAGGAATTCGAACTTGCAATCTGCAGATCACACAATGAGCTCTGCAGTGAGGGCTTTAACACGCTGAGCTATCTTGCTGCCATCTGTTCTAACCCACTGCTGCGTTTTTCTTCTATAATTTTGTATTGCTATATTACAGAGAGTACTTATTTGAAATTCTTTTTATTTTAATGCAATACTAAATGAACAGTATATCATGTGTGGTACTAATTGTACTTTGGTACCAGCACATCGCTCCCTTAGAGTGAAGCCAGACTGCTCTGCTATGTTACCCACTGATACTTTTCTCTAACTTGGTGGACACCCTGTATCTTCACTAAGGATGCGTCTCTTCTAACCCCTCTCCAGAGCAGGGGCGTTGCTAGGGGGGGGCTAAGGGGGCTATAGCCCCTGATCTTTTGGTTGTAGCCCCGGATAGAATCTCAGGAGCTACAGCCAAAAGACTAGCTAGCCCCCAGTCCCAACAGTACGACATCAGCTTAGCCCCAGGTCTTTTCCAGACCTAGCAACTCCCCTGCTCCAGAGGACTGTGGAAGAACCTCCCTTACAGTGGAGAAGTCCTTTTTTATGTTTATGACCCATACAATTTCTAAGATTGTTCTTGTCTCTTGCTCCAGGATCTTCTGAGCGTTGTAGCCAGCGTGTTGCACTTGGGAAATGTCCAGTTTGGTGCTGATGAACAGGGCAACTCACAGGTGACCACAGAGAACCAGATAAAGTACCTGGCCAGGGTGAGTATACCCCTCCATATGGGCTCTCGATTCTATAGTTCTGAATGTGTGTCTGGGTTTCTGACATATCACTCCACCAACCTCACATTTAAACTACGCTCACACCATAGAGCCTTCATGACATTGGAGACAAGGATTTGTAGGTTGGGGACATGCTGACACAGAAGGAAGGCATAATGGGGAATCAAACTATACAAAGAGATTTCCTCACTTCCTTATAGCATCATTAATTGTGATCTGTCAGATACTAAAATTATACACACAAAATCTAACAAGTTCACATAATTTGATTTATTAGGAATCCATGCTGTGGCCAGTGGGCCATTGTCTAAGGTGAGCCTACATGTGTTTCAAGCTTTGCTGTTCGTCAGGGCTCATGAACATGTTCTTATTGTTGCTTTGACAGTTACATTCTCTCATAAGACATACAATCGATTTGAAGCAACCATGTGATGTTAGTATCATTAAGGCGCACCATTACATTAATGCATCCATAGTTAAATCAATAAAATGAAACTGAAAAGGTCTCTCATGTCCTTTTGTTTATAGCTGTCCCATGTTTAGGTTTCTTAAGGTTATAAATGCACCATGCTAAGTGTATGTCCTTGTTGGCACAAACTTGTATTCTAGCAGTTCCAACGTGTAATACTGGGAATTGTTGACAATGTGCGCATATTAACACAAATGTTAAGGTCTCATAAGTTGTGGAGATACCTCTCCTGGAACTGTTGTCCTCGCGGTAGTGGAATCAGTATTCAGTGCAGTTAATATGAGAAGTCCATCCTCAATCACAGATTATTTGGTTACAGGAGCACTGCGGGTCCCTGCCAAATGGTGTATGGCTCCAGATCAGACTGACAAGATACACCAAGAATATTTGTTTTCGCAAAATGTTTTACCAGATGACTATTCTAGATCCTTGCCCATTGAAAGTCCCTGTCGATAGTTAGATCACCTTGTGTCTGTGTAAGCCCCTCCTTCATTAGTGTGCAGTATTGCAATTCAAGGTGGCCTGAGCAGAAAGTTTACAGAATGTGATCAGAGCTTTGTTTGAGTGGTTCTTGCTTGAGAGTTTTTCTGAGGTGGGGGTATATCATTCATGTTATAAGGATGTGTTGAGATGGATGTCCGAGTCTGTGACGTGCTCCTGCTGCTCACGTTTAACTTTGCAGCTGTTCCGGCTTCCTGGGTGGAGGAGAAACAAGTCTTCTGACCATTTCCTCTGCTTTTGCAATTGTGCTAGGGCATGGACCTGCAACCTTTGGCTTTCCAAATGTTTCGGAGTATGCTTCCCCAACCGCTCTAGCCAGCAGAGTTAACAGTAACGGATCATGGGAGTCGTAGTCCAAAACATCTGCTTCAGGTTGCACAGCCCTATTCTACGGCAAGTGTCAGATGGGGGTGTTTTACGGTGTGCATAAGGGCTGTGGAGGGGGTAGTGTACAGATCTTTCTGCTCAGGGTGGTCGTCTGCATGTAAGATAGAGCGCATAATTGGAAACCGATGTGGGTTTGTTTCTAGAAAGAGGGGTATAAATACACCATTGTGATTACTTGTAAATATGATTACATTGTAAAGCTCTTTTATAATTTCAGCTCCTCCATGTGGATGCATCTGTCCTCCGAGATGCTCTGACGCATAAGAAGATAATTGCCAAAGGGGAAGAGGTGAGCATGCTGTGATGAATCCTACAGAGTCCTCACAGAATCCCTGCCTAAAGTCTCCTCCCAGGTGGCCAGTGGGAGACAGCCGCTACCTGATCTTAACCCTGGGAGTGGTATTAGCCGGGTGGATCACCTGGCAGGAGAAGGCCACCAAGGGAATATGATGGCTCCATTAGGAGCGACGCAGTATTCATCCGCTTCTGAGGATGCTTGAATACCTAATGGCATGTTGTCATAGTACAGTTTCCCCTCCCAAAACTACCCAAAATGTCAGTTGTGAAAACCCTTAAGTTAAACATGGGAATTATATATGTAGAGGCTGGGGAGTTAATACAGCTATTTCTCATAATTATAATTCTACATTATGTTTGAATTATCAAACCATGAAATCGACCATTAATTAATTCCTTTGAAAGCCTCCCCTAAATGTACATTCTATAAATCAGTAAAACTGAGTGAATTGATGTTAAAATAAAAAAATTGGGGACTTCAAGTCCCATAATGCTCTTAGTGCTGAGACGAGGAAGAAGGGCTCAGAGTTGCAGAACTGTAGTGTGCAGTCTAGTGGTTGTAATGACCCACATCTGAGTGAGACCTTTAAACATTTAAAGGCCCTTCAGGTGCGGGCTATTGTGGAGAAGCAGTGGAAGCAGCAGAAGCAGGAGGAATAAGGAGCCATCAAAGCCGCAACTGGGTTGCAAGTGGGACGCTATGTTGAGAGAATGGCAGAAGTTGAGAATCCTGAATGCAGAGGGCATGCAGCGGGAAGCGGCACTAAGACTAGCTGTCCTGTGGGAGGGAGAAGTTCCCCTAGTTCAGCATCCGACCCCGGTGGTTGGCGTTCAGCGGAGTATGTGAGGAGCAGAGAAAGCTCCCTTTTCAGGAGATGCGAGCTGGCAAACCCCCGGACCATCCTGACGAACAAAGAAACCAAAGCAGCAGGTGCAACAGAGATGCAAGGAAACACCAGTGAGTTGTCCTTTGATACGTAACCACGGGGGGGGGGGGGCTCTGTAATAGACCATTGACTCAAAGTACAACTTTTGAATACCGAACTGTTGGGATAACGCATTTTGGGTGCAACTCTATGCATAAGAGAGACTGAGTAGAAAATATTGTAACAACCATTGCCAAAGTAAAAAGGGAACAACATTCAAACAAAATGACTGTAATCTACAAATAGGGAGACTACCTGTACGAGAATATTATAACCAGCATTGCCTAAGCCAAAGAAAGGCAATTGTAAATGAAAGGGGATATAACTTTCTTAATAAGGGATACCTTGAAAGGAAACATTGTAATCTGCATTACCAGCAGTTAATTAGTGGTGTAGAAGAAAACCAAGGATTTCAGGAGCGAAGCCCTCCTTGTGTGAATCGTAAAGGGGAAGAGGAATGTAACCTGCATTGCCTGTGGCAAATTAATCTGTGTGAGAGGCATTGTCAATGTGTGCTGTATCCTTATGAAAGAAGTTCTAAACCCCTTGTTGTTGTTGAAAGTCAAAAGACTTATCCAAGATGATTTTGATTTACTTTCCCCATTGAGGATTAAAATGTGGAAAGTCTGAAGCAAACCTCACCACAGAGTATTAGTAGTAGTACTAGTAGGAGTTTTATCCTGGTAGTCGAGCATACCAGGAAAGGGACAATTTGTGGTTAGTCCTGGCTGCCGAATTGACCAGGAAGAAGACAATTTGAAGTACTGCAGTGTGGTATAAGGTTGTGGTGGAAAGAAAGTGCAAGTCCACTAAATGTGTTCTGATGATCTGTTGTAAAACCATCCTGACAAAACTCTGCTTAGGAAGAAGAAATGTGATTTGAGGAAAAGTAATTGGTCTTCAAAGAAGAGAATAATTATATTCAATATTGACTGGGTGTGTGAAGACAGTCTTTCTGGTTGTCAAGCAGAGGTTTGTGTAAACATTGACAATTGTGAAGAGTGAGGAAACCTGTTTTGAAAATAAGACATTCCACTTGCCAAGTGAAGGACATATGGAATGAAAGGAAATTTGTGTTATACTTAGAGTGAACTTGGCTATTGAAAATAACTTTCTTTGTTTGGACTTTGGTTTAAAATATTCTGAATTGATTCTGGGGCAGGGGATCCGACCCTGGCGACAAGGATACATTTTTATAAAATTTCAGTTTGAATATAACTGTTATTTTCTGGAGTATAAACAGCCATATAATTCCTGTATGATTTTGTTGTATTTACGAGTGTGAGGGACAGATATGTTTGGATATTAAATCTTGTTCCTTTAACCTTAGTTTGACAGGTAGGGAAGTCATTGTTAAGTTAGGGAAAGGTAGGTCTTTTTCTCACCCTTATTATTTAATAAAATGGCTACTTGTGAGACAACTCAATCTACTTGTCCGACTCGCATTTCTGACCCCTCACAATGTACTTAGACAAGGGGAAAGACGAAACAAAGTTGAGGGGTGGGTGGGTGATGTGATCATGCATGCCCACATGGGAAGCATTCATGAAGAGTGTGCCCTGGAGCTTGCACACCCAAAACAGAAGTGGTATACACGTGCACCCCAAAGGAGAAAAGGTGTGAACATGGAAGCCTAAATAGAAAAGGTGAGATTGGCCATTCCCAATGTGAACAAATGAGACTCTGCCAGCAGTTTGCAGCAGGTAGAGATAAATCTACTCAGATAGTCACCGAGATGACTATACATTCCCAGACACTTAAAGGCTTTTGCACAGCAAGTGTCCAGCCCTGAAGACGGACTAAGTTCCAAAATGCATTGGCAAATACTGTTGGGACACACATCTGTGGATGCATACTGCCTTTTATGCAATTAAAGTAATTGGGGGAAACTTTTACGAAAAGACGTATGGACTATTATTTCTGAAGCCTTATGAACATTACATGAACATTCAGCAAACAGTTGCAACTTGTTTAAAGGGCGTAGAGTGAGTCTATCACGGACTAGGGATCCTTTCCTATTTCTTCTTTTGTGGATACGACTAGAGGGGGAGCACATTCATGTCCAAAGAGTGAAAGATGAATATGTTAATCCAAGGGGGAAAATATATTTCTGGATAAAGGGAGAATCAGTTTATTGAAGCCAAGGGTGACAGAGATGAGAATTCATGCGAGTGAATAATCGGGGCGGAAAGCCTTGTGTATGCACACAGCTGGTGAAAGGTGAGTGTGAAGTCACAAGTGGTGGGCTGAGCTTCTGCTCCCAAGAGGGAAGGGTTGAGAAAATACACTTAAGGAAGAGGGTGATGTTGCATCTCTAAAAGAGAAGAGGTAGAAGTGTTTGTCCAAAAGGGAAAAATAGCATGTACTGCAAAAGGGGAAAAAGAGAGTATGAAAATGTAAAGAGAAGAGGCTTGTAGGCACACTCAATAGCAAAGAGGATAGTGCATGCAAAGATGCACATAAGGGATACAGGTATCATCCTTCGGAAAACTTCTTGTCCTCACTGGTTGTGGTTAGTGTTGGTACTGGGGAATCATACATCTTCAATTGTGCAACATAACTTAACCATAAATCGTTTTTCTGCCAGTGTCTGTGAACCACCTGCCACATAAATGAGATAGATGGTTGGTTTTTACTTTGGAGTTTTGTTGTTTCTTGAAAACAACTATTTTTAAGAAGGGACATAAAGTGCTGGGACTAGGACTTGTGCTCTCCAAGACATTCTCCCTCACTTTACAAGCTGTAACAAACTGCACTTGTCTAGGTATTCTTAGTAGTGCAATTTTAATCTTAATTATCATCCCATGGTATTTACAGAAATTATTAGGTAGCCCTCTCTGTGTTTTGAGACCAAAATGGGCAATTGTCCCAATGAGAGGCTCCAAATAGACAAGAACCTAGTAGGACTCCTTTGCCAGTGGTTGAGTGTTCAAGTGCAGGCGGCACCCCAAGCCTCGAGGATTCTCACTGATTCGTCAAAGAAGGTAGCTGCAAAATTATTGAATGAAATAATCTATATAACACCCATCAACTACCAAAGCATTCCCTTTGCATGGACTATCCACTCACCAAAGGGCAGTTGGAGGGACTAACAATAGATAGTATTTAGCCAAAAATAGAGACTTGCAGGTTCAAGATAGACGTTCTCCTTCCTCAACTCCTCTGTGAGTGAGAACAGAGTTTACCTCCCTAAATTAAGAATGATCATACAGCGAATGACTTCTATCTATAAGGCTGAATCATAGGCATGATTATGAGAGAACAATGCAATAGCATGGCAAGGCGATATTTAAGGGTTGGCTAGATGGAATGGCAGATTCTGATAAGAGAACCTTCTGAAGCTGGCACATGTTTTAAATATCATTATTTCCGCAGACATTTATCAGATCCCATGGCTGCGGGAAACATGATCTTTTTAACCCACAGGCAGCATGTACTGCTTAGCCTGACCAAATGTTCATGAAAGAGGCCAACGCAGTGGGTCTGAGATTAGCTGTGAGATATTGAAGAATACCTTGTAATCAATTCAATTAGAAAAAGGTTTGATGATTAAATAGCCATCCCTTCCCAACAGGTTCAATCGTGCGAATGAGTCTGAAGCCTGGATAATAAGTCCTAATTTAGGAATAGCAGAGTTCCATTCCGGAATATATCTTTGCCACACTGGATTAAGGTGGTCTCAGTAAGTCCATCTCTTGTACACCTGGGTGGTTTAGACACACATGAAACTAGAGCTTATACTAGTGACTGGCATTGCTGATGGTAGGGGTGCCACCAGCACAGGCTTTATAACATCTGCCTTTCTCTTTCTCCTCTCCTGCAGTTGAACAGCCCACTGAACCTCGAGCAGGCGGCCTATGCCCGGGATGCCCTGTCCAAGGCTGTGTATGGGCGCACCTTCTCTTGGCTGGTTAGCAAGATTAACAGTTCTCTCACATATAAGGTAAGGGTCTTTTGTCTAGCGCTCCTTCCCCACTGGGGACCTTTGGGGGCTGGCAACATTATCATTTTTTATTTGTGCAAAGATTGTCTTCTCTACTGTTTGCCACCTTTTAAATGGTTTGATTCTCCCAGTCATTTGGTACATCTCGAGGGCCTTTGACCTTGAGTCTAAAGAATTGTCACCTGATTGGGCTATTCATTTCTGCATGTCCCTATTTCCTCTGTGTACATTGGGCTACAAAATATGTACAACATTGCTGTTGCAACTGTAACCTGTTGGTGTCCATGGCTAGCTAACTTCTAGATCTGGCATGTAAGCAGTAGTGTACAGAAAAGAGAGGTTAATGCTCACTTACACTCACAACCTATCATGTATAGACTAACAATAGGCATAGGAGCCTGGTCGCCCCATGGCCATGCTGAACAAATGTGAAGGGCTGCAATAGAACATAACAGAGAAATACAAAGATGAGGTCACAATGTTATTACTATTAGGCTTTTTAAACTGCACCAACTCACTACCGCAGTAGACTTAAAGCGTGATGTATCTGAGTTAAGGTGCATTTATTCCCACCCATGGACAGCAGGACTTTCATCTGCTTAGGATGCACTGACCGGAAAATTGTGTGATTTAAAAAGAGTGAAATGTGTTCAACTAAATGCTGGCAGGAAGCATAAGTGGGTGATAAATAGGTAGAGATTGCCGTCTTTTAAATGTATATGTAAAATCTGTGTTCAGGAAGTGCTCAATATGTTTTCGGGCTAGTTTAAGTATATTGTGGGCATGGTTGACCAGGGTAATTCCAAGGGATGCGCTGCCTTTTTAAAAGGTCTAGATAAATAGGCTACCCAAGGCCAATAGAAAACCACCAATAGCCTAAATGACTAGGGATTTCCTAATACGAACACACAAATAGAGTACCTGAACAATATTTGAGGGGAAGGGACGTTAACCTGACAAATAGAAGGAATAATAAGGAAGAGGAACTCTCAACAGAAATTACAGGAGACCAGCAGAGTTTGCTGCTGAGGGTTAATCCTTGAAGAACTTGCAATGGGTACTATGAGGTTTGACAAATTCTGAAGGAAAACTGCATGAACAGATCAGCCACCGCTCGACTAGCGGTGCTTGAAGTGCTTGAAGATTGAAAACACAGAGAAGCCTTTAGAGCCTGATTCACTGCAGTAGAGAAAACACATAATATACTTGCCATTTTCACACCATTTCCTAGGTACATAGCTCTCAGCATGTTGAACAAAGGTGGCAAAATAAAGTGTTGAATACTTTACCCTGAAAATCCACAAATAACATGTGCAAATGAATAGGTACCGCTGACAAACATATAGGATACAGATGCAAAATATGTACGGCTAAACAAGGGAGAAAAGTGATAATCAAATGACTGCAGTGAAGTTCAGAACTGGTCTTCATTTACTTTTGGGTCTGCAACCTTTGGCTCTTCAGTTGTTTTGGGCTACTACTTCCATCAGCAATAGCCAGCATAGTACTTGTTTAAGGGGTCATTGGAGTTGTAGTCCAGAACTTCTGGAGAGCCATGAGTTGCAGATCTTTGCACAGTGTTTCTGATGGATACGTGCGTTTGCTGCCTTTCAAGCCTGACTCTGGCAGACACATCTTATAGTACAAGCTGAAGATCCTCCAAGTTCTGAGTAAGCACTTGGAACGGTGACAGCAGCAGCGAGGTAGCCCAGAGGAGAGAGCTGGTCAGTGCACCTGTTGGTCCAGGGACACTTCTGAAGGCTCAGAAGGCACATATCCTCGAACCAGGGTAGCGGCTGACTGTTTCCACTTGTCCAGGCGTTGAAACACTGACAAGGTTTGTCTCGGGAGGATAGCACAGCGGCAACATGCTCGCCTTGGAAGCAAGACGGCACGGAGCAACACTGGTTTCGATTCCTGGGTCCACGCTTAGAAACCTCTGGGTATTAAGCGCGTTATAAATAACCTATCATATCATAAGGGCCTTCTTCCTTGAGATTGGGCAGTGGAGCAGGGCTTCTCCTCACTGTAATATTTACTGCATAGTTACAAGTTCGTTACAAGAAAATGTCTACTCGTACCCCGAAAACGGGCTCCAAGAAATGTGCTAAGTGTTCGGCTAAGATGTCCATAACCGACCCTCATTGAGCATGTCTCTGGTGCCTGGGGGTGGGCCACATCGTCGAAGATTGTGGCTCGTGCCAGTCTGACTGGAAAAGCGTTAAAGGAGAGGAAGGGGAAACTTTGGGCAAACCATCCCAAATTTCATCCTTGGTGACCCCCACAAAGGTTTTTTCCAAAGAAAAGAGCCCAACAGGGAGATCTCCGCACCGAGCCAAGAGGCACGGTAAAAGTTCGAAGCGTTCGAGAGCTCAGCGGTCCTCTTCGTCATCTTTGAGGAGATCAAAGAAAAGGAGTCCTCGCTCCAGGTTGTCCTCTATGGATTCCTTGCCTGATGGGCAACTGTTAAGATTTCCTAAAAAAAAAGGGGACTCGTCAAGTGGAAATGGAAAGGTTTTTCTGACAGATGTTAAAGGTGTTTGAGAAGGTGGCGAAGCCAGCCCCTTTGTTGAAGTCGTTGGAGACTCCCGACCCCATCGCGCGAAAGGCTGACAGGGTGTCATCTGTGAAAACCACTGACCGCACGCCTGAAGACCTGGACAGTAGGTCGAAGGCTTTGAAGTCCTCTCATGCATCTCTCATGGTCTCAATGCTTCAAAGTGATCCTCCTTCTCCGACCCATTTGTTGGTGTCGAAGTCGAGTCTATCGATGCTGAAAAGGTAGGGGTCGAAGCCCTCGAGGCCTTTTGTAAGTCTGTCGAAAGGTTTTTGCACAGGAAAAAGACTTTTTTAAGTCCATGGCCTCAATTTATGAGGAAATGGTGGAGGAAGAAAGCCCTATTTATAGTTTTAGTAGGGAATACGGCACTCCTGGTATTCCAGAGAGGCTGATATCCCAAGAATCTAAAATGAGAGACCTTGTGGACACCGTGCAGGATGCCAGTGGTCTAGACATCTCTCCAGAGCTTGATTTTGGCACTCCTGAAGGTTCACGTCATGCTGATGCATCTTATAGATCAGCAATGGCAAAGATTATTGAATACCTTGGATGGGGTAGATCTGTTGAATATGAACAGGATGACCTGACAGATATTTTGGACAGGGGACCTCCTAAGGACCCAGTCTTCCCTTCCATACAGCAGTGAAAAATAGAGTTCTAGAGAACTGGAAAAATCCAGATACCATCCCTACGGTTCACAAGGATATGACTAAAAAATTACAGACCCTCATCAGTGAATCCAGAGTTTCTTTCGAAACATCCGAGTCCACAAAGCCTTCGTGTGCAAGCAGATACTGCTTTATCTAGGGGAGCAGCCTATCCCACAGTCCCTCCAGACAGGGAGGATAAAAGGCTCGATGCAATGGGAAAGAAAGTTTTCCCCGCAGTATGGCACTGAAAGCAACATATGCAACTTGTGCTATAGCGAAGTTCACCTATACTTTGTGGGAAGTGATAGCCATGGCATCTGAACGCATCCCACAGGGTGAAGAAAGGGATGTTTTATGAGCATTATTCAGAACGGTAAAGATGCTATGTTGTGCCTATCATTGCAGTCAGGGCTAGACACTGCAGATTGTATTAGCCATTCTATGGCTGCTCGTACAGTGCATAGATGATTTTTCTGGCTTTGTAAATCGGGGTTTGCTTCTGATATGCAATTCAGATTATTGGATATGCCGTTTGAAGGGTCTTACTTTTTTGGATCTAAAGCAGAAGAAAGTCTTGAAAAGTTGCAGTCGTCCGAGTCAGGACATTATGCAGCCCCAACAAGGTCGACCAGCTCCATCTTCGGCTCAGGCATGGAGAAATAGTTTGTTTAGTTACTATTCCTCAGCAGAGGAAGAGGTCAATTTAACCACAGCGGACAGAGAAGGCAATCTTGAGGCGGTTACGGATATACAGGCAGAGGAGCTGCAACAGTATTCGCTGCCTTGCCTTCTGCACCAACCCGTGCCACAAAACCACTTTGAAAACTTGAAACATTTGACAGTGGTGGCAGGCAGATTATTCCAGCATCTGAAAGAATGGCGAAGTATTACAACAGATGCTTGGGCACTACAAACATTTGCCCATGGTTACTGCCTCCCTTTTCTAAAGAGACCACAAGACTGCCTCCCTCTAGACCAGTCCTAGAAAGTAACGGATCCGCTCCTTCTTCAGGAAATTCAGAAACTGTTGGAGAAGGGTGCAGTCGAACAGGTACCTGCAGCGGAAAGAAATCAAGGCTGGTACTCTCCTTATTTACTGATCCCCAAAAAAGGACAGATTGTTGCAACCTATCTTGGAATTGAGATGCTTGAACAAGTTCCTCAGTAAGGACAAGTTCAAGATGGTCACTCTCTCTCAGATCCTCCAGGCACTTCAGCTCCAGGATTGGATAGTGTAATTGGATATTCAGGATGCTTATTTTCATGTGCCAGTCCATCTCAAACACAGGAAATACCTGAGATTCGCATTGGCAGTGCTCACTAACTGTTTCGAGTTCTGCTATTCGGGCTGACCTCCACCCCAAGGGTTTTCACCAAGCTGATGGGGGTGGTGGCAGCGAGGGGGTTCACATCTAACCCTACCTGGATGATTGGCTGATCAGAACCCATTCACCGTACTACGCTCTGCAACATCTGGACAGCACCTGTCATTTTCTCCACAAGCTGGGTTTCTCCCTCAACGTCAAGAAGTCCCACATGCACCTTCCCAGAAGCTGCAATTCATTGGGGCAGTCTTAGACTCTTCCTCTGATGAGGGCTATCCACATAGCGCAGATGGCAGCCAAATTTCAAAGTGCCTGAAATCTTCTGGCCTTCGAGTTTGAGGTTGCTCGGTCTTATGGCATCCTGCATTTTTCTGGTGCCAGAGGCACGTCTGAGAATGAGGTCTATTCAGTGGGCCCTCAGGACTCCGTGGTCACAGTTCTCCGGCAGGATGACGGATCTGGTACGGATCCCGAACAGGGTTGTGCAGGATCTCCTGTGGTGGTCGTCAAGGAGAATTTGTTGAAGGGGGAACCCTTTTGGCAACCATGGCCAGAGATTACAGTGGTTACAGATGCCTCCCTATCAAGTTGGGGAGGTCACACCAACGGTCTAACAATCAGCGAACACTGATCTCTGTCAGAGTCCAAACTGCCTATCAACCTTTTGGAGCACAGGGCAATCAGACTAGCGCTCTTGGCCTTCCTGCCCTCTGTACGGGGAAAGAGTGCCCCCTGATAATGACTGACAATACAATGGCCATGCATTACTTCAACAAGAGAGGGGGTGTGGGGTCACAATGCAGCTCTGGTTTTGGGCACTGCAAGAAGGAATCTCTGTCGGCAGTTCATCTGGCAAGAGAAGAAAACACAGCGGCGGATGCTTTAAGCAGGCAGAGCACAGTCTCCTACGAGTGGGAGTTAGCTCAGGATGTTGTTCAAGAGATCTTCACACTTTGGAGAACCACACAAGTGGTCTGTTTGCAACCAGTGTCAAGCCGAAGGGCGAACAGTTCTGCTCCAGGGAATTTCCCCCAAGAGGAGCGCTAGGGGACGCGTTCGTAGTGGACTGGGAATTTCCACTTCTGTATGCGTTTCCACCGACCCCCCGTCATTCCTTATGTTCTCAGGAGGCTAAAAAAAAACGGAAATCCATGATACTGATTGCTCCGGACTGGGCCAGGAGGACGTGGTACCTGGAACTTCTGGAAATGTCAAACTGCCCTTGAATTCATATTCCACAAAGAGAGGACCTTCTCTCGCAAGAGGTGGGTCACAGTCTTCATCCAGAGATCAGGACCCTCAATCTCCACGCATGGTTTCTGAGAGCGTAAGGTACAAAGATTGGGACCTTCCGGAAGATGTCATGGAGGTGTTGCTTTGGGCATAAGGCCAGCAATAAAATCTTTTCACTGCTGCCGTTGGAACAAATTTTGCAGCTGGTGTAGAGATAAAGGTATTGATCCATTTACTTGTGACACACCCTCGGTTTTGTCTTTTCTACTACATTTAACCCATCAGGGGCTACAGATTGCTACAACCAAGGGCTATCTGGCAGCACTGTCCATTTTCAAGCACTCTCCGGAACAAGGTTCCTACTTCAAAGTTCCTGTAGACGTCGAATTTCTGAAAGGGTTGACCAACATCTTCCCACCATTTCTTTTTATTGTTCCGGCCTGGGATCTCAACCTAGTTTTAAGCTTCCTGATGGGTTCTCCATTTTAGCCATTACATTCTTGTCCACTCAGGATGTTGTCTTCGAAAACTGTATTCTTAACGGCCATTATTTCTGCTTGCAGAGCAAGCAAGCTTCAGGCCTTGTGTTCAAAGCCACCATTCACGGTCTTTCAAAAGGACAAGGTAGTTTTGAGCGTTCGTCCCTCTTTTCTGACAAAAATCTCCTCCTCATCCATCTAAAGCGGAGGAGAGATTACACAGACTTGACCCTAGAAGAGGGTTTCTAAGATGAGAGTGGACGACTAACTATTTGTTGGCTATGCAGGCCACAGAATGGGACAAGCAGTCACTAAACAAACGCTGTCTCTGTGGATCATACTATGTATATCCGAATGTTGCAACCTGGCCGGGAAAGATGTTCCCGAAGGTCTAAGGGCCCACTCGACCAGAGGTGTAGCCACTTCATCAGCCCTCCAGAGAGGGGTACCAATACAAGACATCTGCAATGCTGCCACCTGGTGGTCTTTGCATATATTTGAGAAATACTACTGTTTAGATTCCCTTTCGGGCCGGGATTCCAGATTTGGAAAGGCTGTGTTACACTGCATAAACCAAAATTAAATAAAAATAAAAATCTTCTTTCCCACCTCCTGCAACACACTGCTATGGAAGAATATCAAAGTTGAGGAATACCTGGGAGGACACATTCCATTCGAAGAAGAAATTACTTACTCCTGGTAATGTCCTTTCGACTGGATGTTCCTCCCACGTATTCCTCATCACCCTCCCATCCTTCCCCTTTGTCAAGAAGGAGTTACCATGGTTAACACCTTCCTCTCCGTTAACGCTCAAGTATTCTCATCTTTGAGACTGCTGTGCTGCTGAGAGGAAAAACACAAACTGAGGCAACGGGCACGGTGCATGCCATATATATATCGGCGTCAACATCATACTCGAGGAGGGATGGAGGCTCTCGAGGAACACGAGGTTGATGTCGACGCACAGCACCCTCTGCTGAGAAAAGTTTCTGAGCTGCAAGCAAGATATTGGAGTATATCAAAGATGAGGAATACGTGGGAGGAACATCCAGTCCAAAGAAAATTAGCATGGGTAAGTAATTTGTTCTTCTTCGTGGTAGTCTTGGCTCCAAAAATTATCTCTGGAAGGGCAGCAGGAGTCCTCCGTCATCTAAGATCTGGACTGCAAGCTGTGAGAAACCAGAAGGTACTCTCAAATCAACTCCCCAGGGATCTTCTGTTCAGGTGGCCAGGGAAGGGCCATCGCTTTTGGATCCCGGCCTTGGGGGTGGACTAGCGAGGGAGGATCACCTGGGTGGAGGGTCCTTGGGGCTTGGAGAGAGGGTACTTGAACGTGAGACATGGTATCCCCCATTTCCTGACAGTGACTTACCTTACCCTCCTTCAGCATTTTAGGATATTGCTGCCCTGATCCTACTTCCCCCCTGAAGTCAGACCACGTACTGAGAAGAAGCAGCCTGAAGGCTATAGAGCTGAAGGTTAGTCATGTCCTGTTAATTGGACTAATTGTGGTCTGGCAATTGAGCCTGGGACTTCAGACCTGCAGCCTGTTAGAGATTCACAGGTGTATAAAAAGTGGAGTCCACAAACAGCAAGGAGAGTGAGAATCCTGTGTAAGGAGAGAGCAGCAGGAGAGCCATCCCAGCCTGAGGAATCTGGAGCCAGAGAAGGCGGGAGAAGGGTACGGTGGAAGGCACTGGTTCCTTTGCTGTGGTGGCCAAGAGCTCTTCGCTCCCCTGAATGGCAGCAACCATCCAGGTGTGTCTGAGGGGCAGGCGGCGAGACCCTAATCTCAAATCCCAGAAAGCATCTTACAGAAGAAAGGTATGTCGCAGCCAGTGAACTTCAAGAGAATGCAAGGAAACCCGGTACGTGTATGAAAGTGAAGGAATTACATTGTAGCGGAGTGGTCGCATATGGTCGGCACATTCTCGAAAGCTTCCAAGTGAAGTGAATTAACGAATTAAGATGAATGCAAATACTTGAATTGTATTTTGCAGAAACATTGTGTCAGACTGGTCACGATTAAGTGATGCGTGTTCAAAAGTCTCTGACTAACGATGGACAAGGTGAAAGTATCACGAAATAAGAATGCTGAGAGTGAAAGCGATGAGCGAGTAATCCGAGGGGAGTCAGTGAAGTGTGAGCAAAGTGCAGATCAGGCAAAACAAAGCTGTAAGTGAAAGTGAAGCAAGTACATTGTAGAAAGGAGAATCAAAGAAGTGTCAGGAAAGGCAAACCTTGAATCTAAGAACTGGTGAGGCCCTGTAATTCGCCAAAGCGATAGAAAGCTGGATAAGGGCAACTGGTTGCGTGACCTGTAATGGCTGGGCAGTGCAGCCTATTAACTGTGCCTAGACCAGGACACCCCAACAAGAAGTGTGATAGCAACTTTGAGAAACGATAAAGCTGGACATTGATGAGAATCAGTATGTGAATGTTTGGGAAGGGACCCCCTGAGCTCTTTTGGAAATAAAGGCTTGAAGCTTTGGGAAGGGAACCCTAAGCACCTTTATGAACTTTGTGGTTGTAACTGGATCATGAACTTGTGAAAGGGGCTAGAGACTGCTCCAGATTTTATGTTGAACACTATTTAAGTTAGGAGGTCTCCACACTACATTTCTATATTGGACGTGAAGGCAAGCATAGGTTTTGACACAGACCTTTGAGTTGGACTTACGGACTTATACATTTCCTTAGTTCCTTTAGCTAGGGCTATTCCCAGCATAGCTGTAGGGCAAGTTAGGCATTAAATCCATCCTGATATTTTAATAAAGGTTTTCAAAATTGTTACATCTGTTGTCTGTGTCATCTCTTGATACCATGCCTGTCTCACATAGCTCACACAGGTCCACCAATGGTAAGGATCTGCACCATTCAAACTGGCAGTGACTATTCGAGTCATGGATACGAGCAACAGACCTTTAGGCACTAGAATGCCAAAGAACAATATGGCCAAAGGACAGGCAACAATCTTGTGGCACAACCATCGTAGAGTGCTAGCCCTGCTTAATAGCCATTTGCGGTAAATGCAAAGGTGCACAGGTTCAAAACACCGTAGAAAAACATTTACTGCCACTAGCCCATCCTGGACACATTGTATTTTGTATTTTGTATTCCAAAAGTTATAAAAGAAAAAGATGAAGGATACAGAGTATCCTCACCACTTTAGGGTGATACCTGGATTTGCAAGAAATCCATAAAGAGAGACAGTCTCTCAGCACTTATAGTCTAACCATTCTCCCCATACAAATGAGCACAAGGCAAGGGAAGTAAAGCATATAAGGCAATGAGTCAGGTCAGAATGGAAAACAAAACGAAAAGAAATGGTTTTCAATAGAAGTTTATGGGGGAAAACAGCAAAGAGAACATCTTTCTGAACCGCCACTATTTGGATATAACACAGTAAGGGAAGGTCCACACAATGCTTTTGGAAGTGTGGACATACTCTGGTGGATCCCCCATATTCCACCTCACTTAGCTTGTGGGCATCGTAGACCTGCAGAGTCTGTCACATTCCCGGCGATGACCCCTGCGTTGTGATTTTGTCACACATCCTTTACAAGACTATAGCCAAATGTAGTGTGATGCCTTGCCACAGTCCGTAAGTGATCCTGAATCTAGTGGTGGTGATCTTCTCTGTCCCATGCGCCCCAACCCTAGGTGTTGTGCTTCCTGCCATTTTATCCTGTCACGGCCCCTTAGTAGGGATCTCAACAGCTAATGCCCGTATCCTTTTCCATTTCTTTCAGGAAGAGGAACACCGTAGCCGGGGATCAGCCTCTGTCATTGGACTGCTGGATATTTATGGCTTTGAGGTTTTCCAGCACAACAGGTGAGCGCATGCTTGATTAAAATCACTGATGGAATGTTGGGAACCTGTATCCTCCCTCCATTTCTATAGTGTGTCTCTCTTACTATTTACGCTATGTACCTGACACTACCTTGTCCATTGTATAAATACACTATGTACACGCCCCTTCTCAGCCTGCATAAAGTGCACATGTCCCTTCCTCTTATTGAAACAATGTTTTTCTGCACTTGTCCTTGCAGTGCATGTCTGCAAATCTTGGTACAGTGTGTATCTGCCCTGCCACATTGTGTGTATCAGCACCTTTCCGTAGCTCATGTAGCAAATATGTCCTTCTACCGATGGCTTCTGCTCCCCTCACCTGCAATTAGTATCTGACCTTCTCTTGTACAGCAAACATCTTACCTTCTGTTTGCAATGTTTTTGGTCCCCACCCCTAGCATTCCCCTGCTTCTACCACCTAGTGAAATGTTCCTTCCACCCCCTACCTGTATTCTGTGTACCTGCCCTTCCCCAGATGCAGTGTACATGTTTCTCCCATCTGCAGTGTATCTGCCCCTCCTTTGTAAAGTGCTTCTGACTGTCCCTCTCCAGACATGGGATTGCTCCCGCCGCCCCACCTTGCCAGTGTTTGCAATGTTAAGTGTTCCCAACTCACTATGAAGAACATGTCATAACCACCAGACAATGCCCCAAAAAAGGGCCTAAGCACTGCCCTGCCTTGTGCCAAAGCACTGCCCTCTTATTTCCGCACCATCACCACTTCACTCCCTTTTTCTCCAACTAGAGAGACTGATGCAGGGTTCCTACTCCAAGTGAACCCAGAGTAGTTTTTCTTCAGTGTATTTCTTGTGTGACTGCTTGTTCTAATGCCATCTAAATGTTGCATTGAGTGCCTTATATATATTGCCTGGAGATCTCACTGCCTCATTCGCAGTTGGAGTATTGCAAATTCTTTTTCAAGAAGCATGCTGAAAAATAACTTCTTTGGTATTTCAGTTTCTAACAAGTTACAGGGCTTTGTTTACATGTTGTTTACAGATTGCAGGTACGTATTTTGTTTTTCAGACTCCAGTTCACTGCAATGCCCCTTCTTTCTAGAGGTTATCCGGTCATCTTGGGTGTTGGGAAAGGGGTTGCAAGTCACAGGGTACGTCAGTCTCCCAACCACTGAACCTGTGTGAGCCACAGTGCCGACATCACATCCAGTCCTGGTGCGCATAAGAGTAGGACTGACAGAGGCAGCCCTAAACGGTTCCCAAACTCCCTGGTAGAAAGTAACTAGTAAGAAGCTGCTATGTCCCAAAGATGCAGAGTATTCGGGACTGCATCTCCCAAGATGCATCAGATTTAGATATCCAAAAACCGGAGGGCATCTAGAGTGACTTCTTGCTCAACAGTTGCAGATTCTTGAATGTTAAATCCTAACCTATGCCAATCGCAGCCCCCCAGTAGAAGCGTGTGTCAAGTAGAACGGTTTATTTAAGAAGAGAAATACCTCCTTCACCTTTCTCAAAGGGAAAACAATGTTGCACAGGAAAGCACTTATTAGACTTTTTCCACCCACAAAATGAACTTCTCTGCAGGGGGACAACCAATGAGGCAAGGCAAAAGTACAGCAGACAAAAGCCAGCTCCTGCACTTGGAAACCAACTGAAAGAAATTCAAGATGGCAAGATTTGCTTCCCCTAGCTTGAAGGAGGAAGGTAATTAACCAACCCATTCAAAAGTTTGCCTCAGCCAATGGAGAACGGTGAGGGCTTTATAACTTTGGCTAAGAAACCCAATATTTTGAGGCTGGGAGACGAGGAGAGGAGTTTGCTGAGGAAGCTGGAGAACACCAGAGAAGGGAAGTTACTTGAAGAACGGTATGCTCTAGTGAGGGAAAGAAGATACCTCTGAACCCAAGAAGAGGGGTGTGCTCCAGATAGGGGAGAAGAGTCCTCCCTGAAAACCAGAAGAGTGGTCTGCTCCAATGTTGGCGAGAGGAGCCACTGAATCCCAGAAGCGGGCTGTGATCCAGTGAGGAAGAGGTGAGCCCCTGGACCCCAGAAGAGGGGTGGGCCCCAGTGAGGGGGAGTATAGCCCCCCTGAATCCAAAAAAGAGGCCCCTGACCCAAGAGAAGGGAGGGGTGAGAAGTAGTAAAAGAGCGTGAGTGACTTTGACTCCAGATGTGGGGATGTGAAACAGAAGAGGAGCACTCCTGGAATCTAGAAGAGGGGTGTGCTAAAGGGACTAGAGTGAGTTAGAGGGTGAGTGATCAGGATATGCTATCCCTGAGTGTGGGATGTGAACAGGGAACTATATCTGATTAAAAGAACAGAGGGGAAGAGCCCTTTGTCCCCGTCAGAGGTGGGTTAAGTAATGGAGACAATGAGAACCCCAAAGAAGCACAGGGCTTTTGGGACACTAGGCAAAATGGGGAAGACCTAAATACAGAGAGAGAGGCACAGAAGCCACCTGCAGTTTTCCCACTGGGTCAGTCGAAGTTCTCAGTCATACCTACAGTTTCATCTAATACTGGATGAGATGAGATAAAGCTCTCATTACAAGGGCCACATCTCAGCAGTGTAAGGCTAGTTGATAATTTCTTGTATCTTTCAAGGAAATTGGGGACTGCATACAAGCTCCTGTGGAATTTCTTATGTGCATGGAATACAAGATTACTTTGGCGCATCACGGGAGTGCAGCGATTCCTCACAACCTGACTAAAGCACAGGTCTCGTCAGACCACCTCCCCCTTTACACATGTCACAAGTGATGTAAACCGCAGTGGAAAAGCCTTCCACACTACCCTCAATGGAACCAAGCCACCCATATCATGCGAGTTTTCACTTTCAGCTTAGGGTTGACAGATCAATGCCACCCCTTAAGGCAATGTGCTTCCCATCAGCGCATATTACACTTATGCAGGCTTCATAGCCTACAGTGGCATACTCTTGATCACCTTCATCACTATGTGTACTCCAGGGTAAGGTCTATTAAGCAGGACGACTCCTTCCTCCAGAAATGTAAACAGATTGTGACTTCACCCCCTATGAGAACTTTTTCTTTTTAATGATTTGATATGGAAGTGCTTCCACGAACAACAACGCCTGTGCCCATGGTGCCTCCACTTCCACCTTTGTCACTGTTAGGGGAGTTTTCCTAGAGTCCCACCTGGAGTTAAGGCTTTAGTAAACTATCCCAGTTGTTTGTAGATCCCCAACTCTTAGTATCAGTATGTACTAACTCAGGACCTTGGTAGAGTGGCAGAGCAGCCGGGTTTATCTTAAGAGGAAGATGTGAGCTGTGTTGGTAAGTACACTGAACCCAGTTAGACATGCACGACAAAGAAGCACTTACACTTATAATTTATATAAAATTATGTATTTATTATATTTACACCAGAATCACTTTAAATACTTCATACGTTTACACTAGAACACTTCAGAATACTTTAGGATATACTTCAAAGGACACTTTCATTTTTGTGTTTGTCCGCGTTTACGTTTGTTGCAACGTTAGAAAGGGAAAAGACAATGCTATCGTATTATCGGTAATTATGCGCACATGCAGTTCTTAGCAGATTTACGGTAACTTAAAGGAGGGAAAAGGGTTCATTAGAATAACACTAGTCTGGTTCAAGGTTCTAGAGAGGGTTTCTTCGGACAGCAAGTCTTTTAAGTCCGAAAAGGTAACCCTAGCTAAATGCAGTTCGGAGAGGGCTCAAAGTCTTGACAAGCAGCAGAATACGAAGAGTTCCTGTGGATTTCTTCAAGTCTCTAGTCTTTTTGAAGTAGCAAGTTAATAACAAACGATGGAGACCCTAATTAGGACTTGAGGAAAGGACACAAGCAGCAGCTGAGTCGGCATTAAGAGGCGGTTGCCCAGGACACCTCTACGTGCACCCCAATGCCCTGGAGCAACTTTTTGGAATCAGGTAAGCAATACCTTTTTCCCCCACAGTACCTTAGGTTAGAAGAAAATGTTTGTGCTGGATGCCCCGCAATGTTGCAGCTCTGGGCCCGACCTCCGGATTCCTTGGCCTGATGACTGAAGGCCAGACAATGGATGGGATTTCTCAGCAGTAGTCTCAAGGGAGGAACTGGGGGACAACGTTCAACAACTTCTTTGTTCACTGTGCGGATTTGGCACTTTTCCTGCAGCACCAACAAAGGACACGGATTACCCAGTCAATCTTCTTCGCTTCCTGCAGTCCCACGCTCTGATGAGGGGGTCTGGGTGAGTTGGATCGGATCTCTCTAGTGACCTTGTGGGCTCAGCAAAGATTTGGATGGATTCAAACTTTCCATGATGATGCACTCAAAATGGGCACCAGGTATCTTGGTAGTATTGAGGTTCCGCAGCTCTGGAACCTCCTAGGAGCACCGGAGATGGCGCAATTCAAAGTTCGCCTTGGGACTGGTTGTTCCCACCAGCCAAAGGGAAGGAGTCGTCCTCTTCGGAGTTCCTCTGTCGGACAAAAAAACAGGGTCAAGACAACAGTGGTTGTTTCACTGTGTTGCAAAGGGTCTGCGAAAGGGGCCTTTGACTGTCCAATCAGGACAGCCAGACTCCCTGTGGAAGCTGGTCCTTTTCAGGCATTTGGGGGCCTAAGCGGGGATACCCAAGGATAGCCCAAGCTACTGAACTCTCTAGTCTCAGTAACAAATTAAAAAAAATATTGGTATCTCCCAGTGGATGAACAGAGTCAATCTGCTAGTGGCAAAGCTCTTTTGCGACCTGACCCCACTTCACCCATGGCGTTGAGCTTCTCGTTGTTAACATGGTGGGTGTTAGACTGAATCTCCTGTGGCTTGATACACTTTAGTTTTAAATATTTTTAGTATTGCAGTTTGTTGCATTTTTTTATTTGATATTTAAAACTGCTTTCACCATTTTATTGAATTTAGGAGAAAACGCTCACTGTCTAGCCTAATTTGTTGTGCTGATTTGTTTTAATTTAGCCATGTGAATAGCCTGCTGATTTTATAACTATTTGCCTCCTTTGCACACTTAACGCGTTTGGACTACAATCCCTAGTTCTTTTGCAGTCTGCACGCTCCATTTCTCTCTCCCCAGGCGCATCAGGGTCTAGCCAGTCTTTGCCAGTTTGTGTAGGTCCGTGCTGCCCGTGATCCCGTGGTCCTCCCATCCTGCTCGGGTATTGGGGTTGAGGCGGGGGTCTTTTTCTAGTTTTATTGCTTTTGGAGCTGTTTTTTATGCATCCGTTAGATGTAATCTTAATAGCCAAGTCAAATGTGAAACATAATGCAGAAATAAGTAATCTGCAGCCGCCTCCATTTTCTTGCCACAGGGCAGATATAATAGCACGCTTTCTACTGTTAGAAGGTCCCCTTCTTACATGCCCTGATAAAACTATAAACCCGGTGGAGAGCCTATACCAAGCTGCTAGCATGGATGGCAAGGTGACCACTCCAGCAAGGGTCTTGGCCCCTTCTGACCTTTGTCACTCAAGCCAATACACAGCCCTGGCTGTTGAAGACTGTGGGGGCTGAGACGGAGTACGGGGTGACCCTGAATTCCTGTATTGCTTTCTCCATTAATAATCTTTCCATTGCCACAGACGCTCAGGACATATCATTCAGAGGGAGATCTGCACTTGGAGAATAGGGATGGGAAGCTCCATATAGAAGGGAGACCAGACAATCATAGAACAGAAAACGAAGTTATGTTATTAAACACTTGTTCCTTGGTTAAACATGCCACTGAAGTGGCAGATTACATTACGGATCAGGATATTAACATTTTGACCTGACTTAAACATGGCTGCATGAGGCAGCAGGCCCTTCCTGGTCCCTGGCCAACCTGCTAGGCTACAATCTGTCACATACTGACAGACAGAATGGTAAGGGGGGAGGAGTAGCTTTTATATATAAAGCAGGATTAGAGGTATGGGAAGTGGAAATTGTGGGACCTGATGGCTGTGAGACATTACACACCAAAGTTCATACAGATGCCAACACAACAGTTAATCTGGTCCTTATATATAGACCCCCCTACACCTATGGTGGGTTTTGCTAATCAATTCGGTAATACAGTATTAACCATACTCAAACTGATTGCAACATTTGTTTTGTTGTGAGATTAGAATATTTGGTTTGGGGAGTGTTGGGGAGGATTCTCAGAAATGTGATAATACCCTTCTACCTTTGAGACCCCCAGCTCTTTTGCTGGACTTTAGGACTTTTAATGTTTATCCCGGAGAGAGAGACCTTTCGCCCACTCGCTCATGTATTTTTCTTTAATCTGAACTCTTTGTTTCTTTTGGTTTTGGAGTCTGACAAACTCCATAGGTATCATCTTTTTACATTGTTTCACACAGTACCTTCAGTGCAGTAACACAGGGAAGTCTTCCAGATTTCCCAAAGGTTTAAATACCTTCTCTTGGTTAACCTACTGTTTCCAAGAGCAGTGAAGTGAAATTGACTTTACTTACATTTGTAAGTTTCTAGACCCAGCAAACACTATATTTTATTTTTATTTTTTATTTATTGTGTTTGGTTATAATCCATAAACTTAATATAGACAAACCTTTACAATATCACATCTTTCAAAGTTAACGGAACTGTGTTTTAAAATTAATAAAACACACATAACACAAGCCACCCAACACCTCTCCTTCCTTTCACTAAAACAATCTTCTCAAAGTCTTCCCTAAAAATTTACAAATACTTACCAGCCCTACGGCTTTCCATTATCTTAGCCCTTAGGGCCACCCACCCCACAGTCTTTCCCCCAAGAATAAGTTGCCTTTTATCGCAGGAGATTTAGGGCTCTCAAGATCTCCACTACCGCTGCTGTAATTTGGACATTATACCCTGTTACAATAGGGTGATGGAGGTGTTACTTAGTATCCCCTTTGTCTAGTTTCTCATGTAACATTTTTATGTTACCCTTTTTACAATTAATGGCTGGTGGCAGCGGTTAACTTTTTTCTACCATTGTGTGTTTTTACCGCGGGCTGCAATTGCAGCCACAGTAAGGCACGCATGGGTGCCCATTTTGTCAAAATGGCTGTGGTCTTCTTTTTTTCACCATTTCTTGTTGGAAAGGTCCTTCTTGAGATGTACCCTGTGCGCCAAACCAGGTTTGGTCCCTTTGTTCGTTTTGTCTTTGGTGGGTTTCACTGCTGAAGCCCGCCTCTGGCTCCAGTGTGTCTGGCAGGGGCAGTAAGTGAGGGCGGTGCCCGAAACTCCCTGTGCTTAATCCACTAGGTGACAGGAATGCACTCTTAGGTGATTGGCTGGCTGGCTCTCCTTGAAGGTCAGCCACCCTTCTGTGTGAGTGACAGCTAGGCTGTGAAAGAATGGGACAAACCTGCATAAAAGGCAATGTCTTTTGCTTGCAAGGCAGAGTCGACCACTGGACGAAGGACTCCGAAGAAGAACTTGGAAGAGATGCCTGCTGCAACTCTGGGACCGTTGGTTTGCCCTGTGAAGCCCTGCTGCTGTGCTGAAGCTCCAAATTCGCCTTGACGAGAGACGCCCTGCAAGGACGACTTCTCCTCTTGGGTTGGTGGGACCAATCAACCCCAAAGCAAACTCGTCTGGACATCCTCTCGGAGCAGGCTGTACTTCCATTGCTGCTGCAGGAACCGATTGCCAGGGAGAGGAATATCAGAATCGATTGTCTTGTTTTTAAGTCGGACCCAAGCTCCAGGAAGATCCTCTGGACTCCCATGAAGCAGGACTGACCAAACCGGAGCCAAGAGACGCGAGGAGCTGAAACCGCAAAGTGCCGCTGATCTGAAGTTTGCCCATTGCTGCATCTGACTTTCAATTCGTAATGCAGGAGTCCCCAGAGGTCCTCCATCTTGTGCCCATGACTGAGGCCCAGGAACACCAGATCTGCAGACCTACAACTGGAACAGAAGCAAGCTGGAATCAAGTTCTTCACACCAAAGGTATGGTAAAACTAAGGGGTTACTTACCTCTTGTTGTGTAGCCTTCCTAGCTCTCAGTTGAGGCTTGCCTTGGTTGCCCTTTTGCAGAGTTGCTTGCAGCCTTGCCCCTCCACAAGACTCCCAGCTTGTGGCCCTACAGTGATTTCATTTCTACAAACATTTCTAAAACATTGTGCAAGACTTTTATCTACATGCAAAAAGACTTTCAGTTCCCCAAGATTTTGCTCAAATAGTATTGGCTGTCCTGGATCCATGATTGTCTCTTCTAAACCTCTAACTTTGTGCTTTAATCTGTCCCTCCAAAAAATCACACATTCTATAACTTGTGTTGCTAGGAAAGGGTTAATTTACTTTGCATTGAGGGGTTCAAAAAGTACGAACCTCCTTAAGAAAATGTTTATTAACCTTTGTTTTATATCACCTTTGACACCAAACTCAGTATTGCTCTAAATGTACGAAAAATCTATGTCCACAGTGTCCTCGCTATTTAAGTCACCTCAGAGTGTAGGAAATGTGTGTGTGTGTGTGCCATCCCCAATGGGTATCTACTGATTTAGAGAAATAAAGTGTGTATTTTGAAGTATATTTTTGTGTTACATGTTTTGCTCCCTTCTAAAGTAGGCTTATACAACTGATTGTTAAATTAATGAATAATTGTTTAATTAAGAAACCTTTAGTCTAAGTATTTATTTGAATACCTGTCACAGAGAAACTCTTTGTTACAACCTTACAGCTCACATTGACCCCTCTTGAGATAAGTCTGGCTGCTCAGTCACTCTACCAACTTGTGTAGTACATGCTTATACCAAAGGTTGGGTTAACTATTGCCAAGAGGACAAGGCTGGTGCAGTCTCCCACATGCATACAATCTTGCCTAACGGGGAGAGTTCAGACCACACTGCCATGGGTTTGAAGGCATCCCTGAGTGAATTAGGATTTACTCAACAAGGCAACCTATTTAAAGAGTAATACCCTAATTGGATGGCCACACGTAACATCTCCACAAGTGTGCCGACCATATCTCCATGCCCATGCTCTGACCATTTATTTGTCCTCTTTGATTTGCTGTGCAATATAGAAGTGAAGAGAATGTCAATGAGTAAGACATGGATAACCTCTAGGAATGGACGGAAACTCTGTCCACAGGCCATGGAAGTTGACCTGGATACGGCTGATGATGTAGCGAATGCTCCTCTTAAGAAGAGGCTGTTGCATTGTAGGAAATGGAATGCATGGTACTCTCCTGAGAGGCAGAAGCTTAAAGTTTGCAAAAGCAAATGCTTCATTATGTTACTGGTATAATTTACTGATAACTGAAACCTCAGATTAGGTTCAAGGGAACTTTATCAAACACCCAATTGAATAGGTTTGGAGGTCTTACCTGAGCAGACTGACAATTTCAATGGGAAGCAAATGTTGAACTCAAGAATCTCCCCGACCAACGCGCCACCCTCTTACCCGGTAGGAAAACCCAGAGCGAGAAGTGCGCGCCAGTCAGGGAAACCCTCTGTGGAAGAAAACCCTGGTCGAGCGTGGGATCCGAAGATTGGAGTGTGTCTCGCAGGCTGATGTCGCCAATACAACGTGGTGTTGAGTGTTGGATGGCTTCTTCTGGAGAGGGAGAAAATAAGAAGCGAAGTGATGAATAGCAGAAGTACAGAAAGGGAAATGGAAAACAGTTAAGAGACTATTTCCCCTAACCTCTTAACCAGCTGGATTGGAAATACCAGGAGAGAAGCAGAGGAAACGGGACACAGGGAGAGCGATTGGAATAGAAGTTTGTCAGAAGGAAGTAAAGGTAAGTAAGCTCGTAGAATCAAAATCCCACAAAAACTCGGAGAAAGTTCAGAAAGGGACTTGGACGGGAGTTAAATATTACCCGGAAGACAGTAGCTCGAGAACCCAAAAGCGGCGTTTCAGTACGAGACGCAAGATGAATCCGGGGGGTTTGTGAGTACAAAGAATGCTGAGTAGAGAATCTGGAAAGTTAAGAGGAGACGGGTTAGTAATGGTCAGAGGTAGGAGGTTTTTGCTAAGGATTGTAATCGCCTAGTTGCGAACTCACGGAGCATTCGCTAGAACAGTAGCGACGCGAAGGGCTGGAAGTCTCCGTGTCATATGAGGAGGCACGTGAGCGGTACGCCGTACCTCTGGCGAACGTGAAAGGACTGGAACGGTGATCGCAGAACCGTTCACACTGCGATCCGCCATCTTGAAGGGACCACTCCGAATGGAGCCACAGAGCCGGCTTCTGGACCAAAGAGACCAGCGCTTCGTGAGTGTAACACCATACCTGGAAACCTACTGGAGTAAGCAAAGACAAGGAAGCGTATATCACAGCAGCCAAGATATATAAATTGGCAAATATTGAAACCAAAAAGGAGTGTATGACACTAGGATAGCCAATGCAGAGCAGGATTCACATAAACTTTTTAAGATTCTTAAGGAGTTCAAAGAATCCCTGCCCTAGCAAACACAAGGGTCCAGTTAAAGAAGGTGCATGGTGTTAGGGAGATTTATCAGTTTTATGCTTATTCCCATCTCCTAGTGAGACCCCCAAGCACTGTTTGCTGGACTTCTGGAACTTTTTCTTGTTCTCCTGAATGTGGGGAGCCTTTTCCCCCCTGATTCATTCTTATTTGCTCTAACCATGGGAACTCTGTTCTTTATGTTTTACTTTTTTATGGTGTCTTGCTTTCCTCCATAATCTTTAAAGACTTCTGTATTTCACTTTTGCAGCACACATCACCCTATTTGCAGTGTTGCTGGGGACGCTTTAGGTCCTCCTTTTTAAATTTTCTTATTTTCCTTAAAATCTACTGAGCTTAAGGAAAAAGGGATACTTTGTATCCTACCTAAAACATTACTTTTGAGAGATCAGCGCACCTCACCTTATGTGGAGTGCTGAGGGGCTACCTAGTATCCCGTACTCTCTGCTCCTGTGGCTTTTTGGTCACAGTGACAACCATATAGTTATGGCTGGTGGCAGTGGATGTGGGCTGTACCCACAGCCATGGTTGTGCATAAAAGGGTCACCTATTTTCTAGCATGGTGCCTCCTTTCTTTTTTTGCCATTTCTTGTGTGGTTGTCCTTTGTTTGCCCTTCTTCTACCATTCTGAGAGGGGGAGGTCTTGATGTGAGTTTTGCCTTTGGACGGAACCCTTTGTGTGCCCATCAAAGCGCCAGTGTGTCTGTGAAGGCAGGAAGAAGGGAAGGACCCTAAAACTCCCCCGTCCTTTCTCTGCTTGTGTGCCTGAATGAAACCAGTTCCCAGTTGGGGGCTAGCTGTCCTAATTGGACAGCCACCTGCCCCTTTCTGTAAACTGCAGGGACAGTTTGCAGAGCAATGAATGGGAATTCCTGATAAAATGTGAGGTTCCTGAGGCAGAATGCAAGTCGACCACTGGAACAGAAGATCCGAAGCAGAAGACGACCATTGCTGTCCTGACCCTGTTTTCTAATCGTCAGAGGTGCTCCGAAGAGGACTCCTTCCCTTTAGCTGGTGGGACCAACTAGCTATAAGACAAGCTGCAGAACGAGCTATCCCCCGAAGTGCTGTAACATTCCAGATTTACAAACCACGAATACCAAGGGACCTCCGACCCAATTGCAGTGCATCATCTTCCAGTGCACAAATCTTCCCAGAATTTTGGTGAGCTCCAGTTGGACCTCCAGAGACGAGATCCCCCTCCTCAATGTCCCCTCACCAGAGTGCAGGACTGCAGAATCTAGGCAGATAGACGGGCGGTAATCTTTCACTGTTGGAACTTGTAAAAAGATGCCAAAACCACAGACCGATGTGGAAGACCGAGGAAATCTGTGCCGTGGGTCCTTTCTCGCGACTGCTGGGACATCCCTTCCAGATCCCACCTTTCGTCATCAGACCAAGGAAACAGGAGACCGGGTCCGTCGCTGCTGCACAGGAAAGAATCCAGCTTCATTTTCTTCAATACACCCAAGGTACTGTGGGGCTCAAGATAGTACTTGGCTCGAGCCAAATAGTTGCTCAGTGCAACTGGAGTGCGATACTAGCTGCCTGGGTGTTCACCCATATCCTCTGCTCAGTCTCAACAGCTAGTGCGTTCTTACGGAGTCACACGGTCTCAACTAACTTTTTTATTCCACTACAGCATTCTACTTGAAAGTAACTAAGCATCTTTTTTTTCCTTTTTTTTATTTATTGTGATATAGTCAAAACCAAATTTGACTTTTCCCAAAACTCAAAAACAATAATAAATCTTTCAAACCATTTACATAATAGTAAACTACTAAAAGAAAAGAAGAAGCAAAAGGAAAAAATATAACTAGAAAAATAAAAGAACAAGCTTTAAAATGAACGTCATCAAAACTATATCCAGCAAGACTCACTCTTTCTACAGCACGGAAAAGAAAAAGAACTGTACGCTTTCATCAGCACAGAGGTTTAGTCCCACAACATTATACCCTCAACAATGGTATTTTTCCTTAATCATAAAAATGATCTCAACATGTTGCATTCTTGCAATAGGTTTACCACTTCAACTGTAAGAAAAACCTTGTGTCCTGAAGCCAATCGTTTCCAGAAACAGTCAGTCTGAAGCCACCAGTTATGTGGGGTAAATCTGGCCAGCCTTCGTGTTCTCATCTCAATAGTCCCAGGGCAGTCGATCATCAGCTGTCTTAAAGTTTGGGTCTCATTCTCATGGCATTTCTGGCACCTAGGATTCGTTATCATAGCAGCGTCCCTAATATTCTGGAATTCCAAAGTTGGTAGCAAATTTAAACAAAATCTCAAAGTCTGCTCTTATAACTGGATCAGGGAATTACGTCAAATTAGTAGGCCTGGTGAATCTAAGTTGATCTGTAGGTGTCAAGGAGGCATAGATCCTAGATTTCCTCATCACTGCAATAGTTCTAATCCAGTCCGTTCTCTTGATAAGTTATTTGGCCTTCATAGGATTTTGAATCAGAGTTACTTTCAAACATTCTGATTCCACTAGGATGTTGGTACCTGCCACTTTTAAATTGTTCAAATATAGATTAGATGTCCCCTGATAAACCACCAAAACATCTTCGTAGAGTGAGAGAGGAGGGGGGAGAAAAAATCAGCCTGTACAATGTAATTAACTTCCATTCCAAACAGGCCCTAAGTGATGGAACACCCAGTTTGTATCTCAGGCTTGCTATAGGGACACAATTGGGCAGATTCAGCACACGCCTCCACAAAATACCCTACAGTCTCTCCCAGTCTGACATGTGAGTGTGGATTAGTACTGAAGCCAAAAATGAGGGCCAGTATTATCTTACCAATATAATATTTAATAAGTGGTGAGATGGAAAATTTGCAACATTTGTTTACAATCCTTTTCATCTGTGAGCCTAAACAAAGGATTTTTTCATCCAGGGCAGCTGTAACTGACCCCTTAGTTGGATAAGATCTGACCACTGGTCTCAAATAGACAATCTCTTTAACTATAGGGATCACTTAACTATACAAGTACCAAGAAAACGATTTAGTAAGCCTTATGCAATGGATGTTGAAAGATCAAGATTTTGGATTTTTCAGTATTGATCTTCAGCCCTTTCAGCTGTGCATATTTCTGGAAGGCAGTGAGTAGCCTCTGAAGGCCAATCTGGGTGCGCTCTAATAGCACAATGACGTCGGCATAAGCCAGCCATCTGATTTTAGAAGGGCCCAATTTTGGGCTGGCCAGTGCTGACTCCACAATCCATTTGACCAGATCGGCTAAATAAAGGTTGAACAAAAGGGGTTCCACCAAGTACCCTTGCCTGACTCCCCTGGTTATGACGACGGATTTTAAGAGGAGTCCCGATCTATCAAGTCTGATGTGTAATTGTGTGTCCCTGTGTAGCTCAATCAAGATTGCCAACAGGTTTTCTGGCAATCCCCAGTGTCTTAATTTCCCCCAGAGGCAGTCCTGATTGATGGTCTCAAAAGCCTGGGACAGGTCAATCCATGACTCAAACAGTGGAGACCCGCCCCTGGAGAGAGATTCACTACTGACAGTGTTCAAAACAAGGCTATTAAGGGATGTAGATAAACCTCTCCTGAAGCCTGTTTGATGTTTTGATATAATACTGTGTGTTTTAGCCCATAATTACAAGGCCCACAAAGATTTTACCTTCGGCATCCAGGAGGGAGATCAGACAGTAATTTAAAGGATACAACCGATCTCCTCTCTTAAAGATGGGAATAATGACCGCCCTTCTCCAAGAACTTGGAATATGCTTTGAAACCACTATTCCCTTAAATACGGCCTCCAGTACTACGGCCCAGGTATCTGGGTTTAATTTCAAAATCTTATTGCTCAGGCCATTAGGACCCAGAGATCTGGGTGTCAAACTTTTCAATATAAGAGTTTTTATTTCCTCGAACGAAAACTTCAATGACCAAGGGATATCATTTTCCTCACTAATTTCACTTTCTCAGCTGTACCATATAGCCCAGTGAAATTATCAACTCACACCTGCTTCTGAATAACTCCATCCTGGGCTGCAGTTACCAGATATCCCAAGACCTGATTATTGACCAAAAATGTTGGGAATTGTTTTGTCCAATGGCTCTCAACATAACTTCCCCCTCTAGTTGTGTGCGGTAGGCACGGTGGGCTCTAGACCAATTTCTGTAAGAATAATTGAGTTTTTTAGTTTCCCTCTTATAGTCCTGCATGTCCTTAAACCTATTCTTTAACCTTCTTAACTGCCATCTCATGATACTTTTCTTTTCCCATGTTTAATCGTCAAAACTATGGGGATGTTTAGCTTGCTGCTTCACCACTGCCTCATAGGGGGGATTGATGTCCCATAGGAACTCCACAAAAGTGCTGGGAGGACATACCTCCCTCAGCCGTGAGTCCGACATAGAGGAGATAGAGCGTCCAAGTTGTTAGTCAAAAACCAACCATTATTTTTAAATCTAACAACTCTGTTCCCTCCATTATTCACAATCAGATTGTGCAAAAAAAATATTGTTCAACTACCTCTATTTTTTTTTTGAGAAATCAGCTTCTAAGATGGCATGATCACTCGGTAAGACATTTACAATTGCAAAACGAGTACATTCTTCAAACAAAGGCCTAGACTGAAACAGATAATCGATCGTCGAGAAACTATCCTCCCTCCCCCAAGTAGGAGCGGGAGGAAAATTTCCCTCAATAGAGCCATTAGCCATCAGAAAGTCCCAGCCCACAAAGAAATGTGCCCATGACTCTCCATTAGCTGATGGTAACTTATAATTCAAGGAGCCCTAGGCAGAACTTTTTATACATTGCGTATTGAAATCACCTATGACCAAGAGTTCATAACATGGGAACTGCCCTATACATAAAAGCAGTAAATCTGCCAACGATTGAAGAAAGTTCGTAAGATCGTTAGTCATGGGGTTCCAATATACGTTTATTATAATCCACTTCAAGCTGCCCCTTTCAGGCCCTGAGTCAGCCTTCAACGCCATCATACCTGACTCCACATTTGACAAGAGAACGGTGTGTCCAAAGACCTTATTTCAACAAGCAATACTGAGGCCCCCAGAGGGCCGACCCACTCCCTCATCCAGTGCTAGTAGTTACAATATTGAGAATCTCTCCAGCCCAAAAGTGGTCTGGAGCCATGTTTCTTGAAACACAATTAAATCAAACATCTCAAAAATGTATGCCCTTCTTTTTGTTCTAAATGATCTGTGGCCCTTAGTATTCCATGACAAGAGTTTAATAGATTCTTTCACTAGAGTTGCTTCCCAGGTACCCCCAACGTGAGACCAGACATTGGGAGATATTTCTACACTATGAAAAAACCGAGGGTTGTGACTGCCCTCTTAGAATCCTTGAAAAGTCTTACTGAATTATAGATTGCTGATACTAGTGTTGAATAACTATTTTTCCTCCTCATAACTGAACTGTCATTTACTGTGTTCATTGTGGGTGCAAGCCACTACTATTTAAATAGTGGAACTGTCATTACTGTCATTTTACAAGCCACTACCCGTTTCACCTGAAAAAGTGTTGCTTATGTTTTCTATTTGTGTTGGTTAGTCTAAAATAGTATTACTTACTCTGCCTTTTGTGTTTATAAAATAAATGTATATTTTAATATAACTTGAAGTGTGTAAGAGTTTTTATGGTCTAATGTATTGACTGGGTTCTTTGTACTTACCTACAGCTCACATTCTCCTCATAGAATGAGCCTTGCTGCGCTGCCATTTTACCAAATCTTTCGGTATTACAGACTTTTTTGGGACCTGTATACCAAGGGATAGTTTTATAGAGTCTCGCCTCCAGGTAGACTTTAGGAAAACTCCCCTAACACACCACAATTCAAGAGGCAATGATTAACAAGCTCCATAGATCAAGCAAAATATAAACATCAAGAGGAGTGCACAGAAGCCGGAGGGAAGGGGCAGAAAAGATGGTGATAAAGACAGATGAGACAACGCAGGTAGCAATAGTGCAGATGCAGCGCCAAATCAGATGCAGTATGGAGTCCCACAGGGCGCATGCCTCTCTCTGTCACTGTACAACATATTCACTGTACCGCTATTCAGGATGCTTGAAGATAAGCGAGTGCGCTTTACTAACTACGCGGATGATGCACAATGCGTTATTCCCTTATCAGGGGTATATGTGGAAGATGTGAGCAATATAAATATAATGTGTGGCATGATTCAGACATGGATGGTTGAAAGCGGCCTAGCTTTAAATGAGAAAACGGAGTTGATGGTGGTTGGCTCAGGGTTCAGAATACACAAATTCTGAGTACCAACTCTTTGCTGCACAAAAAAAGGTGAAGACACTAGGTATATACATGGATCGAAGGATGAACCTGCGTGCCAAGGTTGATAGACTAGCCTCTGCATCAGCTTACTACATCAAATTATCATCACAGATTCGGCCCTGTTTATCCAAATAAAATAGCAAGAGAGATCATTAGCACTAAAATAGATAACTGTAGTAGCCTTTTGGTTGGCATTGGCAAAGGGTCTATGCCAGACTACAAGTAATCCAAAATAGTGCTCTGAGAGCAATAGAAGGCATTAAGAGAAGAGATAATATCTGAGGCTAGAAAAAAGATGCACTGGCTTCCTATTGAAGACAGAATAGATTATCGGCTGCTTATGATAACCCATAAATGTCTAGGAAGGATTAGACCAGAATACGTAGATTAATCTGAGGAGAAAGCCAGTGCTAAGAGCATTAAGATCCAATAATACCAATTTACTGATGGTGCCAGGGACAAAACTGACCTTGGTAAGTAAAAGGGCCTTCTTTGCTACCACGCCCAGAGCATGGAATGCAATCCCGCCCCATCTGAGAGATATGTTTAAGAGGTAAAAAAACATACCTGTTTAGATAGCCTGTTCCCCTAGTTTCTCTTTCCTAACTGAGTACTTCCTGACATTTTTAATTGTTGTTAGTCTATTTTTCCTGTGTGTTATGTGTGACACCTTTCAGTAGAGCTCCCGTATGCCTCTGGGCACTTGTGGGGCGCAATATAAATAAAATAACATAACATAACTTGTGTTCAAGCCCACCAATCATTATCCTGATCGAAGCAGGCTTGCAATAGTTTTCAGGTGTCCTTGGCCCGCTTTTATATTAGCTAAGGCAGACTTTATCAGAGGGGCAAGAGATCTGCAGCAGAAAACGATTTTAATTTAAATAAAGGAATGGCTGCACTAGATTCCAGCTCTTATGTACTTGATGTACTGTTACAGGAGCATAAGAACATGAATATATGCTTTAACATTATGTATAGCATTTACAAGTCTATATTGCCATGATGGAGCAGTGTCCCCAACGGGTCCAGAATGTTAAAGATCCACCGTGTTTAGCTCTTAGTAAGTCCCAGGATCTGTTTTCCCATCTGTTTTCCCCCTCCACTGAGACTATTATTTCTTACAGGGAATAAAGTTGGCAGTTGTTTGGATACAATGGATTCTGTGCTGATGCTTTAGTTGTCCCAAAGTTAAACAAAGACCAATGTTAGCCTTTGGAAACCTCAGCCAGGTTTCATCTCTTTCAAATGAGTTCTGTTAGTTTACGGCCTTTTAAAGACATCTCTGGTTAGTGGAGGGCAACTGGTTTTGGATCTCTGGGTTTCGGTGGCCGTTCAGAGAACAGAGGGTCTCCAGATGCTTCAGGAAACTGGAGGGCTACTGAAGAAGAGTCTGCTTCTGTGAGTGTTGGGACTGAGCAGATCCAGAGGAAACCGTATTGGTGGTAGGTCGAAGCAACAATATTTCAGCCAGAGCACCGGGAAGGCAGATTTATTTTTCACAGGTACCAACATTTTTTGCATTTACCAGAAGCCTCGCCTTTGTAATCCATTTTCGTAGTACTGCAGAACGCTTGGCCTGTCAAGTTATCTGTGCTCTCATGTCTGTGTTTTGATTTGCAAGTATAGTCATGGACTGCAGCTTTTTGATGATAAAGTAATCATTGGTCTACGACTTGGTTGGTCACTCTGTATTGTGAAGCATCCAACGGATCCCTCACTAAATCCCTGCCTAAAGTCTCCTCCGAGTTGGCCAGGGAAAGGCAGACGCTTCCTGATCCTGACCTTGGGGGTGGTCTACTACAGGAGGAACACCTGGGAGGAGACAAAGCCCAGGGTGGTGAGGAGATCTCATGGGATGAGACGCTATTTGTCCTCTGAAAGAGAGAACCTTTTTAGATTGCCAAAACAGGTAATGGCTTATTGTCACTATAATGTCCCTGACCCGCATATAAGACACATGGCTATGGGTAGAAGTACCATAAAATCTGAGCAAGCCTTACCTATAGAAAGATCCTTCTAAGTAGCTCAGGATAAACACCTGCCTCAACCCCAAAAGCAGAATGGAAAGTAACTTAAAAGTATTGCCTTAACTACATTTTCTTCCCCTAAAACAACACATTTTAAGGATTCCTCTTTAAATTATTTTGAGGGAAGTAATTTCTCCTTCAAAATCAAGCCCATACTTGCAAGAACTAATTATGTTGTTGGGGACTACATTTCCCATAATCCCAAGAGTACTGGGAAGAGGGCTGAAGAGGCATGCTATGGCAGGAATCCGTAAATTAAGCCTAATAGCCCAAACCTGAAGGAACCTCGGTGGCAAAAGGACCCTTCAGGTGCATGCAATGAGAGGGAGCTGGAACTACAGCTGGAGTGAGCCCTGTAGTAGCAGAGGCAGAAGGAAGAGGACACAGTGCTGGCAAATCAAGCAGAAGTGGGAGAACCAGAGGGATGCCGGAACATGGATGCATCTCATTTCACCTGCTTTTTCTGAAAGGGTCCCGGTTTCCCAAACTCTAAAGTGCAGAGGCTACACAGCCGAAGACCTGAAGGGAGTCTGTCTTTCTCTGTTTGTCTGATTGCCGTGGTTGCTGTGCAGGAGCCATGCTGGAGATCGAAGCGAGGATCGGCGGGTGAGTTGCAGGTCTCGGGGGCGAGAGGGGCTCCAGAAGAGAGAGGCCTGGACCGAAGACACCTTCAGTGAGGAAGGGTGCGGGTCCCTGAGAAGCCAGAAGCTGCAGAAGTTGTGCCGAAGTTGTAGAAGTTGCGCAAACCGCAGAACAAGGATCACAGAAGCTGGTGAGTTAAACCAGGCTTTTTGATTCGTTACACAAACATTGCCAGCAACAGTATCCAGTTCCAGTATTCACTCATATATACGTTAAAGCAAGCATTTGTTTAAACAAAGGGACAATGGGAAAGTATTACTCGCGTGTGAACGAGTAATTCGCATTTCACTTGCGTAAGAAGCAAATATTACAGAAACCATTTTTAAACACTTAGAGCTCATAAACTTTATGAAAAAGTGATTGTGTGTCTTACATTACACAGAATAACATTGCGAATCATATTGTTGAACCTTTAACCTTTGTAAAACCCTTTAAGAAGTGGTCGCGTGTGCCTAATTTCGATTTCGAAAGGAACACTGAACTCTAATCCTTTATTCACACGAACAATCACAACTCATGTAAGAAATCAACAAGTTAAACATTTTATCATTGCATATGTGGCTGAAGAGAAAGAGCAAGCATTGCCCAAGCCAAGAGTTTTTCTCTATTTGACACTGAAAGCAGCCTTTCTCAGAGCCAGAACGCAATTGTATCCCTACTGTGAGGCCAATAGAAGTATAATCTTGCCTAAGACATCAATGTGCAAGTACTACTTGAGGCCAAGAGAGTGGCACCGAGAGATTTGGGTAATTGTTGGCTAACAGTTGTCAGAGACGGTGAAGGCAAAGTTGGGGAAGGGGAACTTGCTGCTCATAAAAAATGTTGAAGTTGACACAACCTATATTGCCAAAGACTGTGATAGAGACGTGGGTCATAAAGGCACATTTGGGTTGTTACTGTGGCAGACATTCAAGAGATGCAAAGAGTCTGCCCCTTTTGAAGAGAGACATTCAGAGGAAGAGTGCCTTGTCTGTTTGAAGGTGTTGAAGTACTGTAAAAATAGTCTTGTCAAAATTTGTCTCGAGACTTAATACTATTGAAGTAGTGGTGGTGTATCTGATTGTCAGTGGATGCAAACTTTCAGTGACCCAAGTGAAGTGGAATGCAGTGACGCAAGGGAGAATGTGCTCATTGTAAACTATAGAAGAGGTGAAGTCATTGAAGTGGAAATACTAGTAGCACTGTGAAGTCATCCGGACAAATATACCTATTGTGAAGTTCAAGACTGAGGCTGTGGTTCTAGCACAATGTACTGAAACTGTGACTGTATCACAGAGTACTGAAGCTGGGGTTGTATCCCAATTTGAATAGGTACTGTTAACCAGGAATCTCCACCACCTTTCTAGAAGCTATAGATCTGTCAGTGGATGCAGTGGATGAAGTCTTCTTGAAAGTGGTGAAAAGGCATTGTGGCTGGGAATAACATTGATGCTATTCCGAGGAAGTGGAAAGTCTGTATTTCCTCAGGAAGAAGAACTCTGTTGTTGGAAGTTTGGTTAACAAAACTTTACCTTGCAACGGGAATTTCAAGAGCTGAATTAAGACTTTGCTACCTACCTATGTAGATCTACTTTGTTTTCTTTTGATGAACATTGGAGTTGAACTAACCTTGACTCCTGGGGAAGGGAGTTCACCCAGGTTATTGAAAAGGTTCACAAGAAGCTGTAACTCTTGTGGTTTATGTTAATTGAATTGCCATATATTTTCTTTGTATCGTATGTTTAGGTATGAGGGCCAAACATCCTGTGTTAGTGTTTTCCCTTAGTTTTGGTAGGCAGGGAGATCCTCAGTAGATGGAATAGTGGGGCCTTTGCTATTATTTTCATCTTACAAAAATGGCATGTTTTGAAAAATCATCACACAGTTAGCTGCCTCGCATTACTGACCCCTCACAGTATCATAGCACAAACACATGATCCTTTCCCAATTCCTGAGGCATCAGCTGAGATTCACTGTCAAGTGTGGTCTAGTATGGGCTGAAAATCGTACATCGCTTCTGTGCAGTATTTCAGTTGAAAAATCCTTCTTGTTCTCAATAGAATGATTCCCAGCTGCGAAATAAGTGATGGTGCAGATGCTTTCTTGTAATGGGAGATGACAAGACATCATTTCAGTTTTGGAAATTCTGTAGTTCCTTTTTAAGGTCCCCTTTCTTTTTCTGGTATCACTGACTTATTTTTAGCGGTCAGAGATATGTCTACTGAAGTCCCCCACCACAGCAAGCCTTTTTGACTCATTTAGATGATATGGTCCTGGATTGCCCAGGTGGCTTTCAGGCACCCCATTTGCACCATAGGGCATTATATTACCTTACATTGGTTTTTCGGGAGTAGACTGATGGCAGACAGTAATTTTTGTTTTGGCTTCACCTGGGGTGCAAACTGATTTACTGCATTGCTAGCCTAATGTACCTTTTTTTCTACAGATTAGACTACCAATGTATTGTTTTAAGCCCTACGCTCAGCCATTTTGCTTTAGAGGCCCCCTTTGTTTGGGTAAACCATGAGGCAGTCCTAAAATGGCTGCTGTGCACACGTGGGCTTTTTGTGAGCCCAGCCACGCACCATCTATGGTAGTTTGAACTGAAGCATATGGTCACCTTTCGTAAAACATTGTCACGAGAACCCTTTGTCCATGTTGCAATTGCGTCTTTTACAGAACTTCTAACTACTTTGTACTTTTAGTATGTTAACAACGGATTATGTTTGAAGGCTACTATGTGTGAATCTAGAATGGGTGCAATTATAAGGGGATGTATATCCTTCAGAGGGGGGGTGTCCATTGGGGCACGGGTAATGCTTTGTACTTGATGACTGATTACCCCATTGTTCTCAGTAGCATCATTTAATGTCACCACCACAAATGTTAAATAAGTTATAAAAACAAAGAGGGTTGATGGTACAAGCGTTGCTAAATTAATTAAGTAACTTATCCTAAGAGGCAAGTTTATTACATCCTTGTTAATTTAATTCTTTTTTTGTTGCAGTTTTGAACAGTTCTGCATTAATTATTGTAACGAAAAGTTGCAGCAGCTATTCATTGAACTCACTCTGAAGTCTGAGCAGGAGGAATACGAGTCGGAGGGAATTGCGGTAATGTTGAGAGCAGCCTTGTCTTTAGAAGTGTAGAGGCTCTGCAATCCATGTTCCTACAGCCAGCTTTCCCACAGCATTACGTACAGCTCGCAGCATGCACTCCTGCATTGCAACCCTTCCCCCCGAACCAGAATTACTACATAATTACCTACACCCCTTTAATTCATTGCCTACAGCTTTGGAAGACTCTCTTCTCCCATTCCCTTCAGCTCCACACACTTCTGTTCCCTGTACCCTTAATGCAGAACACCACATCCATCACTCTTAAACCATTCTCCATAGCCCCCACACAGCCACTCTTGTACCTGTACTGCATCAAAAGTCTGAGCTGATGCCCATTCCCTACAGCTCCCTCCCAACAAATGTTTTTGCACTCCCAATAGCTGCTTCCATGTCAATGCCCCTATACCATTCCCTAGAGATACTACAGATGGTGCTCCAGCACATTCCTTCCAGCACTCGACCATAAGTGCTCACGCACAGCCCCTACAGCGCTCATGGAGTCAGTGCTTCTAAATAATTACCTATAGCTTTATTATTAGTGGTCCTGGACCATGCACTACAGCTCCCCCAAAGCATGTGCTTTTACATTATCTACAGATCTCTTGAAAGGGGTATATTGCCGTTTTTACCCATAAGCTGTTATATGATTGTGTGATCCGTTCCTGTGGTGCTGCATGTTTTTTACTTACGTAAGCCCTTACGTGTGATGTAGCACTATAACCGGCTGACACGCTAAGAGGCTCTTTGATTCACCTGAGATGCTGTTCCCCCTCTGATTCCCATTGCTGCTTTTTAATTGGCCCCTGGGCTGCTAAATATCTCTGTGACAGGTGGCAGGAATAGTGGGAACCATTTGATGGGACTTTGAAGTGCTGCACAGCTCTGTGACAGGCTCCTTCGGTGTAGTGTGACCCTTTGGGCTAGTCTTTTGGGTGCAACGGAGCACTGTAACTAGTGTCCTTGTGATGCCACCTGACTCTGCAGGGAGTACCTGAGGTGATGCTTTGCTCCATAGTGAGCCCCCTAAGTACTTTTGTATTTTCGTTACTCATTTCTGTCGTGCTGAGCATCTGTGACATGCCCTTCAGGTGCTGCATGGTTATGAGATGGGCCTTTAAAATCTCTTTCTGTATTTGCAGTGGGAGCCAGTCCAATATTTCAACAACAAAATCATCTGTGATTTGGTGGAAGAAAAATTCAGAGGCATAATTTCAATCTTGGTGAGTGTACACGTTTCAATTTACCCAGTGTCATGAAAGCCATTTGAAGGGATGGCATAAGGCATAATTAGGGCATTTGGTGCAAGTGGGATCACAGTACCGCAAAGGGCTGTAGAGTGTATCGGGCATGCAGGACGCACAGTCTCTGTGGGCCAGGCAAGGCGAGGGAATGGCACAGGGCATGGATTGAGTCACAGGATTACACTGGCTACTGAGTGTGTTGGGTGAATATATAATTCTCCATTTTGGCTTACATTTCCATCTACTCTTGCTTAGGATGAAGAATGTTTGCGTCCCGGAGATGCCACAGATCAGACATTTCTGGAAAAATTGGAAGAGGCGGTGAAGAACCACCCTCACTTTGTAACGTGAGTACAAGTAGAGTATGGGGGGCTGGTGTGATGATCAGTGGACTGTTATATGTTTGGAGGGTTTCATATATTCCAGAAAACACAAAAGATATGACAAAGATTTGTGAGTTATTTCTACAAATCCTTCTAACTTACCCCTCCTCTTTCCTCTTCCTCTTGGGTGTTTTTCTCCACCCTCTATGGGGTACTAGTTGAGGGATCCAGATTCAAAACAAGATGATATTCTCCTTGAGAAAGGAAATGTAGGGAACTAAGACATAAAGTCAACTGAAGAAACAATCCCAAAATGGGATCAGTTCCGCTGTAATCAGTATTCTGGTTGTAAATGCCATAGACCAGATTTCCTCCCGGCTCTTTACAAAAGACAGTCACTCAGAGACTTTGAGGAAGTTAATGTTTCCTCAATAATTCTTTCTTGACATGTCTTTGCTGTTGAATCTTTAGACTCTGTTATTTGATTCTTCACTTTGTTTCCCTGTCACAGGATGTCACAGAGCAATAGTTTAATCATCTTCCTATTTGCTCTCCAGCTTACAGATCTTGACAGGCGTAGGCTAGGCAACTAGAAGCCAAGCTTGTTGTCTCCAGAGCTGGCCACTCAACAGCCCTGAAGGAGCTGGCCACTAGCCTTCGGGAGGCTGGCCATGTGTCTGGTTTCCTTTTCCTATTTGAACTATACCACCAGCCCAACCTTCTTAACCTCCTCGACGCCATGCTGTACGGTTATTACTACAAGGAAACGTTTCCCTTCTTCTGGTGTTTCCTCTTCTCTCCTCAGTCCTGTGTCCACCTCCTTGACACTCTACCACTTACTCGTGCCCCCACCGCTCCACTCACACAACTTAGCTGTAAGGTGTTGTTGACATGGATTTTCAAAACCAGCTCTGTGGGAGGGTTCTGAGAGGCTACACTAGTTTGTGAGCGGAGTAATTGACGCTTGGATCTAGCAAAGCTGTATCAAGGTGTTACATAGACTGGGCAATAAGGCAGACTTCAGGAGATGTGTGTGGGTGGGGTGTAATAGAAGAGTTAACACAAAGCATTTACATAAAATAGGCAACACAGGAGTACACAAATATACTAATTTATTAGGCCTTTAAACACCAAGCAAGAATAGTAAAACATCAAGCAGCTATCACTAAAACACCCTTAAAAACACATTTATGTACATATTTATGTACATAGTTATCGCAAGGTGAGATCACCTGCACTTCATACTAAAAACAGAAAAAGCAGTTCATATTAATGAAAAAGAGAAACTGAGAAGTAAAGCGAAGAAACCATGCTTTTAAATATTAAAACCTATACTTAGCCTTATAAATATCAGGCCCCTATTGCTTCAACAGTAAGTACCGGAGTAAGGAAAAAGTCACCCTAAATAAGCTTTGGCAAAGCCAACAGGTTGAATACAGTTGCAGAATAAAGCACATTGGGAGTCTAAAATGTAGGTAAAAGATTTTAGGGGTTCTCTCACAGTCCCACCACACAAGGGGTTATCCTGGAGGAGGTATTTGGCCAGAACGCCACCGATCACGACCAGGCAAGGGAGAGCTAGGGAGTGGACGTCCTATCCATACATACTCTGATTCTCTGAGTGGCTAACCCTAGGGTATTCAGAATCACTGGGTCCACTTACCTATGCCCTAGCTACAGGCGCAGGAAGTCCAGGGGCCGCCATTGCAGTGGGAGAAGTCGCTGTCAGTTTTCATTAGAGATTGATGTCAGTTACATGCGTCAGTAGGACGGTCTTGAAAATCTTCTAGCAGGATGACCCAGCACATCAAGACAGCAGCCATTCCAGGTCCCACGTGAGAGGAGACCCTCCCCACCCCCAGGACACAACAGAGATGGGCAGAATTGAAGTTCACCCCAATTAGGGGGTGGCAGGCCGAATAATGGTGACGAGAAAGACTCTCCTCCGGAAGTCCACTCTTCATTCATGAGAGCAGCAGCAGCAGGAAAGATGGTCTTCAGCCACACTTAGACCTACAGAGTCTTGAGCTCCACCTGAGGCTAGTCACCGGTGCAGAAAAGTGGCCTTTGCCATGGTTGGACAACCCACTGTGAGACAGGCATGGTATCAAGACAGACAGACTCAAAGTTGTTTGTTTAATAACCTTTATTTAACAAAGTTCCTCGGTTGGTGTAATGCCCGACTGGCCCGAACGCTGATTCCCTTAACTGATGTTTCTAATGGCCGTCGCTGTCTAATAGCTGTCTAATAGCCCAAAATAAGTCTGTCTGTGTCTAAACCTATGCTTGCCCTCACACTTTACAAAAATGTTATAGGAAGTCTTTAAAAAGGAAAATAAAGGTTCAACAGAAAATGGAAAACCAAAGTTTCTTTTCAGGTGGTCTTCTCACCAGGTTTAGTTTGGTCAATGTTACAAAAATAAGTTCAATCAAAAAGGGCTGTCCGTAAGACCTTCTCCACAAAGCCCTTGCAGTGGTTTCAAAAACCTTCAGTGTCTTTGGGTTCCTTGGGGTTCCCTTCGCCAAACTTCAACTTGTTCACGTTCCAAACACCACAAAAGAAATATAACACGGTTTCTCAGGGTTCCCTTCCCCAAGCTTCAATCCTTTCAACACTAGAAAAAACAATAAGTCTCCAACTTGGTTGGGCCTCTCAGGGTTCTCTTCCCCAAGCTCAAGCCCCTTGCAACTTTTCAAACAAAACCAAATATATCACAATTCCCTTCCCCAAGCTTATGCTCTCTTCCTCAGCCATGCATGGGTGTGGACTTGCTGGTCACACCAGTCCAAAGGTCGAAGCATCAACAATGGTCTTCAAGGATTGCAGCTAAAAAGGCAGTGCTTCACGCGGACTTGACTTTGGCAATGCTCTTTGTCCTTGGCAGCAATCTTCCAGGTCTTCAGTTCGGGCTCCATTTCTTTACAGTGTCTTGCACCATGGTCAGTCTGGGAAACTGCTGCAGAATTCCTCCTTCCGATCCCAACTTCAGGCTACGGGCTGCTTACGTTGACCAATTGCAAGGGTCGGCCCCATTCAAACCAGTAAGAGCTGTCCGATCAGGGACATCCTCCAACCCAACATCTGCCCAGCAACAGACATCGCCTGGCTGCAGTATGTAATTGGACAAGACAGCCCCGACCCTCATTTGTCTCTGTAGCACTTCAGTGTAAAGTGATGTGAGTCACAGCAGAAAAATATGTGAATCTCCCCCTAGTAGTGGGAAGTGTTTGAGACAATGACGCTGCACCTTATGGATTGTTAAGTGACCCCAAAATAAGTGAATTGAGCAGTGGAAGTAAAAATGCTTTAACTGCAAAGGTCGGCACAGTGTTCAAGCCATAGCAAATAGCTTGGCGGTTTCATTGATGTCAATGGAAGGAAAGTTTCAAAAAGATAAACCTTTTCTAAAAGGGGCATGCTCCTAGCCGCCCTCTTCATCCTAAGCCTTCCTTCTTTCTTCCCTTTTCGCATCCTGGTCTCTTTAGATTTCTTCATACAATGTTGCTGCTTGCAACCTTGGTTCTAGGACAGGGTAGTTTGGTATCCGTCTCTCCGACTCACGGGCTGTGCTGTCTTTACTGCCGCTGCTCTTGTTGGAGCCAAGGACAGTACCAAGACGGCAAACGCTCCTCCCCGCCTTGATTATCGACATGGGAGAGCCGCGGGTGCCTCTGGCACACAATACAGGTTTGTTCAGCTTTAGTCCTCTGTCTTAGGTTTCTTAATTTCCAAGGTTCACGAGTAACGGCCTGAAAAGGTCAAGGGCACTTCCCTCCTTGCAACCCTCTCTGGTCTTGCGTCTTTCTCTGCATATTAAACTGCCACCTTGGAACTGCTGCTTCCTCGTGTGCTTTGCCTTGCTCAGAGTGTGCTTTCGTGCTTTGCCTTTTATCTGTGTGGGGCAGTGTGATGGAAATCAGGTGTGTGTGTAATGATCAGAAATTGCCTGACCTTCCCTGACCATTGTATTGGGACATGTCAGGTGTTAGTCAGTTTTCGCTCACGGTCAACTGTCCGTGAGAATGTTTGTGTCGGGAAAGGTGGGGGGGGGTGTTCAGTTCCAAGGTATCCTACCTGGTAGGATGGGGAAAAGGTGTTACAGGGAAGGGGATACCGCGTCTCATCATCAGGTGACTTACTCCCACTCCCCAAAGACCCCCAATCCAGGTGATCCTCTCACACTGGTCCACCCCCAGTAACTGGATCCAAAACCTTCAGTTTTCTCACATGTATTTGAAAGGAAAGTGCTGGTGCACTCACTAGAGCTCACCCAAAAGTGAGTATGTATATATTAGTAATGTATGTTTAGTGATATTACTTACCTGTCATTTTATATTGGTACGAGTAGTCCAAGGCCTCATTAAATATAACTATTTGTATACATTCTTCCTTTCATGTTATTAAAAGTGGTCTGTGTGTGATTAACTGAACCCTTCACCACTCTCATACTCTCCTAAATCTAAGCCTTGCTATTCAGCCACACTACGCAGATAAGAGTTTCGCTAGACACTAGTGTTGTCCCTGTTCATCAGAATGGGGTGGCCTCTCAGACTCTTTATGGGCATTGATTCTGACCATCCATCTTAAGACCATCCTCTGTATTTAGTGCCACAATTCTTGCTTTTCCTCAAGTGGTTGGAGTGGTTTATATTACTGTCACAACATGCATAACTTTAAATATAATACAAAGTTGAAGGGAAAGAATATTTTTGGAAAATTGATATTGAATTTGTGTGTGTGTATATATATAATGTGTATATGTCACCAAGACATGTGGGCCTCTACACCCATTCATGTTTTATAAAGCAGCACCCCATACATTATCTATCCCTCATTACCCCTTAATTAGTGACTTTTTGCAATTAACCCCCTTTAATTTCACACACTGTTCACTCAAAATGTCTGCACCCAGAAATAGTTCATGGGTAGTCTGTCTCCGCAGTGTCATCCCTCAGCCAGTCAACTGGCCCATTGTGGTGTCTCACTGGCATTTGGTCTCATGTGGCGTAATATGTGTTTGATGTTTTCTGTCTTGTCCTAATTGTTTGTTGTTTTTCTACAGGCATAAATTGGCGGACCAGAAAACCCGAAAGTCTTTGGCTCGTGATGAGTTTCGTCTGCTGCACTATGCAGGAGAGGTCAATTACTGTGTCACAGGTGAATGTTTCAGGTTTACTGGACACTCTACACAGCTCAGGTGTCATTGGTTAACTTTCTGTCCCACACATCAAAGATTATCGGACTACTTGGCGTTTAGTTCAAGAGTCATATTATTGCCATCACACAGTTAATATGACCAATTGCAGGCCTCGAAATGTGCACTTGCTACTAGCCATCAGCGAGAGAAAATTGACACTTGGCGTGTAAGAAATTGTGTGCATGCATGTGGAGTAGTAAGAGAGCAAGTGACTTTTCATGCCTAACTAATAGCTTGCAACTTTAAATATGTACCCCAGCACACATTATGGCTATTAACCACCCCACAGATGAAGGGTTATGGCAACCTAAATCACAAGGCTATTGCTGATCACAAAACGTCTATATCTCGAACAAGTATACTAAGTATCTCTCTATCCCTCTATCCTTAAGAACTGTAGCTACTTGACGATATAGAAATAGAATCTTAAAGGAGGACCCAAAGGATCCCCAGCAACACTGCCCATAAGGAGCTGTGTGCTGCAGTTGTAAAACAGATGCCTTTAAGAGCTATGGAGCAAACACTCCATAGTACAGGTAAATTACAAAGAACAGAGTTTCAAAAGACAGAGCCACAAGAATGAATGAGTGGAAAAAGGCTCCACTCATTCAGGATGGAAGGAAAAAGGTCCATAAATCCAGCAAAAAGTGCTGGGGAACTCACTAGGAGACAGGATGAAGCATAAAGATGATAAATCTCCCTAACAGCAATAGGCCAGTTTTGCCCCAGGCACATGCATGCCTACAAATACAACCACGTGTGTACTCAGTTACCCCAGCTCACACACACAGTTGCATGCTATTTATTAAAGAAATGTGCTCTCCACACTTATCAACCAACCCAGTCACTCTGCTCCAGGCCTCCAGCTACTGCTTCTCCTGGTCATGTGTGCAGTAAACGGGAAGCCCATACTAGTCATGCCAACATTGTGCTTGACCAGGACTCTGAAGGCTTGACATAACCAACACCTCTACGGCCTGCCCTTTTGGGGCGATCTTGCCTTTAACATTTTACAGCTTTTCCTCCCCTCACCCGTGACCTCTTTGAGCATTCCTGCCAAGACCCTTTTTATTCAGTTTTGCCACCACTTTCTGCATTTCACACCCAACCCCACTTCTTCAGTCCTTCAATCTCTTTCAACTTTTCTTTCACAATCCATCTCCTTCTTCATCTGTACATGTTTCACAGTGTGTCAGTGTTGAGCAGTTTTTTCTCTCTCTTAATTGCAGGATTTCTTGATAAAAACAATGATCTTCTTTTCCGAAATTTGAAGGAGGTGAGTATACAAATTCTGACCAGGTTAGAGTGGCTAGAGATGGGCTCTAACACAAATGGGAGAATGGCAAGGCAGATGGGAACTTAAGAGGTGGCAGGACATAGAAAGGTGTGGTATGGCATGAAAGTAAGAGAGCAATGTATAGAGTGGGAATGGTGGGAGCTCGGTAGAGCATTAATATGACCATTGGATTAGGTTTGTGAGACTGGTGGAAATAACCTAAATATTTATACCATATCATTTTGCATTTGAAGGTCACTTGGCAATAAGATCTGTAATTTAGTTCTTAGTTTACCATAGGATCAGTATGTGCTAAACACAAAGATAGGATTGAGAAGTTCATTGGGCAACTTGTCTATCTTGTCTAATCAAGTAAACGAAACACACTCTGAGACAGTTCTAAATGAGACAGATGTGTGTTAACCAATTGAAATATATTAAACAGCTTTGAAGTCCTGGTTAGAAAGGGCTAAAGATGTCCGATGTTCTCCGGCAAGGCACTAGCCTTCCAAGGTTACTGGTTCATGTTTGATCATCTTCGTATCCAGTGGTGTTTCAGTCAATTGGTTCTCCACTGGGCAGTAACGCATATTCCACACTATCTAAGACAGCATCAGCGGCTATTTAGAGGCATGTTCACATTTTGGTCATGTGAAAGAATCCTACATTGGATACTTCTCATGCCTTGATGTGAATAAGGACTGGTAGCACACACACAGAGCAAGGGGTTTCATTGCGCTGAGAACTGAACAGCTGGTAGAGTTGTGTGCTTCTAACTGGGAAATTGCAAGGCTTTCAGCGTTTCTTTAGATGATGCTCTATTGTTTCAATGTTGCGTGGTAGAGAATTCCATAGCTGGGGCAGGCCAGCACAGAGAAAGTCATGCTGCGAGATAGCATGATAGCTTTTGCTAAGTTGAAATTTTGAGAATGGCACAGTCGGCACCCTGCCCTTGGCAAGAGGGGATGAGAACCCCAATCAACCTGGGTAGGAGTCCTACCAGTGTGGGAGCTAGAGTCCGCCCTACCCAATAGAGACAGGAGTGGAAGTTGGGAGGGCCCCAGCTCCTGTTCCTTCTCCATGTGCCAGTTTGTTCATGGGCAGTATCCATTTGCATCACCCCATGCCTATAACTCCATGTGCTGGGCAAAGCTTTTCTTCTTTCTGAAGAACCACTGCAGACCTGGAAGAAGAGGACATGAACACGGTAAAATCATCAGTGCCCCACACCATGGCAATATTGCACCCTGCTAGTGAAGGAAGAATCATAGAAGAACAACAGGAGACCCTCAGTGCTGACGCTGAGTCATACGGTGTACAGCAGGAAACCACAGCAGATAAGTAGGCAGCAGGGGCTGGAACTCCTACACGGCTGCTCGTGAGGCTGCATACTGCACACCTTATCAGGCCTGCCCAGAAAGCAGATCGGTGCAGGCTCCTTTCACCAACAGGGACATAAAAAAAACACCACTAACAAGGACTTGCCTTAGGGGAGGCCCAGCCTAACCCCCCTAACATGAATTGGGATACTGAACTGAACAAACCGTCATTGTTCCGCGGCGGACCTTAAGGAGCTATATGAAAACATTTTTGTATGTACCACCGCCCAGGCGACAAGATCAGGGCAGATTGTAGGGCATATATTTATGCGCCTATGCCTGTCTTTCTCCTCACTGGGTAGGGTATTGGTCCTCACTAGTATATTTACTTCAGTACTCCTAGTCCCCTCATCACCAGTGACTCACCCTCCGAGGGCACAGCTTGAGCTCATTTCATGAGCATGGTCGTGTCATTCTCTCAGCTGTGTTGTCACTAAGAGTTCAGCATACATAGTGGGTGAGGGGGGCAGGATCTCAGATGGCCCAGGCACACATTTCAATACAACACTCAAGAGTAACGGTAGGGGTGGTAATGGAGTAATTAAAGTTTGTCCGAGTTACCTCACTGATGGGTAACACATCTTTAAGGTCCGAAACCAACTAAAGAAGCGTGTTTGCTCAGCTATAATTGTTCTCTTTCTCTTAAGGCGATGTGTGACTCCGAGAATCCAATTATTAACCAGTGCTTCGACAGGACAGAGCTGACCGACAAAAAGAGGCCTGAAACGGTAAGGATGGCTTGTGGATTAAACATAGGAGTAGAGCAAGAATGGGCCAGGGACAAGAAATTGGGGTTTATGGGGGGAAGGATAGGCATGGAAAGGGCAGGGATGTTTGGATATTGGCTAGGAAATGTAGTCCGGGACATGCAGGGAATGACTGAGCAGTCATTTATCACAGGTTGTTATTGTGATTGGGATGTATTTCCCCTCCCCCTTTGCTTTGCTTTCAGGACACATATATCTGTTACCTAGCAAGGTAGCCTGCACTCATTGTGTAAAAGGCAGTGGGCACCCATGGAGGGATTGACTGATAAGCATATGGAACTGCTCCACTTCCTTGTTTCTCTTTGTCCTTTTGCCCCATTCCCTTTGTCACTCCTTTCCCAGCCTGTTTCTCTTTCTCGCTTTTGTTGTTATCTCTTCCCTGCTTCTTTGCTCACTCTTCTTCTTCCTCTTCTCTTTCATGCAACCCCCACGCCCAATGTGCCTTTAATTCCTTCTCAGCACTGAGCTGTTTTTCTCTCTGCCTCCAGGCAGCCACTCAATTTAAGAACAGCCTGTCCAAGCTAATGGAGATCTTGATGTCCAAGGACCCCTCGTACATCCGATGTATAAAACCCAATGATGCCAAGCAAGCGGGTGAGTGCAGCGTCTGTGTGTTCAGGTCTTTTGGATGATGCAGATAGTAATCTGTAAGGAGGCCAGGCTTTGCAGATCCCTCCATGTATAGATAGGGTTGAGCTATGATCACCATAGGGTCAGTGCCATGATCTGCAGACGAGCAGCCGTGCTAACCTAGCATTTGCGCTCTTTAACTGGGAGATATGCCAGCTGCTCGCCCGCTATGAAGCGGTAATACCACTGTGAATAGTTGTAAGTTGCTTTCTCTCTCTTTGGGATGCTCTGATAGCTGCTGTATAGCACATTCCTATACAGCCCATCACTGCCCTGATCTGCCAGATGCTCTCTGTCAGCCAGTTTGATAGCTGCCATGGTGCCTGTTCTCTCCAGTTGAACTGTCACTTTCTGAGATGTCAGTGCAAGACATGCAATGGTCAAGTCATTTGTGAGGGTCTCGTCTTCGTTGTGTTACCAATCCACGGTGTGTATGTGTCCCCTCACCCCTACTGTCGGAGGTCCCTAGAGGAGACAAAAGCAACCTATGGGGATCATCCTTGACTAGCCTGCATATTGACGACCAGGAGGCAAGTCTTCCCTTGTGATTTACTTTTGCCTCGGACCATTTCTACTTTGGTTCTGGTGACTTGCTTTTTTAGAACTGCACGCCTACACCCTCCTCCCCCATTGGGTTTTCATTGGGCGCAAAGTCCTACTTACGTTAACAGTATCCAGGGCTGGCCCAGGGGGGCTGGGTCTGTGCTTTTAGGAGTCATCCTGTTGGACCCCAGGGGGGGTAGCAGCTTCCCTGAACTCTGCAAACTGAACTAAGTCCCTTCATGTCAGCTTTCTACAATTACCCGTCAGGGTCCAGTTACAGAAGGCTCGCCAGAACTTAGAAATGAATTGAGACCCTCGATCTGATATAATTTGTGTTGGCAATCCATGGAGTCGCACCACTTTTTGCAAAAAAACTCTTTGCCAGATTCCTCGCAGAGGCCTCTCCTTTCATGGGAATGAAATGCCCAGCTTTGGTCAGTAAATCCACAACTGCTAATACTGTAGTGTAACCTTGATCTTTAGGAAGATCTACAATATAATCCATAGAGATCGTAAACCATGGACTAGGGGTACTGGTAACGAGTTAAGTAATCCAGATGGTTTCCCTCCTCCTGATTTCACTCAAGCACAGACTTCACAAGTTTTCACATAGTCTTCAATATCTTTTTTCATCTCTTTCCACCAGAACTTTCTTTCCACCAATTCAAATGTCTTACGAATTCCAGTATGACCCACCAACTCTGATTCATGACATTCTTACATAATTTCCTTTTGCAGTTCTTTACTTGGAAGGTAAATTTTAGAATGGACACATGGAAATCCATCAATTAAATGTTTTCCAGAATCCTCCTCAAGCCAAGATTGAATCGCCTTTTCCGGTAATTCCCTTCGAATTTTTTCAAGAAGCAGATTCTCTTCTTTCGTAGTACTTAGAATAAATCTATCTTCTGCAATCACTGGCTCAGGTAATAACTGATTTTCTACCTCATCTGAAGAACTTTGTCGAGATAAAGCGTCCGCTTTACCGTTTAACCGCCCTGGCTTGAATGTTAATCACAAAATCATATTCTGAAAAGAAAAGTGACCATCTAAGTTGTCTTGGTGATAATGTTCGAGCAGATTTCAAAAACAGAAGATTCCTATGATCCGTTAAAACTGTTATTGTGAATCTTTCTCCTAACAGATAATGCCTCCATTCTTGAAATGCCTTCTTGATTGCAAGGAGTTCTCTATCAGTAATCGTGTAGTTCATCTCAGCAGGAAGCAACTTCTTGGATAGATAGGCCACAGGGTGCAGTTGCCCAGTTTCAGGATGCCTTTGAGAAAGTACTGCTCCAATTGCAGTATTGGAAGCATCTGCTTCAACAAAAAATGGTTGGGAAGCATCGGGATGTAATGAAATTGGTCCTGAAGTAAAACAGTTCTTCAATTTTTTAAAGGCCTGATCCGCTTCATCCTTCTACTCAAATTTCATTCCTTTCTTCAATAATTTGGTGATGGGAGAAACAGTTTGAGAGAAATCTTTTATGAATCTCCTGTAAAAATGTGCGAAACGCAGAAAGCTTTGAATATCTTTTACACAAGTTGGAATGGGCCACTGCTCTACTGCTTTAATTTTCTTCATGTCCATTTCCAAACCTTTGGGTGAAATAATAAAACCCAAAAATTCCACTTCTTGGGTATGGAATTGGCTCTTTTCTAACTTGGCAAATAATTTATTTTCCCTTAGTTGCTGTAGAACTTTCTTAACATGTTCTTCATGTTGCAGTAGATCCTTAGAATAAATGAGAATGTCATCAATGTATACTACTACAAAAATGTCAATAAAATCTCTCAACACTTCATTTATAAAAAATTGAAAATCCGCCGGGGCGTTGCACAGTTCGAATGGCATTACTTGATATTCGAAAAGACCAAATTTTGTTCTAAATGCTGTTTTTCATTCATCACCTTGACGTACCCGCACCAAATGGTATGCACTACGAAGATCTAATTTGGTAAACACTGAAGCTCCTTGAATCTGGTCCAACATCACTGAGATTAAGGGCAAAGGATATCTATTTTTAACTGTAATTTTATTCAGTGCCCTAAATTCTATACTTTGTTTGTAAAGTACCTTCCTTTTTTGGAACAAAAAATAGTGGAGAAGCTGCTGGCGACTGAGAGTGCCTGATGAACCCCTTAGCCAGATTTTCTTGAATGTAATCTTTCAAATGTTGATTCTCTTTCTCAGTCAGGGCATAGATGCGACTGCAAGGAATGTGGGCTCCTGGTTCTAAATCAAATTTACAATCGTATTCTCGATGAGGAGGTAATTCGTTAGCTTCCTTTTCACTAAACACATCATTAAAATCTTGATAACACTTTGGTAATTCTCCAATTACTGCCCCAATAGAATGTACTATGGCACCCAATGTTACCAAACCTTCCATAACTTCTGAACAACTACCAGAAACATCTTCCTGAACTTTTTCCTTAAAACAATTAGTAATACAAAAAGAAGAATCCAATTTTACTACTCTTCTTCCCCAATCAATCTGAGGGTTATGATAAGTCAACCAAGGCATCCCTAATATTATCTTCAACTGTGGAGTGTCTATTAATTCAAACACTATTTCCTCCCAGTGTCCTCCAATTTCCATCCCCAATGGAATTGTTTCATGTGTAATTAAACCTGATGTAAGTTGAGACCCATCCACCGCTCTCACTTGCTTGGGTATATTTTTTACTATGTAAGGCACCTTCATATCTTTTACCTCATTCCAATCCATGAAGTTACGTGTGGCTCCAGAATCTATTACTACTGGACCACTTCCCTTTAATTCCTCTTTAATAAACAAGGATACGTTTATTGTAATATGTGGCACTGCAGCTTGAATAGTATTAGTCACTTGTTGATTTCTGGAACTGTTAGTAGATGAAGAGTTTTTTGGACATCAAGGGCAATTTCCAACAAAATGTCCTGATCTACCACAATATAAACCTACATTATTCTGCCTAAGCCTATCCTTTTCATCCTTAGTTAAAGGACCTCTCACTTTATTTACTCTCTCTGCATTCCCTGTTCTCAATTCTTTATTTAAAAATTCTAATCTTCCCTTATCGACTCTAGGGAAAACTCTGGGTTGCTCAACACCTCCCCTTATACGCTCAGCCTTGCGTTCTCCTAATCTATAATCAATTTGTATGACTATATCAATTAAATCTTCACATGAAGTGGGTCTATTCACAAATGTGGATAAGGCATCTTTTATTTAACTCTTCTCTCAAGCCTCTATAAAACAAAGATGATTGTTTCTCTTCTGGCCAATTGCTCTCTAATACTAAGGATCTAAACTGTGTGATGTAAGACACTAAATCTTTATTTCCATGTTTTAACTCTAATAGTTCTCCATCCACTTTTTGAGATAACTGTCGTCTATCGAACATTTTTCTAAATTCTGACTTAAAGGCTAACAGGTTATTTAGAATGGGATTCTCTTGACCAACTAATAACACTGACCAAGTTGCCGCCTCGCCAGTAAGTTAAGACAGAATAAAAGCTATTTTAGTAGCACCTGTATTAAAGGCTTCAGGTCTACAAAGGAAATGAAGTTCACACTGTGTAAGGAAAATTTGACATTTCTTGACATCTCCCCCAAAACATTCTGGAGGTGCTAAAGGGACTGGACCTATAGTCTATTCATGTTCCCTCTACTTCCCTCCTGAGAACTTGTTCCTTCACCCAAATCCTCTCTAAATAACACTGGTAATTCTCTACTTGGGCTCTCAGAAACTCTCGACTCCAAAGAAATGCCTTCACCCCTACGGGTAACCCTAGAATTTAATTCTTCAAACTTGACTTGTAACTCCTGGTTCTCCCTTCGCACTGCCCTCATTTCCTCCTTTAACTCTGAAAACATGTCCCTTAAGGAACTTGCTAATGCTTCTGTGGGATCTATATCCGCTCAGGTGGAAAAATTATCGTGGGCCTTTCATCCTGTCAGGGTCCGGCTTGACTGAATTCCACAGGAGCTGATGCTGGCCCCACAGACCCTCACCAGGAGTTCACCTCTCAACCCTAAAGTAAAAGCTGAGCTGAGAACCCTAAGAAAGGGAAAGGGGAATTTGGATAAAATAACAACAGAGACACTGCAGCCCTGCAACCTTCTGGTAGGCTCTGGTATCTGTAGTAAACAAATACACTTGGTTACTTATACATTAGTGTAAACCTTTTTCTCTAAATTATTTTTAAAGCAACCCTAACTTCTTTACCTCTTATACCTCTGTTTAAGACTTAGAGGTTAATTATCTTTATGGAATATCTTGTAAGCTGTTGTAATGTTTTAGTGCATATTGTCACTAGCCATTCCAGTCTCTTTAATATCCTTAAGAAAAATGACTCTTGAAAACACCTTACAACCTTAGATATTCTCCTTTAACTTTAAAGTTCATTTAACTTCAGTAAGTTTGAATTTTCAAATACTGTTTAGAAATGCAGTCTTTCTTAAAGTATTAAATTCTCTTTGTATGAAAATTGCATTAAGTAGAAACTCAAACTTTCTTGAATGCAACTGCTTCTTCTGCGTGTGAATCTTTTCTTTGTTACACATATGAATATATAGTTACTTTCTTGAATAACTTATTCACTCTCTGCAACCATGCGATTAACATGCGAAATCACAAGACGTGAGAAATTGTCCTTGCGCTAAAAAATGACACGCGCACCTTATAAATTCACGTGTACGTGAAACACGCGCTTGCACTGAAAAACTATGCACGCTAGTTCCAATGGACTCGCGCTCTATCGCCAACCGAACTCGCGCTATTACTTGCGACGTCTCTCATGTAAAAATAGTTCACATGCCAAAAACAACTCGCGCTCAATAAAAATGGACTTGCGCTCTATCGCAATCCAACACGTGCTCTCATACGTAACATCACTCACATGAAAAAAGTACACGCGCTAAAAATTACCCGTGACCAGTTAATATGGACTTGTGCTCTATCGCAATCCAACACGCGCTCTCATACGCACGCGCTCCCAGCGACATTGCTGAAGACACAGACTCGCGCGCACGTTAAACAGTCTTGAAACACTTTTCACGCTATTAACAACTTTAAAACTTGCGCGCAGTCTTTTCAATTATTTTCCATATTGTATATAAACTGTAAACGTTTTCTCTTCTTATAGTAAACTTTAAACTCTTTAAGATTCTGATATAAAATGGAAGTTCACTGTGAGAATCTTTAAGCTTTTAAAAGGAACAATCCCACTTGATGTCTTCTTGATCACTCTGGCTCAGCAACGATTTTCTCACTTCTTTGGTAAATCTTCTGAACTCTGAAAGGCCTTGCTTAAGGAGCTTAACTAATGTACAACCAGCCACTGAATTACTTTGGATGAAAGGCAGTTTAAAATCTTGCTCACCTCCCAAGAATCCAACCCATTCTCCTATCCACCAATCGGACAAACCAAACATACTATTGTTCCTTGAACCAATCAGATTGTTTCTTTCTCTCCATCTTGACTTGGGCAACCACAATGTTAATTCTATGTACATACTCTTCCTGATTACTACTCAGCCAGCCTTGACACTACCTTCCCTCTTTGCTGATTTCCTGCTTTGACCTGGACTCCCTAGCTGGGTGGCCTCTCCTAGGCTACTCACCTGCAACTTTCAGGAACCTTTGTGTGTCACTTAAAAGTCTTCCACAGACTCTGTGTTATCTGTAACTGGCATTTCCTGAACAGACTTGAACTTCCACGGCAGGGTGCATATGTTGAGGACCAGACCAGGGACAGAAAGCCTGAGACTTTTGGAGTACAATCTGAATACATGTCCCCCATCTGGTTCAAAACTACTTAACAGAAAGAGATCAGACAACCAAAAAACACTGTAAAGGAGCCATTGATATATATCTACAAGAACAAGAACAGAGGTTTTATTGACAGTGTAACGATATGCATTACACCCGCTCTGTCAAATGTATATACTCACAGAGGTGTAGTGTGGACCTAGCATGGAAAAAAATATATTGATGAGGATATGTTGAGACAGGAAGACAGGTTCACTGTAAGGTACCCAAAGGTTAAACTGAAGGGGAAATGATTTAGGACATAACACATGGAACTCTCAATGACATCTTTTAAAAAAGGACTCCTGACTTTCCCTCGCTAAAGAATAACTTCTTTGAACTCGTGGTTGATGCGTAATCTATGATGCGTGAGGGGTACAACTGGATAAAGTTGATTGGACGTTTTTTGTACGTTTCTCTCATCTTTTATGGCCGTGCCCAGAAGCTTCACCTGCACTTCCATGTGCAGCAGTATGCTTTTGGCACGTCCGTATGTCTCCGGATCTGGCGCCACCCCCATAGCCACCACCATCTTGGCTACAGGTGCCAGGCTGTGAAATGCAATCTCTTCAGTTTAGATGCCGGACTGGCCGGCCATGGCGTTTCATGGGACCGGGGACCTTGGGGAGCAGGTGAGTTTCTAACGTCTATTTTCGCCTATGTATTTTTTTGTTTATTAAGGGCTTGTGATACTAACGTATTGTGTAACCAATAGTGAGTTACACAATTGTTAGCTAGAGTATTTGGTCATTTGTACTTATCTTTGAATATTTAAAGTGTGCCTTAGTGTAATACATTAATAAATTAGTTATTGTTGTAATTACCTGTGGTGGTCTTTATATTTACTGTTTCTGTAAACTGTTATCTGTACTACACATTAGAGCTCCCTTCCTCCTTAATTCAGCCTTATTGCTAGGTCTATGCTACTTGAAGTGAGTGTTTTAGTTCAACGGGATTTGAAACCTTGCTTAACTCTAGATCGGCTTTTCTAAGTAACATCCTGGGTAACTACTTAAAAAATAAATAAAATTACCATACTCTAATTAAAGATGCTAGGGCACGGTCCTTGGTAGACAGATGCAGTTCCTTTAAGCTTGCAGGTGTAGTACTGTTTGTCTTCTGTGGACAGAACTGATCCATTGAGAAGCCTCATAATCAAGATCGGTTCGCACCACAGGGATTGTCTCACAGGGTGGAAAGAGGGAGATACCATATTTTTGGGTCTGCAGGGATACAAAAGTTTCACTAAACATCAAAGCTAGAAATACTTTACAAGCAGACCACTTTCCTCTTACAGAATTGCACTTGAGCTGGATCCATTGCAAGAGCAATCTCCAAACTAGCAAGGATTCACACACAGACACACACCTTCTGTCATTCGCACTGCTCACTCATCTGCAGCACTGCACTGTGTTGGCATTCTGTAATGAGGCAACACCTATAAAGTATGCATCTGGCCCCTTGTAACTAAATATTTGAACCGTGTTAGTCATCTACAGCCCACAGAGGAAAGCTGTGTGGCCTCTTAAATATATAAGAATAGAACAAGAGCTGCAAGCAGCGTAGTAACAATGCTGGTAATACAAAAGTGTATAGTGGTTCCATTTGCTAGAGAAATGCATCCTAGAGTGCTTTGCATCTTTCTGCTCACTCTGACACTGTTTTCAGGTTTGATGGAGGGCCTGCACCTGGAGTGCCTGCACCTGAACATACACTGGGGCTGCTCTATTCAGGGATTTAATAGCAAAAATCACCCCTGACCCTCCCACACTACTATTATTGCTGGTAACTTCTATTTATCGTTTGGTGTGTGTGCACATCTAGGATTGCCTGTTATCGCTCTTCAGTGTGGCTGTTGTGGTCTATCTGTTGAGTTGTGTGTGGCCCTGTTTGCATGTTGTGATTTGAAACACTGCCACTCGTTCTTTTTGTTGGTGGCTTTCTTTAGTGTTTGATAGAGGTGCACATACTGAGATGTCTCAAGTCTTCTCGCAGTAGCTGGTTCTGTTTATTGGTTGATACACATACCTCATCCGCCTAATTTCGGGGTCCTTCGATTAGTAGTTGGCAATGCCTGGAGCGCCTTAGCTCCCTCCTCTTTTCACTATAAATTGTATTTAATTTTTGCTAGATATAAATATCCTGGAGTACCGTGCCTCACCCTCCCTTGTCATTTCAGGGCGCTTCGATGAGGTTCTGATCCGCCATCAGGTGAAGTACTTGGGATTGATGGAGAACTTGCGAGTGCGCAGAGCTGGATTTGCATATCGACGGAAATATGAAATCTTTCTGCAAAGGTAAGTTCTCTCCTTGGAAGGTGTTAGGAGGGATTTTCACGCTTGTTCTCACCAAACTCTGGCAAGTAGCAAAGGCTGGGCAGTAAGGCAGACCTAAGAGATCAAGGGCTGGTCTATAAGTGCAGTTCACACTTTGAGGCAGTCAAGTAATGGAGTTACACAGAAGTATAAATATATATACGTAAGAATACTATACACCACAAAAAACACTTAACTATATATATTTGTTAAAGGGTTGTTATAGTTACAAGAAAAAAATGAAAAACGTTAGAAATTCGCCTGTTATGGTAAGCTAAGCAACCATAACTCGCGCCACCACCTTGCACTGCTAAGACTAACACCCAGGACATCAAAGATGACATCACAAATGTCATTGATGTATGTACGTAAAATAGACCTATAACTTAGCCCCCACTTGATTAAATCCATTCAGACTTTGCACAAACATTCAAGGTCAGGTCTATAATCTTTCTGAAATCTTTTGTGAACATTCGTCAAACGGCAACAAAGTTATAAGTCATCTGAAAAAGTTTAGACCCCACCTCTAATTTTTCCCCCCTTGACAAAATCTGACCAAAATTTGCTAAAACATTCAAATCTGAGTCTAAAATCTTTTTGCAAACCATTGTGCAGATTCGTCAATCTATTGCTAGTTTTCCCAAGGCTGCCGCCATTACTGATAGGTTGGCCCAGCGGGGGGGTGTCAAATGATATGGATTGGGCATCCATTATCTCCTCTCTATGGCAAAAATTGGTCCCATGAACAGACTCCGCCTGGGGGAGATAATTGGAAGAGCACAACGTTATGTGAGAAATCTTGGAATACTCGAGGCAATATCCACCTATTTGGAGAGCAGATTTGGGAAATCATCGATGGACCCACCATTGGTTTTGGACTTAACGAGAGAGGTTAGGTGGAACCCAAAAGTTGAGTTAGAAACCATTTCAAAACTAATCACCAGAAGAAAGCGCTCTAGGGCTCCAGGCCCACATGGCCTAACAAATAATACATTTAAGGATGATCCTAACTTGTGGGCCCAGTTGTTATGTCGTGATAAACGGCACCACATTTATGAGCCTTTCAAATATTTTGGGACCCCCCCTCTAATTGTGCTCCCTCTTGGCGAAACAGGACCACACTTTACAGAACCATTCAGGGTCAAGGACAATATGATATTGCAAAATGTCATACAGTTTCATTGAGTGGCGCCAAAGTTATAAGACATCCAAAAATTGCTTTTCACCAATCCTGTAATGCAAAAATATGTATGGGTGTCCCTGAACATCTGAGATGTTTGTGAGCATCACAGGGCTCCCCCTCCGAATCTCTGCACTGTTTGCGGACTTCTGATATGAAAAACCACAGGTTCTATTTGCGTTTTATGACCATATCCCATCCCATTCTCAAGTGCAATGTCGTGTTTTTGAATATGTTTTTACCGCAATGTCCGCGGACAACGGCAGCTGTACGCGGATACAATATGGCGGCCGTTTAAAATGACGCATCTCACGTTTTTAATTGACCAATCAGCAGGCACGTACAGTGTCTGCGGACATCGCGCCGCTCTCAGATTGGCCCAGGAGGCTGTCCGTGGAACGAATAGGGAAGTGAGTCCGCGGATCAGACCCAGATATCACACATTTATTTTGTACCTACTTTTTGGCCTTTTTACAGAAAAACAACTGGATGGATTTACAAAAGCATGCTATCGGGACCAAGCCGCCGCTCCTGTCGCCGATGTGGTGAAATCCATCCAGCGGTTTGGGCTGTAGGCCTGAGTAAAAATGTTTTCCATTGCGTCCATAAGGATTTCCACAGATTTTGGGACCCCCCCACCATATAACCGCACCACTTCGCAGAATCATTCCGAGTGGGCCATATACTTTTTTTTGCTAAGTTTTGTGAGGATTCATCCGGGGGGCGTAGTTATAAGCCACCTAAAAAGTGCTCTTTCTAGGAGTTGAGCAACTTACCCATAACTGCACGGCCGCTACGGCAGGCCGTGTAATATGTATTAATATACTGTAATTTATCTAAATGTGGGTTTGCCCAACAGTTTACTCTGCAAAAAGTCAAAAGCAATTCAGCAATAGCAACTCAAAGCTGTCCCAAGTAAAGTGGGAGAAAAGGTGTTTAAGCAGATGTAATATACAATGCCTTAAACTTCCCTCACTTGAGCATTCCTTCCTACCAGGTATGTAAGCATCCAATCTCTCAGAGATCAAGTCAGAGTCATGTACCTGAATGGGGGACGGGATATGTAAGGAAGTCTCAAAGTTCAGCTGCACATGTTTTGGCCACAGGTAGGTTGAATGTCTTTTAAAGAACACTTTTCAGGTCAAAGGTTTTAGGACAACATGCTGGGTACACTCTCAATTCCACTATACTTGAGGCAACCCAGGGCAAATCTTGGGCTAGAACACGACTTCCCCAGACAAGAAAGTGTAGTAATAAGGAGGGGACATTGCACACATGAAAACCACACGGGGCAATGGGACATCAAAAGTGGTAGGAACACCCTGAATTCCAATTTTCAAAGTAACCACCCATAGGGCACCAAGAATCCCTGGTGCCACTTATTTCTGTCATTGGTTCCGGTTGTGGTGGTACAGGGATTACGGTGCAGTGGTGGAAGTTGGTAGCTGGTTTGGGTCCAGCTAGGTGATGGTTCCGATCTCCCGTTCAGGGACTGTTCCAGCAGACTTACAGCAAGGCCGGCCAGATGACCTGGGACAACAGCTACAATGACCCTTGCAACAAGGATGGACCCCCAGCAGACTACGTGCAGTGCCGAAGAATCTCCTGTCAGGGGTCCAGAGGCTCAGCTTGAGGCAGAAGCACAAAACCGTCTCAGACAGGCCCCTCTACAGGATGAAGAGCAGCAGATACCAGTTATGAATGGTCGGTCCACAGGAGGTTCCAAGGACACCTACAGAGTCGAACGATGGCAGGACACTGGTGCAGGACACATGACGAGTTCCTACTCCCCACAATCCAGTTTTGGAAGCCACAACGAGGATCTTCCCTGGTTGCAGGAGATGCAGCAGAGATTCATTAGTAGATGGTCTGGGCCATGTCGCTTTGCTTTATCAGCTGTCTATTGGGTCTTCAATGCTGCCATCATATCTTCAGATTTGTGGTCCCGGTGGGCAACCCCAAGTTTGGCTCCAGACCCTCTTCACAATATCCAGGCTTATGGCGACTCTATACATCCAGTCACAAGGATATGCTCCATTCAGATATGTTATGGCGGTGCAATCCTGGACAGCTAGCTACCTAACATTTGTCCAGCATCAGATATAATCCAGGATAAGTGTGGATTGGGATCAGACAGTCTCAAGCCCAGTTTTAACCAGTTCAGTAATATAAAGCACTTGCTTTATATGACACTGTGTTGAGTGTTGAGCATGACCCTGTGAAAGTCCATGCCCTTTTAAGGAAGTCAAAATCCCGAGAGGGCAGGAAGATTGCCAAAAAGCATTATGGCCAAAGGGCATGACTTAAACCACAAGGAGAAACCATTTTGAGTATATGGTACTCCAAACATCCTTATGCAGTATTAAAAAGATGGTCCACGGCAGTGCACCGGAAAATATTTGTAAAACACTGTTCACTGCCACCAGCCCGACCTACGCATATCTCAAAGGCACAAAGCATGTTGCTAAACAAAAGGGTGAAAGAGGATATAAAGTACCTGTGTACCTCCACTTAAGGTGATGTGTTTTTACTAAATGAGAACACAGGAAAACACAACTGTGAGAAACGGTCTCCCTGTACTAGGAGTTTTAGGGACAAAACAAATGAGTTGAGCAGATAAGTGTAGCTAAAATTCTTTGCATACCTCAAAAGTCAGCCAGAATATTCCCAAACCTACGCAGATATGTTGGGGATTCCATTGAAATCATTTTGGAAAAGCCTCAAAAAGATAATAAAAATCCTTAACAGGATGTGTCTGTGAACAGTGTGAAGAGGACATTCGTCGAATAGTTACAGTTAACTTTTCACAGTTACCTGCTCAGCCACTGATGTGATTTTTATTACCACTACCTCCAGAGTCTTACCTCCACGCCCAGTGGAGTATTCGTGGCCCACCCAGCAGGGGCTTTAGAGGCTGTCGTAGAAGGGTTAGGGAAAAGCATGTACCTGTCACTGTGCAACAGTAAAGATATATACACAAAACACTTAAAAATGCAAAAAATCATTAATGGAAAGGTGACCCATCGTCATTATCTCTCCCTCAAATTGTGACTAAGACTAAACAACCTTCGCCAAGAAATCAGAGTCACCGTAAAAAATCAACTACCTGCCTCACAAGGTGTTGATAGGAAACCGCACAAATCATGCTAGCCAATCTAGCAACAGCATCACCAAATCATGATTAGCGATCTCATAGAAGCATCTGCTTCAATAAATACCTAAATACCTTTCTCAATGTGATTTCAAATGAAGGGAAAAGGCCTCTTCATACTCACTAACTGTACTTCTACAGTAGGGAGTTGAAAAGGGCTCGAGCAGACTGACTGCCTGGGATTATCCACAATTCAAAGAAAAATTGAAAAATTCCACAAATATTAAAAAGCCACCCATCAAAAAGTATAAAAAATAGGATAAAAATGCTTTAAAAAAAAGTTAAATGCTGGTTCCACCATTTAGCCAACCCAGAATAAGGTGTCTGCTCTTAAACTGTGGGCGGGGGTGCCTTGGGGAAGGAGGGGTACGCAAAATTCTTTACCCAAGCAGCTCAAAAAGAATTCAAGTTCTGCTAAAAATCAAAATAGGCAGAATCCAGCTTGGGCCTTCAAAAATCTAGTAAAAGAATTTGGACGGTGTTGACCCCTCCCATCTGGAAAGCCTTGCTGCTCTTCCTCTCCTTCCAGCCATCTGCCTCCTGGTCTTCCTGCTCCGCTGCCCCAAACATTTGTGTGCAGCGCCTGAGCTTACTCTATTTATACCTTTTTTGGGCCGTCCCTATTCTACAACTACAATCACCAAAATTCGTCCAGCACTGAACATTTTTCTAAACAAAATATCAAGGACACAAGCATCATTTGCAACTAGGAACCGTTCCAACAAAAGTGTTCAGTGGACAGCACCTTACTTGTATAAATAAGGACGGCTTTCATCATTCAGCACTAGGCATTTCTACAATAAAAGTGTCAGCGGACTACAGAATCCTGTTTAGAACTACAGAATAAAACTACAGAAAAGCTGCCTTTTGTAGTTTGCAGTGTTTGCTGTTATCTATGTTTTGTATTTTGCGAGAACATTGGCCTCATCCCAGAAAAAAGCCTACATATCAGTGAACGGCATTGTTTACACAATAAGAGTGTGATGTACCCTGCTCAATGCCATTGGCGCTTCCCTGGCTTTTGGAGGAAGGCCTGGTCTGCGGCTCAGACCACATGCCATTTTAAGCACGGCTAATATGGAAAATACATGTCACAACTCTTCAGTGTAACACTTTCAACCTAGATGAGGGAGTACAGTAATAACTGAGGGGATGCCACCTGGCAGTTTAAGCTAGAATGCCCCTTTTGGGATGATACAAAACCTGTTTTTTACATGGTCTTTCCCTTTCTGTAATGGTATCTCAGGCTGAAAAACAATGGTCTGGATGGTTGCTCAGTGGGTTAGCGTGCATGCTACAAAGATCTGTGGATGTCAGAATTTAACATACTGGTGGTTCAGCTCAAAATGTGCACAGTTGATACGGATACCAGTTACTTAAAGAACTGATGTCAATTAGGAGATCACTAGCATCCACCATTATGACCATGTGTTCATGCATAAACAATATACCAGCCTTTGTAACTTAATTGTGCGCGTTTCTAGTGCCCGTGGAGCAACTACATGACCATATGATATTCTGGAGAAAGCACACCAGTAACTATGCTCTTTTAAACTTTATTGAGATCTTCACTGTCACAGTTTCAGAAAAATTGGTTATTGGATGCTGTTTTACTAACACCCAGATTCAGTGGTCAGTTCCTAGACCTATTCTAGCTTTCATTTTGCCTCTGACATTCAGACTTCCCAGGCATCACTCTCTTGTTTTGCATTAGTCCGCATAAGTGCAATGGGTATGCCCAGATATGGGCCCCAAGGAACACCTCACTGTTGAGGCCTGCTGAGGCTGATCATTGCATTGTGGTCTCATGCAGAAGAGATGTCACCTGGCAGTTTAAGCTAGAATGCCCCTTTTGGGATGATACAAAACCTGTTTTTTATATGGTCTTTCCCTTTCTGTAATGGTATCTCAAGCTGAAAAACAATGGTCTGGATGGTTGCTCAGTGGATTTGCCAGAAGGTTTTGATTCATTTTAAATCCTTCCAGCCATCATTGTTGTGTTTCGCTGTAGCCATCCCAAGACTCAACCAGCAAGATTGCAGAACTTTCTTTGACATTAGATCCTTTGTCTACCCAGTCCCAAACGGAGCATCTACTGACCTATCCGTAAGGGTCAGCATTGAGTTACTGTGCTGCCTCTGTTTTGGAGTCTGATCAAATCAAGGACATCTTTTGACTTGCTGGTACCATGTTTATGTGCCAGGTTCTCTATGCACACAATTTGTATTTGGAATTCGAACTGCAGTCTGCAGGAAATGGGATGTGTCAAATCACCTGTGCACACTAATTCCAGGGTGGCAGCGATTCTAAAGCTGCAGCTTTACAGTAAATAGCTGTTTTTCATTATTACCTGCTTCAAGCAGTAGCAGTGATAAAAATACTTGAATGAAGAAGAGACAGTCTACCTTAATCGCAATGAAGATATTTCATATCTGGTTTGCTGGACAAAGTGGAGATTGTCAATATATCTTCTGCTTGGGCAATATGGAGATGCCCCAATTCCAGCCTCATGCATGTACATCTGATTATCCTTTGTACTCTGATATGCTAAAATAAATTCCTTTGTGAAGAGTCACCAACCACTCCACTGCCTGCCTCCACCCCCTGTAAAGTGATAGATTTTGACCAATGTTACTGGCTCAATGTACATGGCTAAATATTGTCTACCTATCATTCCACTAAGAATAACAAACTATATCTTGGTGGAAACTGAGGGTTTCATTAATTATGCAAATGTGAGTGTGGTTTGGCAAGCATTATAGGTGACTTTTTGCACATTTATACAAGACCCCCCACCCTTTTGTGTTACACCACTCTCAGTACATACATGATATCTGAGCCAGAGGCCTCGATTGCAGCTTGTTATTAGGGGTTGTCTTGTCCTTCGACCCACAGTTCTGTAACATGGCTCTGAGTGCTGCTCACTTGTTTTTCTAGGTTTACTGAGCTCAGAAGGACTGGCGTGCTTCTTTATTGTCTCCTTGTTGTGTTTACAGATACAAGTCACTGTGTCCAGACACATGGCCAAACTGGGATGGTCGGGTGCTCGATGGAGTGGCAGTGCTAGTCAAACACTTGGGCTACAAACCAGAGGAATTTAAGATGGGCAGGTGAGTCCCTTTCCCTCCAGTGTTGCATGAAGATTCACCAGCCACCATCACATCCTCCCTACTCGGCTCCATTGGATATACCCACTCATGCCTCCTTACCTAATCCACATGTCTACAACCGTCTTTTATGCCTCTCCACCACCATCCCTTCTATTCCTCCAACATCATCTCTTCTGCTCATGTTCTGCCTGTTTGGTGAATTCTAATTTATGTACTAATTCCCTTCTACCTTCGAGACCCCCATCTCTTTTGTTGGACATTAGGACTTTAACATTTTAGCCCTACTCTCTCATGTGTTTTGCCCTGATTTAGATTGTGTTTCCACTGTTTTAGGAGTCTGACAAACTCCATAGGCATCTACTTTTTGTATAGTGACACAGAGCACATTCTGTGCAGTGTCACAGAGAAATCCTTTTAGATTGCTCATAAGTTTAAATACCTTTTCTTGGGTGAACTACCAAGAATAGTAAAGTGAAATTGACTTTACTTACCTTTTCTCTTAGTAGGTCCAGCCAACACCGCCTTATGTGGAGTGCTGGGGGGTTACTTAGTAGCCCCTTATCGTACTCTCTCATGTAACATTTTTTATGTTACCCTCACTACTTTAAATGACTGCAGGCAGTGTTTTAATTTTCCTACCATTGTGCTCATCTACCGCAGGCTGAATCCTCTGGCTGCAGTATAGCACCCATGAGTGACAATTCCGTCAAAATGGGCTGGTCTTCTTTTTTCGCCATTTTCTGTTGGTGAGGTAATTCTTGGGTTTTACTCTGTGCGTAGAGGCATATTTGAGCCCTTTGTTCATTTGGCCTTTGGCAGGCATCAGCCCTGAAGCACGCCTCTGGTTCCAGTATGTCTCGAAATGCAGGATGTGAGGGAGGTTCCCAAAACACCCCTGTCCTTTATCTCTAGGAATGCCTGAATGCAACCAGTCCTGATTGGCTGTCCTTTTAGGACAGCCACCCTGCTGTGTGATTGACATCCTATGCTGTGCATGAATGGGAGAAACCTGCTTAAAAGCTGATGGGTTTGGGACTAGAGGCAGAGTCGACCACTGGAAGAAACACCCAACGAAGAAACCATAAACGAAGCCTGCTGCATTCCCCTGGACCTTTGAATTGCCTGGTGAAGCCCTGCTGCTGTGCTGAAACTCCTTATTCAATTCGACAGAGAAACTCCAGAAGGGACGACTTCTTACCTTGGGATAGTGGGACAACTAACCCCGAGACGAACTCCGCTGGACCATCTTCCCCGATGGGCTGTACTTCTTCGCTGCTGCAAGAGTCGAGAGATCCTTAGTAGAGTGCAACGTCTGAAATCCGGCTGGAAGCTCCAGGAGTCTCCTAAGGACCCTCAAGAGCTCTAGTCCAGAGTGCAGGACCCAAGGAGTGAAGGAAGCCTAACCGGTATCTGAGATCCGCGACAGTGCTGTTTACTAAGTGCTGAAATCGTGAAGTGCTGCTGAACCGAAAAGAGCCTCTAGCTGCTGACGACCTCCAGGAGCCCTCCAGACGTCCTCTCTCTTGTCCCCATGACTGAGGCTCAGGAACCCAGGGTCTGCATTGCTGCAACAGAAAAGAATTCAGCTGGACCATTCTTCATCAAACCATAGGTACTGTTTAGATTTGGGGTGCTTACCTCAGTGTCTTTGAGCTGTGCTTTTCTCAGTTAGATTTGTAGTGGCTTACTCTTAGAGTTGATTCCAACTCTGTTTCTCACAGGCTTAACAGCTTGTGACCCGACAAGTGATTTTCCTTACAAAACTCTCTAACTTTGTGCAAGACTTTGATTTTCGAAGAAGTGCCTCAGCTCCATAGACTGTTTCACTTGACTTTGGCTGTCCTGGCTCCCTGCAGACTCTTCTAGCCCATTGAATTTGATATTGTTTGTCCCTCGTAGGTGGTAACTTGTTTTAGACGGTTACTGCTGGGAAAGGCTTGTCTAGATTTCATTGGAAGATTTAAGTGTCCTCACATATACTGAGAAACTGTTTAACCTTTTTCCTTCCTTAAACCTTTCCTTTCTGCAACCTCAGAATCTGCAAAGTATAACTAGTTTGATACATAAATGCCATTACCCTCCTTGTGAATGAAGCCACCTCAGTGTGTAGGAATTGTGAAAGAAGCATATCCAAAGATTATCCACTAACTTATGCTGATCCTGAAAAGTGATTTTAAGTACATTTACATTGTAACATGAATTGCCTTTTTAAAGAATGCTTATTTAAAACTTGATGTTAATTAAATTAATAGTTATTTATAACTGAAACCTTGAGTGTAAGAGTTACTTGTATTTATGAATGTCATTTCTACAGATCACCTTTACCCCTCTTGAGATAGGCCTGGCTGCTCGGTCACACTACCAACCTGTGTAGTACAGACCTATACCAAAAGGTGGGTTACCTAATACCAAGCAGATAAGTGTTGTGGAGTCTCACCAAGTGTTACTACACCAATTCTTACCTAATACTGCCATCCTGTCCACCCCTCTGCCACCATCCCCTCTAATCTTCCACAAACCCTTTCACTGACATCCCTTCAGCCCCTCTGTTGCTGTCCGTACCCGGCCCTCTGTTGCTGTCCGTACCCGGCCCTCTGTCCGTACCCGGCCCTCTGTTGCTGTCCGTACCCGGCCCTCTGTTGCTGTCCGTACCCGGCCCTCTGTTGCTGTCCGTACCCGGCCCTCTGTTGCTGTCCGTACCCGGCCCTCTGTTGCTGTCCGTACCCGGCCCTCTGTTGCTGTCCGTACCCGGCCCTCTGTTGCTTCCCGTACCCGGCCCTCTGTTGCTTCCCGTACCCGGCCCTCTGTTGCTTCCCGTACCCGGCCCTCTGTTGCTTCCCGTACCCGGCCCTCTGTTGCTTCCCGTACCCGGCCCTCTGTTGCTTCCCGTACCCGGCCCTCTGTTGCTTCCCGTATCCGGCCCTCTGTTGCTTCCCGTACACGGCGCTCTGTTGCTTCCCGTAACCGGCCCTCTGTTGCTCTTAAGAAAGCCTGTTCATTAGATGACAAAAATCAATGTTAATTATTAAAGCTACTAATCCACTGTTTTGAATGATGTGACATTGATTGTAGCGGCTTGTCATTGACCAGTAAGTAGCATTTCTGCTGGGGTGACTCGGCCAAGGAAGGTAGTGCAAAAGCTTTTACTAAAACATAGCAGATTAAAAAAAAAAAGTTTTGTTTGGAGCTCCTATTAAAATCCCACCTCTGGTCTCAATGTTTAAACTGATGTGTAATGTATTCAGCGTATTAAATTAGCTAGAAAGCAAAGCAATATTTGTTTTTATGTGTGGTCCCTTGATGATTTTCATTCACACTAGTTTCACACCTTCTCTTGTATACTGATTTGACCCGTCTCTTGATTCTTCTTCATTTGTGAGCGGCTTATTATACTGTTAAGCACCCCTCATTTCTGTTTATTCACTTGTCCCTAATGGAAACAGTTTGGGTGTCCACAACCTATGGACACTCCTGTCCCATGCACACCTCTATGTACTGAAGAAACTTGTCAGTCAAAATGTACTGTAACTTATATATTTAAGTGTTTAAGTAGTTGAACAATGTTGGTTGAAGATAGTTTCAACAGTTTTTCAAAATAGCTTTTCAAATAATACAATTTGATCATATTAAATTTGTGGATCTCATATTGATAGAACTCAGGTTTTCTGACAATGAAACACACAGGATACAGAATACAATGCCTCAGATTCCCTTTTAAAGGATACAGACTGGTAGCCGTAAAGGTTACACTCGACGTCTTCTCCCAACCGACTGATGGCAGAAGTAGAATGAAGTGCAGTCAAGAGACACCTTCTAACTAATGTCACTCTTTGACTGGTAATAATTCTACAGTCAGAGAGAGTAATCAGTGGGAAAGGCATGAGTGGACCAAGTTTCACCAAGCTGTTGATAGCGAGGAAATGTATCAGGATACTATAATAATTAAGAGGACAGTAAGAGCCTATCTGATATACACTAACCTTTTGCACAGTCACTGGTAGTCCAAAGATGTCCGAAGAATCCCAGGAAAACAACGACAACGAAGGGAAAGTGAGGAAACTAACCCATACGGGAAGAGGGCCGCACTAGAGCCGGGTTGGTGCACACAGGAAAGCACCCAAAGTTCAGTGGACTATTTAGTAGAAAGTTAATAGGAGGAGATGATGAATCTTGATCCAGGAAGGTATGCCCTTTTTGGTAGTGGGAGGAAGTCCAGTTGGGAGAGTTGTAGGACAGAATCTCCGAGAATAAACCAACAGAAACTTAACCTCTCTTGCTGTATAGGTGGGATAGGGAACCAGACTCTACAGGATGTATATGACAGTCTTGTAGAAATCAGCTTAACTTTCTGTATGGAGTTGGAGCATGAAGTTACTGAGTGCCGCGTAGGAACGCGACTGGAAGCCCCGTGTGGACCTGGAGCTGGAAGTTGCTGGGTGCCGCGTTGGAACACGGCTGGATGCTCCATGTGGAATTGGAGCTTAGTGTTGTTGGGCTCCGCGTAGAAAACACGGCTGAGACTCTGTACGGGAACAGAGCGGGTAATGCGGGGCGCCGCGTAGGAACACAGAAGATAATCGCTCTGTGCGACTGAGAAAGGCAAAATTGTCGAATGAATGAATAGCGTCTGCGTGAAAGCAGCAGATGCCAAGCTCCGGAACAATAACTCAAGTTAACGCGATCAGAAGCGCCATCGCTTAGAATCTATTCCATGAAATACGGTCAGCTGACGTGCATCTGACCAACGTGATGACGTGTACGTTGGTCAGGTGATCCAAGCGCGTAATGTAGAGAAGAAGAAAACAAAAACACACAAACGCGATCGTAGCCCCAACATAACGGCACCGGCAAGTGCAGTATTAACGGCGCCTCCCAGATAGCTTCCATTGTGTGTAGAATGGCCTAGCCGTTCTAAAAGCTGAAGATGCTGGTAAGAGGGAACGTTTAGGGAGAGAAAAGGAGCCTGATGGTCCTGGGATGGCAGGCATGACACACATTGATTTTACTCAATACAAACATTTAGTGTTTTAAATTCATTACATTATTAGTGCAACACAAAGTTTTCAACAATTGTAGTTACAAATTAGTTTTCAATGGTAATAGAAACAAAAAGTTCTCAATAGAATTTTCAAAATAATAAGGCTTGTCGCGTTTCGAGAATTCATCTCTTCTTCAGGAGCACACGGGTCATAATGGTGTCTCTTGCAGTTTCTGCCTCTGTTCTCAAATGGTTTCCGTCCTACTAATCTAGTCGCTCCTTTTCTGTCTCCTAGGCTGACCTTTCCTTTACTACATGGTGCCCCACAAGGTTCTGTCCAGGGCCACCTCATTTTGTCCCTATGTACATCCCCTCTTGCTTCTATTGTTGGCCATCCAATCCTGGATGCATTTTCACTTTAGCCACTAAAATGCTTCTAAAATAGAAATTCTATAATTCCCTGCTCTATTCACTTCTTTTGTTGCTCCCACATCTTTCAATTCCTTTCCTCTAGCTACTATTCCATTAACACAGTCTGCTAGGAATCTTGGAGTAATGTGTTACTGCCACTCTCTAATTCATAGATAATATTTCTCATTCCTGTCTGTTTTAACTCTATAATATTCACAAAGTGTGTAAATTTCTTTCCTTTCAGGCTACCAAACATCTTATTTTCTCTCTATTTTCTGATACTGCTCTGCTTTACTAATTGGCCTTCCTGCCTATCGACTTGCTCCGTTATGGTCCATTGTTAACTCAGCTGTACTCTTGTCTCTGTCTCTCCTCCTGCACTTCTGATTCTTCTCTTGAATCTATCTTTTGATTTTCCTCTGCTCTTTCACTTCCTGTGTATTATCTTAAAAGGTATTCATGGATTGACTGCACCTTACCTTTCTTCGATAATCTCTATTCATAATCTTATTCGCTCTCTAGCATGTTATTTTCTATCCGTTCCTAAGTCACTCATGTTCCATCGCATTTTGTCTGCTTTGCCTTACTAGTAACTAATCATTGCAATTCTTTACCCCTTTCTGTTAAATCCTTACCTACACTCTCTTTATTCCGTGCTATGCTTAAAGCTCATCTTCTTTCGCAACGTTTATCATTCTACTTTATTTTCTACCATGTTTTTCACGTTCAGTGCTTTGCTGAAAACGCTCTACAAGTCAATAAATGTAAAAACAGATTTATTTGGTTGTATTTGTGGGGTTAAACATCTCCCACAAAAAGCTCACATTTATGAATTTGTTGGAGGGTTTTGTAAAGTTCAGACATTTATGCACATAGGCATTGTGACTCTATAGAGCTGGCTGTTTATATCTAGAGTATGTTAAACCCTTTAACTGCCATGGGTTTTCCCTTCCAGTGCCAAGGCCTTTTTTTGGTGATTTCAATCCCTTGCAACTTTTTTGTTACATGAGATATCTCAGCCACATTTGGCCCCTTTTTTTCCCCACATGTAGGCGGTCATAACGCCACCCAGAAATCCTAGTTTGCTGTAGGGGGTGAGAAGAAATAACCAAAAAGGGACAACATTTTGGGATTTTTCAGAAAATGTCACTAAGATGATGTGCAAAGAAGCCTGTGGTTTTTTCCAAGTGTTAGGAACAAATGGTTTGCTGTGCTGTATTCCCCAGTTTCCTGGCTTTCAAGAACAGGTTGAGTGGAAACGAAAAAACTTATTTTGATATGGTTATCAACCGTTTCGTGAGAGGTAGGTGATTTTGGCCTTTTTTTCCAATAGGACATGCATGGACGGAATGGAAGAAAAGCATAGGAAAGCTGAATGGGAGGACAGAAAGGCATACATTTCTGAAAAGTAGACAAAATTCCAAGTTTAGGAAGGGGTAATTTGCGCAGATCAGGCAACAACTATGTAGGGAAAAATTCCATAGTTTGGGGAAAAATAGGGAAAATGACAGAGAAAAAGGTATGTTGGGGACATGGTTGGCCCGGTAAGGCAATGGCTTCTGTGAATTTTGAGAAAAACAATGCTTCACTACATTCCCCTAACTCTTCCAGTTAGGAAATCACACATTTTTTGTAATGTTTTACAAAACAAGCAATAACACACGCCAAAAACGGAGCCATGGTACACAGGAGTTTTGTGCTTATGCCCTAAACAGACATACTTAGCATGTGTAAATAAGGAAAACAAATGTGGTGAGGAAGGGCAAGCATACATTTTTTGAAAGAGCACAGGCAGACCCTTTGAAGGGTAGGTGACTTGTGCAGGTTTCCAAAGTTTATAGTGCCTAAAGCATTGACTAAATGTAGGTCACATTTGGGAAATTAAAGGGTTGTGTGACAAAGGCCAGCAGCATATAGTTCAAAACGTTATTAAAAACCAAGCAAACAACAAATTTCATACCTTCCCGCGTCCCCACATGTGTCCAGATGAAAACGGTACCTCACATGTGTGGGTGCACCTACCTGAGCGCAAAGGGAAAAAGCCTAAAACACTGGTAACCCCAAGTCTTCCGGCATAGCAGATTTTCGGGACTTTTGCTCATGCGGACAACCTACAGATTTGTGCCAAGGGTGTCGAAGCCACCAAGGAAAACGGGGAACTCCATGCATTTCCGAAAAGAGGACACCCGTGGAAATCCACAGAGGTCTGACTTTCACGAATCGGCCCAGAATGTATTACCCACAACCCCCGGCAAAGTAAGAAATGTGGCAAAAAAACCACAATGTTCGCACACTGCACTCTGCTCACCCACCGAAACACGCCCCAACACCACATGGCCTACCTTCTCGCGTTCCCACAGGTGTCCCGACAAAAACGGTACCTCACATGTGTGGGTGCACCTACCTGGGCACAAAGGGAACAGACTAAACCACTAGTAACCCCTAAAGGGTTTGGGGAGACAACCTACAGATTTGGGCCTAGGGTGTCGAAGCCACCAAAGAAAACAGGGAACCTCATGCATTTCAGAAAAGAAGGCACCCGTGGGAATCCACAGATGTCTGACTTGCGCGAATCACCCCAGAATGTATTACCCACAAACCCTGGCAAAGACTCACATGGGAGACGGGTGCCCAGGGCCAGGGATATTACCCCCGAGTTTCCTGGAGCTCTGGCTGGCCTGCATTACAGCTTCTCCCTCCGGGAAAGGACGGAGAATGTCCCCTGCCTCCCTGGGACCACCGCTGGGCTTGGGGACGCTCAACCCACATAGGAGTCAGCCGCCCAAGGCCAGGGATATGACCCAGCTACAACCCTGGAGCTCTGGCTGGGTTGCGGTACAGCTTCTCCCCTATGGGAAAGGACAGGGACCCTGCCGAGGCTCTCTGGGACTGCTGCTGCACTTGGGGACGGTCAACCCACGACCACACATTAGTGTGACAATCTGCCCCCAGTGTGCCCAAAACCTACTGCCCCATCCATTTGGGGGCCTGTCCCACGTTTTGTGCTGCCCCCCCCCACCCTAAATGAATGGGGCGGGGCATCTCATGCAGCCCTCCCTGGGGTCAGATGCCCCTTCCTAGGGCCAGAAATCTGATTAAGGTGCCCCCCATTGATTGATTGATTTGTTTATTTATAGAGCACCTTGCACCAAGGCACTGTACAATGGAACAACTCATACAGTGAACAACAATAAACATTGGGAGCAAAATTACATAATTAATCATTCAACAACAAAACAGTGCAAAAAGCAATTAACTGAGGGGGAGGGGAAGTGGAGAGGGAGTAGGATTGGTGAGGGGGAACAGAGAAGGATAGAACGAGTGAAGAATAGAAGGGAGGGAGAATGAAATGGGAGTGGGGAGAGAGGAGTTAGAAGAGGGAAAGAGGGGGGAGGAAGAGAGAACAGGGAAGGCCTTTAAGGAGGAGAGTGAAGGAGAAGGGATTTAAGCGAAGTACGAAATGAGGGAAGAGTCGTGGAAGAGCGGATTGAGAGTGGGAGTGAGTTCCAGTGAAGAGGAGCAAGAAGTTGGAAGGAGCGGAACTGGGAGGAAGCACAGGGGGAAGGAGGTACAGTGAGGAGGAAATGGTCAGCAGAACGAAGTGAGCCAGAGGGGGAGTAAAAGGTGAGAAGGGAGGAGAGATAGGGAGGAGCAAGTCCATGTAGGGATTTGAAAACAAGGCAGAGAAAGCAGAATTTTAACTGTATGTGGAAAGGTAGCCAGCGAAGGTGAGAGAGCGAGGAGGAGATGGAATCACGGGAGGTAAGGAGACAAAGAGTACGAACAGCGGAGTGGTAAATGGATTTAAGGGGGGCAAGCTGGCATGCAGGAAGTCCAAAGAATAAGGGGGAGCAGTAGAATAGTCGGGAAAAGATGAGAGAGGAGATAAGGAGTTTGGTCGCATGGAATGTGAGGGAGGGACGGATTTTGCGAATGTTGTATAGATGGTAACGGCAGGAGCGAGAGGTAAGTGAAATGTGTTGTGAAAAGGTGAGAGAGGAGTCAAATATAATGCCTAGATTACGAGCATGGGAGGAAATAGGGAGGTTGGAGGGAGGAAAGTGAATGAAAGGGGGAGGAGAGGGAGGAGGAAGTGAGTTAGAAGGGAAGAAAAGGACTTCGGTTTTATCAGTATTAAGAGAGAAGAAGCAGGAGGACATCCAGTTCTTGATGGCTGTGAGACAGGAGGAGAGTTTGAGATGGAGGTCAGGTGTGAAGGAGGAGAAAGAGAGAAGGAGTTGAGTATCATCAGCGTAGAAGTGATGGGAGATATCAAAGGAGGAGATAACAGGGGCGATGAGTGAGGTGTAAAGAGAGAAGAGGAAAGGACCAAGTACAGAGCCTTGCGGAACACCGTATACGAGAGGGAAGGAAGAAGAGGTCTGGCCCCCCCATGAGACGGTAAAGGAACGAGAAGAGAGGTAGGACGATAGCCATTTCAGAACAGGGCCTTTGAATCCGAAGGAGGAGAGAGTGTGTAGGAGGAGTGGGTGATCGACAGTATCAGAAGCTGCAGAGAGATCAAGGAGAATAAGGAAGGAACATTGCTTGGCATGCCGAGCAGAGAGGAGAGAGTTGAGGATAGAAGTGAGAGCGGTTTCAGTGGAGTGTTTGGGTCGGAAGCCAGATTGGAAGGGAGGAAGGAGAGAGGAGGAAGAGACGAAAGAAGAGAGTTGAGAATAAGCGAGACGCTCAAGGAGTTTAGAAAGGACAGGTAGAAGGGAGATGGGTCTGTAGTTAGAGGTGAGGAGTGGATCAGCAGAGGGTTTCTTTAGGATAGGAATAATCGTTGCATGTTTTGAAGGCGAGGGAAAGGTAGAAGAGGAGAGGCAGGAGTTAAAGAAAGTAGTAAGGTATGGGATAAGAAGAGGGTAGATTTTGGGGATGAGAACGGAGGGGAGAGGGTCAGAGGGAGCGGATTTGGGGTGGGCTTTGGTAAGAAGAGAGGAGACATCCGAAGCAGAAACAGATGAGAAGACAGACATATAGTGGAAGAGGGAGGAGAGGGGGGGAGGAGAAGAGAGGGAGCTAGAGGGGGAGTTCATTTTTTGTCGGAGTGAGATGATTTTGGAGGAAAAGAAGTTGGCAAAGTCAGAGGGAGAAAGCTTGGAGTTGGATGAGGGATCTGGAGTAGGAGGAGAGAGAAGACGGGTAAGAGTTTGAAAAATTCGACGAGGATGAGATGCTTGAGACTGGAGAAGGTTAGAGTAGTAAGAGGACTTGGTGGTTGCAAGACAACAGTTGTAAAGAGCGTGGTAAGAGAAGTAAGAGGTTCGATTAGAAAGCGAGGGAGTTTTGAGCCAGAGTGTCTAATCGCCTGAGAAGGCGTCACATAGAGCGGAGATGGGAGGTAAGCCAAGGTTGAGAAGGTTTCGGAGTAGGGCGAAAGAGAGAAAGGGGGTAAAGTTGGTCAAGGGCAGTGGAGATAGAGGATGAAAGGGAAGAGAGAGCATCATCAGCAGAGAGTTATGCAAAGTCATGGTGAGATGGGAGAGAAGAAGAGCAGGTGTCGAAGAAGAAGTCAGCGTCAAAGTCCCGGAGGTCACGATGCGAGTAGATTGGGGGAGAGGGATTAGTAATTGTAGGTGTAGAGAGAGGGGAAAGGGAGAAAGAGAGTAGGGCATGGTCAGAGAGATAAACAGGGAGAGAGGAGACAGGGGAGGAGGGGTGGGAGGAATAAAAGATGAGGTCAAGAGTGGAACCAGAGGTGTGAGTAGAGGGTGAAGGAAGGAGGGAGAGGAGATAGGCATCAAGGATGGAGAGGAGAGGAGAAGATTGTGGGGGAGAAGGCAGATGGATATTAAAGTCGCTAAGTACCACTAAAGGAGAGGCAGTTGGAGAAATAAGTGAGAGGAGGTGATCCAGATCATCAAGGAAGGAGGAGAGAGGACCAGGGGGTCGATAGATGACCAGGAAGGAAATAGGGTAGGGAGAAGAGAAGAACTTGTAGAGGAATTCAAAAGTAGAGCAAGAGGGGAGAGGTGGAGATGAAGAGGAGGAAATGAATTTAGGGTGGAATAGGAGACCAACGCCGCCACCTCGACCAGAGGTACGAGGGGTATGGATGAAAGAGGAAGACGAGGTTGTTAAGGAAGCAGGGACAGAGGTGTTGTGAGGTGGAATCCATGTCTCAGTTAGGCAGAGGAAATGAAGATTGAGGCGAAAGAAAAGATCAAGTGTAGCTGCGGTTTTGTTACAGATGGATCTTGCGTTCCAGAGAGCAACGTTTATGGTCCCATCCACTTGGAGACCCCTTGGGGCAGATGGGTGATCATCTGCCCCCAGGGAACGGGGTTACAAAAAAGAAAATGTTTTGAAAAAATAAACAAATGTAACAGAGATTTGGGTGGGGGTGGGGAGCCACCACGTATTTATTTTCTCCATGAAAGGGGTATGGCCCTCTCCTCCCCACCGTAGGTGGATGGGGGCACACCTTGTAGCCCTCCATGTGGGCAGATATCTGCCCCTTTCTGCCCCTAGAGAGGACTACATGAGGTGCCGCCCCATCCACTTGGGTGGGGGGGAGAGGGCCACCAGGAAAGTGTGGACAGGGGGTTGCATTTAAGTTTTTTGCCTAAAAGGAGGAGCTATCTCGTCAGGCAACACGGAGGTAATGTCAAGGATAAGATAGCTTGTCCTTGGCACTTAAGTAGTTAAAAGCTGTTGAATTCATGCAACCTCTGCTCTTATTTGAGCTGGCCGAGGTCTATAGACCTGTGCAAGTTATCTGGTAAAACCACTCAAATGTTTTGAATAACAAATATTTGGTAATCCTCTAAATGGTGAGAAAAATTCAGTGTGTGAAAATCTGTTGATGATCAAGAGTAGAGGTGTGGTGAAAACATACAGAATAACAAGCATGGGTTTACATATCTACTGAACTCTAAGGTATTTACACTTAAGTCTTATGAGTAGCTTTCAGGTTCTGTTTTTAACCTGAATGTAATTAGCTGCTCACATCTTATCTGTTGTTCGGGTGTTTTCATCCCTTAAGATCCCTGTCACTATCCTAATCTGTTATATGGTCTGTGACAAAATCCCGTGCCTGGCACTGCTATGGTGAATGGTTTGGTTGCCAAAAGTAGGCAGGTGCCGCCACAAACCATGTGATGGAGGATCCCCTAGCTACCCCGTAACAATTCCACACACAGGAGGATAGCACTCAATACATTGCCACAGTAAAGGCTCCTGCCCCATGAAAGGAATCGAGAAGCCAAGATCCTGCGGGGGAGGACGCACCTGCCTGCTGGGCTCTCGTTGCCTGGTGTGAAGGTATCATGAAGCAATACACAGACAACTGACTAAAGTTCAAAATAAAATATTTTTTTAAATCAAATGTCAGGATGGTAGAAGGCCTAACATGCCCTATGCTAGGGTGGGATTTCCCTACCTGAATGAAACTAAGGAAAGTCTGAGTCAGAGTTCAACTGAAAAGACTGTCTGTGTCCAAAACCTATACTTGCCCTCACAACTAAAGCTAAACAATGTGCAGGGATGTCAATAATAAAGAAATAGTGTTCAACTCAAAGTTCTGAGCTTCTTCCAGCTCGCAGCTCTCTTTCAGCTCCCCTTCTCGAAGTGTAAGATAGTTCCACAAAAGTCTTAAGATTATCTTTCTCAGGTTCAAGGTGATAAAGTTCCAAACAATCCTCTGGGTTCCCTTCCCCAAGTTCCAAGCAACATAGTTCAAACAGAACAAAGGTCTTGGGGCTCTGTTCTCAAGACAAGTGTAGTTCCTGAAGTCTCCGGGTTCCCTTATCCAAGACTTTATCTTCACCACCACAGTATCCTTGGTTTTCAGCATTCAGGGCTCACTGGTCTAGGCGCAGTTGTCAGACCAAACGGTCCACCCCTCACAGGTCACGCAACCAGGATTCCTGGGCTCTTCAGACCACACAGGTTCTTTGGTACTGGTTGCTGTGCACCAAATCACCTTCACTCAGTTCCTCTGTATCAGCCTCTAGGATTTATGTGCTGATTTACACTCCCCTGGCTTCTCTGTCAGCCTCGTGGCTCTGCCATCACGTGTCACACACCTCTTGCCAGTCTTTGGCCTTGCCGCACTGCATTCACTCATAAATGTTCTCTTTGAGGGTATTTTGTTCACCCCCCATCTTCTTATGACTCTCTGTCACACTTGCGCCCTTTCCATAATTTGTTTTCACATGTACACATTGGCTGTTCTCTTAATTTACTAGGCCCATAAAATGTTATTCCATTGCACATTTAATATGCTTAACTTGAGGGTTTCCTTTAATTCAGCGTTCAATATGCATTCATGATGTTTCATTTTTAAATTTCCATTCAGTTCAGTATTCAATATCCCTTTATTTTGCTTCATTTTAAGTTTCTATTCAGTTTGGTATTCAATATGAATTTATTTAGCTTAACTTTAAGTTGCCAACAACCGGAAACTTTAAAAAGCGCTCTCTCTGAGACACGCGACCACTCCGATCCAAAGTATTCCTTCTCAAACTTCAGCAATAGAAATGTTCCTGCTCATGCACTCGCGTACCATATTATACCAGGTTTCTCATCTGTCCGAAACTTTCCGGTCCCATCGATAACTTGCAGAGCACGCACATTTCTGCTTCTAGCGTTAGGGTCTACTCACCAACACAGGAGAATTAGCATTTTTGGTTTCAAGGGAAAGTGACAGCCTCTCCACACGGCTACCTTCTCCACCTTCAGTCTTCCCCAAGGAGCTCCAGCTCACACGCCACGCTACTTGAAACCACCTCTCTGCAGTGCCCAGCATCTCAACAGCATTCTGCAAACGGCAGACCAACTCACAGCAGTTCCCTCTAACGGCTCACCTCCACTAAAGCAAGAGCCCCTGCTGGTCTCCCCCACACAGGCTTCCCTGTTGCTCTCTGCCTCTCATTTTGTACACCTTCAACCCTTTTAATGGTTGCAGGTGGGTTTTCTCAATTGAGCTAGCCCGACTATGATTCAGTGGACATGCCAGACCTTCACAACACTTTGCAGGCATCTTCCTCATCCCAGTACTAAAGTGTTGAAATGGCATAGTGTTCATCGCTCTTAGTTGCCTCCTCGTCTCAGTACTGTCAAGTGTCGCATATGGGGAAATGAGGGGAGCTGGCTTACAATAGCCCATAAAGGTCGGGGAAAGATTAGGTTGGTTGTCAATAGGGAAAGGGGGATACCATGTCTCACATGTGGGCCCCTTCCTCTTTCTCACTCTCCTTCTGCATCTTCGAGATGTATCATTCTTCCTGACACTACTCTGGCCAAAGGAAATGGGGTAACAACATCCTACAAAGGCTTCTGGGACTATGGGTTCATTATGGAATGGGAAGGCGAAGTACTGCATCTCGCTCAGGGCCGTCCTCGCCCCAATCCATAAGGACCCACCACCCAGGTGTTCCTCCATCCCCAGGGGCTGGATCCAAAAGCAATGGCCTTTCTCTGGTCACCTGAGAAGGGGATCCAAGGGGAGTAGCTGTGAGGACACACTCAGGTTTCTCACGATGGGTACAGAAATCTGAGACCCACGGGGGGAGAGAGCAGTACTGAAACAGGAGGTAGCAACCTAGCACTCCATTAGTCCCCTCTCAAAGGCTTCACACTCATAACGCTAAGACTGGCTAAACTAAGGGAGTCACACCCGAGGGCAGGGCCGTGGGAGTGGTCAGCAGAAAGAAGACTCGCCCTCATGCCACTCCCATTCCTCACCCCCCACCCCTCTTTCCAAGTGAAGCCAACCCCAGGTTCCATATCAGGGTTTGTATGCCATGTCCTGGAGCAGTGCCTGATAGGTAAGAACTGATGCAGTCACACTGTGTGAGACTACCAAACACTTATCTGCTTGTTATTAGGTAACCCACCTTTTGGTATAGGTCTGTATAGTGTGACTTGTTAGTGTGACTGAGCAGCCAGGCCTAGCTCAAGAGGGGTAAATGTGAGATGTAGAGCTGTGCAAATGAAATCTGTAAATACAGGTATCCAAGTAACACTTGCACTCAATGTTTCTGTTATAAATAGTTATTTATTTAATTAACATCAATTTTTAAATAAACATTCTTTAAAAAGGCAATTTGTGTAAATATACTTTAAAATTACTTTTCAGAATCAGAGCAAGTTAGTGCATAATCTTTGGATATCCTTCTTACACAATTCCTACACCCTGAGGTGACTTCAATCACAAGGACAGTAATGGCATTTATATATCACACTAGTTATACTTTGCAGATTCTGAGGTTACAGAAAGGAAAGGAAAGGAAAGGTTAGGGAAGGAAAGAGGTTAGACAGTTTCTCAGTATATGTGAGGACAACTAAATCTTACAATGAAATCTAGTTAAGCCTTTCCCAGCAGTAACAGTATACACTAAGCTACCACCTATGAGCAACAAACAGTATCAAAGTCAATGGACTAGAAGAGTTTTCACAGAGCCAGGACAGCCAAAGTCAATTGGGACACAGTCTATGGGTCAGTTGCACTTCTTAGATCAAAGTCTTGCACAAGGTTAGAGAGTTTGTAGAAAAAATCACTTGTAGGGTCACAAGCTGTTAAGCCTGTGACAAGAGAGTTGAGTTCAATTCTACAATGTGAGCCAATACAATTCCCAAATGAGAAGAGCCCAGCAAAACAAGGCAATAAGGTAAGTATCCCAAGCCTAAACCTCTGGTTTGAAGAAGAATGGTCCAGCTGGATTCTGTTTTGCTACAGAGGTGCAGACCCTTGTTCCAGAGCCTTAGTTGTGGGGACAAAAGGATGCATGGCTGGAGGGCTCCTGCGGCAGTACTTGGTAGGTCGTTGACAGCTACAAGCTCTTTTCAGGCACTTCGTGGTTTCAGCGCTTGGCAAACAGCACCGTCGTGGATCTCGGATACCGGTTGGGCTTCCTTCATTCCTTGGGTCCTGCACTCTGGTGAGGGGACTCGGGATCTGGTTGTCCTGCTTCTGGAGAGTCCTTAGGAGACTCCTGGAGCTTCTAGATGGATTTGTTACCGCTTCATACTTTTCACTCGACTACGAATATTCGATCGCTGGCATTGGGCTTGCGAAGCAAAGGAGAGGCACAGCAAGTCGGGGTGATGGTTCAGTGGAGTTCGTCTCTGGGTTAGTTGGTCCCACTAACCCAAGGAGAGAAGTCGTTCTGTCCGGAGCTACTCTGTCAAGGTGAAAAAGAAGTTCAGCACAGCAGCAGGGCTTCACTGGGCAATTCAGAGGTCCAGGAGGTTGCCGCAAGCTTCATTCACAGTTCTTCATTGGGTGTTTCTCCCTGTGGTCGACTCTGCCTGTAGTCCCAAAACCCTCGCCTTTTAAGCAGGTTTCTTCCATTCATGAACAGCCTAGGCTGTCATACAGTAGGGTGGCTGTCCTAAAAGGACAGCCAGCCAGCCAGCCAATCAGGACTAGTTGCATTCAGACATTCCTAGAGACAAAGAACAGAGTGTTTCAGGACCCTCCCTCACATCCTGTCCTTCCAGATACATTGGAGCCAGGGCCTGGCTTCAGGGCTGAAGCCTGCCAAAGGCAAGGCAAAGGGCTCAAACCTGTCTCAACACAGAGAGTAAAACACAAGAAAGTTCTCACAAACAGAAAATGGCAAAAAAAGAAGACTGGGGTCATTTTTACAAAATGGACATCCATGGGTGGTGTACTGCAGCTGAGGGTTCAGCCTGCGGTAGAACAGCACAATGGTAGGAAAAATTAAATCACTGCCACCAGCCATTTAAAGTAGTAATGATAACATAAAAATGTTACATGAGAGAGTAGGATAAGTGGCTACTAGGTAACCACCCAACACTCCACATACAAGGGTGTGTGCTGGACCTACAAAGAGAAAAGGTAAGTAAAGTCTATTTCACTTTACTATTCTTGGGAACTGTAGTTCACACAAGAAAAGATATTTAAACTGTGTGAGAAATCTTAAGGCATTTCTCTGTGACACTGCACTGAATGTGTGTGTGTCACCATACAAAAAAGTAGATGCCTATGGAGTTTGTCAGACTCCAAAAACAGTGAAAACATAAAATCCAAATCAGGTAAAAACACATGAGTGAGAAAAAGGTCTCACTCACTCCAGGGTTAAAATTAAAAAGTCCTAAATCCAGCAAAAGAGTTGAGGGTTTCTAAGGTTGAAGGGAATAAGCACAGAAATGAGAATTCTCCTTATCACTCGTCCCCCCAGACTAAGGGATAGGAGGATTTAATCCACTCCTGGATGAATCTCCTATTCCAGTCGGTCATACTTTCTGGAGCGACCATCAGCATTTTGGTGATTACACCCTTACCTGTGTTCTATGGTAAAATCAAAAGCTTGGAGGCTGATTGAGCATCTCCACAATTTTGGAGTCTTCCCTTCATCTGAATTAACCATCTCAAGGGTTGGTGGTCTGTCTGAATAATGAAAGTAGAACCATACAAGTATGGCCTTAACCTCTGCAGAGACCACACAATGGCAAAACATTCACGTTCTATGGTTGTCCACTTTGTCTCACGGTCCTTCAGCTTCATGCTGATGAAGCAAATAGGGTGTTTCCTGCATTTCGCATCCTGTTGGCTCAAAACCACACCTATCCCTGTATTAGAAGCATCTATCTGTACAATGAAGGATTGGTTATAATCAGGAGCTCTCAAGACTGGTGCTTGAAAAGTGGCTTTCTACAATCCTTCAAGGGCCTTTGTGCACTCCTCATTCCACCTCACTTTCTTAGGGAATTTGGTTGAGGAGATCACATTTAAAGTAGAAGCTCTGGTCCCATAGTTTGTCAGGTTTCCTTCCCCCATTCAGGCTATTTTCCCTTATTCAAGTTTCTTTCCCATTATTTCTCTTTTATTATCCTTTTTTAGATTAGCCTTGTGTGGGTGGGAAGTTTTCTATTGTAGTTGGTTTGGCCTTAACTTCCTGATTCAGAATCCTGGTTCTGACCCAAGGCAAAATGGAGTTTCACAGTGACAGCTCTGATTGGTTAGAAAACACTGCTGAACAACAATGAACATTCTAAACTGTCACTCTTTGCCTTTCATCATCTAAACCCCAGGTGAGAGGACGTGTGTAGTGGCTGCTCCTGCTTTAGAATTGGGCCTGGTGGATTTTATCCTTCAGGCGCTAGCAGTTGAGCGGCTACTTTCTTGGGGGTTTCAGGAGAAGTTATCAGCTGTCAGGAATGCGTTTTGAAGACAGGAAACTCTGAAGATCTTTAAGAAATCGTTTTGAAGATAAGTGACTTTGTTTAACTGCCGCTCTGTTTATCTTAAAGACATTTAAGTGAGAACTCGTAAAATGTTACCTTTGAATTTATATTTTTGAACTTATTGAGTGCGCCTGAAGTTTTGCGCGAGGTTAACGGGTGAACGCTATTTGTTAAACACGTACTACGTGTAATCTGAAACTAACCGTTGAACCTTTGCGCGTGCGAGGGAAATTTGCGCGTGTGTTTTCAAGCGCGTTGTTTCGGAGTGAGAACTCTATTGCGCGTGTCTTTTCCAGCGCATGTACTTCCAGGTGAGAGAATTCAACTGCGCGTGTGTTTTCCAGCGCATGTGCTTTCTAGCGTGAGAATCTGTTCGCCGCGTGAGAACTCTATTGCGCGTGTGTTTTCCAGCACCTGTGCTTCCTAGCGCGAGAATCTGTTCGCCGCGTGAGAACTCTAGAGCGCGTGTGTTTTCCAGCACGTGAAAATCTGTTCGCCGCGTGAGAACTCTATTGCGCGTGTTTTTTCCAGCGCATGTGCTTCCTAGCGCGAGAATCTGTTCGCCGCGTGAGAACTCTATTGTGCGTGTATTTTCAAGCGCGTGTGCTTCTGCGCGAGAACTCAATTGCGCGTGTGATTACCAGTGCGTGTGCTTCTTAACGCGTGAACTCGACCGCGTGTGAACTCTTTTGCGCGTGGGTTATAAGGCGCGTGTGAATAGGCGGAGGAATTCATCAGCGCGGGAGTTTACAAGCGCGTGTCTTATCTACGCGTGATTCCGTTTGCACGTGAATTCTGCTTCGCGTGTGTTTACAAGCGCGTGTGTTTTCTGCGCGTGGACTTTTCTTACAGTGCGCGTTCTTCAACGCAGGAAGTTTTCAACGTGCGAATCTTCAGTATTGAGATTATCTGCGTGTGTGTTTAGCACGTGTTTCTTCAAGAATTCACAAACTCTATAGAATTCTAAAAAGTTTGAAAACTAAAGAAAAGTTTGAAAGAAAAAGAAAGAAAAAATTAAAGACAATTTAACTGGACAATTATTGAATTTTGGAAAAAAAATGCAAAGAGCAAAACTTTCCAGGTTTGGCCAAATTAAGAAGTTGCTGTGAATTTCAAGAGTCTCAAGTAAGAGAGATTTTCAGCTTCTTTACAAGCTTCTCTAAGAAATTTCAAGAGAAGAACCAGGTATGATTCTTAATTATTAATTAACGATTTAAAGTCTTTCCAACTCTAAAGGTTAAGTAAGAAATAAAAGGATTTGTATCTGCTTTTCTTATATCCTCTGCAGGTTCAGCTTTGGTTAGCCTTGACGCAGTCAGCCTGGTGTTGTTTTGTTATCCACGTCCCCCTTTCCCTTTGGGTTGTAGTTTGCAGAGCTGAATTAATATCTAGTTCTGGGAATTACATTTCAGGGGGATTGTTGGGGGTTCAGCAGCTTCCGCGGACACAGGACCTCTCAGCCTGACATAGTTCTCTATGAAGTTCCTGTAGTACCCAGTGGGACCTAGGAAGGCTCTCACTTGAGTCTGATTAGTAGGGGTGGCACAGTCTTGTACAGCTTGTACTTTGCTAGGCATTGGCCTAATTTCACCTCCTCCTACCTCATGCCCAACGTAGACCACTTTGCTCTGACCAGTTTGACATTTATTAGCCTTTATGGTCAGATGGGCCTGTTCTAGAGCCTGCAAAACATATCCTAGGTGGTGAAGATGCTCTTCCCAAGGGGAGCTGAACACTGCAATGTCATCCAAGTATGCCATGCAGAAGTCCTCTAACCCATTCAGAACTTGATTCAGCATCCCCTGGAATATAGTAGGTGCATTCATAAGTCCAAGAGGCATACCCTTAAACTGGTATAAGCCTCCTGGGGTGGAGAATGCAGTTTTCTCCTTGGCATGGTCTGTCAAGGCTATTTGCCAATAGCCTGAGGTCAGGTCAAATGTTCTGAGGCACTTGGCTGAACCAAGTTTGGCCACTAGCTCATCTGTCCTGGTTAAAGGATGGGCATCAGTCGTGGTGACTGCATTAATCAACTCTTTCGGTCCTGCTTTTGGCACTAGTACAACTGGACTAGTGATTGGACTAGTAGATGGCTCAATAACCCTAAGGTCAAGCATCTTGACATCTGGTATGATCTGACAATCTGTAACCCCTGCTTTTGACAGGGAGACTGTCACCAGTGAGGGTATCCTGCTGGCCCCAAGCGGTCAAGCCTGGTGTCAGTGAAAACAGGGAGGCAAACTGATTCTACAGAGCCTTGCACTCCTCCTGTTGCAGAGTCAATTGCCTCATCTGAAATTTGTCCCCTGAGGAGATTAGGGAGAGGCTCACTCTCCTCCTCCTCTTGATCAAAGGCTAAAAGCAAAGCTCCTAGTTCTGGTCTGGAAATATTAGCCTTCAGACGGTTAGTGTGATAGACCCCAGGGGCCTCGTTGAGGTTGCCCAAGTCCCCTAAATAGTTGACCTCTCCAAGCTTGCCTACAATCTTGAAGGGTCCAATCCACTTATCCTGTAAGGCCCTCTGCCTTGTAGGTACCATAACCAATACAAACTGGTCCGGAGTAAACTCCCAAACAATGGTGGGAACCTCCAAACCCGGCACCTAGAGGTAAAACAATACATATGAAACTTCCATATGGAATGGTTCATTCCAGACAAAAGTTATCGACTATTAGTGCCCAGACTGTTGATGCCAAGATAAATAAGTCTTCTTAGTCAAATAGGCTTCTTAATACATAGTTTCGACTTGGATAGTTATCTATGTCTTCATCACGATAGGGATGAACCTAACAACATTTCTAAAAAGAAAAAACAATGGTACAATTAAAATTGGATGTTAAAAAACCTTAATTGACTCAGTTGCTCTCTGTGAATACCAATAGTCCAAATATGGGGAGAGGGCAAATTAAGTCATACTCTGAAACCAACCCAAAATTTGACTAAATGGAGAGGGTTAACTCCAATTTATTTAAATGTTGCCCATTAAGGGACAATGCATATCTCAAAACGCCTCACAGACCTCCCTTTCTCTACAAAAGGATAGAGAATTCAATGCATCAGGAAAGAAAAAATCATTTCACATTGATGGGACACTATAATTTCGTGTCAATATATTTTCCCTAGTTTAACACCCCGCTTCCTCCATGTCTCCATTTGGAATTCCATTCAACAATCAACTAAAGTAGTACCTGAAAACCATACACCGGATGGGAAACTGTTCTTGTCTTGACCAGCTTCTCCTCTGTATTAGAGATGCTGGGTCAAATACAGGTAGTGCTCGTTATAAAGCGCACTCCAGGAAATTTGTAAACATCAAACATCCCTGAAACGCCAAACAACAAAAGAACAGTACTTCTGTCACCACTGTATTACAATCCTACTTTAAGAGTATTTGATATAAGGCAAATGAGCACCACAAAAGGTATGCCAACGAAATTACCTCAAAAAAGGTTTAAATCTCCTTGACTTTGTATCGATGAAATGTCGGCACCGTCTGTCTCTTATCGAGGCCGACTTCGTAGAAATGAAAGAGGGATAGACAGAAAACTGTGACCGCCGTAACATCCCCACTGTGTCGCAGTTCCTACTCTGCAAGCGACGCAGCTTCTAAACGCGAAAAACGAAATCAAACATATCAATGCTACGCTAAGGCTGTAGAGAAATGCAATCCAATATGTGCTCTTCAATTGGAAAACAATTGGAAAACAAGAGAGAAGACCACCCTTCTTACTCAATATATGGGGCGTAACACTCCCAAATGTCTTCTGTGCAAGCAATTCGAAGATTAAATGAGGTCGCTGTAATATCCCTTCTGTCAAGCAGTTTCTACTCTGCATGCAGCACTGCTTCTAAAAAAGAAGCAAAATGAAAAGTGTTACGCCAATGTTACATGACAAATAGTACATGTCACGCTAAGACTGCATGGGGAAGCACTCCAATATGTGCTTGATGATAGAGAAAAAGAAAAAGAGGAAGTTCAAAGCTAATTTCCAAAACATATTTCAAAAAAGAAGGTTCAAAGCAAATTTCTGAAAAAGCGCTTACCTCACGCAGAGTGACCGTCGCCCACGGAGAGTCCCAGGAGACTGCGGAGACCAAGCGGAAAGCGCTAGTCCCTCTTTTATGTCGAGGATGTTAGGGGCATAGGTACAAACAAAGGACCATTATCGTGTGTCCCCGGGTCACAGACACAGAAAAAGGACCAACGCCATATATGCACCTACCGAAGGAGAGTTGTTTTTAACGCTTGCGTGTTCTACCGCCGTATAAGTGATCTGGTGCCAAATTTTTACAGATAAATGGCAAATCAGTGTGCAAAAGAAGAAGAAGAATGTCAAGTGTCCTCATTTTGTATACTTCTTGTAGCCCGAATATAGGTGTTCTTCAAATCGTTCTATCCGACTGTAAGGAATTACAGTCAGATAGAGCGATTGTGATAAAAAAAGCCGACAAGGGAGGGGGAGTTGTAGTTTGGGATGCTATGAAATATGACCATGAAGTTACTCGACAGCTTGAAAACAAAGAGGTTTATGTAAAACTACAAGGAGACCCTTCCCCTAGGATTCGGAAGGAAATTGAAACGTTGGGCAAAGATGCATTGGAAAGAGACATCATTTCGCAAAAAGAACTTAATTTCCTGCTGCCCTCTAACACCAGGATTCCTCTTATCTATATGTTACCTAAGATACATAAAAGCATGAGTGCTCCCCCGGGTCGACCTATTGTTTCTTTGAGTGGTTCCATTTTGGAACCTATAGGTCAATACTTAGATTTTTTCTTGAAACCATTTGCAAAAAATACGCCTACTTACCTTTCGGACTCAACGGATGTTATAAGGTTAGTAGAATCTTTTCCTTTTAATAAGGACCATGACATACTCATCACATTGGATGTTGAATCGTTATATTCGAATATCCCACAAGGTGATTCCCTGGGGATTATGAAGAGATTTCTCCAAACCAGAACAGATATTATTTCTGTACCTAGTGAGTTCCTGGTAGAACTATTAGAAATTGCTCTCTCTAAGAACTTTTTCAGATTCAAAAACACATATTACATGCAAATAAAGGGGACTGCAATGGGGGCATCTTTTGCCCCAAATTATGCTACCCTATATATGTGGGATTTTGAAGACTCTAATATTCTCACAGAGTCCAATCCATTTAAACCGGTTCTAAAACTCTACAAAAGGTACATCGACGACATACTGATTATTTGGGACTGTTCAAAAGGTGACTACAATATGTTTTTCTCTTGGATTAATAATCTTAATCCAAATTTGAAATTCACGATCCAGACCAGCAACAAAGAGATTGCCTTCTTGGATTTATTAATAAAAGTGGACGATAAGAGATTGGTTGTGGACCTGTACAGAAAGGACTCTGATAGGAATACAATATTGCACCATCAGAGCTTTCACTCTCAATCTCTGAAATCAAATATTCCCTATGGGCAGTTTCTTAGAGCTCGTAGGAACTGTACTAAAGTAGAAGATTTCATCAAGCAAGCCTCTATTATAGAAGATAGACTATTAGAAAGAGGATACCCTAAACAACTTCTCAGACGCTGTAAAAAATGAGCACGTTACCAACATAGAGAACTACTTTTGGAAAAAAATGTTGTACAAGAAAGAAAGTTGAAAGATGATCAAATGGTGTGTGCGCTCACATTTAATTCGCAGTACAACCAGATCAAGAAAATTATCTCTAGCCACTGGCATTTGCTCCAACTAAATATGCAGAAATTACCCAAACCAATTTATGCATTCAAAAAGGGCAAGAACATCAAAAACTGGGTTTCGAAAGCAGATAGGAACCATCTACAAGATACACAACCCACTATTTCTATGACTTGGGGCATGTCCCCTATTGTTGGCCATTTCCCATGTGGTAACTGTTGCAACTGTGCTAGCACTTCAGCCACCTCCATTGTTAATATCCATGGGAGGGACTGGAAACTTAGGCAACACACTACTTGCCTCAGTACTAATGTGATTTACGCTATTATTTGCCCTTGTAAAAAGGCATATATAGGAAAGACCACCAGGGCGGTCAAATTACGAATAGGCGAACATCGTTCGAAGATTAGAACCAAACAACTCAATGCCCCTTTGAGCACACACTTTTTGGAACTAAAACACAGCCCAGAAGATCTGCAATGGTGGGCTGTAGAAAGAGTATGTGGCACAGATAAGGCTAATGTGGCCACACGTCTTGCGCAAAGAGAACAGTGGTGGATATACCATACTAATAGCCTCACTGCAGGCCTGAATCAACAGGAGGAATGGAGTTAAGAAGGATTTTTTTGAAAATAATAGTTATTTGGATTTCATTCCTCCTTGTATTACCAGTACGATGTCTGGTCTTCTAATTTTAAAACTTCAAAACTGAGTGTATCTTTTAGATCCTGGCGACAACACACAGTTTATTTCATTTTTACACACATTATGTGTTTTGAAGAACACCTATATTCGGGCTACAAGAAGTATACAAAATGAGGACACTTGACATTCTTCTTCTTCTTTTGCACACTGATTTGCCATTTATCTGTAAAAATTTGGCACCAGATCACTTATACGGCGGTAGAACATGCGAGCGTTAGAAACAACTCTCCTTCGGTAGGTGCATATATGGTGTTGGTCCTTTTTCTGTGTCTGTGACCCGGGGACACACGATAATGGTCCTTGTTTGTACCTATGCCCCTAACATCCTCGACATAAAGGAGGGACTAGCGCTTTCCGCTTGGTCTCCTCAGTCTGCTGGGACTCTCCGTGGGCGACGGTCACTCTGCGTGAGGTAAGCGCTTTTTCAGAAATTTGCTTTGAACCTTCTTTTTTGAAATAGGTTTTGGAAATTAGCTTTGAACTTCCTCTTTTTCTTTTTCTCTATCATCAAGCACATATTGGAGTGCTTCCCCATGCAGCCTTAGCGTGACATGTACTATTTGTCATGTAACATTGGCGTAACACTTTTCATTTCGCTTCTTTTTTAGAAGCAGTGCTACATGCAGAGTAGAAACTGCTTGACAGAAGGGATATTACAGCGACCTCATTTAATCTTCGAATTGCTTGCACAGAAGACATTTGGGAGTGTTACGCCCCATATATTGAGTAAGAAGGGTGGTCTTCGCTCTTGTTTTCCAATTGTTTTCCAATTGAAGAGCACATATTGGATTGCATTTCTCTACAGCCTTAGCGTAGCATTGATATGTTTGATTTCGTTTTTCGCGTTTAGAAGCTGCGTCGCTTGCAGAGTAGGAACTGCGACACAGTGGGGACGTTACGGCGGTCACAGTTTTCTGTCTATCCCTCTTTCATTTCTACGAAGTCGGCCTCGATAAGAGACAGACGGTGCCGACATTTCATCTATACAAAGTCAAGGAGATTTAAACCTTTTTTGAGGTAATTTCGTTGGCATACCTTTTGTGGTGCTCATTTGCCTTATATCAAATACTCTTAAAGTAGGATTGTAATACAGTGGTGACAGAAGTACTGTTCTTTTGTTGTTTGGCGTTTCAGGGATGTTTGATGTTTACAAATTTCCTGGAGTGTGCTTTATAACGAGCACTACCTGTATTTGACCCAGCATCTCTAATACAGAGGAGAAGCTGGTCAAGACAAGACCAGTTTCCCATCCGGTGTATGGTTTTCAGGTACTACTTTAGTTGATTGTTGAATGGAATTCCAAATGGAGACATGGGGGGAGCGGGGTGTTAAACTAGGGAAAATATATTGACACGAAATGATAGTGTCCCATCAATGTGAAATGATTTTTTCTTTCCTGATGCATTGAATTCTCTATCCTTTTGTAGAGAAAGGGAGGTATGCGAGGCCTTTTGAGATATGCATTGCCCCTTAGTGGGCAACATTTAAATAAATTGGAGTTAACCCTCTCCATTTAGTCAAATTTTGGGTTGGTTTCAGAGTATGACTTAATTTGTCCTCTCCCTATATTTGGACTATTGGTATTCACAGAGAGCAACTGAGTGAATTAAGTTTTTTTAACATCCAATTTTAATTGTACCATTGTTTTTTCTTTTTAGAAACGTTGTTGGGTTCATCCCTATCCTGATGAAGACATAGATAACTATCCAAGTCGAAACTATGTATTAAGAAGCCTATTTGACTAAGAAGACTTATTTATCTTGGCATCAACAGTCTAGGCACTAATAGTCGATAACTTTTGTCTGGAATGAACCATTATCATTGAACACTGGAAGTGTTGTTGACATTTCCATTACACAGAATTTGTATCGGTTTGCTTTTGATCCCATTAATTGTTTTTTTTTTTTTTTTTTTTTTTTAGAAAGCGTAATTTTTATCCTAACAATGGAACAGTTGTTGCACTTTCTTCACATTTCCCTTTAAAAAATGTAAATGTACTATTTTTAGAGCTGTATTGAGCTGTATTAGTATGAATGAATGTATGAATGTCTGTTATATAGGATGTGTTTTACAAAATGAATTAATTAAAGACTTTTTTTACAATCTATAACAAAATAAAATGAATTTTTGATGTAATACCCTTTGCCTTGTTCTTCAGTTGCTCTCATGTTTCCGGCACCACCACCTGTTTCATATAACTGGAGTAAACTCCACCATGTTGGCCTTCTGGTCGTGCCAATGCTTGACCAGAGAATGACCTGCTTTCAGGTTTTCTGAAGCTTCTGTCATCATCAGTGCCATCCTCTTCCTGAGTCTCAGCACATAGTCAGTGACTCTCACTGGCTGTAGGGAACTCTCCACCCCTCCCTTGATCAGGGCCAACGGGCCTCTGACTGGATGACCCTAAAGAGGTTCAATGGGGCTAAACCCAACCCGTGCTTGAGGGACTTCTCTATAAGCAAAGAGACGGCATGGCAGTAGAAGGTCCCACTTTCTTCTAAGGGGCTTCTCTAAAGCACCTATCATGCTCTTCATAGTACTGTTAAACCTCTCCACCAACTGGTTTGGGGATGGTAGGCTGTTAAGAAATTGTAAGTCACTCCACCATGTTTCCACATGGTCTGAATGTAGTGGGACATTGTTAGGGAGAATTCTCATAAATGTGCTAATTCCCTTCTCCTTAGAGACCCCAGCAACTTTGATGGATTTTTGAGGACTTGATTGTTTTACCTGGAAAGAGTGTGAGTCTTTTTTCTCACTCTTTCATGTATTGTCTTCTTTGATTATGGAGTTTTAAGATTACTCCATAGGCACCTTTTCATGTGTGTTACACAGCACCGTCAGTGCAGTGACACAGGGAAGCCTTTCTAGGCTGTTCCAAGGTTTAAATACCTTCTCTGGGATAAACTACTGTTGCCCAGAGAATGTAAAGTTAAATTGACTTTACTAGTCCTTTTTAACTTCCTAGACCCAGCACACACTACCTTCCTATAGAGTGCTAGAGGGGTTACCTAGTATCCCCTGTGTCTAGAAACTCATGTAGCGGTCAAATGCTACCCTTTTCTGTCGAAATGGCTGGTGGCAGTGGTTTTACAACGAACTACCATGATTTTTCCCGACCGGGAACACTGGTAGCTATAAATCGCATGAGCCATGTTTTTCAAGATGGCGCCTTAAGCCCCTTTGTTTAAACAGGTCCCGGTCTTCTTTTTTCACCATTTCTTTTTGGGAAGGTACTTCTGGTGTTTGTTTCTGTGTGCCAAACCAGGTCTGGCCCCTTTGTTTCTATGCCTTTGGCGGGCTTCAGGACTGAAGACCGCCTCTGGCCTCTGAGTATCTGGGGTGGGGAGGAAGTGAGGGAAGTGCCCGAAACTCCCTGTGCTTAGTCTCCTAGGAAACCCAATGTACTCTGGCATTAATGGGTGGCTGACTGTCCAGCAAGGACAGCCACCCTGCTGGGTAAGTGGCAGCTAGGCTGGAATGAAAGGGAGAAAACTGTTTAAAAGCCAAGTCTCTTGAACTGGAAAGCAGAGTCGACCACTGGAACGAAAGAACCGACGACGAGCTGGAAGAGGACGGTTGCTGCAACTCCTGGACTGTTGGTTTGCCCAGTCAAGCCCTACTGCAGGTCCGAATTGCCAAGTTCATCTCGACAGAGTTGCCCCTTCAAGGACGACTTCTTCCTTTCAGTTGGTGGGCCAATCAACTCGTAAGCTACCTGTATACCATTCTCGGAGCTGGTTAGGATTAACCAGGGGGAAGGACACCAGCTTGTGTGCTTGATGACCACTACTCAAACTGAAGTGACTCCAATTTGTCTGCGTTTTTCAACGATCACGTGCAGTGCAGGAGTCCCCCGACGTCCTCCCTCTTGTCCCCACGACTGAGGCTCAGGAACAGTGAGATCTGCAGGAACTGCCAGGAACCAACATCTTCTGCTGCATCTTGTTCTTCATATTAAGGTACTGCGCCAACCCGATTGAGAGAACTTACCTCTCGAAGTGAAAGTTCGTGGAACTTTCCCAACTTGCAGGCCTAATCAGCTTGTGACCCAACATCTGATTCTTTTTCGTACAAACTACTTCTGAGAACATTGGCAAAGACTTTACCGTTTACTTCAAGAACTGCTCTTTCCTATCCAAGACACTAGCCCATGTACTTTGGCCTAGGCCTATTGAACTGAATCGAGTCCTCTAGTGAACTAAAACTATTTGCACTGCCTAAGAACATATTTGTAATCTATTATGCTAATTTGTGCCTTTGTCCTCCTATTTAAAGTGACTGAAATGCATTGTGCTCCTATTTCTGGGGAGCCTAATTTACTTAGGAACTTATTGGTTTGGTACTGAAGTGTATTTGTGTATGATATTAAGTTGCCTCCTTCTAGTGAATGTTTTCTAAACGACTTTGTAATAAATTAAGTGTTTTACCAAGAGACCTTGAGTGTAAGTGTCTATTTGAACCACTGTGATTGTAAGACCTCTGAGTAACCTCTTTTTCTGCTCACATCCCATTCCCTCTCGAGATAAGCCTGGCTGCTCAGCTTGCTACCACAAAACTGTCTGGTACAGACTTTTATACCAAAGGTTGGTTTTGCTTACACCTGTAGTCCTAATTGTATGTGGTGGTCTGAGAGGGTACTGCATGCAATTCTGCCTAAAAGACATAAAGTTTGATCCCCTGTCAGAGATGACCTCCTTAGGAAACCCAACCCTGGTAAAAAATACCAAGGAGGGCCTTAGCCACTGCCTGAGCAGTAACAGTTTTCATAGGTATTGCCTCAGGATACCTGGTAGCATGGTCTACCACAACCAATATAAATCAGTTGCCTGAGGAAGTTGGAGTGTCTAGGGGACCAACAATGTCAATCCCCACCCTCTCAAAAGGGACTCCCGCCACAGGGAGGGGCACTAAAGGTGCTACATTCTTGGGTCAACTCTTGCCAGATGTCCGACAAGTGTGGCAGCTCCTACATACTTTATCTACATCAGCCCCCATCTTGGGCCAGTAGAAGTACAGAAATAGCCTCTGTTTGGTCCTCTTGAAACTCAAGTGACCAGCCAAAGCGATCTCATGGGTTAACTGTAGGAACGTGTCTCACCTCCTGGGCACTACCAGTCTTGTATAGTCCCCTGGGGTAGACTCGTAGGTTCACTGTAGAGGAGGCCATCCTCCCAGTAAAGCCTATGCTTCCATGGCTCTTGCCCTTCCAGCTGGCGCGGACCTTCTAGCGAAGGAAACTCTTTGTCCTGTGCTGAGGTCAGCCATAGAGGGTCCACCTTCTGCAAGTAAAGTCTGCAGCTCAGGATGGTCTCTAGTATCCAGATCTCCAATGCAGGGAAGGTTTCCTTCCAGCACTGTGACACCAGTAGCTGATTCCACAGAATTTGGTTGGTCCGCTCACTCAGCATCACCTGAGGAAGGGGTCACTGGGGTTGCCTGGAACAGTCCTCTCGGGGATGTCCTTGTCCTATGAACAGGTTGAGGTTTCAGACCTTTCTTTTCACCAGAGATCTTGGATTTCTCCTTAGTCTCTTTTCTTGGAAGTTGAATGGTGGCCTTCCTGTGGACTGGAGGTATTGGAAATCTCCTTAACCTCAAACTGCCTCACTGGACAATCTTGTTTGCTCCTGCTTCATTTTGCCTGGAGGCCTAGGGGTACTAGACACTACTCCAAGAGCCTTCAAGTCATTCCCCAACAGGACACTCCTGGCACTTCATTCTGTACACTAACAGGGATCCTAACCATCATGTAATTGCACTGGATGAGAGCGGGCAGAATAGGAACCATTTGGAAGAGGCCTCCTGCAAGTTTAGTGGGACCTTTGGGTGCCTAAGCTACATCCTCAGGCTTAAAAAAACTTTCATCAACCACTGTAATGCTTTCCCCAGTGTCTCTTATGGCAGGAGTCTCCTGACCATTTACAAGAACACTGTCCTTATAATATTCTTTGGTGTTATGTTAAATGTTAAATGTATTTGTACCGAGCACCGTCACCAATCGGAATTGGTCCCCAGGTGCTCAGGCGGATATGCAAATAAGGCGGGGTGGGTTAGTAGGGTGAAGAGGGAGTAGGATAGAGAGAGAGGGGGTGTCCTGTTGTCAGCTTCATTTCGGTTTAAACTGTGTGCTGACCTTGGGTGTGAGTATCGGGTCGATGTTAGTCTTTGTGTGCTGTTGGTGCGGCTTATGTGTTGTAATTTTTGTAGTGTGGTGAAGCGCGTGCGGTTTGCTGTGCGAGAGGTGGTTGTGTGGGTTTTTGTGTGAGTTAAGTATGCAGAAATTTGAGCTTTTTGGTTAATGGGTTATAGGTTTTACCGATAACATTCGCAAATTTGGCAAAAGGCCTAGGTTTGAGAGTCCTGTATAATGGGAGAGATGCCCAGGCTTCACAATACAGAAGGTTTCAAATATAATATACAGTGATGGAGGCTACACCTAGATCTGAGAGTACTGCATAGTGGGAGAGAGGCCCAGGCCCCACAGCGCAGTATGTTTAAAAACAGTAGGCTAGAACTGAGGCTACACCTAGATTTGAGAGTCCTGTATAGTGGGAGAGAGGCCTAGGTTTCACAACACAGAAGGTTATCTGGAATGGTGTTATAAACATCCACATTCTTTTGTTCCCACAGATCCAGGGACACTAAAGATACACTAGCTTTAACTCCAATGGGGTCTTCAGCCAGTAGTTGGAAATGTGAACTTGGACCCCTGAAGGTTTACCCTTACATCTGGGATCCACTTCACATGGTCTACAGACCCACATACTAAATATTTTCCAAATGTTCTCTGGAATTGAGGTTTCTGTTGACCTCCATCTGTTTTGGCACCAAAGGTTCCACTAGACCTACCAGGTTTCCCATGGAATTTACCCTTGTTATGTTTGTGGCCCTCTTTTGGATGGTAGGAATTAGAATTTGCTTTACCCTCTTTCTTGTGCTGCTTCCCTTCTTCCTTTCTCTGAGTAGCCCCAGAGTCTTTGAGTGGCCCTGTTGGCTACCCATAAGTCAGCAGCTTGTGCTACCTTTGTAGGATCAATTTCCTTACAGTCAGCCAAGTGCTGTCTCCGCTCAGGAGAGCAGGCATCAAAAATAGATTCAAGCAAAAAAGACTTCTCATTCCTTCAAAGGTGTGTACTCTGTACCCCTAAACCCAGCCATCTACGTTCTTCAAACATTCACGTACCCATGTAGCCCAAGGGGTACCATCAGTCTTTTTGAGGGTTCTAAACCTCTTAAGGTACTTCCCAAATCTGGCTATTAATGCCAGCTTAACTGACTCATAATCCTTTCTATCACTGGCACCCAACTCCATAACAGCATCACAGCCATTCAGGGGGAGCCTAGACATGAGCCATGGAATCAAATAATTCCCACTTATTCCTTGAAGACCATAGGTGTATTCAAAGTACCCAGCCAATCCAACAAAGATTCATACATACTCACTGCTTATGTAGGCAGGCAAGCCCTCTTGGGACTAGTAGACCTAGAAGACTCTAAGAGCGAAGCAGAATCAAGGGACATTTTCCTCATTTCCACTTCATGCTGCATTTCTCTTTCCCTTAGTTTCACCTCTTGATGTTTGTTTTCAGATTGCACATCGAGTTTCTTGAACCCCAACACTAATCTTAGTCTCTCAAGTGAAATATATTCTGGGTTTAGATTTGGACCTTGTGGGGTCACATTGGGAAGTGACTGAGGTACAGGGACAGACTCCTCTCTCTCCTCAGATGCTTCTTGCTGATTGGAGTTTAACACTAAACTACCATCCTCCTTGTTACCTCCACATTATTTTGGTAGTAGGTGTTACAGGCCTACTACCCAAGCTTTGGTGATTTAACAACCTTACAATCAATTCACATTGAGTCAGACCCCTAGTTTTACACAAATCTTTCAGTTGTTCTACTGTAAGGCAAGTCAGGGCTGACTCATTAACGTTATCCATATTTGGCATGTTAAGGTTGCTTATCTTGTTGGTGGAGCTTAGCCTCGTGGCTGGTTTAGTTGGGCACAAGTACAACAAATAGTTAATGTAACCATTCTACGCCAATCTGACTGCCTGCCAGCAGTGTTTGGTAAGAATTGATGCAGTCATAGTGTGTGAGACTACACAACACCTATCTGCTTTTTATTAGGTAACCCACCTTTTTGGTATAGGTCTGTACTACACAAGTTGGTAGTGTGACTGAGCAGCCAGGCCTATCTCAAGAGGGGGTAAATGTGAGCTGTAGAGCTGCACAAATGAAATCCGTAAATACAAGTATCCAAGTAACACTTACACTCAAGGTTTCTGTTATAAATATTTATTTATTTAATGTACATCAATTAGCATAGAAATGAGAATTCTCCTTAACAGTGCCCATCAGCAAATCCACATCCCAGCAAAACTAGGACACACATCAGAGTTCCCTTACTTCAGAAATAGGCTGAAAGTCATGCCCAAAGCCCCATTACAGGCAGGTATCTGGCAGAAGATGGTAGGAGTTAGAAGAGCTAATTCTGAGTCACCTGGAGCAAGAGCAGAAGACAGTAGGATTAAGGAAAGGTCTGGAATGCTGGAGAAAAGAGACCAGAGGTGCAGGAAGCTGGGGAAAGGCAAGACGATTTATTTATTTTATTTATTTATATTTATATAGCGCGCAGACAGCCAGACAGGGCATTGTGGCGCTGTTACTTGCAGGAACTTAGTTACAGGGGGTACAGGGTTGGTAGCAGTAGTTGGCACATTATGATTGCTAAAGACATATTAGTCATTACAGCTCATGCATCTTTGGTTATTACATTACAGACAGTTGATTGGCACACATGGTGCTGCAAAGACCTTATGTGAAGAGGGTGGTTTTCATAGCTTTCCGAAAGGCAGTGAGGGAGGGCTCGCCTCGGATTGTGGGAGGTAAGGCATTCCAGTGTGATGGTGCGAGATAAGGGAAGCTGGAACGATGGCGGTAGGGAATTAAGAGACCCAGGGGGCTGGAGAAAAAAGACCTATGTGGCTGGAGAGAGAAAGGCCCAGAAGGTTGGGAACAAACCTATGTAGAGAGCTGGGAGCAGATAGACCTAGAGGGCTGATAGTACAGTGACCTGGGGTGGGGGGGGGTCAGAGAGTGACTGGGAGGGCTGTAGGAGTGACCCGGGTGGGCTGGGAGGAGGCAGAAAGACCCAGAAAAACCCAGAGGGCTGGGAAGAGTTATCAGACTAAGAGAGATGGACAAGAAAAGAGAAAGAAATAAAGGTAAGAGAACATTGGAGGAGTGATTAAAAGTTGAGAAACATCGAGGAGGAGGTGATAGAGAGAAATAACAGGGACAGTGGAGGAACATCAAGCAGGTGGTGGAGGGATATGAAGCGCTGGAGTGGTGGAACATAAAGGAGGCGCAGCAGAAGGTGATATAAGGAAGTGAAGAGGAGAGGGGAAGGAACATCAAGGAAGTGAGAGTGGTGGTGATGGAAAGAAGTGTGACGAAGGAGTGGAATATTGCTTGGGAGGAGCACTTTACATTAGTAAAGGGGGGGAGGGATAAGAGCACAGAGAATAAACTGGTGGAACCCTAATATACCAAGAGGTAAACCCAAGAAGGGCAGAGGAAAAAGCTTGTTGCGACATGTCCAGGAAAAGCAGAATGTTTATGCAGGAGAGAGATACAAAGCTCATCAAGAGGTTCCCCTCCATAACGGGTACTCATGTGTAGTCTCCTCCCTCCTGGAAGCCTGAAGAAGGGTGTGGAAGCCCCTTAAACATGAGGCAGTAAGCTTAATGCTTTTGGGGTTAATCTGCTAGGAGAGACCTAATCCCACTGAATTGGGAGAATGTTTTGTTCAAACACTCTTTTCTTCCCTAAGAGACCCTTTCTTTTTTAAGGTATCCCAAGGAGAACCACATCCGGAAGAGTGTTCATCCTGACTACCATGATTTAGTCAGTCTTCAGGTTTATTATTTTACCCCAATCTGTACCATATCTCCAATAAACCTTTGTTTATAAAACTTGTGTCAGCCTATGTTCATCCCTGTCACCTATGAAGTGCACATTTAAAGGACGCCTCAACCTCAAGGCTTAGACCGGCATTGTCGCTCCCTTCCTTAAACTTAAAATAACCTTTTTTTGATGAGACTAATAAAAGGAACTGTGTATTTATACTTCTTATGTTGATATTAAACACAATTGTTTAATTGACAATTTAGCAGGATCTGTAATACAGCCCTGTAGAAGGTCTACTGGATGCAGGAGGATGACCATAGCCTGATTTTAATACATTTTTGGAGTTTATGAACGTGTCATATTCACAGGGACTGGATCAGAAATTGTTTGCGACTGAGTACACAAACACGCTCCCATTACATTAATACTTTTTCCCCTCTTTTGCAGAACAAAAATATTCATTAGATTTCCGAAGAGTCTCTTTGCAACAGAAGATGCTTTGGAAGTGCGGAAGCAGAGTTTGGGTGAGGAGAAGGGAGGGTTAATGACTTATAAAGAATTGAAGAATTAACATTTATAGGGTTTTGGCATTTCCACCAAACTGATCTTTTAGGTCTCTCATGCCTATACTTTCGGGCGAGGGTGCAGCTCTGATGCATTGTTACTGTTTCTCATGCTTGCAATGTCCTGTTTCTATCTCAAACATTGCGTTTCAGCAGTGCCTTTAAATCGCCAATAGGATTTCTGTCCCCTAATTGAGCTTCAGCAGTAATTGGCACTTCCATGCCTTAATACCGCCCTATTTAGACTGTAAACCTGTTCCTGGATATCCTCATAAAATTATAAGTTGTTTCTCTTGCTTTTTCATTTTTTTCAGTGACCCTTATCCAGTCAGCATGGAGAGGGTTCCATCAACGCAAGAAGTTCCTGCACATGAAACATTCCGGTGAGAAGACCTAATGAAGTGATTTAGCATGGGAGTGATTTCCCCTTGGTGACGTGGGGAATATGTGGGAGGTGACTGTCGCTGGTAACAGCGGTTTAGGTGTTAGGTAGGAGTCTGTTTGCTTTGATGACCAAATTAGCTTTGGTAAGACGTATGGGTCACAGGGGCTTAAACATTGAAATGGTGGAAGGGTCTTGAAGTGGGAGGAGCATTCCAGTGTAACCTGGATGAGGGGGAATATGTTTCTTTGCCAATGCAATGTGTTTTGTTGGCAAAGGGTTAGAGGTCAACTTCAGGGTGCAAAGAAGATGCCAGGAATCATCCATAATTGAGTTGGCTATTCCTATCAATCTTTAAATCCACCTGTGATGGGTTTTGTGCACTGCCTCATCTCATGCTTATGAGTACATTTATTCATTTCCTACAGCTATCATTATTCAGTCGTGGTGGCGTGGAACCATTGGTCGTAGAAAAGCTGCCAAAAGGAAATGGGCTGTCGAAACCATTCGGCGGTATGTATCGCACTCTATCTGTTTTGAAAGATTGTGAAATTAACCTGCCCTCCTATGCAGACCAGAAATACTATGCAGAAAAATCTGAAGGTCCCTGGCATCATTCACCTCCCATCACAAAGTCGTACCATTTTCTTCCCATTGTTTCACCAATGAAGAAAGACACAGAATGGGTTTGTAAGACCTCAACTGGAGTTGTTGCCTCAGATTTTCCCTCGCACACAAAGCAGGTTTTCCCCTCCTGTAGTGATGTTCTCTCATCACCAAAGGACGGACTGGGTTCTTCGCTTCAGAGAGAGTACACCATTCTCTGCATTTGGGATGGAGCATTTTCATAAGAAATTAATCCTCTTTTCCCCTCTAGTTACCAGTGTTTGTCCTTGTTTTCTTGAAACCTTAATTCTTTGGGTTGGCACCTTCCCGTCTTGCTTTCATTGGATGCTGTCTTCCTATATTTTGAGCTGTTCCTTTTCTAATGACATGCTTCTTCTCCTTCTTTGGTTTGGGCAGCTCCTCCTTGCCAGACCCCACTATCTGTTCTTCCCCCAGATACTTTCGACTTCTGCATGACTTCTCCTGTCTCTCCTCTTCTAGGTTAATTAAAGGTTTTATCTACCGTAACCATCCCAGATGCCCCGAAAATGAATACTTCATTGATTACATCCGCTATTCCTTCCTGATGAAATTACGGCGCAATCTTCCAAAGAGTGTTCTGGACAAATCTTGGCCCACACCTCCCCCGTCACTCAGTGAGGTAGGTGACATTCAACGTGCTGGCCCAAACAGTGCTGAATTGGGGCAAGATTGCTGCTTCCCATTGTTCCCGGCCCTGGATGTTAGTAGATCACTTGCTGCTAAATTGCTTGCACTCCCCTATTGGTAGCGCCACGCTCCCTGTTTCTCTGAATTCTTCACATGTTGTCCCCACTATGATTGTAAAGTGCTCTGTTGCTTCCCGAAACTAAGTTAGTGGTCAATAAATACCCTAATACTATTATTAAAAGATGTTTGGAAGAGAGCAAATGAGATCTTCTTACAAGGGGCTGCATTATGATCACCTCAGGTGTCAAGTCTTGTGGTTGGTTTTTTGAAGCACTGTTTGTTGCATTCATTTATGGTAAAACGGCGCCAGCTTGTTCATGGAATTAGCACTCGAGCTTAGAAGACCCAAAATCCCTAAATTGGAGTCCAAAGTTTATTTAGTCCATGTCCTGTGTCTATGCCGCTTAACATGTAACAGCCCTGGCTTTTCACTTGAGACCAAATGTAAATGATGGATTTGGTCTAGGAAAATGTCAAAATGGGAAGGTAAAATGCAAAGCGTTGACCTGTTACAGATGCATGCAAAGAGACCTGCACATGCAGATTCCATGGATTTGATATTGGTGGTGTAACAGGCAACTCGATTTGACCCTCGCAAAGGTGCACCTTGATAGAAAATACACTGATAACCGGACAGTGATCAGCACCACGCATTTAGGATGGGGAGTATAATTTATTTCAAAAACCAATTTATTTGACATAAGGGAAAAACCAGCACAAATCCATTCCCGCTGGCGTTTTTAACTTTGAATAAATGGCATTCGGTGTGGGAAGAATTAAAACCTTCCATGTTTTTAAGGCCCACAGTCAAAACACTGCCTCCTGAACTAGACTGTGCGCATTCCACACCTTGTTCATTATGTGGCAGTTGTTGAGGCTTCTCTAGGCAAAAAGCATTTAATCTGAGGTATGTACTTCTTCTGACATTGGCTAGTGATGGGTGCAGTCCTGGGTTGTTCTGAAAATGCTGTTATCTGGGTAGTGCTTAAAGGTATCAATACGCTGCCTTGTCTTTGATCAGCATTAGAGATTATAATATGGCGGTATAAGTAATACTTTGTTTCCCTTAAGGTCTTGGACCTAGGTGGGACAGCGATAATTAGGATCACAGCGGAATAATTTATCCGCTCCGAGACCTCACTGAACCAACATAATTGCAAATTGGAAAGGTTTTAATTAATATTAGCAGAAATAGAACATCTATTTAAAAATTGATTAGGCATACATGGTATTGATCCTTTCTCAGTTTGGAGCATGTGGTGAATGATCTGGGTAAGGGGATACTGAACTTTCCTCCCTTTATGTCTGCCCATGAGTGGTTAGGCTTTGTAATATAAAGCTGTTTCTCTTAGGTGCTTGATGGGCTGTGGTTTCTAGCAGTGTGGGGAATGTTTTATCTAGAGGCGCAACACCTTTCCCCACATTGTGTGACTAGTAGTAACTGCCACATATATACCGCCTTTCCTCTCTGAAGGCTTTTGAGTCTGTTCTGTGAAGGATTGAGACGCACATGGCAGTGGACAGTCAGGGGGAAGCTGGGCCAGCAAGTACTTTGAGGACTTCAGGTTCTTGTGTTCTCTCTCTTTGCACCCTCCCCCAAAACAAAATGTGAATGGTAACCTGTTAGGAAAGGTTTTCTATATGGCTGCTTACCCACCTCTTTCACTGGGGCCCGCAGCATGTCTGTTGTCAGTTATCTGTGTACCTGAGCTGATGTTTGTGAATAAGGACTTCTTAATCACACTCACTTGATTAAATCATTTTGTTTTGGGGCACTGGCTAGTTCTTAAGGCCACCAGTGCAGGGCGCCCCTGTCCCCTTTTAAGTTTTTTGTGTAGCACTACTACCTGTGAGAAACCTGAAGCCGTCTCACCTGCTCGTCCCCAGAGATCTGTCGTCCAGGTGGCCAGGACCCGGCTATCGCTATTGGATCCAGGGGGTGGACCAGTGGGGGAGGATCACCTGGGCAAGGGGTCTTGGGGGAGTGGAAGTGG